>NC_138974.1:32665833-33361666 GCF_055761805.1 Camellia sinensis
AGGCAGAGTTAATTACCAGGCTACAGCAGCAAGCTGGAGCATCTGCTTCACACCAGGTTCCTCCCCCACCAAGAGTTCCCATACCTGGGGAGACAATACACGTCCAGGATGATACAGACGTCCCAACAGGGTCGGCTCCGCCCCCGATCCTACCCTAACCACTCAAAGCACAGACCAACCTGCCGGATTCTCCCTTTGAGTTCAAGGTGGACTCTACAGCACTAAAAGTGAGCCAGCTTGAAAAGCTATTCAAGAAATCTCATGTGTGAAGTCCATTCCGGACATTGAGGACGGGTACACCGACTCGGCCGTGACGCTGCCAGACCGGTTTAAGATGCCATATATTGACCGTTTTGACGGATCTGGGGATCCCATGGTGCATTTGCAGCTGTTTTTGGACATACTAAGGCCGATGGGCCTCACCAGATTACAGAAGCTTTCTTTGTTTGGCCGGACCTTGTCGGGTGCAGCGGCCATTTGGTATACAAAACTGAAAGACTCCGTTAAGAGAAACTGGGAAGAGATGGCTGAGGCCTTCGTGGCTCAATACTCTTACAATACACAGATCGAGATCAAAACTCGTGATCTCGAGACGACTAGACAGGAGCTGAAGGAGAGCTTTTCCGACTTCGTAACCCGCTGGAGGGCCAAAGCCTCAATGATGACCATTAGGTTGACTGAAAAAGATAAAATACGAATGGTTGTGCGAAACCTTCAGCCCGAGCTCATGCAGAAGATGATTGTCCTCCCTCTCCCCACTTTTGCAGATCTACATGAGATTGGGGTGCAGATCGAGGATGCCTTGAAGCAGGGTCTGATTGACAATGACAGAGAGCAGCCCAGGAGGACTTTTAACCACAGTACGAATGCAGGCACAAGCAGCGCTGTAACTGCCAGAGCTTCAGATATGAGCATGGTCACCGCCACCGCCCCAAGAACCCTTGCGGCTACGCCATTCACCGGTGCATCCGGAAGTAACTCACAAACAACAAAGTACCTACCTCGAGGCCAAAGAACCTTCACTCCACTATTTATGCCCCTGTCCAAAGCTCTAGGGGTTTTGATCAAGAAAGGGCACTTGAAGCCCCTGGAGCCACGGCCATTGCCAGAAACCCCGCTCTCATAACCCAGCTAAATATTGCGCCTTTCACCAACAGCATGGTCACGACACCGACCATTGCTTTAGATTGCGTCATGAGATTCAAGATCTCGTTGATAACAGGGTGATTGTGTCTCTGGAGAAACCCAATATCACAACCTACCCTCTCCTACCACATAACCAAGCTCCACTTCCCAAACGCATCAACTCAATCCAAACTGGGGTTGTGTCATACGACCCTAGCATATATATCACCCCTTCTCACCTACCCAAGGCAGAGGTGTTCATTCCTGACAGCACTGACTTGTGCATATTGGACATCTCCCGAACCCAACTTGAACCAATGGTGGTGATTATCAAAGATAGGACAGGGATGATTTAGAAGGAAAGTGGGACTGTGGGTTCAGGGTTTGAGGAGTTTGGGAACTTTGCTGAGGAGGTATACAATCCGGGTGGCTACATTACATCAGCGAGCCGGGTTAGGCCAAATGTGGAATTGCCAGTAGGGGCAGAGATTTGTGTAGTACGGGAGGATGGACTTGATCAGAGGCTAGATGACTTAACGGATCTGGAAGAGGACATTGCTAACCTTTAATTTTTCAACGAACAAGATCCAGGAGACATGACAGTGAACTGGTTTGATTTTGATGGGTCAGCAGAGGTTACAGGGTGGCTTGATGACCAACCAGATATTGTTGAAGAATCTCAGCCAGAACAGGGTCCGTTAGGGACGGGGACATCAGTTGTGGCCGGAAGGGCCGAAAATCAGAACGCACTGCCGGAGAGCGCCGGTGCCAAGAATTTCGCTCAAGATCTGGGCATTTTGAATACAGGAGATGTTGAACAACAGGCTGAGCTGAAACAGTTTGAACGGGAAGGGATCGAAGATTCTGAGAGAGCCAGAAAGGCCAAAGCCCCTGTGGGGACTAAACGTGCTGTGTGCACAAGGACAGAGCGTGCTGCAAGCACATGGACGGAAGGTGCTGTGGGTACAAGGATAGTTGTAACGGAGCCGAACAGGTGTCTGTCGGCTACCGATGGCATGTGGTGGGAAGAGGATGACCTATGTCTTGCCACACCGATGAGGACTAGGGGAATAACCAGCCGGATGATACCTGGTATATTGGCGAAGTTGACCACATGACTAAGAGCCGGCGGTATTTCAAACGCTCACACCTAGATCAACCAGAGGCATCTGGAAAGGACAAGGAGGCAGAGAAGCAGAAAGAAAAGCTACTCGAAGAAGAAGTTGTGCTGAAACAGTTGAAAAAGATACAGGTAGACATCTACATCTGGGGGCTGCTTATGGCTTCACGAGTTCATAGACAAGCTGTCCTATCGGCAATGGATAAGGCCAAACTCTCAATAGACACTACGCTTGAGCAGCTGGTAGGATTGGTTTTTCCGGGAGGGGCTTCCCCGATGTTGACCTTTTTCGACAAGGAATTGCCACCTGAGGGTGCAAATCATAACAAACCTCTCTACATCTCTGCGGAATGTAGAGACAAGTGGGTACCAGTAGTTCTTGTCAACACGGGATCCGCTATTAACGTATGCCCGTCAAAGACAGCATATGCAATTGGGCTGAAGACAGCGGACTTTGTGCCAACAACCTAGGTAATAAAGGCGTATGACAATACTAGTAGAGAGGTGATAGGGACCATAAAGATCCAGACTCAGGTTGGTCCAGGACAATATGAGATTGACTTCCATGTCTTGGACGTTCCCGCGACCTTCAATCTACTCCTAGGGCGGCCGTGGCTACACCAGGTGAGGGCGGTTTCTTCCACCCGACATCAGATGTTGAAATATCCCCACGGGAAGGGGGTTACTATAGTTTTTAGGAACTCGTCAATCCATCCGCCGCTAGAGGTATCTACACCGGTTTTGGAAATTGAACATGGCACGGAGGATATGTTCCTATCAGGATTTACCCTCGCCGAGGCCCGGGTCGTATAGAACATCTTGGCTGTTGATGAAGGGTTATATATCAGTACACAGTCAGTGTACCTCATGAACAAGCTCCAACACATCCCCGGGATGGGATTAAGGAAGAATGGCCGGAACGGCATTGCAGTATCGGCCGAAGTGCCATACAACCCGCATACCTTTGGCTTGGGTTATCCGCCCACCAAAGAGGACTGGGTGAGGAAAGGCAAGGAGATGGCTGGGAGAGCCAGAGCAAAGCAGGCGGGGAAACCTTATGAGTTAATGCACCGACCCATCTAGGGTACCCTAAACGGACGCTTTGTCTGGGAGGGGGAGGATTTTCCGTTCTGTGGCTTCCCAGAGCCATGGTTAAATGCAGAGAAGCGTCGCTTGCCAGGGTTTAAGATCTTCTTTGACCTACAGTTATCCAGGGATGATGTTACCGAGGAGCAGACAGACCCACCAGCTGAAGTTGAGCAGTGTAGGAAAGTGGATTCTGAGAACACCGAGATTGAAATGGGGGTAGCACTGGCTTGTCTACTTTCAGATCCTCCAATCGTACAGAAGTGCTTGGGAGATAACTTCTCGGTGTCCATGATCGGGAATGAAACGGCTGCGAGCCTACCTTCAAACATTTTGGATGCATCCATCGCACCCTCCCTCATCTGGCAGTAGGAGGACGGATTCTTATCAAGCAACACCGAGTCAGGTAGTGAGCCGGAATCTGATTCCACTGAGTCTGTGGAGTCAGAATCAGGTTCCAGTTCATCTGAGTCTGAGTCTGATATTCCTGGCAGTGACAACCCGGATGCCACAGTCCTGTCTAGGTTGTCTTTTTCTTTCTTTTTTGAGTCTGTTGTAACAGAGGAATCGGAAGATTTGAAAGTGATTAATGAGAATGGAATGGCTGTGGCTTTTTAGTACTTTTCTGTGCCTTTGATTTATTGTATTTATCAGAACTTTCAAAATTTTGATGAAAACGACGAGGAAGAAATTCCTTCGATTTTACAGCGTTTAATTGATCAAGAGCATGAGAGATTTGTTAAACCCTTGGTTGATGAAATCACTACAATTAATGTTGGTACTAAGAAGGACCCGCGGCTGGTCCAGATCGGGTCCGCCTTGTTTTCGGAGGAGCGCGAGCGCTTAGTCGCTTTATTAAAAGATTTCAAAGATGTTTTCACATGGTCCTACGAAGACATGCCTGGAATCGATCCTGAGATTGTACAGCACCGGATCGCTCTTGACCCAGAGGCCTGACCCGTTAAACAGAAACTCAGAAGGATCCGCCCGGACTGGGCTCTCAAAATTAAAGAAGAGGTCACCAAGCAAATTGACGCAGGGTTCCTACTGGTATCTGAGTACCCGACTTGGCTGGCCAACATAGTTTCGATGCCAAAAAAGGATGACAGGATTCGGGTATGTGTGGATTTCAGGGATTTGAACAAAGCCAGTCCAAATGACGACTTTCCTTTGCTGCATATCGATGAGTTAGTGGACTTCACTGCTGGGCATGCACTGCTCTCATTCATGGATGGATTCTCAGGCTACAATCAGATTCTGATGGCACCCGAAGACCAGGAGAAGACTGCTTTCACCACCCCGTGGGGGACATATTGTTACAGGGTGATGCCATTTGGGTTAAAGAATGCTGGAGCTACATATCAACGGGCTGCAACCACTATATTGCATGACATGATCCACAAAGAGGTTGAGGTGTACGTGGACGACATGATTGTCAAGTCCAAAGAAAGAGAGGGCCACTAAATTGCCTTGCAAAAGTTCTTTCAAAGGATCAGAGAATTTTGGTTGCGGCTGAATCCTCAGAAATGTACGTTTGGTGTTACAGCAGGGAAAATGCTGGGGTTCTTGATTACACAGAGAGGTATTGAAGTCAATCATTCCAAAATCAAGGCCATCTTAGAAATGCCACCACCAAGGACTGAAAAGGAGGTGCGAGGCTTTCTAGGTAAAGTGCAATTCGTAAGACGGTTTATTGCTAAATTAACCTTGACTTGTGAACCACTCTTTGGTCTCCTAAATAAAGGAACGATGTTCCAATGGGACGGCCGATGCCAAGCTGCTTTTGAACAGATCAAGCAATACTTAGAGAACCCGCCTGTGTTGTCACCACCTGAGCCGGGGAAACCGTTGATTTTGTACCTTTCAGTGACTGAAACTACAATGGGCTGCATGCTCGCACAGGAGTCCGAAGACAAAGTGGAAAAAGCTATCTACTACCTGAGCAAGAAGATGTTGGATTACGAGCCCCGCTACACTCCACTCGAGAAGGCTTGCTTAGCCCTGGTATGGGCTACCAGGAAGCTGCGGTACTACCTGTTAGCTCACTCTGTAATGTTGGTTTCAAGATTAGATCCCATCAAATATCTCTTCGCGAAATCGGCACTTACGGGTAGGCTAGCTCGTTGGTTGCTTCTGCTTTCCGAATTCGATCTAAAGTATGTGACGCGCAAGTTAGTGAAGGGGAGAGCGGTAGTGGAGTTCCTAGCCGATCACCCAGTTGAAGAGGATGAAGTAGTTGAGTACCTATTCCCAGATGAGGCCATTCTGCATGTCGAAGAAGAATTTTGGACAATGTACTTTGACGGAGCGTCAAACCAATACGGGTATGGGATAGGGGTGTTGCTAATAGCACCCGATAATTCTCGTATTCCTCTAGCATTCAAACTCCGGTTCAAAGTCTCGAACAATGAGGCAGAGTCTGAAGTGTGTATTGCTGGACTAGAAGTAGCCATAGAACTAGGAACAAAACGGTTGGACGTCATCGGGGACTTGAACCTTGTTGTATCTCAAGCTAAAGGAGATTGGAAAGTCAAAAAAGAAAATACGAGAATTTACCACAAGACCTTGGACTTGCTGATTCCTCGGTTTAAGAAACTAAACTTCGCTCATCTATTAAGAGAAAACAACAGGTTCGCAGATTTACTAGCAACTCTATCTTCTATGATAGACATCCCTTTTGAAGTCTAGATGCGTCCGATCATCATTGACCAGAAATTTACGCCGGCCTACGAGCTGATTGCTGCCGTCAATGAGGTTCAAGATGAGAACCCCTGGTATTATGATGTCTGGAACTTCTTGGAGAAAGAGGCAAACCCACCAGGGGCAAATGCTAAGGATAAAAGGGCAATTCGAAGAATGGCTGCTCAGTTCATCATCTGCAGGGAAAACTGTACAAAAGAGGTCATCTGGGAATGCATAAGCTGTGTGTTGAGGCTGAAGAGTCGAAGTGCCTAATAGAGGCCATCCATGGAGGAGAGTACGGAGCGCACATGAACGAGGTGATGCTAGCCCGAAAGATCCTCAGACAAGGTTACTACTAGTCCACCATGGAGGAGGATTGTATTGGCTTTGTCCGGTGATGCCACAAATGTCAGATCCATGCAAACCGCATGAACATTCTGCCGTCGAAGCTGTACAACATGACTTCGCCGCGGTCATTTTCCATCTGGGAGATTGATGTGATCAGGGCTGTCACTCCGAAGGGGTCCAATGGGCATGAGTTCATTTTGGTCGCAATAGACTATTTCACAAAGTGGGTTGAGGCCCAATCTTATGCGGTATTGAAGGCTTCACATGTTACGAAGTTCATCAGGAACAACATCATCTGTCGCTATGGGGTCCCGAACGAGATCATTTCAGATAATGGTTCCCACTTCAAAAAGGAAGTGATCGACTTATTGAAAAAATATAATGTGGCTTTTCACAAGTCATCTACGTATCGGCCACAGACCAACGGAGCAGTCGAGGCCACCAACAAGAACATCAAACACATTTTGCAGAAGATGGTGGAAACCTACCAGGATTGGCTAGATAAGCTACCATTTGCTCTGTGGGGCTACCAGACTTCAATTCGAACTTCTACTAGGGCGACTTCGTATTCTTTGGTTTATAGGATGGAGGTCGTTCTACCTATCGAAACTGAAGTTCCATCATTACGAATACTGGCTGAGTGTTAGATAGCTGAGGCAGATTGGCAGCAGAGCAGATTCGAGGAACTCATACTCTTTGATGAGAGAAGGCTAAAAGCACTATACCTTGTTCAAGGTTATCAACAACGAATTGCTAGGGCTTTCAACAAGAAGGTTAAGTCCAGGAATTTGAAAAAAGGAGATTTGGTGCTCAAAGACAATCGAGCTCCCATCCACGACCCTAGGGACAAGTTCAGATCCAATTGGACTGGCCCTTACATCATCAAGTCTATCTGGTCAGGTGGAACTGTTGTTCTAATGGACCTAGATGGTCTAGAGTTCTCACAGCCAATCAACATGGACAAGTTGAAGAAATATTACCCCTAAGTGGCTCGCTAGGCTGGAAACCCGAAAGGGCAACCTAGGCAAAAGTTAGAGCATAGAAAAATTTGAAATTATAAAAACTGAGCTCGCAAGGTTGAAAACCCGCAAAGTGTGGCATTGGCAAAAGTTAGAGCGTAAAAGGTGAGGGTTAATACACGAGTGAACCTGAGCCGAACTACGTAAGGCTTGATTCCCATGTTTGGGATACGTAGGCAACTTCGCCTTGAAGTCCAGCCATAAACACTTCCCCGATCAACTTTGTCCATGTGATCATGTTTGGTCATCTTTGTCTACTCTACGTTCAGGAGCTTCGGTTGTGATCTCCAGTGCAGCGCTATTCAGACTTGGGGCAACTTTCCAATTACTGGGATCCGGGGTTGTACATCCCAGTGACAGATCTCAGGCGTGTCCAATTCTGATCCATAGCGAAAGTGGTTTTGAAAAGTTTTAATAAAAGTTGATTTTGCTCAAATTAAACTTTTACAACTTAGACTATTTTTGGACCAAACGGGAAATTTTCAGTACCCACAACTTTCAATTTTATTGATTTCAATACAGAGTTCTCCTGCTCTTGAATACAAATTGAAGTTGCTTTTCATTACATTCATTAAGAAAACTTGAAAGTTTGAATTAAAGAAAATAAATCCGGGGCATAGTTAGGTGTTCCTGCGTCCCCTCCCAGAGCTGGCCAAAGTCTCTGATGCCAAAGTAGGCCCCACTTATGCCTCTTCATTGAGCCAATCTATGCATTCATCAGAGAGGGTGTAACTGAAAGTGGGAGCGGGGGCCAGAAGCTCTCTCGTCCTCCATGCCGTGGCATACCGAGCCAGCTGTGTGCCTCGGACCAGAAATGCAGCTGGGTACTCTATCCCCTCTGCCGGGCAAATCTGATCATGGCCGAACTGGTGCTGGAACCGGAGCCAGAGTCCTCCTCTCTGCTTACGGATGTCTCCAACTGAGGATGTGCAGACTCCTCCTCGCTGGACTCCTCATCATCTCTGATAGGCGCTCTACGCCTGCCTCGGTTGCGAGTCGAGTCCCCTCTCCCAGCCCCTCGAGAAGGCCTGGATGGCCTGGCCTGTAGTGGTGGGACCTGAAAAGAACAGTTTGAGTGCATTAGCCAGTTTGTATATCAGATGCAGATGCAAGAATACTACGTAGAGTGTGTGTATGCAGATACAGTATATAAACGTGGTGTGTGTCAGATGTGCTCTACACATGCAGTCAACCAATGTAATGAAATATTCAATTTCAGCATGGCATCAGAAGTATGATAAATGCAAGAAAATTGAAAAGTACCGAAACACCGGCGATGAACAACAATGTCTCCCTCTGCAGGCCCATGCCCTCTAGCGAGGCCACCACTCCGGGCAACCCATCAGTGTACTCTCTGGGATGCTGCAGACGCAAGTTCAAGTCATCAGTGAATTAATGAATGTCTAAGTATATATCTGAATGATGAATGAAAACTGTGAAACATACCGATAGTGAGTCAGGGTCACTAACGTATCGGTGATCTGGCCGGGGAGGCTCTAGCGGGATCTGGTATGGTGTCCCATACTCCCAACCTGTCAGCCCGGTTGGAAGGTCTGGCCATTCGGCATACTGGCAAGAAGAGGGCATCCATCCAGCCCTACCCCTCGATGTGCCGGTTCCTCTGGTCGAAGGAATGTCTCTAGCTCGGGCGCGACTCGAGGAAGGCATGTCAGCAGCCCTCTTCCTGGGGACACGAACATCTGACAGCGGAGGCATTAAGTATGTACAGCGGTAGGTCACATACTCTCCCTCCTCCAGCAACAGAACTGCATCAGTACCCAATATGAGCTCCTCGACCTCCTGGGGAGTGAGTCTCTCAGTGGATCGCATGTCTTCTGGAGGTGCTGAGGGGATACCCTGATCAGGGTTGCCCATCGTCTGACGCATGAAGCAATTCCCCAAAAACCAGGCCCTGCCAACTGCCCCCTCAAATAAGGTCCTGTATCGAGAAGCGGCCCACCCCCCAGGGAATCGGAACTGGGCATCTCCTGATAAGGGTGCCCAGGGCTGCCAAGTGATCTGCAGATAACAAGTGCATAAACTGATTAGAAGTCGTAAATGCATAAACTGATTAGATGTCATAAATATGCAAGATGAACCAAAGCTGAAAACATGACGAACTAAGAGTTTTGGATTACCTCCGTTGGCCATACAGTATCGAAGAACTGTCAGAGATAGGGCAAAGTCTCCCGAGTACTGGGCCAGCACCGATCCTCAAATCTACGCGAGAAAGGGATCTCCAGAGGTACCTCAACCTCGAGCTCAGGGGCCAACGTCGGGAAGTATGCATAAACCCATAGTTGTGAAAGGCAAGACAGCGACTGTCAAAACACAGAATATATTGAAAATACTGAATGCCGAGTATAGAATGTGAATATAGAAAATACAGAATGCTGAGTGCTGAATGTAGGATACAGAATGAAATGTGTGTCGTGTGTGCAATGTACAGATAATGAAAAGCGAAAATATAAATCAAGAGGGCAGAATGTACCTCCCAGGATCTCCAGTAGCCACCTACTATGTTCCCTCACCCGCGGAAGGCCGCGCTCATATAACAGTAAAGAGTAGCGAGGTCGGCGCCACCCCAATCATACTGGCTGCCCTATGATAGCTCTACCAAAGCATTGAGCAAATAAAGTCCAATTGTGTTCCCCCTGTCGGAGAATAGAGTGGTCCTGATGAGGAACATCAAAAAATCTCGGGCATACTACTCTATCTCCTCGATGGTCTCGGGCAAAGTCCTCCTGAACTGCTCAGAGAACCAGGTGTACCTGACTCTACCTGATGATCTGTCTATCGACGGGCGGGCTCCCAGCAGATAAATCCAAGCCGCCTCCCACTCGCCCATGTCTGCGTCATAGGGGACCGGTCGGCCGGCCACGTCAAGGCCCGTCAACATAGAGAAGTCATACGGGGTCATCATCATGTCCCCAGTAGCTAAAAAGTGGAACGAGTTGGTGGTGTCCCACTATCTCTCCAGAAGCGCCCCCATAAGGGTCCTACTCCCCGAATAACGTGATATCCCCGTGCAAAAACGGTCCAAATCCTGCCTCATCCACGATGTGACGTACAGCATCTGGGAGCTCCGTATACCACTCCCTAGCAAGGATCGATCCATAACCCCGTGTGGAACAGGAAGATACCTGCATTCAGAATGAACAGATGTATTCAGTTTCAGGATGAAATGTATGAGCTGCGCGCAAATGAAAAGAATGAGCTGTGTGTTCATAAATGAAAATGAGTTATGTGCCTGAAAATGAGCTGCGTGCAAATGAAGTGAATGAGCTGTGTGTTCAGAAATGAAAATGAGCTGCGTGCAAATGAAGTGAACGAGCTGTGTGTTCAGAAATGAAAATGAGCTGTGTGCCTGAAAATGAGCTGCGTGCAAATGAAGTGAATGAGCTGTGTGTTCAGAAATGAAAATGAGCTGCGTGCAAATGAAGTGAACGAGCTGTGTGTTCAGAAATGAAAATGAGTTGTGTGCCTGAAAATGAGCTGCGTGCAAATGAAGTGAATGAGCTGTGTGTTCAGAAATGAAAATGAGCTGCGTGCCTGAAACTGAGCTGCGTGCAAATGAAGTGAATGAGCTGTGTGTTCAGAAATGAAAATGAGCTATGTGCCCGAGAACAAGCTGTGTACCTGAAAACGAGCTGCGTGCGCGAGAATGAGCTGTGTGCCTGAAAAAAAATGAGTTGTGCGCTCGAAAAGAATGAGCTGTGTGCCCGAGAACGAGCTGCATGCCTAAAAACGAGTTGTGTGCCCGAGAACGAGATGTGTGCCCGAGAATGAGCTGTGTGCAAGAAAAGAATGAGCTGTGTGCTCGAGAATGAGCTGTGTGCCCGAAAACGAGCTGTGTGCCCGAAAAGAATGAGCTATGTGCCTGAGAATGAGCTGTGTGCTCGAAAACGAGTTGTGCACCCGAAAAGAATGAGCTGTGTGCCCGAGAATGAGCTGTGTACCCCGAGAATGAGTTGTGTGCCAAAAAATGTGTTGTGTGCCCGAAACGAACTGTGTACTCAGAATGAATCGTGTGTTCAGGGTGAGCTGTGTGCCAAATTAACAGAATATTGTGGTGAACTGTGTGCCAAGTCGCATTGTATCCTAAATGAGCTGCGTGCCAATCAGTATTGTGCCATGTGCAAGCCATATGCCAGAATAAGCTGAAGTACTATGCATATGAATGTGTTCAAAACGAGCATGGCAAAAACATGAAATGTGCAGAAAATGCGGAATACATTGCAGACAATGTAAAAGTGAAGTACGTACCTCTTGCGGCTGGTGAGATAGATGAGACTCTGGCTCCCGTAGCAGTAGGTCCACGGGTGCTCGCCGTGCGAAGTCGGTAAAGTGATAGAAGGTGGTAGGAGGTAAAATGTGCTCCTGAGGGTGGTACCTCTTCGGGTCGAAAAGCCGAATCCTCGGAGGCAATGACATGATGTCTGGCTCATCCTCGGCATGTGGAGAACCTCCGTCGTGATGAAAGTGATCCGTCATCCAAAGGAATTTGCAAAAATGAGCAAAATGAGCCAAAATTTCAAAAAGTCAACTCTCGGGAAAGGAAAAAGTCAACAAAAGTCAACCCCCGAGAAAATGTGCCAAAGTTCGAGACAAACATACCTTAAGTGTTGAAAATGGAGAAAGAAGCTCCGAAATCAAATTTTAATCGGTTCAAAACGAAGAGAACCGAAAGTTTTCGCAAAAAACTTCGCGTGGGGCGTTGGAAAACGTGTATAAAGTGCAGATCTGAGAGAGAAAAGGGTCTAGGGAGCAAGAGAAGTTGTTTTCGACCTTGGAGGTGTGAGCAAAAGTGATTTGGATGAGTGAACTTAAAGATTCGAACCTTAAAAGACAAAACTGTCCCGAATTATGTAAACTGGTTGGCCGACCAGTTTTTCTAGCTGGCCGACCACCTTGGTGAGCAAAAACTGGTCGGCCACTAGCCTAGGTGATCCTCCTGGATGGTCTCCAAGTTCCCTTTGTTCTCCCTGTGCATTTTGGTGATGATTGGAGTCCTCGACTCTCGAGAAAATACAAGAAAAGTACACTTTCCAGCGCGAAATTATCTCTGCGGGAACTTCAAATTCAACTCTTTGATGCGTGGCTCATTGTTACTCGTCAAGAGCAAGGTGTATCCTTTTTGAATACATTGTGACCCCTCTGGGAGGTAAATCGGAGGTTCCGGTTAAGTTGCTCTCTTTAAGGCTTGTACTTCTTTACTCAGTATTTTGTTTCAAACATGCTTTTGAAGTTGCACTTGTTCTGCATTGTTATGCACACTACTTGCATTGTTGTGCACGTTTCAATGGCATTGCCATGCACCCATACTTTGCATGCGTCGTCACGCACGTTGCACTTGCATTGCTATGCATTTTTCCGTCGGCACCATATGTGTCCGCGTTTGGTATGGCGTTGAGCATGTGTTGCTAACTATATCATACCTGTTAAGTTTCCTTCTTTTGCAGGCACGATATTGTATGTACGGTTCATTTGAAGCTGGTACGACCAGACGAACCGGACTGTATTGTATTCTCCATGTGAGACGTAACGAGAATTACGTAATTCTCTTACATACTTTCTGCATGTAATGTAGTTCGATTTGTTTTCGTTTGCTTAAACTGTCACATTTATTGTGTATAATTACTTCATTACAGCTCTCTTCGCATGATCATAAGTTATGTTCGGCCTCGTACATGTCTTTTGCACTTTGCCCCTGCCTACGGGCATATCTCTTTGTTTATCTCGCCTGTTTGTCCAAGTCTTCGACCTTGTCAAAAATGGGTCGTCTCTGGGCTTTGACATTCACTCCCGTCACTTATGGCTTTCAAGTTCTGTCAAAGAGGGGCAACTGTAGGCACCCTATTTTTGACCGACCTTAGGACTCAGACGTCATCGATTGAGCGCTCGGTGATTGCGCATGTTCTGCTCGTTTCGAGGTTTTGAAGTTCCTGGCTGAGAGCCTCGCCTTCGGACCTCGGGACCCTTTGTTTTGTGACTCGATCCGCGGACCAAGTCTTGTTTTCTCTTCTCGGAGGGAGAGAGAGGTCTTATAGACCATCTCTCAGTCGTCATAGGCTACTTTTCGTGGTCGTAGGCTACTGTTCCCATTTGGAGACTAGTTTCCGATTTTCGAAGCCGTCGGCCGTGCGCCTCGGCTCGGAACCGCTTAACATTCTCCGTTTGGCACGGTTTTTGGCACACACCTGGTTTCCTCTGTCTAGAGGGACACTATGGTCCGGGAGACCACTTTTGTGGTCGTATGCCACTTTTGATGCTCGGCAGCTGGTTTTCGGGGCTCCCGGCCGTGCAACCGGACCCTCGTCTTGCATCCGTTTTGGTTTGTCTTGGGTATAAACCTTACTTTCCTTGTTTCGGAAGTGGTACAAGGGTGGGAGACCAGCTTTTTCCTTAGAGACCACTTTTCTCCCCGCCAGCCAGTTTTGTGGTCGGGAAACTGGTTTTCTTGGTCTTTGGGCCACGTTTTTTGGTTTCCCATCCCACCATTGGCTTGCTTTCAGTGTGGAGACCACCATTTCCCCTGGCCGACCACTTTTTGCCGGGGAAACCACTTTGGGTGGTCGGCCGACCACTAAAAGTAGCAGGCCGACCACCTTTGCTGGCCAGCAGCTTTCCCCCTATTTTGGCACACTGTATGGATGCCAGCTGTGCCAGCTGGAGGGTACAGATTGTATCCTCCATACACGTGTATGGAGGGATTGCATCCAAGTTTAGCTTCTCCAATAAGCTTAAACCCTTTGTTTTTCTATAAGAGAGGCTCTCCCTCTCCATTCCAGAGGTTCTGAGTTTTGCCTAAGGAACAAGTGTATATCTCTCTATATCTCTATATTTGGTGCCTAAAGTGTGTGTTGTTCTTCACCTTTACACTACAACTCTTAACCACACACCCCACCATTGAACTAAGGCTCTGGGAGGACCTTTTTGGAGGTTGAAAAGTTGGTTTTTGGTTCAAAAATCTGCTGATTTTGCTGAGCTTCAAGGGTAATCCCTTTTCTCTCCTTTTAAGCTTTGTCTTGATCATTCTCTTAGCCATACTTGCATGCTTATTTGATCTTTGTTTTTAACTAAAAAAAGCTTCATTTTTTAGCACTTAACATGTTTGTTTAAGGCCTCTTGGGTGTTGAGGGTCTCCTACCCTCTTGCATGCCTTGTTTGGCCTTGTTTTGTGCCATGCCTTAGGACCTTTGAGCTAATCCTTGCTTGGCATTTTAGCCACTAAAATCCAGTAGATTTTCAGTGGTTAGCATGTGGTTTTGAGGTCCTAAATCAGAGAGGGGTGACCCTCTCTCTTTTTGTCTTGTTTACTTGCATTTTGGCCTATCAAAGGAGCATACATTTTCATACTTTCAAGGCTTGGTTCAGGCACTTTTTGGTGACTTTTAGGACCTGCCTAGACTCTGTCCATGGTTGGTTTGGTCACCCTTGGCATGCTTCTCATATGTGTAGTGTATTCCCATTTGTGGCTCATCAAGGTAGCATGTCAATCTAGCATGTTTTAGCTCCATTTTAGTGGGTTTTTGGGCATCATTTGACATATCATGGCTCTATTTTTTGCTGGTTTACTAGCCTCTCACATGCTCCATGTGCTTGTAGTGTAAATCTTGTTTACTAGCTTGGAATGCATGATGTTTTGGCTTACCATTCTAGCATATTTTGGCCATGCTCCAACATGATTTTTGTTCATATTTTGGGCTGTCTTAGCTCTGTTTTGAGGCCCCTTGGTTAAATGATGCTTGTCATGCATGCTTGTAGTGTAATATGCTTCACTAGCTTTTGATGCTTGAGCCTTTCAACATGCCTTACATGAGTTGTTTTGCATGATTCTAAGTCATTTTGTATGCCATTTCAGTGCTGGTATACATGCCATTGCACTCCATGTTTCATCTTTTCAATGCTCTTAGAGAGTTGTATTTTGTGCCTTAGACTTGAGCCATTGCATTATGCATGTTTGTGTGTGTTTTGGTGCCTTGAGTCCATTGGGCATTGAGTATGCCATGTAGTCCATAGCATTGAGTATGCCATGTAGTTGCATGATTAGACATTGCATTTGTGTATGCCATATTCATTGCATTGTGTATGTTAGTTGCCACGTGCATTGTGTATGCTAGTGTCATGAGCATTGTGCATGCCATGGAATTCATAGCATTGTGTATGCTAATTGCATGTTCACATGTTTACCCCTTTGCACGTTTGCATGTCTAAGTTGAATTGCATTAAGTTGCATGATTGAGTTGCATTGTGCATGCCATGTTTGATGCATTGTGTTTGGAATAGGCGTTAGTCCAAACACGGGAAACGAGGCACGTTTCATACTCGAAGTGATGAAACGTACCTCGATTCCCGGTCGCCGACACTTTTGACTATACATGACGGAGTTCTAGGCTTTAGGTCTTTGTATGTGCATTCATTCCATATCGAGTTGCGCAATTCGACCCCTCGGCCATCATGCATCGAGATGCGTGATTGGTGGCCCGAGGGTCGAGACCTACACTCCCTTGAGCTTATGTAATGATAGGGAGGGTGGTCGCGCATACATGTGTTGCAAATACTTTGTCATGTCCCTTTCTTGCCCTCTGTTGCGGAAAACCAGAAACCAGCAGCAAAAACTGGTCGTCCGATCAGATAAAGTGGCTGGCCGACCACTTTTTCTGGTTTTCACCACAAAAACTGGTCGGCCGGTGGTCTCCAAGGCTAATATCTGGTTAGCAGCATCCCTACAGATTCCCAAGGTGGAGTTTCATCTCTCTGGAGCTTGGTGCAAGTTTCTGAGATCAATTACAAACAGAGGCAAATCGGGGCGTCGCGAGGGATTTCCGAACTAGGCAACTCGAGCATGCATGCATCCTTTGTCATCCAAAGCAGAGCTGAGGCAGCCTACATCATATAGTTTATACGCTTATTTAATTGCTAACTTAGTTAATTTGTTAATTAGTTAGAGTTGTGTAATAATTAGCTATAGCTTGTTATTCATTCTGTTGTGTAAAAACTAGTTTAATTAGATTAGCTTAGATTAGCTAGTCGGTTCTGTATTATTCATTTGGAGCTTCCGTCGAGAGGGCACAACTGTTGTAAATAAGTGTGTGTGTGTGTGTGTGTGATGCATGTCTTCCAACCCCCATTTCTTTCTCCCTTTTATTTACCAGCTTACGATGGTTAGTTTTAGGGCATGATTCAATTAGCATGATCCAACCCCCATTTCTTTCTCCCTTTTATTTATCATGGCGCATCATACTAACTGCATTGTATTTCAATTCCTGTTTGAATACATGTATCAAATTGCATTTCACATGACATTTTAGAATAGCCGAGCCTATCTTAGTTGCATTTTGTATGTGTTGCATTAGGCATTCTTGACATGAACTAGGATCATGCATTGATTACTAACTAGTTTCTGTTTTGGCTCGGAGTACTCGGTGAGTGTTTATGCTTTAGCATCCTTGCATATGTGTGAGTGACTGCCATGATAGCGTGCTTGCCATGAGACTATGTTCTTATGTGATATAACTACTTGAATGCCTGTGGGTGAAAGTTAGATTACTTGAATTGGAATAATTCATTGATTGCTAGTTTTAAGCCTACTTAAGAGTGGCAAATCACCATGTTTTCTAAGCCCGCTTGAGGGCAGCAAAATCCACATTTTAGCCTACTTGTGAGTAGCAAACCGTTTTCAAAAACAAACATGAGATGTTTTGTTCCAACTTAGGCGATCTAGTCTATACTTGTATGCTGTGCGCATCACATAGTAATTCTAGGTTAATAACCGGAATAAAGAGCACATGTGTTTTCAAAAACAAGATATCATGTTAATAAAGGCCGATCTTTGATCGGGCGAGGGGGGGTGCTCATTGCATGACCTTCCCCTCTCGTACCCAAGTTTCCGAGCCGAGGCAACTTTGGTGATGACGGACACGTGGCCTTAAACACGAGTCAGGATTTCTTAAATTTCCCAAAAATAAAATATTTAGGTGGCGACTCTGTATCTGGCAAAACAGTCCATGTTTGGCACTTCTTTCTAAAAATCAGTTTTTCAAAACGATTTGTCGGATTTAGACTCTTTGGTGATTTATCAATCTCGCATTGCACTTTGCAAGATCAGATTAAGAACCGTGACATTGAGTCCGAACTGTAGTGAGCCTAATGAACAAAACGGGATTTTCCTAGGACGTTCGGGCGCGTCTACACGTACTCTCATCAGTATGATAGTAGATGCCTACGTAGGACCCGAGAGACCTTTTCATTCTTCCACTGGTACTTCTACACAGTGACTACAAAAGAGGTAACCCAAAACTCACAGTTATTTTTGCTTTATCAACAATTGACGACGACTAACAATCTGTATATTCCCTGTTTGCAGATCGCCTGGCAGCCTTGGGCGTCAATGCCGACTGGAGTAAGAGGCCAGTACGCCGAAGCCTGGGAGGCCTCTCGTTTTCGACTTCTGCTAGAGGGCCCAGTTTGCCAAGCCTGGTTTCTAGGTGAGCGGTTCGTGCGCCAGACTATGGGTTTGCCTGAGCCGGTAATTCCCATGACGCCTCCAGCCTCTATGAGGGCTGCGGAGAGCCTCTCCTTCCAGAAGATAATCCAATTCACAAGGGCTTAGATGCTAACTACTTCCACGGAGAGGAAGATTATTCGACATTCATCCAGACACATCTCATGCCTCCCTTGACGGGTGCTCGTGCAAGTAGAGCAGTAGGTGCCCCCATGGCAGGTAGGACTCGAGCGACGAGGACTAGAACTGAAGGGGTTCCTCCTGCGAGACAAGCTACTGATTGGCTAGAGATCCCGACCATGCTGACATGCTGGAGGCCGGCCGAGACGTCCTACCAGATTCTGATAGAGCCGGCAGAGACCGGGCATAGATACGTCTGAGCTTGCGACGCACCTCCGGTATGTACCATATTTTCTTCAACTTTTCATTTTCTTTCTGATATTTGTTCCTTCTGAATACTGATCATTCCCAATACATTTACAGACACCCCTGGAGTACACTGAGGGACTGCTCAAGCTACTAGCTTCATTCGAGAGCATGATACTGAGGAAGGAAGCATTGCTCAATCTCCATGGCATCCAGGTATTTTCCTCTATCTTTCGCCTATATTTTAACATTTTCCTCACTGTTATGCACATCATTCTCATTGAAGCATTGATACTCATATCACAGCATGCATTTTGCCCCTTGTCACATCACACAGAAGCACTGCCCCTTTCCACACTAACACAGTATACTGTATTTGTATTGTACCTGCCTCATTGCATTTTCTACCACTTTCATCATACTGCATCAGCAACTATACATTGTATTTGATATGTCAATATTGTATCTTTTCAAGTTCCAGCAATACCGAGAGCACCAGCAGCGATGACTGCGCCTGCATCATCACCACCTCCTCCAGCAGCAGAGGGGAGAGAGAGAGACGGGCCCCAGCACGCAGCCGAGAGGGGCGTCGTACTCGAGGCCAGATGAGCCCCTCTGAGCCAGTGTTAAGTGACGACGATCCTGAGACCAGTGGCTCCGGGAATGCAGTGAGTCCGCAGTCTGAGT
This sequence comes from Camellia sinensis, assembly GCF_055761805.1. Classification (NCBI taxonomy): domain Eukaryota; kingdom Viridiplantae; phylum Streptophyta; class Magnoliopsida; order Ericales; family Theaceae; genus Camellia; species Camellia sinensis. The sequence goes on from NC_138974.1 coordinate 32,684,774, forward strand.
CCTCTGAGAGTGGCGATGATGGTGGCTTGAGGTTTGGAGGTGATGCTATGTCAGGCTCTGGAGTAGAGAGCGGCAACGATTCCGGTTCCGGATTGGCGCTGAGATGATTGGCGCTGGTTTATTTGTACTTTTGCTTAGTTTCTTTTTGTTAGTAGTGTTAGCACATGTATAGCTTTAGACAAGTTTCATTTTGCTTTAAAACTTTGTACTCCTCTTTTGTAAAAAGCCATGATCGAAATAAAAACCTCGCAGCTGTTATGAAAAATGTGTTGTCATTTTTGCATCATGAGCACCATATACGCATGAAATGCATAGGGAATTTGAAACCAAGAGCGCTTGATTAAAATAAGATGCTTAATCGGGTAATGAACCGACCAACAACCAAAATATGAAATGCAACATACAACTCGATAAGCAACACAACAACAACTTGATAAACAAAACAACTCAAATACAACTCAACAAACTTGCTAAAACCAAAAGGACTCCAAACAAGACCTTAAAACACACAAAGAGCAGAACAAAACACATGCTTCCAGCACTGTTCAACACAAAAGTGAACAACAGACCTAAAAGGAAGGGTGCCGACCAGAATAGGAATTTGCCGGCCACAAGAAATGGCCTACCGGCCACCAATGTGCAGAACCTCCAGATTTTTGACAATTGGCTTCCACTCACTGCCTTATCTTCTACAAAAGGTTCACCTTCGTCATTTCTTCTCTAGAACTCATTCTAGCTGCAGTTTTTGCCATAAATGGAACCATTTCTTGCCCAAAACCTCGCAGATTGGATTGCGACTTTGGATGGCTTGGAAAAGATGAATTTTCAGGGTTTCAGCATAAATGCACTTTTTCCGTTGAGTCAGACTCCACTTTGTTTTCCGTTACTTCATGCCGCGGCTAGATGCTGGAACTTGATTACACATGTCTTTAAATTCGGGGGACAAGAAATATGCCCGACAATCGAAGAATTTCAGGTATTAATAGAATCCCGACGTGATGAGAAAATTATGTCTCAACTCCGTTTTGGCCACAACCAAGCTCTAAGACAGATGTGCGGACTCACTATGCACGAGGCTCGATCTCTGGTCCACAATGGAAAACTGTATATTCCCAATCTGATTCGTCGATTTTCTGACATTAGTGACCGAGGTAACCTTCTTTGGCGAGGTTTTAGGCAGCATACCCTCTACTTATGTATGCTGGCCCATTTCCTTCTTACCCCTAGTTTTAGTGGGTCTAGCATTCGACTAGTCGAAGTGGCCCAAGGTTTGAAAGAAGGCAAGAGTTGCATTGGCTTGGTGCTAGCCGAAACTTTGATGTGCTTAGACGTTTTCCATCGACGAGAGACTACCAAACTCGCAGGAAGTCCACTACTTCTGCAGGTGTTGTTTCTCGTCCTTTCTCATATGTATTTCTTACATTTCTTGGCACTCATGCTCTATGTTTCTCTCAAAGCCCTTTTCTCACTTTTCTCTCAACATACATCTCTCTATTCTTTAATCTCTCTTTTTTTTCATCCCTTCCCAGGTATGGCTAATGGACAAACTGAAGGTAGTGGGCTCTTGTCCTGCATACTCAGCTCGAGCGTACTTCTTCTGCCATCGACTAGTGGATTTCCCAAGCGAGGGATAGTGGTGCCACTGGATGTGCAACAGGTCTACTGTTGACATTGTTTGCCGTTGCCCTTGGCTTAATGTGACCAAAATGAGCTACAGCATGACTTGGCAACCTAGCATTCAGCTGATCGGCCTTACACACTGTGTATTCTACTTTTCATTCTGATTCAGACGTCAATTTGGGCATGATCAAACCCACCCAGAGGAGGGGTTAGAGTAGCCGGTTTCATTCTCAATCCGAGGTTCACATTTGGCTAGGTACCTCACTGCTTGGAGGACAAGAGAGCTTCTGGCCCCTGCCCCTAGTTTCAGTTGCGCCCTTTCTAGCTAGTGTTTGGCTTGGCTTGAGGATGAGGCACAAATCGGGCCAACTTTGGCATCAAAAGCTTCCACAAGCACGAGCAGGGGACGCAGGAGCATTTGACTCATCTATGCCCCTAGTTTATTGCTTTGATCTTTCTTTTCAAGTTTTTGAGTGTAATAAAAGGAACTTTGATTTGTATCGAGAGTTGAAAAACTTTGTATTGAAATCAATGAAATTAAAGTTGTAAGCACTGAAAATTTTCCCTTCGGTCCAAAAAATGGTCCAAGTTGTAAAAGGCAAAATTTGAGCAAAGTCAACTTTTATTAAAACTTTTCAAAACCATTTTCGAAAAGGATCACCACTTAACACACACGGAATCTATCCTCAAGATGTACAACCCCGAATCAAAAGATCACAAATTGCCCAGTGATTGAATAGCACTGCTCAGCATTGTAACCAGCTCTTCTCTCAGAGTAGAGATCACAACCGAACTTTTAGGTAAAGAACGGACAAAGATGGCCAGATTAGACACATGAACAAGACAGTTGAGTTAAAGGTGTTTATGACCGGACTTCAGGATGAAGTTGCCTATGTATCCCAAAGATGGAAATCAGGCCTTACGTAGTTCAATTCAGGTTCACTCGAGTATTAACTCTCTCATTTTACACTCTAAATTTTGCCAAGGCCGCCCTTTAGGGTTTTCAACCTTGCGAGCTCAATTTTTTTTTTATTTCTAATTTTTTGTGCTCTAACTTTTGCCTAGGTCGCCCTTCCGGGTTTTCGGCCTAGCGAGCCTCTCAAGGATAATACTTCTTTAACTTGTCCATGTTGATCAATTGGGAAAATTCTAGGCTATCCAAGTCCATGAGAATAATAGCTCCACCTGACCAGATATTTTTGATGATGTAAAGACCAGTCCAATTGGGTCTGAACTTGCCCCTAAGGTCATGGATGGGAGTTCGGTTGTCTTTCAGCACCAAATCCCCTTCTTTGAGATTCTGGGACTTAACTCTCTTGTTAAAAGCCCTGGCAATCCTGCGTTGATAACCTTGAACATGGTACAATGCTTTCAACCTTCTCTCATCAAACAACATCGATTCTTCAAACCTGCTCTGCTGTCAATTCGCCTCTGCTATTTGACACTCAGCCATAACTCGCAGTGACAGGATTTCTATTTCGATTGGCAGAGCTAAGCAAGCTTTCTCTAGCAGAGTGTAGCGGGTCTCATATTCCAGCATTTTCTTGCTCAAATAATAGATGGCTTTCTCCACCTTATCCTCAGATTCTTAAACAAGCATGCATTCCATTGTTGTGTCCATTGTTGACAGATATAAAATCAAATGCTTCCCCAGCTCTAGCAGCGACAACACAGGTAGATTCTGAAGGTTCTGCTTGATCTGTTCAAAAGTGAATTGACACTGATCATCCTATTAAAATTTCTTTCATTTCGTCAGGAAACCAAAAAGTGATTCACAAGTAAAGGTTAATTTAGAAATAAACCGTATTATGAGTTGCACTTTACTTGGAAAGCCTCGTATCTCCTTTTCAGTCCTTGGTGGTGTCATTTCTAGGATGGCCTTGATTTTGGAAGGATCTACCTCGATACCTCTCTTTGTGATCAAGAAGCCAAGCATTTTCCCTGCTATTACACCGAAAGTACACTTCTGTGGATTCAACCTCAGTTTGTATTCTCTGATCCGTTGAAAGAATTTCTTCAAAGCGGTGTAGTGGCCCTCTCTTTCTATGGACTTGACAATCATGTCATCCACATACACCTCGACCTCTGTATGGATCATATCATGCAGAATTGTGGTTGTAGCCCTTTGATAGGTAGCCCCGGCATTCTTAAGCCTAAACGGCATCGCCCTGTAGCAATAGGTTTCCCACGGCGTAGTGAAGGCAGTTTTCTCTCTGTCTTCGAGCACCATCAGAATCTGGTCATACTCGGAAAATCCATCCATGAAGGAGAGCCATGCATGGCCTACGATGAAGTCCACCAACTCATCAATATGTGACAGGGGAAAATCATCCTTCGGACTAGCCTTATTTAGATCCTTGAAGTTGACACAGACTCTAATTCAGCCATCCTTCTTCGGGACTGGAACAATGTTGGCCAACCACGTTGGATATTCAGACACTAACAAGAAACCTGCCTCAATCTGTTTAGTAACTTCTTCCTTAATTTTCAATGCCCAATTCGGATGGATTCTCTGCAACTTCTGCTTGACGGGTCAGGCCTCGGGGTCAAGAGGGATCCGATGCTGTACAATCTCATAATCAATTCCAGGCATGTCTTCGTAGGACCACGCAAAAATATCTTTGAAATCTTTTAATAAAGCGACTAAGCGCTCGCGCTCCTCCGAAGACAACGTGGACCCAATCTGGACCAGACGCGAATCCTTCTCAGTACCCGCTTTAAAAACAATGATTTCATCAGCAAGGGGGTTTGCAAACCTCTCTTCCTCTCGATTAATCAAAATTTTCAAAACCAGAGGAATTATTTCCTCTTCGTTTTCATTAAAATTTTAAAAATCCTGATCAATGCAATAAACAAGCGGCATAGAGAAATACTCAGAATCTGCAGCAGCATTCTCGTTCATAAGGTCCAGCTCATCTAGCTCTTCAGTTACAACCGACTTAAAAGTAAAAGAAAAAGACGACCTGGACAAGACCTTGGCATCTGGGTTATCAACCCGAAGAATACCGGACTCAAACTCAGAAGAACCGGAATCTGATTTCGACTCCACAGACTCTGTGGAATTAGATTCTGGCTCATTACCCAACTCAGAACAAGACAGGTAGCCCTTTTCCAACTACCAGACGAGAGATGGTGCTTCAGCTTCATCCAAAATGATGCTAGATGGGTTCACACCCGGTTGGTCCCCGATCATGGAGATAGTCAGGTTATCCCCCAAGCTCTCTGAGTCGACTGGAGGATCCGAAAGGAGACATGCCAATGATGCCCCTACTTCAAGTTCGCTGTTGTCCGAGTCATTTTCCATGCTCTTCTCAGCTTCAGTAGTTGGTTCAGTCTTTTCCTCTATCTCTGTATCACTGTCTTGCAGCTGCAAGTCAAAGAAAATTTCAAAGCTAGGAACACGCTGCTTCTCAGAATTCAACCAGGGCTCAAGAAAGCCTCAAAATGGGAAGTCTTTCCCTTCCCGAACAAAATGGTCGTTCAGTGTTCCCTAGATTGGCTTGTGAACAAGCTCATTACACTTCCCGGCCTGCTTGGCTCTAGCTCTACCTACCATCTCTTCCATTTTCCTGGCCCAATCCTCTTTGGTGGGCGTATAGCCAAGACTAAAGGCCTGCGAATTATGCAGCACATCGGCCAATGCTGTGACGTCTTTTCGGCCACTTCTTTCTAACCCCATTCCTAGCATATGTTAGAGCTTATTCATGAAATAGATTGATTGGGCGCTGACATACAAGCCCTCATCAGCTGCCAAGATGTTTTGTACTGCCTGGGCCTCAGCTAGTGTAAACCTTGAGAGGAATACATCCTCCTCGCCATGAACAATCTGCAATACTGGTGTAGTTACCTCTAGTGGAGACGAATTCCCAAACACAATAGCGACTCCCTTCCCGTGAGGGTATTTCAGCATTTGGTGGAGGGTAGAAGAGACAACTTTTATCTGGTGCAACCAAGGTCTCCCTAGCAGTAGATTGAAAATGGCCGGCACATGCAAGACATGGAACTCAATATTCTGTTGAGCTGGGCCCACTTGAACTCTGATCTGTACCATGCCCATAACCTCTCCGCTCGTATTGTCATACGCCCGAATCACTTGGGCTGTAGGCACGAAATCTACTGGTTTCAGGCCGATGGCATAATCTATGCACGATGGACAGATATTGATTGCTGACCGGTGTAAACCAATACCACTGTTACCCATTTTTCTATGCACTAAACTGATATGTACAGAGGTTTGTTGTGTGCTGAGCCTTCTAGCGACAGTTCTTTCTCGGAAAAGGTTAGGGTTGGACTGGCACCACCTAGGAAAGCTAATCCCATAAGTTGTTCAGGAGTAGTGTGAATGGGCATGTAGACACCCCATTTTTTACCAACCTTAAGACTTAGACGTCATCGATTGAGCGTTCGGTGATTGCGCATGTTGTGCTCGTTTCGAGTTTCTAGAGTTTCGGCTGAGTGCCTTGGCTCCAGGCCTCTGAACTCTTTGTGCTTTGGCTCAGTTTGTGGACTAAGCCTTGTTTCCCTTCCCTGGAGGAAGGGAGTGGTTTGTAGACCACTTTCTTGTGGTCGTAGACCACTTTTCGAGGTCGTAGACCACTTTTGGCGCTTGGAGACTAGTTTCCAGTTTTCGGAGTCTTCGATCGCGCGCCTTGACTCGGGATCGCTTAACGTTCTCCGTTTGGTGTGGTTTTTGAACCACACCTTGTTGCCTCTTCCTAGAGGGACACTGTTGTCCGGGAGACCATTTTGTGGTCGTAGACCACTTTTGGTGCCCGTAGACTAGTTTTCGAGTCTCCTGACCGCGCGCCTTGACTCCTGAACTTTCGTCTTGCATTCTTTTTGGTTTGTTTTTGGTACAAACCTTGTTTTCCTTGTTTGGAAAGTGGTACAAGGGTGGGAGACCAGTTCTTTCCCTTGGAGACCACTTTTCTTCCCGCCAGCCAGTTTTCTGGTCGGGAAACTGGTTTTCTTGGTCTTTGGGCCACCTTTTCTAGTCGGCCACCACACCATTGGCTTGCTTTCAGTGTGTAGACTTCTCCTACCCATGGCCGACCAATTTTTATCTTGGAAGACCACTTGTGGTGGTCGGCCGACCACTTCAAGTAGCTGGCCAACCACTTCAAGTGGTCAGCTGCTTTTCATCACCTTTTTGGAGATATTTTTAGGCCAGCTGTACCAACTGGGAGGCACAGAAGCCATCCTCTATACACGTGTATGGAGGGATGGCTTTAAGCCTAAAGCTTGTCCAGCAAGCTTGTTGCTTGTTCTCTATAAGAGAGAACCTCCTCCTCCCTCCTCTAGGTTCAGAATTTTGTGGCTGGAGTGATAGATACACACTTGTCTCTATATTTCCTTGTTTGCTCTTGTTTTGTGCCTAAAAGTGTAGTTTTATCACACTTTAACACACAAACACACACTCAAATACCATTCTTTTGTTGCTAAGGCACTTTGAGGTTTGTTTTGGAGTTTTTGGACTGGTTTGAGCGCAAAGAAGTTGCTGGAGTTGCAGCTTTGAAAGTGTTCTTCAAGGATGAGCTTCTAACCCTTAAAACCTTTATCTTTGCTTAAGCTTTTAGACCTATTTGCATGTTGTTTTTAGCTTGACTTTAAACTGAAATTTTTTTTGATTTTTAGTCCTTAGCATGTTTGTTTAATGTCACTTTTGTGTTGGGGGTAGTCTACCCCCTCTTAGGCCTTACTTTGAGCCATCCCTTTAGGCTCTTGTTTTAACCTTTGCATGACCTTTCTACCACTGAATTCCAGAGAAATTTCAGTGGTGGAAATGGTGTTTTGAGGTCCCAAACAGGAAAGGGACATCCCCTCTCCTTGTGTCTTGAATACTTGCTTCATTTGCCTCATGTGTGAGCATGTTTGTTAAGCTTATGTTAGCCATATCTTAGCATGTATTTGGGGTTATTTCAGCATTACATACCACTATTTTGACTTGGTTTTGTCACCTCATGCATGCCTTGTACACTTGTAGTGTAAATTTCACAAACTAGTCTTGTATGCTTCATGAAGTAGCATGTCTTTCTAGCTTGTTTTGAGTCCATCTCAGCATGTTCTTCGTGTTGTTTTGCCATGCCTTAGATCTTTTAAGGTTTGGTTTGGTTGGCCCTTGCATGCTTTTTGCACTTGTAGTGCAATTTCATGAATTAGCCTAATGTGCATCATGCTTTAGACCATCATTCTAACATGATTTTTAACTTCAAAAAGATTTTGTCCATGTTTTAGCATTCTCTAGCTCTGATTTGTGTTGTTTTGGCCATGCATGCATTGTTTTGTATAGCCATGGTGCATTCTAGCTTGTTAGCTTTGTGTATCAAGCCCACTAGCATGCCTTATTTGGACTATCTTAATGATTTGGAATCATTTGAAATGTTATTTCAGTCCATATAGTGTGGTCATACACTCGCATCTTTCACTTATTCCATGCTTTGGAGAGTTGGTGTTTTATGCCTTAAACATGAGTCATTGCGTATGCCATCATGCTTAAGTTTGCGAGCTATCATTTCAGTGTGTATTTGGGGTTATTTTGCCATGATATAACTCTAATTTTTGTTGGCGAAGCCATCTCATGCTTCGTCTTGGTAGGTGTAGTGCAATCCTCCCTTTTGGCCTTGCATATTCCATGCCTCATGCCCTTCATGCTAGCTTATTATGGCTTCCTTCCATGCATGTTTTAGTCTTGATTTAACATGCTCTAGGACTTTTTTGGGTTGTATTTGCCTTATGCTTCATGTATTGCATAGCTATAGTGTAAGTGTCTATGCTAGCTTCAAGCTTTGGGTACCATAGCATGCTTCATTTGTGTTGTGTAAATGATTTGGCATCCTTAAACATGACATTTTAGAGCATGTAGCATTGTCATGTTTCCACTTCATTCACTCTTTAAGTGCCTTTGAGTGTTATGCATTGTTGCCTAGTTTGTGGCCTAACATGTATGTCATCTTGCCTAGGTCCTTGAGCCCTCATCTTAGCATGTCTTGTCTTTGTTTAGACCTAATTAAGCTCTGTCCATGGTTGGTTCATGCATTTGTGCCATGTTTTGCATGCCTCTTATGTGTTGCTCTTTGCTAGCCTTATGCTTTAAGGACTCTAGCATGCCTTGTGCCTATTGTTTGAGTGATTTGGAATCATTTCATACCTTATTTCAGAGCCTTTAGTGTTGTCACACTCCCATGTTTATCACTTCTTGAGCACTCTTGAGAGTTGTGCTCTTAGGCCTAGTTGATGGGCCAATGCATGTGCATACTTTGTTTTGCATTTCATGCCTTTGTTTTGGTGTTGTGGCCACTAATTTGGGCATGACTGAGGTCTGTCCATTTTGGTTTAAGTCCATTGAGCATGTTTGTTTTCATATTATTTGCATGCTTACATTGTCATGTTGTTGCATGCTTATGTTGCCTTGCTTTGTGCATGCATGCATTAGCCTTCTTTGCATGTCATTAGCTTTGTTAAGTTGATCATGTCACATTGTATTGAGTATGCCATGTTGTTGTTTGTATTGTGTATGCTCATGTTACAATGCATTGCGTATGCCATGTTGTTCATTGCATTGCGTATGCCATGTAGTTGCATTGCATGTTTGCATGCTTGAGTTGTATTGCATTTGTTTGGATTAGGTGTTAATCCAAACACGAGCAACGAGGGATGTTTCATACTTGAAATGATGAAACGTGCCTCAATTCTCGGTCGTCGACGCTCTTGATCATACATGATAGAGTTCTAGGCTTTATGTGTTTATGTGTGCATTCATTTTACATTGAATTATGCAATTTGGCTTCTCGGCCATCATGCATCGAGATGCGTGATTGGTGGCCCGAGGGTCGAGAACCATACTCCCTTGAGCTTATGAAATGATAAGAAGGGTGGTTGTGCACATGTATCTTGCAAATACATTGTCATGCCCTTTCTTGCTCTCTGTTGTAGCAAATTGGAGAAGTGCAGCAAAAACTAGTCGGCCAACCAGAAAAACTAGCTGGCCGACCACTTTTTCTGGTCTGTAGCAATAGAAAGTGGTCGGCCAGTGGCTGGAAACACCCCTAGGTGGTCGACAGCCGTCCCACAAGTCCCCAAGGTGAGTTAGAAGCTTTGTGGAGCTTGGTGCAAGGTTCTGAGAACAATTGAAAACAGAGGCAAATCGGGGCATCGCGATGGATTTCCGAACGAAGCGACCGGGCATGCATACACTTCTCACCTCGAGGCTCTTGTTTTACTACTTTCCTTAGCTAGCTTATGCTTTGGTTCTGTATTTGAGTAGTTAATGCGTTTAGCTGCGTATTCGTTTTGTAATAGTTAGTTAACTAGGAATAGTTAATTAGCATTGTTTTGTAATAATTAGTTTAATTAGCTTAGAGTAGCTAGTTAGCTTCTTATTCGGACCCTCAGTCGAGAGGGCCAACTGTTGTAATAAACGTGCGTGTGTGTGATGCATGTTTTCCAACCCCCATTCCTTTCTCCCTTTTACTTAACTACTTACGATGGTTAGTTTTAGGGCATATTTCGATTAGCATACCTTATGCTTGCATGCGTGCATCATTCATCTGCTTTGCATGCACCTGGCTCGACGCATCATACTAACTGCATTGTATTTCAATACATTTACTTGAATACGTGTTCAACAACATGTTATCAAGTTGCATTCACCTGCCGTTCTAGAATAGCCGAGCCTATCTTAGTTACATTTTTGCATGTGTTGCATTAGTCATCTTAACATGAACTAGGATCATGCATGATTTCTAACTAGTTCTCTACTTTGGCTCGGAGTACACTGTGAGTGTTTACGCTTTAGCATACTGCATGTGTGTTAATGTTGCCATGAAAGCATACTTGCCATGAGGCTAACTGCTTATTTGATATAACTGTCTGAATGCCTGTGAGTGAAGGTTGGATTGTTTGAATTGGAACAATTCATTAAAATCCCCAATTTAGCCTACTTGCGAGTAGCAAACTTCAAACCGTTTTCAAACAAACGAACATGCAATGTTTTGTTCCAATTTAGGCAATCTAGTCTATACTTGTATGTTGTGCGCATCACATAGTAATTCTAGGTTAATAACCAGAATAAGAACGCGTGTGTTTTCAAAAACAAAATATCATGCTTAGTACAGGCCAATCTTTGATCGGGCGAGCGGGGGTGCTCATTGCATGACTTTCCCCTCTCGTACCCAAGTTCCCGAGCAGAGGCAACTTTGGTGATGATGGACACGTGGCCTTAGGCATAAGTCAAGGTTTCCTAAATTCACCCAAAATAAAATATTTAGGTGGCGATTTTGTATCTGGCAAAGTAGTCCATGTTTGGCACTTCTTTATAAAAATCAGTTTTTCAAAACGATTTGCCGGATTTGGACTCTTTGGTGATTTATCGGTCTTGCATTGCACTTTGCGAGATTAGATTCAAAACCGTGACATTGAGTCCGAACTGTAGTAGCCCAAGAACAAAACGAATTCGCGCCCTCATGCGCGGAGCCGGGGAGTTCTCGGGGCGGTCTACAAGGCAGTTTGGCTTTGTCCATTGCTGATAATACAGCCTGTCAATGCACTCGAGAAACCATGAGCAGCCCCTAGATTGAAGTATCCGCGTGAATTTTCTTTAGCTATTTTAGCACCGCCTCTTCTCCCAACTGTTTTTCCTTCTGCTTCTCAACCTCTCTATCTTTCCTGGAGGCTTCAACTTGGTCCAAGTGTGGGGACTTGAAATACCGCCCACTCCTTGTCATGTGGTCAATCTCTTCAGAGTACCAAGTATTGTCTGGTAGGGACTCATCCCAATCCTCGTCAATGTAGGCCAAATGTAGATCATCATTTTTCCACCATACACCTCCGGCAACCGACAAACAATTGTCCGATTCCGATCTGATCATTCTCACATCAGAAGTATCCCCCGCAGGGTGTTGGGCCATTCTAGCTTTCTATTTGTCGTGAACCCTCTTTTGTTCAAAACATTTCAATGCGGCTTCTTGCTCTGTATCCACAGTACTGACAATGTTCAATTCCTAAGCTGATTGTTCCACACCGGTATTCTCTGGTAGCTTCCTCTTGTCCCCGGCCATTCCGACCATTGTAGCTATTCTTGCTTTCTGTTCCTCTAGCTGTACTTCAGTTCCTTTCTCTTTGTCAGGCTCGTCAGTAAGCCATCCGGAGTTGTCTGTTGACTCATTCAGATCAAACCAGTCAATCTGCTCGTCCCTCTAATCTTGTTCGTCATAGAATTGTAAATTGTGTGAATCCTCCTCCAACTCCGCTAGATCATCTAGACCTTGGCTTGGGCCATCCTCCTAAACTACATTGATCTCCACTACTGTCGGCAATACTACTTTGGGCTTGGATTGATCGGTCGGTACAATATAACAGCACGAGTCATACACTCCCTCAGTCAAATCCTCAGAGCACTCATGCAGCGGACTTGTACTCTCTTCTAAGGCCAATCTCTCTTCTTCTGCCATTGTCACCACTACGGGTTCAGGTTGAAGTGTGGATGTGTCCATCATGCACAAGTCCATGCTTTCAGGGATGAACATCGTCGGTCTGCGTAGGTAAGAAGGGGTAATATATACGCTGGGGTCATAAAGGATGGCCAGTGTATGTATTAGATTTAAGTTCCGAGGTGGGGGAACTTGGTTGTGCGCTAGGAGAGGGTTGGTGGTTACGTTCAACATTTGGGGTGGTGCGATCACTTTATTGTCAATGAGATCTTGAATCTCATGACGCAGCCTAAAGCATTGGTCGGTGTCGTGACCGTGCTACTGGTGAAATGCACAATATTTGGCCGGGTTGTGTTTAGGTGGAAGAGGATCAGGTAGTAGGCGAGGCTCCAACGGCTTAAGGTGCCTTTTTTTAATCAGCCCCCTCAGGGCTTGTGAAAAAGGCATATAAAGCAAGGTAAAAGTCCTCTACGATTGCGCCTGGTTTTTTGAGGTTTGTGGAGTTGTGCTGGCGAAAGGGTTGGCAGTCTTAACTGTAGTGGTGACGACATTCACATCAGATGGCCACGCAGTTGTGCTTCCACTGGTGGTTGCATTGGAACTACGCGTAAAAGGCTTCTTGGCCTGCTCTTTCTCATCGGTTATCAACCCTTATTTCATTGCATCTTCAATCTGAACCCTTATCTCATAGAGCTCAGTAAATGTAAACAATGGTAAGACGATTATCTTCTGCAATAATTTCCCTTGCAGATTGCAAACCACCATCCTGATTTGGTTCTTCTCTGAAGGCCTGGTAGTCATTATCGAAGCCTTGACCCTCCACTTCGTTACAAAGTTTGAGAAGCCCTCATTTGGCTCCTGACGGGTTGCCTTGAGATCACGGGTTGTGACCTCGATCTGCGTATTGTATGAGTATTGTGCGATGAAGGCCTCAATCATTTCCTTCCAGCTCCACTTCACAAAGTCCTCCAGGTTTACATACCAGATAGCTGCTATTCCTGACAAGATCCGGCTGAAAAGTGACAGCTTTTGAAGTCTAGTAAGGCCCATCGGCCGTAGGATGTCCGAGAACAACCGCAGATAAACCATGGGATCTCTAGAGCCATCGAACCGATCTATGTGTGGCATTTTAAACCAGCCTGGAAAAGTTACCGCAGAACTAGAATATCCATCTTTGATGTCAGGAATTGAGTTCGCACCCTGTGCCCGCTTGAAAAGCTTCTCTAGCTTGTTGACCTTAAGTACAGTCGGGTCAACTTCGAATTCAAACAGAGGCTCGGTTTGGTACACTGGTACCTTGGAGGCTTGTGGTGGGATCGGGTCTACTAGATTGCCTAGATTCTCTTGGACATTAGCAGTGATTCCGGGTGCTAGGGTACCCGTAGGAAGTGGGAAGCAAAAGCCACTGCTTGTTGTGGTTGCTGTTGCTGCAGCCTGTTTATCACTTCGGCTTGATGGGCTATAACTTCAGCTTGGCGAGCAGCACCTTGCTGCATGGTTTCCACTGTTTGTTGGAGATGATGAATCAAGTCCTCCATACTAACTACTGGGTACTGAGTCATCTGAGGAGGCGAGTGATCTCTTGTTGGCCTAGATGTAGAAGATTGAGCTTGACTAGATGCAGGTGATTGCTGAACTGGTGAATTGTGCCTAACTCTCCTCCGTCTAGTAATTGGTGGGAGCGAAGCAAACACATGTTGTCCCTTAACAAGATCTTCAGATCTGTAAAGTCTCCTTACACGGGTCCAGAGTGCTTGGGGGGTATCCAAACTGTCTGAAGCAATAGTGATAAACTACCTTGCAAAAAGAAATAAAGCAAAAAGGAAAGTAAAAATCAAAAACTGCACAGCACCTTGACTCAGATGTGAATAACACACAGATGTAATCAAAAGCTGTAGAACTGCACTCAACACTGACTTCTGCCCCCCAAATCTGATACCCAAACTTGTAACTGATACGCACATTCCTGTAGAGTTTCACTCTAAAAGCACATACCAGTTAAATGAGAGTCAAAACACCCCTATGAGGAGGAGGGTTACCCTGTCCTAGTTTCGTCAGGAACTAGGATTTAGTATTCAAACAATGCGGTTTCACACAATCCTGCATTCAGGTGAGCATCCCGTCCTAGTTTGGAACAATCTCTATGGCTTTTGATATGCAACTAGGCCGATTGGTCAAAAGGGTATCTCAGCAAGACAACTTAATATGCCTCTCACACCTAACACCGAGAAGTGAAAGGATGATCAAACGGTACAGCGGTAGTCCAGATCCAAGGGTTGTGTTCCCATCGTGGTAGAGCTTATGACCAGTCAGCCTTTTGGCAAGCTTTTAGGCAAGCCTCTAGCAAACCGTCCAGGAATAGCAAATGGCAAACACAGTGACTTAAACGCACCAATGCAAATGCAATGCAAAGAAAGATACAAATGTAAATAAAATTTCATATCATGAATTTCAAGTCAAGTTCTCTAAATCCCCAGCAGAATCACCAGAAACTATAGCTCAATTTTTTCGCGCCCCCTTTTGAAAACTCAAAAGAAGCCCTACAATTCAGACTCCTGCGGTTCTGAATCTTATCTCACAAGTGTAATGTGAAATTGATAAACACCAAAGAGTTTAAATCCAGCAAATCTTTTGGAAAATCGATTTTAAATCAAATTGCCAAAAATGGACTGCTTTGCCAGGTACAGAGTCGCCACCTAACTATTTTATTTTGGAAAAATTTAGGAAACCCATGACTCATGCCAAAGGCTACGTGTCCATCATCACCAAGATTATCTCGACTCAAGAACTTAGGTACGAGAGGGGAATGTCATGAATTGAGTACCCCCACTCGCCCGATCAAAGATCGGCCTCTACTAATCATGATATGATTTTTATCAACATTATATGCTCTTATTCTGGTTATTAGACTAGTATTTACTATGTGATACGCACACACACAAGGTATAGACTAGTTTGCTCAAATTGGAACAATTCAATTTTCATGTTTGTTTTTCAAAAAGGGTTTGATTTTGCCACTTAACAAAGTGGGCTTAAAGCACATGAATTTGCCACTTAACAAAATGGGCTTAAACGTACATTTATTGAATCATTCCAATTTAAGCAACAAGCCTTCATCCACAGGCATTCAAACAGTTTATAGCAATTAAGCACTTGGCCTTATGGCAAGCATGCTAGTCATGGCAATCACTCACACTCATGCAAGTATGCTAAAGCACTAAAACTCACCCATTACTCTAAGCTAAGATAAAACAAAAGAGTTAGAAAAATATGCAGGACTCCTACCTATACAATATGGTTAATGCAACACATGCAATAATGCAACTAAATAGGCTCAACAACTTAACACACTATTTGCAATAATTTCATAGCATGCGTTTTAAACACGTATTCAACGAGGTATTGAACGACAATGCAAGTTTGAATGATGAACCGAGTCTCGGTGCATGCAAGACAAATGAATGAATGCAAACATGTGATATGCTAATTGAAATGTGATGCCCCTAATCTAACCACCAAAATCGGATAAATAAAAGGGAGAAAGACGTAGGGTTGGAAAACATACACATTATTAGATTACGCTCTCACGAAGGAGAGTCCGAATGAATAAATTAGCTAATCTAAACTACTTAACTAATTATTACAAAACTTAAATAAATAAATTAACTAACTTCTAAGCTAATTAAATATTACAACACAAACTAATTTAATTAATCAATCTAAACTAATTAAATAAGTACAAAACAAACTAATTAGCTACAACTAATTAATTATAACAAATAAATGATTAATTGTTAATTAAACTAATTAACTAGTCCCGGGAAGTGAGGGAGGCCTATGCATGCTTGGTTTTCGCCCGAAGAACGTCCATTGTTTGCTCCCGAAAGCTTCTGTTGCACAACTCTTGCACTGTTTTCCTACTAGATCAACTCTACTATGCTTCGCAAACACACTGCTCAAAATTCACTTGTGGCCGACAGGCCAGAAGTGGTGGCCGACCGATCACCAGCAGGGGGTTGTCGTCCAACAATGATGGCCTGCTGGCCAAAAATAGTGGCCGGTCGGCCACTGATGATGTACCACTTCTTGCTGCAAGACAAATGAATGAATGCAAACATGTGATATGCTAATTGAAATGTGATGCCCCTAATCTAACCACCAAAATCGGATAAATAAAAGGGAGAAAGACGTAGGGTTGGAAAACATACACATTATTAGATTACGCTCTCACGAAGGAGAGTCCGAATGAATAAATTAGCTAATCTAAACTACTTAACTAATTATTACAAAACTTAAATAAATAAATTAACTAACTTCTAAGCTAATTAAATATTACAACACAAACTAATTTAATTAATCAATCTAAACTAATTAAATAAGTACAAAACAAACTAATTAGCTACAACTAATTAATTATAACAAATAAATGATTAATTGTTAATTAAACTAATTAACTAGTCCCGGGAAGTGAGGGAGGCCTATGCATGCTTGGTTTTCGCCCGAAGAACGTCCATTGTTTGCTCCCGAAAGCTTCTGTTGCACAACTCTTGCACTGTTTTCCTACTAGATCAACTCTACTATGCTTCGCAAACACACTGCTCAAAATTCACTTGTGGCCGACAGGCCAGAAGTGGTGGCCGACCGGTCACCAGCAGGGGGTTGTCGTCCAACAATGATGGCCTGCTGGCCAAAAATAGTGGCCGGTCGGCCACTGATGATGTACCACTTCTTGCTGCAACAGAGAGTAAACAAAGCAAAAAGAGGGTATTCTCACAGGTTGTTTGCACTGTGTATGCCTCCTTATCATCCAAACAAACTCAAATGAGTGATACACTTGATTCAAAAACCATCAACCAAACAATTTCATTGCATGATGGCTAAAGAACCAATGTGTACAAGTTTAATAAATGTGGAAACAAGACTCACAACCTTCACCCTAGGAAACTTGGCATATTTTATCACTTTGAGTATGAAATGCCCCAATTTTCCTTATGTTCAATTAAAGTCCAATTGAACACATCAAAACACAATCAAATTCTTATCTTTGCACACTTTTTAGTTTCCGTTTTTGTTTACCCATTTTAACTTACCAACCATTCTTTAACCAATTAAGTCCATTGATGAGTAAGTCCTCTAAAAGAGAAGGAAGTGTCAAACAAGGGGTAGTGTAAAGCAAGAGAGAAGTGTCATACCGTTGATAATGAACCCTCAAAAGAGGATTAAACCATTAAGCATGGCCCTCAATTTCAAGCTTAAACAATCCCAAGGTTGAAACAACCCTCAAAGCAAACAAAGAGTAAAGAAATGAGGAACGTTGCAGAGATTATGTTTGCTGAAAATAAGTGAGAAAAATACTAAAACAATGTAATCAACTCAAACAAATGGTGTCTAAAGGCCTAAAACACCAAGCTTGTGAGGACACTTATACTACAAGCATGCAATACAAGACTCAAATGACTTAATCAACCCAAAACAGAGTTAAAACAATCTAAAATAGAGCCTAAAATATGGTGGAATTAAGCTATAAATGGCTAGAAAAATAAGCTATCATATAAAGCTATCTAGGCTAGCAAACAAGACACAAGGAGGGAAGGCTAACCCCTCCAAATTTGGAACTCAAAACATGATTTTTACCACTGAAAATACTCTAAAAATCAATGTTCAAAAGCCCAAAAAAAAAGTTTGAAAGTGGGAAACAAAGGTGGAAAGGCATTACAAACAAGGAATAAAGAAGGGTGAGCCACCCCCTAACCTTAAATGGCCCATAACCACAAATTTTAGCCCACAAAAATAGAGTTTTTTTATGGTCCAAAACAGCCCAAAATCAGTGGGAAAAAGATATAAAAAGAAGTATGCAAAACAAATTAAAAAGGCAAGTATTATACCTCTTAAAGCAAGGATCAACTTTAGGCAACAATTCAAGCCAAAACTACCTTCAAGAGCTCCAAGAAAGCTTTAAGGAATCTCAGCTCAAAGATGAACAACTTTGGTTAAGGAGGTGTAAGCAAAAGTGTAGTGTTTGTAGGCTAATGTGCACAAATTTGCAAGAGAGAGAGAGAGAAAAAAATGTAAAGAGAGAGAGATAATTTTTGCTCCAAAAATTTCAACACTCAAAAATGGGGGAGGAGACTCCCTATATGTAGAAAAATATGCATTTGGCTGAGATATATCCCTCCATACATGTGTAGGGAGATGCAGCCAATTGTGGTAACAGCTAGAATAGCTATCAACAAAATATCTGAAAAAAAGACACTGATGCCCAGCAGGCCACTAATGTGGCCAGTTGGCCACCAATGATGGTTGGCAAGCCACACCATTGGCCGAAAAGGCACAAGGGTGGCTAGCAGGGCACAATTGGTGGCCGACAGTCCACCAGAAGAGGCTTGCAGGTCCTAGGGTCTTGGGGTTTGAAGTACTAAGGTTTTGGTCCACAACAAGGCATAGAATGGACAGGGTTTTAAGGCTTAAAGATAGGACATTCTGCCGAGAACTTTGGACACTAAAACGAGCACATGCAATCATAATCATCGAGTGCACAAGCAATGACGTCCAAGTCTTGAGGATAGTCAAAAATAAAATGTCTACAAGCACCCTTTTATTTTATATATATATATATATATATAATTTATATATCTTAACAATAGAATTTGAGTTATGAGAGAGAGAGAGAGAGAGAGAGATTTGAGATTTGAGAGTGAAAGAGAGAAATAAAACGGTGTGAGGTGAAGAGGGGTATTTTGGTCATTTTGTAAGAGGCTGTCCTTATGGACATAATGTTTGAGAGTGTGGACCTTTAGGCAAAGAAAATTTAAATTTGAATTTATAGATTGAGTATCCTTTTTTTATTAGGCAAATTACACTAACAATCCCTATAATTTGGGATTCGTGTCACTTTGGTCCTTGACTTTTTAATTGTGACATATTTGACCTTGAATTTTGAATATTTTTCCAAATAAGGACAATTGAAGATACCATTGTTCAATTTGAAGAGTAAAGTCGTCAATTTGATAAAATATAAACTAATTTGACAAAAATAAATATCAAAAAAATATTTTTAAATGTTTAAAAATAATTTATACCCACGAAAGATAAAATTATTTAAAATTGATAAATCTTTTAGATTTTTTTTTTTACCAAATTAATTTTTATTATGTGATTGGATGATGATCATGTAATGAATGGTTGTTAAGTTTTTAATATGTAATTTATATATTTAATATATGAGATGTTTTTAGTTTTGAATTCTTTGATTTAATAGATTTGGTTTAATAATAGAAATAGTTTTTTAAAATTCAAAATATTTTTTGACATTTATTTTTGTCAAATTAGTTTATATTTTATCAAATTAACGACTTTGCCCTTGAAATTGAACAATGATATCTACAATTGTCCTTTATTTAGAACAAGATTCAAAATTTAAGGCCAAATGTATCACAATTGAAAAGTCATAGATCAAAATGACACAAGACTCAAACTATAGAAACCGTTAGTATAATTTACTTTTTTTTATTATATATATAATTTATATATCTTAACAATAGAATTTGAGTTGTGAGAATCTCTACATAAATTTTAGTCCCAAATTTTAAGACAAATACGAACTAAATTTAAATAATATTATCTAAATTTTAAATTTTAAAATTAGATTCTAATTGATGGTTCATCTAGGAATTAATTTTTTAAATTTTTATTAAAAGATGTATAAAAAAATTTAATTAATTTTTTGTATTAACTTTTGACTGAAAATATCACCATGGAATTATAAATCCTAAATTGTTTGGTTATAGTTTTCATAAATTATTTTTATATGAATTTTTATTTGTTTTTATTTATTTTGTTTTATAATTTAATTATTTTTTTACGTATTAGATACATCAAGATTAGTTACATCTAAAAATAACAAAAAAAAATTAACCAAAATATAAAAAAAAATACTAAAAAAATGAAAATTCAAATAAAAATGCACACATATTTTTGTTTATTTTTAGTATTTTTTTATAAATTTTTTAATCGATTTATTTTTATTTTTTAAATACGTCTTGATTATTTATATATAAAAAGTACACAAAATTAATTAAAACATTAAAAAATCACTAAAAATAAAAGAGAACTAATCTAAAAATAATTTTTAAACAATCAAACTAAAAATAAAAGAGAACTAATCTAAAAAATAATTTTTAAACAATCAAACAAAACAGATACTAAAAAAATAGTTAAAAAATTAAAAACTAATTATAAATTATCATATTATTCTGTCTATTTTTTAATATTTTTTATAAAAAATTTAAAAACTAATTAAAATAATAAATTACCAAACCAACCTAACTCAATTGGTTTATTACAAGGGTTGCTGATATTCATGAACATCGGGCCCACCACCCAAAAAAGAACAAAAGATTTTGGGGGGGAAAAGGCCAGCTCGATCAAGGGCCCAGGGTGGTCGTCCCTACGAAAATCAACAAATTATATGGTTACAATTTGCCGAGACCATACGGACACTCGCCTTACATAATAATCTCCCTCACTTCATCTCTGTCTCTGTCTCTGGCTCTGTCAAGTAGCAACATCTCCCTTTTTTCGCGTGCGACAGAGAGAGAGTGAGTGAGAGAGTGATCGACATAGTTTTATCTGTGAAGCTTGTTTGAGAGCAAAGATGGGTCAGAAATCCAAATCAACAAAGGTTCCCAAAGCGATGGCCACCATGGTAAACTCATTCATTTTATTTCTTATTTTTTATTTTTTATTTTTTTATTATATAAAAAAAAAAAAAAAACCCCTTTTGCACTTGTTATTTGTTCTTCGCTATTTTGCTTTACCCTTTTGCCTGTTTCGATGTTCTTCTTCTTCTTGACACTGTACATTCTTTGTATATGTATTCTGTTCTTTGTACCTCTATTGCTCTATTTGGTTCACAATATGGAATGCAATGGTTTTTCTCATGCTCTTCTATAATCGATCCTTAATAATGATTCATTTTTAATGTACTTTTATTATTATTATTTTTTATATTTATAAATGTTGTGGTAGTTCTGATTATTTTTTAAATCAATAAGTCTTATTTAGTAAAATTTAGAATACTATAAGTTTTTTTTTCAATTTTTAAAATTAAGCACATTGTCAATTTTGTATAGTAATATTTTAAATAATTATCTCGCAAACTGATGAAAAAAAAGGGCAAAAGACCAATAAATTCCAAATTTTAATTTGTTAAACTATTTGGTCTTGCCTTTTATTTTGTAGACTAATAAGTCCTATTTGAATGTTAAAAGTTCACTATAGGCCTTTTTTAGATTTTCCTCATTTCCGAACATCAGCAACATTAACTACACCAACAACATCAACTTCACCAACATCATAAAACATCATCAACATTTATCAAACATCAACTACATCATAAAACATCATCAACATCACCAACATCATAAAACATTAATAAACATCAACTATATCATCAACATCATAAAACATCATCAACATCATCAACATCATCAAATATCAACTACAACATCACCAACATTGTGAACATCATCAAACATCAACTACATCTTCAACCTCATCAAACATCATCGACGTCACGAACATCATCAAACATCAATGAAGAGGCTGTCAGGCATACTTGTGTTGTTGATCTCTGTAATTTGAAACCCTGGGATTTGCCTGGAAATCTTCAAAATATTTGGGTTTTCCGTTTTTTTGGATTCTTGATTTTCTTTGATCATAAACAAGTCCGAATTTTGTGTATGCATTTTGGGTATGTGTTTATGTGTATTGATTTACTTCAATTTTCTATGGTAATTACTCATACTTGTATTGGGGTTTCTTCTTTGATTATTGATATACAGTACTTGATCAGAGAGTCCCAATTTTGTGATATGTAAGCAACGTTACATGTTTTTATGATTATTGATGTTTATATAATATAACAAACAAAGATACCATACCAAATATAAAATATAACAAACAAAGATACTATACCAAATATAAAAAGGACTAAATGGTTTAAAAAAAACACTCAGGACTAGATAGAATAATATTTCTCAATATGGGATTTATGAGTAATTTTTCCCAAAAAAAACAGAGCATCAGATTAAACAATTTTGCCTAATATGTTTATTGATTTGATTCAATTATCCAATAAAATTAAGAATATTATTAATTTTTTTCAATTTTAAAACTGAGAACATTATCAATTTTTTTATTTTTAAATTTTTTTTTTTTCTCAGTTTTACACATCAATGTTCCATCATCATGCTCCTTTACCAATACAAAGGGTGTGTTTGGTTTGTGTTTATAGAGTAGTTTTTGAGATAAAAAGTATGAAAACTTGTTTGGTTTGCCTTTTTCAGAAATGGTTTTGAAAAATTGTTTTGGGGAGAAAGTTTTAAAAAAAGTGATTGATTTGATGTGTATGAGAAAGAGAGTGATTTTGAAAAGTAGGTAACCAAACAAAATTTTGCGATTTTTTTTAGAAAAATTTGTTTGGTCTGATTACTCTTGAAAATTTGTTTGTAGAGAATTTTTTCCAAAATTTTTTCTGAAAAACAAACCCTTTAATTTTCAGGTTTGCGCAAAAAAATAATTCAATTTTTTCAATTTATAAAATATATGTATTTTTTTTGCACATTTTTTTTTTTAGTTTTTTTAATTCGAAAGTTAATATTTTAAAGTTTTGAAAATCAAAGTAAATGTCAAATCATTATGTTCTTTTATAAATAGCTATAAATGATGAACAATCATTATTTGAATGACAATTCTTACTATTAAAAATTTAATAGAATTTGAAGATACAAAAAATTTTAGTTAAGATAATAGAGTATAAGCTCATAAATTAGGAGTTATATGTAAATGCCTTTATCTTTTTAGTCAAGTAAATATGGGAGGGAATCAATATTTTGATGGAGTGATTGGATCCTACTTCATTAGTGAGTGAACCAAACACTACTCATTTGTTATTTGTTTATATATGTGGGATTGGGGATAGGTGTTGGGTCAAAGATTGAAGAGAATTTTCGAGCGAGCATTTATTTATTTATTTATTTATTGTGAGTAAATTATGCTAGAAAGCCGATGAACTTGCCTTTTTTTTTTTTTGTTTCCCCTTTCTTTTTATTTCCTTTCTTTTTTTCCTTGCCAAGTTAAAAATTTGTCTAAATTAAATTTTGGTTCTATTAAATCATCACATTATTACACTTTCTTTTCTTTTTTCTTTTTTTTAACTCAGGATTGTACAAATTGTTGTAAACATGGTATGAATTTCTATGTTTCATCCCAACTGTGAACATTTTTTATTCTCTTTTTCCTGAAAGTAGGGGAACAAAAAAGACTGATTGCATTAACAATGTGTTTGAGCATCCAAGACAAACTTTGCTTCAAAAAAATATATTTTGTAAGAAGAAAAAACAACGAAACTATGGAGTTTGATAGCTGACACATCCTTGGCAATATCAACTCTTGTCATAATATCCCTAATTTGTAACACTTTTTTAGAGCATCTATATGGGTATAATTTAAGAGGTGGTCCAATAGTAGTGTTAGTAAAAATTATGTTGGGCTTAGATCGACAACAACTAAGCAATAGTTTTAAACTAACAATTTAAACAGAAAATCAGACGATTGTATAAAGGTTCTAAATGCCTTGAAAATACAAGGATTTCTCTGGAACAATTAATAATCAAAAGAGTGAAGTATCCAAATAAACAAAGACAACTCCAAACGAAATTATCTAAGTTTACAAGAATTACAAGTCACAAATTATAGAGAAAACTACTCCTAAATTAAGATAATCTACTCCTAAGAATTAAGATAGACTGCTCCTAAAAATAAAGAGAGAGAAAAAAATTATGATAAGCTTGATGATTTGTTGATGTTCTTTCTCTCTGCAAATTTTTAGCCTTTATAGTTCTTTCTTGCCACGTCCCCATGATCTTCTCAATCTACAACTGCTGCTGTGTAACTGCTTCTTGACTTCTAGGCTGTCAAACCTCTCCAATCCTTCATTTCTTCCTATCGAATTGCTTCCACTCTAAGTAGCCACACACCTCTCAGTCTTTTGGACCTTCCATCGACAGAAAAAGAAACTCCCACCTTGCACTTTCCTCTTTCTGCAAGTCACCCACTAAGCCCATGACTTGGCCAGTAACTGCTCCATCACCGGTATCGTTTAATGCACATTTATCAATCTCTCTCATATCGCTTACCCTCTTTCACAACTGTTAAACCCTCACTTGATTTTGCCACATGTCGTATCCCGACTGATCCGCCTGTCATAGGAAATTTACAAAAATGGGTGTAAACAATGCCCCCCTAACTCTTTAGGAATGAGAAGTCTTAAATGCTTGAAGAGTTGTATAAAAAAGTAAATTGGCAGCAACCCTTTCAACAAACAAACATCTAAAAAATATATTCTTAGGGCAGAAATCTGGTGATCAAACACCACATTATTAATAATCATATGCCACATAATTAGCAAAATCACAACTCAATCCAAGTGAGTTACATTCAACAGAGCATATTAGAAACATTTAAGGTAAAAGTAAATCTTACCTTAAATGATATAAAGGACAAAATCTGGACCAATCCATATTTACTAAAATCTATAGACTAGTTTTGGCCATAATCAATAGAAAAAACATGTACTTTTTTTTTCTTTTTTCTGTCGATTCATGCAAAGTATAAGCAATTGGCCATTAGTCCTTAAACTAGCCATCTGTCGATGCGTTGACATTAAACAATTGGCCACTAAATGGGCCTTCATGCAAAGTATAAACCATTGGTCATTGGCCATTATTGGTTGGCCTGGGTTGTTTTATATGGTCATTTTTTATTCCATCAAACTTACAAGAATAAGATATTATTTTTGTTAACCAATTTATCAAAATCAATGTTTGATGTGAACCACAAACCCATGGTGGTCGTTGGGTAACAGAAACCATAATATCAAATAGTTTTAGAAAATCAAAACTTTTGACAAAATTAACAATGTCAAAATTTTCAAATTCAACAAATGTGGATTGTTCATGATTTTCAGCCATGTTTGCCTTAAAATCATGCCCTCCAAGTAAATCTTCACTATTATTTTGTGATAGATTTTCATCATTTTTTGTCAAAAGGGGTTGTTTTTCTTTTTTGGCCATTAATGGCTTGTTACTCTTTGCCATGTTTGGCAAAAAACCATGCCCCCAAAGCGTATTTTCACCACCATTTCGTGATGAATTTTTAACATCTTTTGAGAGAAGGGGCTGTTTTTCTATTTTAGCCACTATTGGCCTGTGAAAATTCTCAAAAATCATGACTTGGTGAACTAACCCTTCCGGCCACCTACCTTCACTTTTCATGAATAATTGGCTCCTTAGGAACACGGGTATTAGCCTCCCAAGCCACATCATTTTCATGCCTTAATTTTTTTCTTGGCCACTAAGCCTTCCAAATTATGCTCCCAATATCGAATTTCTTCATCAATTAGGTAAATTTGGCTTTCGAGTTGATGAATTTTTTTATCAAAATAATTTAAATCTCTCTGCATCAAATAATATGGAGATAATGAAATTATCTGAAATCTTTGCTGATAAAAAGAATTAATTTCTCTTCTTATGGCCAAACTTTCACTCCCGCACCAATAAATTTCATCTTTACAATGCCGAATCATTCTTTCTATATCATTTATAATGCCATTATGTTGGCAATAGGTGTTAGAATCATTGCCATAATATTGGCAATCTTTAGACATGGAAGATGAGATATTCCATTGATAATTTATAGCCATGGGAATACTGCCATTCCATTGGCGGTTTGCATCCATGGGTGCAAAAGACATGGACATGCCACTTGAAGGCATGATTCCATAAGCATTAGTTTGCTTCTTCATCGCCATAACTCCAAATTAGATAGGTTTCACCGAGCGTGCCAAAAATTGTTAATAAAAATTATGTTAGGCTTAGATCGATAGCAACCAAGCAATAGTTTTAAACGAACAATTTAAACAGAAAATCAGACGATTTTATAAAGGTTCTAAATGCCTTGAAAGTACAAGTACTTCTCTGGAACAATTAACAATCGAAAGAGTGAAGTATCCAAATAAATAAAGACAACTCCAAACGAAATTATCTAAGTTTACAAGAATTACAAATTACAAATCACAAATTACAAAGAAAACTACTCCTAAATTAAGATAATCTACTCCTAAGAATTAAGGTAGACTACTCTTAAAGATAAAGAGAGAGAAAAAAAAAAAACCATGATGAGCTTGATGATTTGTTGATGTCCTTTCTCTCTGCAAACTTCTAGTCTTTATAGTTCTTCCTTGCCAACGTCCCCATGATCTCCTCAATTTGCAACTGTTGCTATGTAACTGTTGCAACTGTTTCCTGACTTCTAGGCTGTCAAACCTCTCCAATCCTTCATTTTTTCTTTTCAAATTGCTTCCCCTCTAAGTTGCCGCACACCTCTTAGTCTTTTGGATCTTTCATCGACAGCAAAAGAAACTCCCACCTTGCGCTTTCCGCTTTTTGCAAGTCACCCACTAAGCCAGCCAGTAACTGCTCCATCACTAGCACTGTTTAATGCACATTTATCAATCTCTTTCATATCACTTACCCTCTTTCACAACTGTTGAACCCTCACTTGATTTTGTCACATGTCGTATCCCAATTGATCCGCCTGTCGATACGAAATTTACAAAAATGGGTGTAAACTAGTAGTGACGGATTTTTATCCATAAAATTAGGTGTCAGTGGAAGTTTCTTAGTTTTTACTACGTTGTTGTTTCATTCAAACTTCGAGTTGATCTTTAATACCTGATGCCATGAGTTTCCATATTCTTCTCTAAAAAGCTTTCTGTATGAATCATATTGTGTCTCTTTTTCTTTTTTTTCTCTAAAAATATTTTCTTAATTTGGTGTTTCACTAACTACATTATGTTATTCCCAGCCTGAAAACTTGAATCCTTCCATGGAGATAGTTGCACCACTGCTAAAAATGCAAAGCTTATCCTCAAGGAAAAAGGCACGTGCTATCACCAGGCGATCTGAACGCCTTCGTAATTTAGCCCCACCTGCTCAAAACCAGGAAATAGAGTCTATGGTCGTGGAGGAGATAAATCTTTGTGAAAGTGAGAAAGAAGATGAGCCACATGTCGAGGAAAATCCTCCCAACTCGATGCCGGCTCAGCAGAGATTGGAAGAGAAAATTAATTACCTTGTTCAAGCCATAAAAGAACTGAAGTCCAAGGCATCTAATTAATTAGCACTAACATCATTAATTTTCCATCTTGGTTCCTTAGCTTCTAATTTATATTTATTTTATTTGTTATAATTTTATTTTTTGAAAATGCTTAAACAGGCTGCTGAGAGACACTTCCGAGGTGACAGCCCTGCCGTGGATCATAAATACAAAAGCCTATATTTTGATTTGCAGCAGAAGGTTATGTTATGTTTCTTTAGTGCCTTGCAAGCAATGCCTTGTTGTCCATTACAAATCCTGTAATCTTATTTCCTTGTTTCTGAGTTATTGCAGATTGAAGCCTTAACTAAAGAAAATCAAGAGCTTTCTAAGAAGTTGGATGTTGCACTTGGGAAAATTGAAGTGGTATTGTTCAATTTATTCACGTTAATCAGCTCTGTTGTTTTCCGGTCTATAGACAAAGAATAATTTCTCTCTCTCTCTCTCTGAGTTTATCTCTGTAACATGCACAAAGCATGTCTAGATGTTACACGAGAATACTTATCTTTATCAAGTTGAGAGCAGCATTTCATCAATGGGTTAAAATTCGGCTACAGTGGGTGTATGGATGTTTTCTTCATACAATCATGTGTCTTTTGTGGACATTGACTAGAGAACATTGGTCTCTTATGTACAACTGAATCACACTAATGTCGCATATGCTAAACACAAGTTGAATCCTTTGGCATTGCAATTTTTTAAATGTTTTTCTTTGTGAAGTTGAGAGCATTTTGCGTTATTTTTTTAAATGAATGGTGGTCTCTTATGTCTAACTAAATCATACACTGTCTTTCACATACACTGAATGCAAATTG
Organism: Camellia sinensis; assembly: GCF_055761805.1. NCBI lineage: Eukaryota > Viridiplantae > Streptophyta > Magnoliopsida > Ericales > Theaceae > Camellia > Camellia sinensis. The sequence continues at coordinate 32,712,852 of NC_138974.1, forward strand.
AATCATTTTACAAACTAAATTTTGAAGGCTAGAGCTTGATCTGTATTTCCTTTTCCTTCACTGTAGTATGAGGAAACAAGGCGTGCTAGTTCAGATGTACTGGAAAAATTGAAGGATGTTATCTTGATCTCAAATCTGGCAAAAGCTACTGAAACTGCAATGAATCTATCATCTCAAGCAATACTTGCTGGATTTTCCTCTCCACGTGTAGCTGATGAACCAAACGCTGCTGTTGAACTTCAGGCTTCAGCTAAGAGAAAGAAACAGTCCAAAGGAAATGAAGATAACTGAAATTGTATGGCATATGATAATTGGTAAGAAATGTATGTATGCTAATCTATGTGTGCTTTGTTTCTTGTTAGCATACCTGTTGTGTCTAGTATGGGAATTGCCTATTAGCTTTTTGAAAACTTGCAGGTGAACTTTTCTGTATGAGTTTCGTTCAATATATTATGTTTACCCATAATACATTGCTGATCAAAATATGTTTACCCATATTGCATGTGAAGAAATTGTAGCAGATCTTGTTGCTAATAAAACAGCTAGTATTGAAATAATGATTTCTTTATTATGAAATAAAACAACTCAACCATGATGTTATATTCCTACAAGCAATGAACATCAAACTTTTACAATTGGAGCAAAAATTCAAGCCCAACTTAAACTGAAACAACAAAGAAGTTCAAGACTGTGCTTGATCGATCTTGTAATTTTGATGTTCTTCTTCTCCATCATAGTATTCATCAAGAGAAGTGCACAATCCAAAAACATCCATTTGTGGTGTCTTAGGAACTTCATTGCCATCTCCTTCTTCTGGTATTGGTGGTGGTGGGGAAGAGAAGTCCAAGCACAAGCCCCTTATGTACTCGTATGATGAAGAGAGATCTTGGGAAGTGAGTTGGTGGTACTCCACTAGCTGGTTTAGGCACTGGTTCTCCCTTGTTAAATTTGCATTCTCATTTGCTAATCTGGATTTCTCAGCAAGCAGTGCCTCCAATTGAAGCCTCACCTGCCAAAAATGAAATCACACAAAGCTCATAATTAAATGTTCTTACTATTGGGATATGTAGTTTTCTCTTACATGATATCAAAATACATGTAACTTCTTATATATGTTATATGCACTTCTCTACTTCCAAACTAGAGAGTTCTGATAAATTATTTTTCTACAACAGGCAATCTAAGTTATTTTCCAAACACAGGTCGATTCATGAAGTCATGTTTTGAAACAAAATTTCAGGTTTTGAAGTCGTGTTTAAAATACAAAGAAAATTTTGTTTTGAATAGACATGAATTTGACCCCAAAAAATTGTGATACTTTTTAAGACATAAAAAACTCTGGATAAATAGCGTCAAGTGATTACCAAATCATCTTCCTCGGGTCTAATCCCTTTGGCAAATCCATCGCGAAGCCTCCGATTCTCCTCCTCAAGAAGAGCACATCGTTCTTGCATAAAACAAAAGTCCGATTTGATCGACTTAAGTTCTCTTGCAAGCGAGGTTGCTTTTGTAGCCATCGAAATCGCAAGCTGCAAAAGATAAACAAATCAAAACCCAATTAACAAAACTAAACAAGTAACACAATTCTCATCATTTATGCCATAACAGAGAGATCAGACACACATTTTTGGCCTTCTTGAAATTCCCCTCTTCCTTTGGGCTTTTCTCACTCTCTTTTAAATCATCTCCTTGTTGAGCATCAAACTTTCTCTTCAATACTCTCTTGCCTTCTTCACTCTCTTCTTCTTCTTCTTTGGCCTCTTCAGCTTCTTCTTCTCTGTTTTTGGCCTTTTCCAGTGCACTGTGATATATATCAGTAATTGTGGGTGGTCTGGCCAGATCTCTTGCTCCCTGAAAAAAACAGAGGAATGCATAATTGAGTTCAAAGTCTTAGGATCAAAAGTTTCACCAGAAAAATTAGTCCTTCTACGCAATCTGAAACAAAAGCAAAACAAAACAAAAAAACTAAAAAACAAAATTTCTCAAATTCTAAGATTTAGAACTTTATTTGCTTACCTGAAGAGCATTGTCCAGATTTTTAGATAGCTGAGACAGAGAACATGCAACAGAGTCGAACCCTCTGAGCAAAAGCAGCGAGTCCTCCCTCATTCTCTTTGCGCGGTCTGGTTCTCCGGAATTCTACAAACAAGTTCCAACAGAACCTATTATTCCATTCTCAAATACGAAAAGAAAATCAAAATTCGAAGAGAAAGAAAGACAAATCTACCATTTGGGTGGAGAAAGAGGGATCAAAAGGCTTGCGATTCTCGAGAATGGTGTCGATTCGGCTGCGGAGAGCGCTCCAGAAGCGCTTATCCGATGAAGGGCTGAACATAGGACACGAACTCATGAGGCTCGTCGTTGATTCCTTTGGTCAAAACATGAAGTGAGTGAGTCAATAAAGATATAGGAAGACTTGAATTGAAATCTCTTAGTGATTCCATAATTAAGAGAACTGAGTTTTGACACAAACCTTATTGAGGATATTTTCAGGAGTAGATGATTCCACTGAAACTGCCATTAGAGAGCTTTATTAGTATTTTAGAAAGAGAAAAAGCTTATAGAGAGAGAGAGAGAGAGAGAAGAGGGAGCAACGGCTAGTTTTGTGGAGCTTTGGAGATTAGGGATTTAAATAGCTGTCTCCCAACGTTCCAATTTATCTTCGAGTGTGATTTCCTACTGCTTTGTTTATAAACGCTTAATAAATTACAAAGCCACCATTTAAGATGAATAATACTATATAAGCTAATTAGTATAGAGTAGTGTTAATACTAAATAAACTAATTAGTACATAGTAATGTTAGGATACTAAAATTTTTATCAAATAAATTATTAAATGTCTCATATGTGTATAAGGTCTGCTATTTTGTGGATCTCATTATTTAGTCATTTGTTTGGTAGAAAATTTGGAACCTATAATATTTTTCATTAGTATATTAACTAGTATATCAATTGATAATGTGACATAATTTAAAATATTTTTAGTATTTATAATTTGTATAATGAGTGGTGCTAATAATAATGTAACACTACCGTTTAAGATTTATTTAATGTATAAATTATTCCTATAATTTTAATTAATAATTTAAATAATTTTATTAAATAAAATAAAAAAAAAACATGACAACAAGTATTTATAATTTTTAAAACTACATAAAATTATATGTATTTATTAGCCTTTTATTAATAAAGTGGAAATGCTTTTCATCGCCGCGGATCTGAAGGAATCCAACGGCCTTTATTTCACAGATAACTTTGGTGTTAGATTCAGAGGCCCCACCCACCAACGGGATCAGACCCGTGAAGCGAAATACTGCTGATATAGTTTGGGCCAAGCCCATCGGTTTTCATATAACTTCATATGAACATGGCTCGGGCCAGGCCCAGTGGTTTTTAAGGACTAGGCTCCTCTCGACTGGAGGGCTGTTTAGATCCGTGAGGCCATTACAGATTTATTTTTTTATGATTCAAATATTTTATTTTGTAAAATCTTTTGTATATATATTATTCATAAAAAAAAATTAGATCGATCTAAGAATCGTAGCATACTCAATTTATTACATTATTTTTTAAAAAATAGATTGTTTATTTTAAAAAATATTGTCTATTTTTTTTAAAAAATACGATAAATTAAATATATTACGATTATCAAATAGATTTAATTTTTTATAAATAATACACGCGAAAGATTTTACATCATTAAAATATAACACATATTGGGCCTCGCAAAATCGGACTGGACAAAATCGGACAGGACCATCCAGTTGAGATGCTTGAGTGGAGGGGATCCCAATCCTAAAAATTAAAGGCATATATATATATATATATATATATATATATATATATGTGTGTTAAAGACAGGAATCACTTCCTCCAAAAAAATTGAAGTTTACAATTTAAAGAAAATGAAAAAAAATTCCCTTCCATAAATCTAAAATTTAAACACAAATTTGACAATTTATTCAACTTTTTAAATTACGAGCATACATTTTTAGCAAGTAATAATTTTCATTTCTTGTTTAAATCACAAATTAATGTGTCATTTACTATTAAAAAATATATCTAAAAGTATATAATCGGTTAGTAGTCACAAACATATATAGACTGGCGGTATACCGTGCCATGGCATAAAATATATATTTATTAAGAATAAATATTTTCTAGGAATGCCTTTTGGAAGCTGAAATATAGTTATAAATTAAAAAATGCTAGAAAATCATATCTATGTGAATATTGGGTACAAAATTTGATAATTTTTTTGAGATATCTATTATTACTCTTTTAAATTTTAAACTTCAAAATTACTTATCCTAAGGTGGTGTTTGATAATCTAATTTAACACTTAAAATTGAATATATTAAGTAATAATCAATTAAGTTTATTTGATAACTACAATTGATATCTCTTAAAAACTTTAGTGCCTCTTAAATGTAACTTAAAAGTTAATAAAATTTTAGGTAACATGAAACTTACTTAATTATAATTGAATTTATAAATAATAAACATAAAATATCAACATACTCAAATAAAAAAAAAAATGTATATATTGACATATACTATTATAAACTCATTATCACTGCCATTACTACTATCACCAACTTCATTACCAATGTTATTGTTGTTAGAAATGGTTATAAAATTCTGGATAAAACCAGAATTTTTTCTTAAATTTGGTCTATTTTTTAGGTGAGTCCCGTGCGTCGATTTTCACGGATCAAAGTGGTAACGATTTCTATGCCGCGTTGTGATTCACGTGGTATATTTGGTTGCTCAAAACCATTACCGAGTGAATGGGAAATTGAAACCAAAGTGTGCTCCATGAAAATGGAGTTTTGGTGGAAATTCCTTAAAGTTGTAAAATGGCTTGTCCCACATTGATTTTGTGGGAGGTTTTGAATGGGTTTATAAGGCTTGGGTTTGGTACTTGGGTTGTGCCCCAAGGGGTACCCAAGTGTTTTAGAGGGAGAGGTTATAGGCAAAATGGGCTAGACCCATTGGACCCAAAAATCACCACACGCGCGCACCGCCGTTCGTCCGATCGGGCAAACTGGGCTGGGCCTAGGTGTGAGGTTGGGTTGGGCTTGTTTGGCCCAATACTAATCTTTTTGGGCCAAAAATATTTGAATTTAATTTTATTTTTTGGTAAAATAAAACTGGTTTGGTATTACTGTACATCCAAACAGGGCCCTTCCCGAATAAACAAAACCAACAGGTTTCATACATGTTCAATTCAAAACTAATAGCCACCTTTACATCTATAAATAGACTAGCCTCCCATTTGGATTTTACTCCAATTTTCGTACTCCATCCTCTGATAAAAATCTCTGCATTTTCCTGCATTTATTTTCTAAAAAAAAGAGTGTAAACACTTAGTGTGTTCGTAAGGCAAACAATTTGTAGTGCTGCTATTATTTGTAGTAGATCATTTCATCCTGAGAGATAGGCGTCCAATTTCTGAAAGCACCGTGGAGAGGACGAATCTGTCTTAAGGGCACAGTGTCAAACACTGGACTTGATCAGATTATAATTCGAAGAAATTAAATCAAGTAAGTTATTTAATTTATTTTCAGTGTTTTATTATTTATTTAAATCAGATTTTAATTTTGTTTTTATAACAAAATAAAATCTGTTTTTATTTATTTTTATTTTTATTTCGAGTTTGATTTTTATAATCAAACAAATTCTCTCATTTCCTTTATTTCTTTATATTCTGGTTGTTGTTTAGTACACAACAGAATTTAATTAATTTAAATACAGTGAAGATTGTCCTACAATCTTAAGACATAATTCTTTTTGGAATCTTCATTGTATTTAATTTTCTGTGATTTCATAAGATATATTTTGGTTGGAAAAACAAATAGTGTTTATGCTATTTGACAGATAGTAGTAATATACTGTCTCTTTTCTTTGACAACTAGTAGTAATATACTGGTGTCATTAACAATTACAGAATATTAATTTGTGTTACAGAAAATTATTGTGATAGTTTATTTTTCTAAGTTTTAGTAACAAGGAAAATAAAATTATTTTGTGTTATAAATTTATTTTCTGGTTTTAGTAACTAGAAAATTAATTTGTGTTTTAATTTTTTCTGATTTTTGTAATCAGAGATTATGGCTACTGCAACTGAAACTGCATCTGGTAGTGGTACTCCTATTGTTACACCAACACCAATCCAGAACCATGTTCATGTACCAATCAATCATGGAGAAAAACCGGAAAAATTTAACGGTACTGAGTTTAAGAGATGGCAGCAGAAGATGCTGCTCTATCTTACAACTCTTAATTTGGCCCGGTTTCTCCATGAAGAGGCTCCAGTACTTAAAAAGGGTGAAAGTGATCGGCAAGTTGTTGCCACTGTAGATGCTTGGAAACATTCAGATTTCCTATGCAGAAACTACATCCTCAATGGCCTTGACAACATGCTGTATAATGTATACAGTCCTTTGAAATTAGCAAAAGAATTGTGGGATTCTTTGGAGAAGAAATACAAGACAGATGATGCCAGCACGAAATGTCGTCTGTAAATTTCTAGACTTTGTTATGGTAAACTCCCAAACGGTAATTTCTCAAGTTCAAAGTTTTTAAATAATTTTACATGATATTCATTCAGAATGTATGTCTCTTAGCGAGTCATTCCAAGTTACTGCTTTAGTGGAAAAGTTACCACCGGCTTGGAAAGATTTCAAAAATTATTTAAAACATAAACGCAAAGAGATGACCATGGATGAGTTGATTGTAAGATTAAGAATTGAGGAAGATAACCGAAAGGCTGAAAAGAGGAATGGGAAAAATCCCATTGAGTCCAAGGCTAATGTGGTTGAACAAGTTCATAAACCATATAACAAAAAGAGGAAATTTACTGGAGATGGTCCTAAACAAGGCGACAACAATGGCAACAAGAAGTTCAAAGGAAAATGCTATAACTGTGGCAAGACTGGACATCGAGCTTCTGACTGCCGCCGCCCTAAGAAGGATCGTGGAAGTACAAGCAAGAAGACCACCAATCAAGCCAATGTAACAGGATTGGATTACATCTCTGACGGAGTGAATGACATCAACCTCTCTGCTGTGGTGTCTGAGGCTAATTTGGTTGGAAATCCCAAAAAGTGGTGGGTTGACACTGGAGCAACTCGTCACATTTGTGCGGACAAGAAGATGTTCACTACCTACAATGAGGCTGCAAATGGTGAACAACTTTTTATGGGAAATTCTTCTACTTCTACTGTGGCTGGACAAGGGAAAGTGATCTTGAAGATGACATCAGGGAAAGAACTGACCCTCAACAACGTACTGCATGTACCTGACATCGGGAAAAATTTAGTTTCGGAGTCTTTGTTAAGTAAAAATGGTTTTAGGCTTGTTTTTTAGTCTAATAAATTTGTATTAACAAAGAGTGGTATGTATGTTGGTAAGGGATACATGAGTGATGGTCTTTTTAAGTTGAATGTAATGACAGTTGTACCGAAAGTTGCTATGAATAAGAATAACACAACTTTTGTTTATATTCTTGAGTCAAATTTATGGCATGGTAGATTAGGACATGTGAATTTTGATACTTTGCGTAGATTAATTGGTTTAGATTATATATCAAAGTTTGAAATTAATCCTAATCATAAATGTGAAATTTGTGTAGAAGCGAAACTAACTAAGGCTCCATTTAAATCGGTTGAAAGAAAAACCGAACCTCTAGAATTAATTCATACTGATGTATGTAATCTAAAATTTATTCAATCTAGAGGAGGCAAAAAGTATTTCATAACATTTATTGATGATTGCACTAGATATTGTTATGTTTATTTACTTAGAAGTAAAGATGAAGCCTTAGAAATGTTTAAACTCTACAAAACAGAAGTTGAAAATCAACTTGGTAAAACCATTAAAATGGTTAGAAGTGATAGGGGTGGTGAATATGATGCACCATTAAATGAATTTTGTGCACAACATGGCATTATTCACCAAATTACAGCACCTTATTCTCCACAGCAAAATGAAATTGCTGAAAGGAAGAATAGAACCCTAAAAGAAATGATGAATGCCATGTTACTAAGTTCAGGCTTACCACAGAACTTGTGGGGGGAAGCAATATTGTCTGCTAATTATGTTCTTAATAGAATACCTCACAAGAAAACCAAAAGCATTCCTTATGAATTGTGGAAAGGTCGACCACCTTCCTACAAATACTTAAAAGTGTGGGGGTGTTTGGCAAAAGTTGAAGTTCATGTTCCTAAAAAGACTAAGATTGGACCAAAAACAGTAGACTGTATGTTTATTGGTTATGCTCAGAATAGTAGTGCATATCGGTTTCTGACTTATAAATCAGAAATACCTGATATAAATGTGAACACTATTATAAAGTCAAGCAATGCTGTGTTTTTTGAACATGTCTTTCCTTACAAGAAAGGACAGGAATTAAGTTCACAGAAAAGAACTTATGATTGTACACAAAGTCAAGAGACTAATGACAATCAAACACAAGAGACTAGTAATAGTCTTGACCAACAGGATTTAACTGGTGATGAACCAAGACGAAGTAAGAGAGCGAAAACATCAAAATCCTTTGGTCCAGATTTTCTGACATACCTGTTAGAAAATGAACCTCAAAGCTTTAAGGCAGCAATGACAGGTCCTGAAGCACCTTTGTAGAAAGAGGCTGTTAATAATGAAATTGAATCCATTATGCAAAATCATACTTGGGAATTGGTAGATCTTCCACCAGGTTCTAAACCTCTTGGATATAAATGGATATTCAAGAGAAAAATGAAAGCAGATGGTTCAATTGACAAGTATAAAGCAAGACTTGTAGTTAAAGGTTACAGACAAAAGAAAGGTCTGGACTATTTTGACACATATTCCCCTGTGACAAGAATAACATCCATTCGCATGCTTATTTCTATAGCAGCGTTGTTTAATTTAGAAATACATCAAATGGATGTTAAGACAGCTTTCTTAAACGGTGATCTAAATGAAAAGATCTATATGGAGCAACCCGAAGGGTTTGTAGTATCAGGGCAAGAAAAGAAAGTTTGTCGACTTGTAAAATCCCTTTATGGATTAAAACAAGCACCTAAGCAATGGCATGAAAAAATTGATCATGCAATGCTTACTAATGGGTTTAAGATAAATGAATGTGACAAATGCGTTTATGTTAAAAACACTAACCAAGGATATGTCATAGTTTGTCTTTATGTGGATGACATGCTTATCATTGGAAGCAGTCAAAACACGATCAAATCAACTAAGCAAATGCTTAACAAAAAATTTGATATGAAAGATATGGGGGTCGCAGATGTTATATTAGGAATGAAAATTACTAAAACATCTAACGGATATGCATTATCTCAATCACATTATATTGAGAAAATTCTTGGTAAATTTATCAAGGATGATATGAATTTAGCTAGAACACCTGTAGACGTCAACCTTTATTTATCGAAAAATAAAGGTGATGCAGTGTCTCAGTTAAAATACTCCCAAATCATTGGAAGCCTAATGTACCTAATGAAATGTACTCGTCCTGATATAGCTTATGCTATCAGTAAATTGAGTAGGTACGCTAGTAACCCCGGAGAAGACCATTGGAAAGCGATCATTCGGGTTCTTAGATATCTGAGATTCACCTGTGATCTTGGTTTGAACTTTACTCGATATCCGACAGTACTTGAAGGTTATTGTAATGCAAATTGGATATCGGATACTAAAGATTCAAAATCCACAAGTGGATATGTCTTTACTCTAGGAGGCGCTGCTGTTTCTTGGAAATCCACAAAACAAACTTGCATCGCACGATCCACAATGGAATCTGAGTTCATTACTTTGGACAAAGCAGGAGAAGAAGCAGAATGGCTTCGTCACTTCTTAGAAGACATTCCAATGTGGCCAAAACCTGTGCCAGCTATTTGCATTCATTGTGATAGTCAATCTGCAATAGGCAGGGCACAGAATCATATGTATAACGGTAAGTCATGACATATTCGTCGTCGACATAATACCGTAAGGCAATTGTTGTCAAACGGAATAATCTCAATAGATTATATAAAATCTAAAGAGAATATTGCGGATCCGTTAACAAAAGGTTTGACAAAAGAGCTAGTGTATAGTTCATCGAAGATGATGGGATTAAAGCCTATTACATAAGAGTCGTCATAATGGTAACCCTACTTATATGACTGGAGATCCCAAGAACTAAGTTATGTATGGCTCGCCAGAAATCACCAAAGGATTAAGTTCCTACCCATTCCTATGGTGAGAGTGATATCTGCAACATATGTTGTATGTAGGGGTATAAGAATAAGCTTTGCTTTTAATGATTACTTATATCTTGATTGAGGCATAAATCACGACGAGTATAAGGAGATACTTACAATAAGAATTACCTATATGAGTGTTGAACTGGGGCCGGTTCTATGAGAATAAAGAGGCTAAATTCTCTAGAAACACTTATGAAAACCAGGCGCGTTCAAGGCCAAAATGAACACAACAGTGAGAACCACGATGTGTTAGAAGATATTTTGTGTGAAATCTATTGTCTTGACTTACATAAACGGCTGAACAATTCAAGGCATCGCGTCCATTGGTTAGCCAGTAAGTCCGATAGGTTATCATTAGGGAAGGTTCAAGGCCGAAAACTACCTATCCTGATGCAAGATATTTTCGACTTATACTCTTTCGATAAATCTGTATATTGTTGCATTTCCGTTGTCATCAAATTCCATTCATGTGGGGGATTGTTAGAAATGGTTATCAAATTCTGGATAAAACCAGAATTTTTTCTTAAGTTTGGTCTATTTTTTAGGTGGGCCCCGTGCGTCGATTTTCACGGGTCAAAGTGGTAACGCGTTCTATGCCACGTTGTGATTCACGTGGTATATTTGGTTGCTCAAAACCATTACCGAGTGAATGGGAAATTGAAGCCAAAGTGTGCTCCATGGAAATGGAGTTTTGGTGGAAATTCCTTAAAGTTGTAAAATGGCTTGTCCCACATTGATTTTGTGGGAGGTTTTGAATGGGTTTATAAGGCTTGGGTTTGGTACTTGGGGTGTGCCCCAAGGGTACCCAAGTGTTTTAGAGGGAGAAGTTATGGGTAAAATATGCTAGACCCATTGGACCCAAAAATCACCACACACGCGCGCGTCGCCGCCGCCGTCCGTCCGGTCGGGCGGGCTGGGCCTGGGCCTGGGCGCGAGTGCATGGTGTGAGGTTGGGTTGGGCTTGTTCGGCCCAATACTAATCTTTTTGGGCCAAAAATATTTGAATTTTATTTTATTTTTTGGTAAAATAAAATCCATAATTCAAAATTAAACTGGTTTGGTTTTACTGTACATCCAAACAGGGCCGTTCCCGAAATAAACCAGTCTGGTATTATTGCACACCCAAACTGGGCCCTTCCCGTTTTGTTATCTGTTTGAAATATAACCCAACAAATTCAAATCTGTTTGAATTCAAAACCAACAGGTTTCATACCTGTTCATTTCAAAACCAATAGTCACATTTACATCTATAAATAGACTAGCTTCCCATTTGGATTTTACTTCAATTTTCGTACTCCATCCTCTGATAAAAATCTCTGCATTTTGCTGCATTTATTTTCTGAAAGAAAGAGTGTAAACACTTAGTGTGTTCGTAAGGCAAACAATTTGTAGTGCTGCTATTGTTTGTAGTAGATCATTTCATCCTCGGAGATAGGCGTCCAATTTCTGAAAGCACCGTGGAGAGGACGAATCTGTCTTAAGGACACAGTGTCAAACGCTGGACTTGATCAGATTATAATTCGAAGAAATTAAATCAAGTAAGTTATTTAATTTATTTTCAGTGTTTTATTATTTATTTAAATCAGATTTTAATTTTGTTTTTATAACAAAATAAAATCTGTTTTTATTTATTTTTATTTTTATTTTGAGTTTGATTTTTGTAATCAAACAAATTCTCTCATTTCCTTTATTTCTTTATATTCTGGTTGTTATTTAGTACATAACAGAATTTAATTAATTTAAATACAGTGAAGATTGTCCGTTCCCATAAGTACCACAATCATTTCACTACCACTACTATATCATCACTATAGTTGTCATTACTACAACCATTACAACAACCATTACAACTTTTCACTAGCACAACTATTGTTGCTGTTGTCACAACCACCACCATCATTCCACCATCATCGCTATCTTTTTTTTTTTTTTAATTTTATATTTGTACAATATTATGCTTCTACCATCACCACAATCATCATCCATTAATCTCTACCATTGTTAACATTGGCGGCATATCTAAAGCTGTTGTTGCCTCCTCCATCACTATTAACTACAATCACAAAATAAAAATTGTAAAATATACAATTTAAATTAAAAAAATTTAAATTTAATCTTATACACGACAAATAATTTGTTTTAGTTCAGCACTTAATTTCTTATTGAACAACTTTTCAATTTAAAAAACTCATCATTAAATTTTCAGTACATAATTTTTCAATTTTCAATTTTTAATTTTATCAAATACCAGCTAAGTCATAATAAATTTATTAAAAATTTTAAGAGGGGAATAAATTTATAGTTTTTTTTTTTAGATTGGAAAGTTATTGTTCAAAAATGGTTAATTATTATACATATTTTTAAATTGCATATAATAATCAATTACAATTAGTCAATACTCATCATTAAAAACTCTCATCTAGATTTGATATTTTATTGGATCAAACTGTTTGAACTAGACAAACAACACATACTCCCGGTGTATGGAGATATCAATACGTATGTTATTAATATTATTTTAATTTTTACCTTATAATTTTTTTTTTTTCCATTTTGAAAAGTACTGCAATTTAATAAATTTTTTAAAATGTTATTATGTTGATAAAAGAATCAAAAAAATAAATGCAAAATGTATATAAAAAATATTGTATGATAAATTTTTGAAAACTAACATGGGTATATGTATTGCATGATGTATTGACGTAATGTTTGTCATTATAGTAAACAAATAAAATTTGTTGAAATTTATTTTATATATCAATGTCATAAAAGGAGAATAATTATTGAATTTGAAAGGTAGTAATTAAGGAATTTGATATATATTACTATAATAATGAAAGATTCAATAACTATAATTAAAATGAAAGGGCTAATGATTTCATGACACATGTAATTTTATATTTGTTTAATTAAAAAATCTAAAAAATTAGGTTTAGAATTTTGAGTTCATAGACCTAAGAACATTACTTTTATTATATAATATATATTTTGCCTAATATGGCGCCAACTATAAGATATTAGAGATTATTTAGAATGATTTAAATAAGTGTATTTTTTATTTTTTACAAAAATATATATAAAAAAATTGAAAGGTGATATAATTCAAAAAGGATAAAAAGATAAAAAGTGCATTTATATAGTCTATTTCTTACATTACTCTATTATTGTCAAATCCGTATCATTGTGTCAACTTTAATTTTAACCAATTATAATTACTTGTATAAAAAATAGTAAGATTTAAAATTTCACTATGAGATACACTTTCTCAAAACGAAGAAATAAGCGAAATATCGAGTCCATGTTTTTTTTTTTTTTTTTTTTCATTGAGTTGAGTGGATCATAATTATTAGAAAAATGTTTGAGGGCTCGAAATATGAGGCTCGAATCCGGCTCGAAGTCCAAAACGACGTCGTTTTGGGCTTCAAAATTTTTTTTTTTTTTTTTTTCTTCTTTTCTTCTTTTCTTCTTTTCTTCTTTTCTTCTTCTTCTTCGTTTCTTTGAACACTGGAGAAGCAGAGGCGAGAGAGAAACAGAGGGGAGAGGCGGGAGCTCGTCGTCGCAGGTCGTCACTCGTCGGCCGATCGTCGCAGGTCGTCGCTCGTCGGCCGATTGTCGCCTCTGCCTCTGCCCACCTCCGCCTCCGCCCGCCTCCGCCTCCGCCTCCGCCTCCGCCTCCCTCCGCCTCCGCCACCAGCCCCATTTTTAGAGCCCCCTCCAGTTCTGCTTCTCCTCTTCTTCTTCTTCTTCTTCTTCTTCCTCTTTCTTCTCAAATTCGAGCCAAATTTGGCTCGAAATCTTTCGGGCTCTGTAACAGAGCTCTAATTATTAAGATCAAATTTAAGTCAATGTTATGAGCGACCAAATAGTTTTCAATGGGCAGTTTACAAGAGTTTGGCGGATGACATGGACATGCCAGCATATCAATTATTTTTTCCCTTCCTAATAAAAGACAAATATATCTATATATATATATATATAGACACATTAGTTAACTCTAGCATTTTGTTTTTAAAAGGGAGCTTTTTTGATAAATTCATTTTCTAAGAATTTTATTCCATCCAACCCATATTCTTTTTGACTATTCCATTAGGTCCAATTTGAGATAAGAAGACCAAAATACCCTTTTCATCTACTTATGTTCCATTTAGTTCACATTATTTTCTTATGTTTCAATAAGTCTTATGGGTGACATAATTACCAAAATACCCTTAATGTGAATGTTCACACTGTCAATGTAAATGTTCATATCGTCAATGTGTAAGGGTCCGGCCCATGTCGATCCTCGTGGGTGCCCGGAAAAATTCGAGTCGGGCCGGGCCGGCCCATAGGCCAAAAAAATAGGCCTGGCCCTGCCCGGCCCGTTGATAATATGAATATTCACATTGACAAGTTAACATTCACATTGATAGGAGTGTAAAATTGGCATGTGGCCCGTGGCCGGCCCGAAACCAGCCCGCTGCCTGGGGCGGGCCCGGGTAGGCCCGTTCACAATGTGAATATTCACATTGACATATTAACATTCCCATTAACATTGACAATAGTGCAAAATTGGCCCGTGACCCGTGGGCAGCCCGAAGCCCGGGCCCTGGTCGGGCCCGGCCCGGCCCGGCCCGTTGATAATGTGAATATTTACATTAACATGTTAACATTCACATTGATAGGAGTGTAAAATTAGCCCGCGCCCTGCGGCCAGCCCGAAAGCCGCCCGCGACTCGTAAGCTGCCCTGGGCGGGCCCGGCCCGACCCGTTGATAATGTAAATATTCACATTGACATGTTAACATTCACATTGAAAAGAGTATAAAATTAGCCCGCGCCTCGTGGCTGCCCGAAACTAGCCCACGGCCCGTGGGCGGCCCGGGGCAGGTCCAGCCCGGCCTGTTAACAATGTGAATATTCACATTGACATGTTAACATTCACATTGATAAGAATGTAAAATTGACTCGCGTCCCATGGGCGGCCCGAGGCGAGCCCGGTCCGGCCCGTTGACAATGTGAATATTCACATTGACATATTAAAATTCACATTGATAGAAGTGTAAAATTGGCCGGTGGCCCGTGGGCGGCCCGAAGCCCGCCCACTGCCCAGGGCGGGCCCAGCCCAGCTCATTGACAATGTGAATATTCATATTGACATATTAACATTAACATTGATAAGAGTGTAAAATTGGCCCGTGACCTGTGGGCAGCCTGAAATTCGGCCCCGGGCCGGGACGGGCCCGACCCGTTGACAACGTGAATATTTACATTGACATGGTAACATTCACATTGACAAGAGTGTAACATTAGCCCGTGCCCCGTAGTTGTCTGAAACATGCCCACGGCCCGTGGGCAGTCCGAGGCGGGCCCGGCCCGGCCTGTTGACAATGTCAATATTCACATTGATATGTTAACATTCACATTGATAAGAGTGTAAAATTGACTCGCGTCCCATGGGCGGCCCGAAGCTCGTGGACGGCCTGGGTTTGGGTCCAGGCCTAACCCGGGCCGCGGGCGAGCTTCGGGCAACGGACAAATTTTACACTCCTATCAATGTTAATGTTGACATGTCAATGTGAATATTCACATTGTCACGGGTCGGGTCAAGCCCGCCTCTGGCTGCGGTTGAGCTTCGGGCCGCCCACGGGCTGCGGGCCAATTTTACACTCCTATCAATGTGAATGTTAACATGTCAATGTAAATATTCACATTGCCAACGGGCCGGGTCTACTCCGGCCCGAGGTCGGGCTTCGGGCTGCCCACGGGTCACGGGCCAATTGTACACACTTATCAATGTGAATGTTAACATGTCAATGTGAATATTCACATTGTCAACAGGCCGGGCCGGGCCCGCCCCGGGCCACCCACGGGCCGCGGGCGGACTTTTGGCCGTCCATGAGTCGCGGGCCAATTTTATACTCTTATCAATGTGAATGTTAACATGTCAATGTGAATATTCACATTGTCAACGGGCCGGACCGGGCTCACCCCGGGCCGCCCATGGGCCGCGGGCGGGTTTCACGCCACCACGAGACGGGGCCCAATTTTACACTCCTATTAATGTGAATGTTAACATGTCAATGTGAATATTCACATTGTCAACGGGCCGGGCCCACCCTGGGCTGCTGTCCAGTTTTATACTCTTATCAATGTGAATGTTAACATGTTAACGTGAACATTCACATTGTCAACAGGTCGGGCCGGGCCCGCCCACGGGCCGTGGACGAGTTTCAGGCAGCCACGAGGCGCGGGCTAATTTTACACTTCTATCAATGTGAATGTTAACATGTCAATGTGAATATTCACATTGTCAACGGGCCGGGCCGGGCTCGTCCCAGGCCGCGGGCGGGCTTTTGGCCGCCCATGGGCCGTGGCCCAATTTTATACTCCTATCAATGTGAATGTTAGCATGTCAATGTGAATATTTACATTATCAACGGGCCCGGCCACCCATGGGCCACGGGCGGGTTTCGCGCCGCCACGGGATGGGGGCTAAATTTACACTCCTATTAATGTGAATGTTAACATGTCAATGTGAATATTCACATTGTCAACGGGCCGGGCCCGCCCTGGCTCGCGAGCGGGTTTCGGGCCGCCCACAGGTAATTTTACATTCCTACCAATGTGAATTTTAAAATATGAATGTTTATATCATTAAATAGCTAATCGTTCAAAAAATATTTATAAGAATATCAAAATTAAGTATCAAAATTAAATATAAGGGCATAAGTGTCCAAGAAAATAGTATAAATCAAGAAAATAGACTTTATGGAATAAAACTATACATACATGGGACTAAATGGGTTAAAAAATTCTTTCATGGACTTCTTGGGTTAAAACACTTCTAAATTGAACTTTTCAATAAAAATCCCTTTTTAAAATTATATTTCTTGTTTATATTTTTAATATAAATATTATGAAATTATGTGATTAATTTAATAATTTTTATATTTTATATGAATGATCTAACTCAAAAAATCAACAAAATAAGTTATCCAAAAGAGCTAAATATGAATTGAAAAATAATATAAACATTTTTTTGAGTGGTGTAAAAAATTGACCAAACTTACCCCTTGAACTAATTAGTATATAAATCACAATTTAATAATAAGTTCAAATTATATTTCAATATAAAAAAAAAAGAAATATTATACAAAATAATAAATTTACCAAGCGATATGTCATGTTTTAATAAATTTTGGAAAATAAAAAATTGCTAAGAGCAAACAAACAAATCACATTTAAGTTAGGTGCATGTCACATACATTTTGCTATCCAATAAGATTTGAGGAAATCCCCTGGAATCTAATATTTGAACATGTGGCCAATAATAGCATGGTCTTATTAATAAGTACTTTTAAGTCATAAATAAAAAATATTTTTTTTATTTTTATTAAAATTAATACATTTTAAAATATTTTTATATGTTTTTTAAATATTTTTTACACATTTCCTAACATTAAACAATACGCATTAGACATTTGTTGGCATTTACCTAATAATATTTAATGATAATTTTTGTGTCATCTAATGAGGTTTTCTTATATGTAGATTGAAACCTAACAAACCAGTTGGTAATCTAGTCACCCCCCACTAATTTTTTAGTACTTGGAATTTGTTTTTACAGGTGGATTATCACTATTCCCACTAACAACAAAATTGACTAATCTCATTATTTAGTGGCACTCAATTGATGGTTATTAATCTCTCCCTTGTTGATATTTTTGTATTCAACAAACATCTTATTTATTAGAGGAAAAAAAAAAAGAGAATTTTTTTTATTAAAAACCTTAACTTTTATTTTTTTTTCATATATATATATATATATATACATTTAATTTAAGATATAAACATAATTTTAAAAAAAAATGTCCATGTAGTTGTTGTAATTGTTAATTTTGTTATGTGCACGTAATTCTAATTTAATATAATAGTTTTCTTTATAAATTTGCAAATTATCTTGCTAACAAATAGCACTAAAAAAATTAATAAATAAATGAATAGCGAATGTTATATATATATATATATATGAATTTTAAACAATTTCATCAATTTTATAATTTCTTAACTTTTTATTGATTTCTTGAAACATTTTCATCCTAAATATAATGAAAAGGGAAATTTTTTTTAAGGTCCCTGATATTAAGATTTTATAGTATAAAGGATATCAAATATTTTTATGATGTCTAAGGTCCCTCAACATTGATCCAGAGAAATTTCAGTCTCAGAGAAAATCTCTCTAGAGAAAATTGAAATCCGGAGAAATTTCAGTCCCAGAGAAATTCTCTCCAGAGAAAATTGAAATTTCTCTGAGTACCAAAGAAATCCAGAGAAAATTGTGGAGAGGAAATTTATATGGCTATCCAGGAAATTTCTCTGACTTCGCAAATTTCTCTGGCTCTATTAAGTACAATTAAACCTATGTCTAACAAACCTACAAACCCACAAATTTCTCTGGTCCAAAACCAGAGCAATTCTCTCCAAACCAGACAAACCAGAGAAATTCTCTGGATTGAAACCAGAGAAATTCTCTCTATTTACAGTAAAGTTGTATTTTTTATAAACAGAACTTGGTGATTGTACATTGATCTAGGAAATTTTTCTGACTTCACAAATTTCTCTGGCTCTATTACAAAGAATTTCTCTGAGTTACTGAGGGAATTTCAAGTCGCACAAACCCATTGTAATGTTGCAGTTTCAAAGATGGAACTTACTACGGGATAGACTGCAATAGGATTGGGCAACTTTTGAGTTTCGGAATACCCTTTTGGGCCCTGGCATCAGCCTCACCAACTATCAAACTGGACGACGGAACTGCTCACAGTCTTTTGACCCATTTTTGTTGAAGTTTGTAACTAGACTATTCATCATTCTAGTTATTGCTTCCTTGAATTCACCAGGTTGGTTCGTTTCTGCCTTATTATTAGTATCTTCGACAACTCCTTTGACCACAGACCCAACATCAGCATCCTCCATATAAGTTTTACATGCTGACAGAATGTCATGTGCTTGAAGACGAAAATGCCCAGCAACCCAGAGGCCGACACATGTACGATTTCGGAGACATTCGATTCGTCCCACCTGTCTTCTCTCAACTCCGATCCGATCTGGTCAATGTACTTGTCGACCTATTTTGGCATTTCGGATCTGGGCATGTCGAAGTACCGTTCGGGGGACGAGGAGGAAGAAGATGACAAATTAGAGTTCTTTCGTTGCCGATCCACAGCAGCGTCGCTCCAAAACTTAACCCATCTGGGGGTTCTACCGGCGGTCACGGAATCGAGGCTTCTCCGAGAAAAATTTGATGACGACCCGGCAGATATCTCGTTGAATGATCGTTGTTTTGATAGGACCTGAGGGTCTGAGTTGTTGAACAAGGAAGACTCGCGATCAATGGTGGAAGTGAACAAGGAAGACTCGCGATCAACTCAGACCCTTTTTGGCATTGCGTGATCGAATTAGAGAGAGAGAGAGAGCAAGAAAGAGAGAGAGAGAGATTACATCTAATGGTGGAAGTGAAAAGCTTAAAAATGTGTGTGTGTAGAAGGAGAAAACGAGAGACTGGAATTTCTCTGGATATATGGGTGTAGAATTAAGGGACCTTAGACATCATAAAATAATATTGTGGATCTCTTCCATCACCAAAAGTGGAAGAGGGACCTTAGACTAATTTCCCTTAATGAAAAATGCTACACAAAGAATACTTTCTCACAAACTCTTTTTGCAAATATATGTGATATGTAATGTTAAAACTTAGTAGAATTAAAAATAAAATTAAATGATACACTATTTAAAATAATATTTATGTAGTATTATGAAACTTAAATATTAATTTAGAGTCCCGAAAATTTGATAATAGCATTTGTTATTTATAAATTATTTCTTACTAATTAAAAAAATAAAAATTACGCTGTTTGTCAATCATTGTTAGACAAGTGACGCACTGAGTGTTGCTTATCTTGCGCCGTGAATTTAGTATTTCCACGTGAGCTTATCTAGCGTGCGCGTGTCATGAAAGCATACATACCAAATATTTTTTATATTCTTTCTTAAATTACAAGAACTAATATATTATTTAATAAAAATATAATAATTATATTTAATTATAATATATCATTCGTGTTATGTACGGAATAAAATAATATATTATTTAATAAAAATATAATAATTATATTTAATTTTTTATATTATGTAAAATAAAAATTAAATACAAGCTAACCAATCAAAAAAAGTTTATTGTTTAAAATTAAAAAAATTAGTACGAGATATTGATCATAAGATTTCTTACTAAAAATCTCATTTTACTTATATAAATTGCAATATAAGATTCATTTTATATAATCGAAACAATTCACTTTTTCCTTATTTTCTCAATTTGAGATTATAAAATAAAAGTTAAATGAAATCTAATCAATGAGGATTTTCTTAATTATTTAAAAGTTAACAATTGCTTAGGCGAAAAGTTTATTTCGAATCAAGTAATCTTAGTCGTTTAATATTTAATAGGTCACTCTTTAATTTATTTCGAATCAAACAAATTTAACCAATATATTTTGATAAAATCGCTAAAATCGCAGTTAAACCAATGAATCAGTCAAACTGAAAATGGTTTACCCTATCGGCTAGGTCAAAGGACCAACCAACTTATACAAAAATTAATTAATTAAAACTTTTAAATTTTATTTTAATTTAAAAATTTAAACTGTCTTGAACTGAAACATACACAACACTACACTATTAAATGAGAGCATAAGATTTATATAGTAAAACAACTCATTTTTTCCTCCTTTTCCTAATGTGAGATGGTAAAATAAAGGTTAACTGTTGTTTGGATGGGCAGTTTATTTCTAATCAAGCAATCTTAGTCGTTCAATTTTTAATAAAATCAATCTTAGTTTATTTTAAATCAAATAAATTTAAGCAATATATTTTGATAAAACAGTTAAAACCGTGATTAAACTAGTGAATCAGTCAAACAAAAAATAATTCAACCTAATCGGCTAAGTAAAAAAACCAACAAATTTACAACAAAATTAATTAATTAAAACCTTTAAATTTTATTTAAAATAAAATTTAAACCATCTTGAACTGAAACATGCACAATAGTATAACATTAAATAAGAGTATAAGATTTACTTTATATAAGTGAAACAACTCACTTTTTATTTCTTTTCTCGATGTGAGATTGTAATTATTTTAAAGTTAAATATTATGAGAGTTCAAAATCTCATACAAAATTATTTTTAAAATCAAAACGTCTATGTGGAATTGTAAAATAAAAGTTAAATGGAAGCTAATCAATGACGATTTTCTTAATTGTTTAAAATTAAGAGAGAAAAAAAATTGGTATTGATTATAGGGTTTCTCATTAAAAATTTTATTTTGCTTATATAAATGAAAGTATAAGATTCACTTTATATAAGTGAAACAATTCACTTTTTCCTTATTTTTTCGATATGTGATTGTAAAATAAAAAATAAATAAAAACTAACCATTGGTGATTTTCTTAATTGTTTAAAATTAATAAATTTCAATAAATTATATAAATTGGAACATAAGATTCACTTTGTGTAGATGAAATAATTCGCTTTTTTTTTCGATTTGGAATTGTAAAATAAAAGGTAAATGAAAGCTAACCAATGAGAAATTTCTTAATTGTTTATAATTTTAGAATGAGTATTTGGAGCTTCTAGAAAACTTCTTTTTTAAAATTCTCTTTACAAGATTCATTTTATATAAGTGAAACGACTCACTTTTTTTTTTTTTCCAGATGTGGGATTGTAATTATTTTAAAGTTAAATATTATGATAGTTTCAAAATCTCATACTACATTACTTTTAAAATCAAAATAATGTGAGATTGTAAAATAAAAGTTAAATGGAAGTTAGCTAATGGGGATAAAAAAAATGAGTATAAAATATTGATCATAGGGTTTCTCACTAAAAATCTCATTTTACTTATATAAATAGGAGTATAAGATTCACTTTATGTAAATGAAAAAATTCACTTGTGGAATTGTAAAATAAAAAGTAAATGGAAACTAGTCAACGGGACTTTTCTTAATTGTTTAAAATTAAAAAAATTCAATAATTTTAGAATAAGAATTTGGAGCTCCTAGAAGGTTTCATCTTAAAAATTCCATTTTTCTTATATAATATATAGATAGATAGTAAAACAAGTTTTGTTTTTTCTTCTTCTCTCGATGTGAGATTATAAAATAAATTATAAACTAATTAGAATTTTATTTTTATATGGTAAAATGGAAGCTTGCCAATGAAATTTTTTTTAATTGTTTAAAATTAATAAAATCAATATGAGAAATCGCGATTAAACTGATGAATCGGTTAAACCCAAAATGGTCCAGCCTAACCGGTTAGGTCAAATGACCAACCAAATTATACAAAAATTAATTAATTAAAATTTTTAAATGTTATTTTAATTTTAAAATTTAAACTGTCTTGAATTGAAGTATACACAATATTACACTATTAAGATTCACTTTATATAAGTAAAACAATTTTTTTTTTCTTGATGTGAGATTATAAAATAAAAGTTAACAATTATTTGGATGGAAAGTTTATTTCTAATCAAGCAATCTCAGTCTTTCAATTTATAATCAAATCAATCTTTAGTTTATTTCGAATCAAACAAATCTAATCAATATATTTTGATCAAACCTCTAAAATTGCAGTTAAACCAACAAATCAATCAATTAAAAAATGATTTAGCCTAACCGGCTATGTCATAATTAATTAATTAAAACTTTTAAAATTTAAACTATATTGAATTGTAACATGCACAATACTACAATATTAAATGAGATAGAAGTATAGGGTTCACTTTATATGAGTAAAATAACACATTTTTTTTTTCTTTTACCGATGTGGGATTATCAAATAAAAGCTAGCAATGGATATTTTCTTAATTGTTTAAAATTAAGAAAATTAAGAAAATTAATATGAAATATTGAAACTCTCACAAGGCTACTCACTAAATGAGATGAGAGTATAAGATTTTATTTTTATGAGTAAAACAACTCATTTTTTTTTTTTCTCAATGTGAGATTATCAAATAAAAGTTAGTCAATGAAGATTTTCTTAATTATTTAAAATTAAAAAAATCAAAAAAATTAATATGAGATATTAAAATTCTTACCAGACTTCTCATTAAAAACATATTTTTTTTTTATATAATATATAGATAAATAGATATCATGTTGTCAATCCTTTTAGTGTTTTAATTATTTATTCCATATTTAAACTTTGATTGGGTGCCACCGATTAAGATCCTTATAACCTTGAAACGACATATTTAATTTAATGCATAAAATTACAACACGTCATTAAAATTAAAATTTGTGATTTGTAAATCATTTTGTTAGTAGGAGATTTGGATAATTATTTAGTAGTTTTAAAATATTAAGTGATATTATTTACATGATATTTCTGATAAATAATGATGTTTTTATAATTTTTTATTTATCAAGAGTACTATATAACTAATATCATATAGTATTTCATGATTATCTAACATGTCTTCTAACAATTTTGGAATAACTATTGATCATGGAACTTAATGAAGACTTTCATTTCATATGAAATTTAATGAAATCATATAGGCTTGTGTGTGTTCATTATAGATCTCGTTTTAATAATTTGAATTGTTCATTTTGTAGGACTTCTTTGTGTATATATTCTATAAAAAATAATTAGGTCAATCTAATGATCGTATTAAAATAAACTATTCATTTTTTTAAAGAAAAATACGATAAAATAAAAATAATATTATTTCAGATCAATTTATTTTTTTCATATATGATATAAACTAAGAATTTTATAAAATAAACTATTTAAATAGTCGAAATAAACATAACAACTCAATGTATTTTTTAAATTCTTTCAGATTTATATTTAAATTTGAGCATATTCAGGCCTAACTACATAAAGTAATTGCTGGAGTTAGACCCTCAGGAGTCAAGACTCTAGATATCACCCTTAGGTGATACCAACGTTTTGAAAACTGGACCGGACCGGCCGGTTCGACCGGTTGAACCATCCACCGGCCGGGGTTCCGGTCCGGACATATCTCTGAACCGGCCAAAACTGAAAATTGGCGTATTTAGTGAGAACCGGGAAAACCGACGGTTGAACCGATGAACCGGTTGACTCGAAGCCGGTTCGTCGGGTTGTCCGGTTCAAATTTTTTTTTTTTTTTTTTTTCTTTCTTTCTCTTTCTTATTATATATATATATATATATATAAGAATATAATAAAATTTTAATTTGAAACTCCTTTTCAAGGGTCTCCTCTTATGAGGAATTCCATTAAGAGTTTGATGAAATTATTGTGAAAGTCTTCACTTATTTATAAGAAAAAAATTCTTTCAAAAAGACTCAAGAAATCCATGTGGGATTTAATCAAATATATTTGAGGGAATATTGAAATTTTGATATCCTTCCAAAATTTTTACTCTCCTTTCAATCAAATTATTTAAATTAAAATCATATAGAGGGAATATTAAATATTTGATTTCATCTTCCAAAATTGAAATTAATAAATTTTAAAATATATTATTATATTTTTCAGTAAAAAAAATATTAGGACAAATATTTAAGATAATTTAATATTTTTAATTTTTAATTTTATTACTTATATTTTTATTTAAATATAATTTTAATATATTTATTACGTCACAGTTCGAGTCCGGTTCAACCCGACGGTTGAACTGGTGACCCGTCCACCCAATCTCTTTTCCGGTTTGCTCACCGGTCCAGTTTTTAAAACATTGGGTGATACTACACAATAGAGCCACTTAATCCTATAGCTTTAAATTGTGAACTCACATACAAATGATGATTCAAACCCACACTCTTAACACTGGATATGATTCACCGAAATTTAAAAGGTTCGTCCTATTAATTATATATGCTATCACCTAAATAACTAATCATAAAAAAAGTCGAATATGAAATTTTAAAGTCTCGTTTGGAAATAAATTATTTTAGTATTTTTTTAACTTTTTATAAAAAGAAATAAAGAAAATAATATGATAATTTACGATAATATTTTAATTTTTTAATTAAAATATATAATTGTAGGGGGGTTATAGGTTAGAGAGGTGATTAGAGAGTCAAAACTATGCTAATGGTCCACTAATGGCGGAAGTGGCTGAAGAATGAGTAGCAGCAACTATTTGGGAGTTAGAGAGTGTGTAGCTGGGTGAGGGTGAAGCAAGTGGCTCAAGAAGAAGTGTATGGCAGTGCCAAAATGGGCAGCATCTCCTCCAAATCTCCAAAATTTCTCCTTCTTGAACCTTGGGAAATGGGTCATATTTATAGGCTTTTTCTTGGTGCTAAGAGAACACCAGGTGGACAAATAGAGAGAAGACATGTGTCCTAGAGGACCACATGAAATATTCTGCCTTGAGCCACCAGATTGAAGGTGCCACGTGTTCCTCTGCATGTATTGTGTGCTATCTGTTTGACTCCGCAACTACCTTTTTGAGCCTCAACAAATGTAGTTGCGACGGGAGTGTTTGTTTCTGCACTTGCCTTCTTAGCTTGAACCTCAGCAAGTGCACTTGCAACAGTGAACCTTGCCGCTACCCTTGCCTTCGCAGTTCTCGTTGGCCAGTACATGCATTCTCAGGGCTCCATTAGCCTGCTATCAACTATGTTTGTGCTCACCTCAGCAAAGCCTCCACCCTTAGCCACCTAACCACAAACTCCTCAACTTCCTAGGGCGAAGGCCACAGCCAAGCCTGCTATCAGCTATACTGTGCCTTAGTACCAAGCCCAAGGGGGCTTCCTTAGTCCTGCCTGTGTGACTAAGGCAAGTCTATGACCTAGGTAATGGAAAGGGAGTCCCTTATGTTCGGGCTACCCTGCTCTCATTTTCGCGGGATTGCCACAGTAAACTGGTATCTCTGGGCTTGCTATCAGCTCCAACCAGTAAGTCTTAAGGCCTACTATCAGTGCCAAGTTAAATGAACTTTGAGAGAGAGAGAGAGGGGGCCTGCTATCAGCCCTGGGCTAGTAATGCCTTGGGGCCTACTATCAGCGCCAAGCATTAGCCTCTAGTTGCAGAGGGAAGCCTCTCTCAAAGGCTACTATCACCTTGGCAGGGTATCCCCTCTGCAACTTAGTTGCTGTGGTAGTCATTTCTCACGGCAAGTTCAGGCGGCAAGACCAAAGATATTAGAGATGGCGGCACCGGCAAAATGCCTCCGCAACTTGGGCGTTGCAAGTATTACCTCTGCAACTTAGTTGCTTCGGTTTTCTCCTTTCCTCAGCAACTCCGGATGGTTGTGGTATCGACATTACTTGGAATGGCAGCGGTACCGAAGATATTTGGAATGGCGGCACTGATACAAAGTGCCTCTGCAATTTGACCTCCGCAACTTGGCCGTCGCAAGTGTTGCCTCTGCAACTTAGTTGTGTCGGCTTTCTCTTTCCCTCAGCCACTTCAAATGGTGGCGAAACCGAAAATATTAGGAATGGCGACATTGAGGCAAAGTGCCTCAGCAACTTCCTCGCTGCACATGTTCCCTCCGTAACTTCACTGTTGCAGGTGTTCCCTCTGCAACTTGACTTGGGCATTTTTCTTCGTGAAGTCCATTTGGAGCCCTAATGGCTCAGACTTACTTCGACCCAATGTTGACCCACTTCCCTTGGACTTTAGTCCATGCATTGTTTTTATTCCAAGTCGCATCTTTGGGACGACCTAGGTGCTTAGGCTCATACTTAGTTTGGGCTTTAATTTCTGACCCTTTACATTTTGCCCCCTGCACGCATGGGGAACACGCTCCCTGTTTCCTGCGCATGCATGACATCAGTAAGCAACCCAAGGGTTGCGATCGGCTCTGAAAATGTGTACTTTTGACTGCCAGGTCATAATGGCCTAGGAAAGCGTATTGGCACCCTTTGATGTTTTTTCTTTATAAATAACGCCCTTGAGTCCACTGGTCTCCCACTTCTTCCCAACACACCTTTCTGTCTCCTTTGTCTTCTTCTCTCCCTTGTCCCCACTTTCAAAAGCCTTTCTTACCTTTCTTTATTCCTTCTCATGGCCAGCACGAGGTTTCTTCCCGACAGGGCTGCCCCACCAACTACTGAGTGGAGGTGGACCCCCTACTTCGAAGGGCTGGCTGACCCCTTCTGGAAGGCAGTTGACTCCTTCATTCCTGATGCCCTTCCACTAGAGGAGCCTCTGCTCTCTTTTGGGGAGGCTACTTCGGATGATGTTGACATGGTTAACCCATGTTCTGTGCTGCAGTTCCGCGTAGAACGTGGTGACTTTCCACATTCACATGTCTATTATCGTACTCACTCAGGTCCCCCAGTAGGTTGGTCCCTCTGAATCGATGACATTATTGCTGATGGTGGCTTTGAGCAGCACTTGCGAGATGTCCGTCTTTTTAACGCCATTCTGATTTCAAGGGAGTTATCAATGCGTAAGGTGCAGACCAACACTGACATGATCGTTCACCGTTGGAGCCATGACACTCACACTTTTGCCTTGGCATGGGAGGAAATAACTCCAACCTTAGAAGATGTTGCTGTCCTTCTGCACCTCAACACCCGTGGAGATCACCCATTTGATCCAGCGTCCCTAACTCCTGCAGAGCAAGTTGCTGACACTGTTCTCCAAAGCGTCTTTCGGGAGGCGCAGAAATTTGGTTCCTGGTATGACCTTAGAACTGGGGAACTGCTCCAGGAGAGGCCTAAAAGGGATAAAACAACCTACCTTTCTTGGTTGAAGCATTTCTTCAAGGACCTGCAACCAATTGTAGGCGACATCACTGAGAAGAGCTGCGACTCTGTAGTTGGGCCGGGCTACCGCGATGACTTGTACATGGCTGCCTTTGTCAGCTATTTATCTCCTTCTTTGTTCTTCCTAGTAACCCTGCCGAAAGCATTAACCCCTTGGTGTTTCCTTTGGCTGTCAAGCTTTGCAGCAGTAGTCAAATTCCTCTAGCTTCTCTATTTCTAAGTAACTTATATTTCCATCTTGATCTCATCCATTTGGACATGGAGCGATCCATGGGCCGCTATGATGTGTGGAGCTTTGTACATCCTTAGTTCCTGACTGCCTTTTTCTATGAGAGATTTCCTGCTATGGGCCCCATCCCTAAGGAACATGAGCCCTTCTTCACTGATAAAGTCCTTGATGCAGAGGGCAGACTTATCACGAGGCAAGTGCATCAATCCCTCTCTCGCATCTCTCAGTGGTCTGGCCTTGGCACTAACAGACCCTTTTCAGACTATGTCGACAGCATGGAGGAGTGCATGTTCTGTCCCTTTACTCAGCATCTCCCAAGCATTTCTGTGGTTCCATTTTATTTTACAGAGGCCCGCCATGTTGATTTTTCTCTCGACAGTGTTCAAGCCAACTCCCTCCTCATTGTTGCTATGATACGCCCAGGATTTCTGCCCGTATGGAATGAAGAAGGCATGTCCAGCATCGTCTATCGGCCGAACAAGGTCCTTAGACAGTTCGGAATGGACCAGGGTATCCCACATTTCCCTCCGCCTCAAATCGATTTCCACCGGAGCTTTCAGCGGTTTGCCCGTGACTATACTGCTCTACTTGTGGAGGGCTTAGGCTTCATGGGACTTCCTTCACTTGGGAGAGAGGGCGCCTTTACTTCCAGCCACAGACTGTTCTGGTACCGCAACCTTAATTCTTTATTCAATTTTTATGACAGTGTTCCCGTCATTCCTGCGATAGAGCCTATCCCGTAGCCCGACTTGTCTCTTCATCTGCCCTTTGGCCGAGGGAAATAGACCAGCATATTTTGCCATTTCAAGCTTCTATCTCAACCTGTCGTGGAAGAGCCTCACCCGTCTGGGGCAATGTCTGTTTAACCCTTGCAGATTGCTCCTCCCCAAGTCGG
Source organism: Camellia sinensis (assembly GCF_055761805.1). Lineage (NCBI taxonomy): Eukaryota > Viridiplantae > Streptophyta > Magnoliopsida > Ericales > Theaceae > Camellia > Camellia sinensis. The sequence goes on from NC_138974.1 coordinate 32,741,974, forward strand.
CACAACAGTACGCATGACCCACTCCCGACTGAGGGCAGTCCAAGCGACAGCGGCATCAATTATAGAGGCACATGCCTCACCAAGTAGGAAAAGACTCCGAAGGATATCCATACTTAGAAAATATTTTGTATTACTTCCTTAGACTTCTTATATTTACTTTAATAACCGCATGATCTTCTTCTTCTTTTTAGGGCCCATTGATCACACTACCCTCTGGTCCAGGAGGTTTTTCTGCTACCATTGGCATTTCTTCAGACTCAGACAACGACGACAACCTTCCCATTACTACTAGGGTCACAACATTCAGGACTCGAAGGACAGTTCTTCCAAATGTTGAAGATGAACCAAGTGTGAAAGCTGAACCGACTACTGAGGCCTAGCCAGTTGTCGAGGCTGAGCCAGTTGTGGAGACTGCAGGCAATGCACAAGTTCCCCCTGGTGTGGAAGTTGTAGGGAGTCATACAACTGCTGAGGGTTTAGAACCTTCACACCCTTCTAACTTTGTGCACTCCGGCCGTTCCTCTATTGGTGGAGATGATTTTGTACCTAAGACCTCTAGGGAAGATCGCGGCATGAGAGAGCCGCTGGAAGTTACACCACTTCCCCTCGGAGCTGTATCTGGCGGTTCCTCCCAGTCTACCGAGTCTCCGTTAATTCAGCAGACTCCACTTCCAGACGTTCAAGTAGTTGAGGGGAGTGCAGGTGTAGCGGCTGCTGCCACTATTCTTACTGTGGCCCCCTCTAAATTTGGATCAACTTACAGAGGTAGTTGTCACCTTAGCCACCCACACTGTTATTGCTGCCGTTAGGGCCTCTAACCCAGTTGCTTCGGCAACCTCTGAACAGCTGGCAAACTTGTAAGGTTCAAGGATTTGTTTTCTTTTTATAAGGGCTAAAATTACTTATTTTGGCTTTTTTACCTAATATTGTAGAGTGGATCTCTAAAGATATGAAAGGCCTTCCTCCAAGCCATACATACGACTTTCATCGAATACAACTTTCCACAGAATTCTATACGTCTCTATGAGATCAAGTATGGAATTCTATTTACTCACTTTAAATTGAGTATCTATTTCCCTCATTTTCCTGCTAGGATTGGAAATCTTGTATTTTACACATCTATATGATTGAGTCCTTGGGTTTCCGAAATAGTGTAAAAAAAAGTTCTTCGAGTCATTGCTATTTGACTCAGACCTGTTCTAAAAAAGTCGAGCTATTTCAAATTCTTTGTTGACACGGACAAAGTCAGGGAAAACCTCTTGAAATTATTTCAATATTGGATCTTAGACATATAATAGTTCCGAATCGAATCTTTTTAGAAAGAAGATCTTTTGTCCCCACTCACTTCCCAGAAGTGCCAGTTGACCTTGGAGTGTCCTGAGATTTTTATACTGGGATGGATACCACTGCCGTTCCAGATCTGAATGTTAGAGATTATCAGATGGACGACCTCTTTTCGGAGCAACACGATGGTGCAGCCAGTTTTGGCCTTTCTCATGAGGCCAGTTCACCCGATCACCAACCAACATCTACTCACTCTAATGTTGTTGGGCAATCATCTTCAGGGGAAATGCGCCACCCTTAGCCCTTTGGTCGCTCTATCAGTCTCTAGTGATTGAAGCTAGCGGTGGTGTGAGAGAGTTCCCCCAGTCCTCAGAGAAAGTTTCCTTCATAAGTTACTGAGTCTCTTCCGAAGCTGCTTCCACTCTTGCTCATATCCAAGCACTGCATCCGAACACCTTTACTGCCTTTAATGTTCCTAGATTTATAATGCAGATGGCGCTGCTGGAGTCACTTGCTGGCTTTATTCGTGACCTTGCTACCAAGCAAATCCTGACGACTCCTAGTAAGTTCGTGGAAAGTGCCGAGGCCAATCTGAGCAGCTTTAAGAGGAATGGTTTGAACCTATCATGGATGAGGGGCAGGCTTTAGACGGTTGATGGTTTCCTTGAGCATGCCAACAATGTGGCGATGATTGCGTCCTTGGAGGAGACTATCAAGGAGTATGAGGGTGCCTTGGAGCAGCACCGACAGAACCTGGCTCGGTTCAAAGAGAAGGACTTTGCATTGGCTGCCCAGTTGCCTCGACATGTGACTCTGATGGACTCCATTTTGAAGGGTTTGATTTGATTTGATGTAACTCTGTGACTTTGTTATGATTTCTTCCATTTCCTCTTCTTTATTTTGTTGTTTCATCGCGCTTGGTACGCCTTTTTTTTTTTCTTCTCTGCCATAACTTTTTTTCAAACATTGTAACCATGTTCTGGAAGTTTGACTTTAATGGAAAGCATGGACGTTTGGTAGTACTTTTGGGTTTCATTTCATCGCTTTTGTTACATTGCTTTACATAACTTTTAAAGATAAGCAAAACTCTTGCAATGAACAAAACTTCATCATGACTAAGCTTGTACAAGTGCAAAATTTCACTAAGTATGGAAAACTTTCCTCAGGCTAAGTGTATATGAGAGCAAAAGGTTTACTAAGTGTATAACACTTTGTTTACACTTTGTTTTGGAATCATTAACAAAGAAACTTACAACTCTTTTTCCTGAACAAAAGAAACTAAGGAAAATATTCTTTGACATACTTGGTGTCGACAGGGCCAGTTCTGAATCCATCATCTACTCTTGTCAACTTGTAGTACTCGCTGCTACTTGCCTCAGCAATTTTGTAGGGGCCTTCCCATCTGGGTGAGAATTTGGGAAGTGGTTGCCCCTGCATGATTGCATCTACTGTTTTCCATATTAAGTCCCCTTCCTTGAACATTCTGTGTTGAACAGATTGATTGTAGGCACGGGCTATGGATTGATGATTGTAGACACCCCATTTTTGACCGACCTTAAGACTCAGACGTCACTAATTGAGCGCTCGGTGATATTGTATATCGTGCTCGTTCAGAGGTTTCAGAGTCTCGGCTGCGAGCCTTGCCTCCGGACTTCCGGACTCTTTCATGCTTTGCCTCGGTTTGTGAACCAGGCTCTGTTTTCTCTGTTTTCTCTTCCCGAAGGGAGGGAGAGGTCTCGTAGATCATCTCTCAGTGGCCGTAGGCTATGTTTCGTGGTCATAGGCCATTTTGCCCGCTTGGAGTCCGGTTTCCGATTTTTCGGAGCCGTTGGCCGTGTGCCTCGGTTCGGGACTGCTTAACCACCTCCGTTTGCTCCGATTTTTGGCATGCATCTTATTTTCTCCCTTTTGAGGGACACTGTGGCTCGAGAAACCAACTTCGTGGTCGAACACCACTTCCGGTGCCTAACAGTCAATTTTCGGGGCCTCGGGCTGCCCGTTTCAGCCCCTTAACCTTCATTTTTCATCGGTTTGGGTTCATTTTTGGTAGGGACCTCTGTTTCATTGTTATAAAGGTCGTAGAAGGGTGGGAGGCCAGTAATTGTTCTAACAACCAGTTTTATTCCTCCATCGCCCTCCGTCGCCCGTTTTTCCCACTTGAAAGCCAATGTTGACCACCCTAAGGCCACTTTTTCTTGCCCCAAACCACATATTTGTGTTGTACACACCTGGGAGGCCACCAATATCACATGGCCGGCCAATAATTGTGTTTGACCCTTTTGAACCCCTCTTAAAAGTGGCCTTTTCTCTCTCCTGGTTCACTTTCTCCAGTTTTTGACCACATGGTTGTGTTGTGCACACATGGGAGGCCACCAATCTGGGGTGGCCGGCCACTAATCTTAATTGAACCTTTTGACCCTTGGCCGGCCGGCCATGGGGAGAGCCGGCCGGCCACCTGCAACCTCAATAACCAGCCGGCCATGATCCTCTCTCCAGGTACTTTACAGAAATGTATTCTATTTCTCCCCAGATTTTGTATCCGGAGGGCTGCACTTTTGGAGGGAAACTTGAATTCCTTTCCCCCCATTTTTCCCCCATTTTTTCCCCCTCTTTTGCCTATATATCAGACCCTCCAGCTCTGTTTTGAGGGTTACAAAAATTGCTTAGAGGCTCCCATATTGTATCTCTCTTCTTCTCTTTCAAAAACCCTCAAACCCTAAGCCCCTTTACACCATTTCCATACCACCACATAGCACCACACCACCATCATCCATTCCAGCAGCTTCAAGGCCACTTCCAGAGGTTGAGAGCCACCAAACTTGGTCCAAGAATTGTTGAAGACATAGTCTACAAGGGTGAGTCCCTATTCTCCCTCTTTTGTGCTTTATTTTGCTCAATATATTAGCCATACTTGCTTGCATATTTGGGCTCCGAACCTAACTGAAAATAGAATTATTTTGAAGTCTTTTTCATGTTTGTTTAAGGGCCTCTCTCTGTTTGAGGCTTCCTTCTTGAACTTTCTTCTTTACCTCTCTCGTATGCCTCTTTCTTGCATAGTATTTTTGGCCTATTTATAAACTGTTTTGAGCTTGGTTATAAACTGTGAAGTGGCTTATTTTGAGCCCTTCTTCAACATTGTTGAAGGGCTCTTCACTGTTTGAGGCTTCCTTTTGTCACTTGCCTCTTTATCCCTCTTTTGGCCTCATTTTTGCATGTTTTGTTAGCCCCCTGTGCTTATATTTTTGGGCTCTGGTTCGAGCTGTAAATAGCCTTATTTTGACCCCCTCTTCATGTTTGATCAAGGGTCATTTGCTTTTTGAGACTCCCTTTTTGCACTTTGTGTTTAAACCTCTTTTTAGGCCTTATTTTGCATAGTATTTTAGGCTTGCATGTGCACTGTTTTGGGTTTGGTCATTAACTGTAAAATACCATGTTTTTGGCCCCTATTCAACTTTGTTGAAGGTCCCTTCTTTGTTTGAGGCCAGAAACCATCACTTGCTTCTTTGTCTCCCTTTTGGCCCATTTCTTGTGCAATGTTTTAGGCCTGTTTTTGTTTAGATACGTGGTTTGTTGTGAACTGTAAGGTGCTTCATTTTGAGCCCCTCTTCAACTTTGTTGAAGGGCTCTTGGCCATTTGGGGCCAGCAGCTGTTACTTGCTTCATTACCTCTCTTACGGGGCCATTTTTGCATGCTAGCTTAGTCCTATTTGTGTTCATTGTTTGGCCTTGCTTAAAACTGTAAATATGCTTTTTTTGAGACTTCCTTGAATCTGTCTTCACACTTAATGTTCAAATAATGCATGCTTTGTATAGCTATAGGCCATTGCGTGTGCCTAGTTTTGCATTTCGGGTCTCATTCCATGCATCGGGTGCTATGTTTCCATGATTCGGGGCTGTTTTGCATCATATTTTGTTACTGAAATTTGCATGTTTGCGTACCATGTTCCATGCCTTGCCATGCTTTGGTAGAGTGGCATTCGTGCCTTAGGTTCGGTCCTCGGTTTGTGTGCACGTGTGCACGCATTTCGAGTATCTCATTTTCATCTAATGGCTACTAATGTGAGTGTGGCTGAGGTCCACTCATGTTGGTGTAAGTCCATCGTGCATTGTGTATGCTATTTAATTTCATAGCATTGTGTATGCTAGGCCGTATGTTAGCGCATTGTGTATGCCATGTTATCTCGTGCATCGTGTATGCCATTTCATAGCATTGTGTATGTTAGGTTGTATCTTAGTTGCATTTCATGCATGTCATGCATATTGCATTGTGCTTGGGATAGGAGTTAGCCCGAGCGCGGGAAACGAGGGACGTTTCGTACTTCGAGTGACGGAACGTGTCTCAATTCCCAGTCACCGACACTCCGGATTATCCATGATGGAGTTTAGGTTTTGTTGTGTTTATGCGTACATTCATTCCATATTGAGTCGTGCAATTTGACTCCTCGGCCATCATGCATCGATATGCGTGATTAGTGGCACGAGGATCGAGGCATGCATACATTTGTGAAAATACATTGCCATGCCCTTTTCCTGCTCTCTGTTGCAGCAAATAAAGAATCAGTAGCCTTTCAAAGGCCTTGCACAGCATTCCGGCATCAATCGCAAACAGAGGCTCATTGGGGCATCGCAGTGGATTTCCGTGCCAAGCAACCCGAGCATGCATCATCCATCATTCGGAACAAAGTCGAGGCAGTCCCTAGCTTGCATGCTAGTTTACAGCTTATCCTAGTTTAATTTGTTAATTAATTAGGATTTTGTAATTATTTGGACTGTAATATTTATTCGGGACTGTATATTATTTATTTGGACCCTCCGAGCGAGGGCACAACTGTAATAAGTGTACGTGTGTGTGATGTATGTCTTCCAACCCCACGTCTTTCTCCCTTTTATTTACCCGCTTATGATGGTTAGATTAGGGCATGTTTCAATTAGCATACAGTATGATAGCATGTTTGCATTCATTCATCTGTTTTGCATGCACCGGGCTCGACGCATCATACTAATTGCATTGTATTTTCAATTCCAAGTTGAATACATGTTAGTTGTAGCATTTCATATGCCATGTTTAGAATAGCCGAGCCTGCTCTAGTTGCATTTTTGCATATGTTGCATTAGGCATTTCCGTATAATTAGGATCATGTATGGATTTCTAATTAGCTTCTGTTTTGGCTTGGAGTACTCGATAAGTTTTATGCTTTAGCATCCTTGCATGCGTGTGAGTGACTGCCATGAATAGCATGCTTACCATGAGGCTATATACTTTTGTGATATAACTGTCTGAATGCCTGTGGGTGAAGGTTGGGTTATTTGGATTGGAACAATTCATTCACTGTGTGTTTTAAGCCCACTAGATAGTAGCAAAATCATGTTTTCTAAGCCCACCTGAGGGTGGCAAATCCACGTCTTAGCCTACTTGCGAGTAGCACCATCAAACCATTTTCAAACAAACAAACATGAAATATTTTGTTTCAATTCAGGCGATCCAGTCTATACTTGTATGCTGTGCACATCACATAGTAAATCTAGGCTAATAACCGAAATAAGAACGCATAATGTTTTCAAAAATAGATATCATGGTTAGTAGAGGCCGATCTTTGATCGGGCGAGCGGGGGTGCTCACGAAGTGACCTTCCCCAATCGTACCCAAGTTCCCGAGCCAAGGCAACTTTGGTGATGATAGACACGTGGCCTTAGGCAAACGAGTCAGGGTTTCCTAAATTTCCCCAAAATAAAATATTTAGGTGGCGACTCTGTATCTGGCAAAGCAGTCCATGTTTGGCACTTCTTTCAAAATCTGTTTTCTCAAAACGATTTGCCGGATTTGGACTCTTTGGTTCAGATTTAGAACCGTGACAATTTGAGAGTCCGAGCTGTAGTGACCCCAATATCGAACGGAACGGGACTCGTTCCTTCCGGGGCGTTCGGGGACGTCTACAATGATACTTTTCCATTACCCGCGAGGCCCGATCTCTTCTTTCTTCAGTTGCTTCTATGTCATTCTTCCTGCTGTCTGGAACTAAGTGTATTGACATAGCCATTCTTACTAGGGGTACTGCCAACTCAACTAGTAACATAGTTTCGGACCCATACACTAGGGAAAATGGGGTTACCTAAGTTGGCTTTCTCTTTGACGTTCTATATGCCCAGAGCACTACGGGGAGTTGTTCAGACCATGTGCCCCCTACTTCATCCATCATTTTACTCAGTATCCGGATGAGGGTTTTGTTGGTCGCCTCAGCTTGTCCGTTCCCTTGGAGGTAGTATGGACTAGACTTGTGGTGTTTGATCTGGTAGGCATCCAGCAGTCCTCCAACATGGCGATTTACAAAAGGCGTTCCATTATCAAACAACATCACTTTGGGTATGCCAAACCTACAGATTATGTTCTCTCTGACGAAGTTAGCTACTCTTGCCCCATCTACCTTCCTCAATGGTATAGCCTCTACCCATTTGGTGCTAACTTCAGTTGCTGCAAGTATCCATCTGTAGCCTTTGGATTGCTGTGCTATAGGTCCTACCAGGTCAAATGCCCAAGTATGGAACGGATAAGGAGTCTTGATGTTTTGCAGTTCAACTGCCAGTGCATGTATCAAGTTCCCAAACTTCTGGCAGGATTGACATCTCCTCACAAAGTTTTTAGCATCTTCTTCCATTGTCGGCCAGTAGTAGCCGAGGTGAATAAGATGTCCGTATAATTGCTGCCCTCCTTGATGTTTAGTCTTATGGGCTTCTCTCAGCACCTTATTTGCCTCATCTTTTGATAAATACGCCAAAGGTTCCCCTTAGAAGCTTCTTCGGTACAGCTTGCCTTAGTTAAGGAAGAAGCGGAGGGCTTACCTCTTAACTCTAATTGCACCGGCTTTGTTCTCAGGTAGTATGCCATTTCCAAGGTAGTTGAAATATGGTTGCCTCCATTCTTCATTGCTCAAGAAGTGGGCTTCCTCTTCCTTAGGATGGGACTGACACTTTGTACATTGCCTCTGCAACTCAGTACTTTCCTTTTCCATCTCTGCCCAATAATACCCTTGCATCTGTATTCATCGGTATAGACTGATAGCTCTATCTCCACAGGACTTAGCATGGATCTGCTTAAGTCTGTAAGTTACTTCTTGTCTACCGACGCTTCTTGCCAGCAAGTTGTTGGGACTGCGAAAATACAACTCTCCTCTGAGAAGGAGGAATGATGCAAGTTCTGCTGGTCTGATTGTTCCTTGACCTGTTTTCAACTGCTGGATTATATCTGTTTTCCAACCCTTAGCATCTTGCTCTGTATGCTCTTCGACTAGCACTGCTGGTGTTATTCTTTTCTCGATGACGATGGCTATATTATCATCTGGTATCTCCACCTTTGCCCCCAGTGTAGCCAAGGCATCGGGGAAACGGTTATATGTTCGAGGGGTATACTGGATTTGGATGTCATCAAACTGAGTGAGCAACTTTTGAACTACAGTGCGGTATGGGGCTAACAGAGGCTCCTTCAAGGCGAAATCACACATCGTTTGCCTGACAACTAACTTGGAGTCGCCCCAAATTTTCAACTTGCGGAAGCCCTTCTTTCGGGAAGTTATTAGACCCAGCATCAACGCCTCGTATTCTGCCTTATTGTTTGAACACTCAAAGTCAAGCTTATGTGACAGATGAAACTTCTATCCTTCTTAACTGGTTAGTGTTACGCCAGCTCCACATTTCCCAGCTCTGGAAGCTCCATCAAACTTTAAGTCCCAATAAGTCTCAATTGCAGCTGCTGAGACATGGACCTCACCTGGTAGAGGCATCTCTGCAGGTTCATGTTCACTAGATGGGAACTGGGCCAGTAAGTCTGCAAGTGCTTGGCTCTTAATAGCCTTGGGAGTAACACAAGTGATATCATATTCTGCTAGAGCCAAGAGCAATCTTGCCATTCTTCCAGTCAGAACGGGCTTGCTCAGCAAGTAGTGGACTGGATCATTCCGGGTTACAACCTAGATCGGGTGTGCCAAAAATTAGTGGCGCAACTTCTGCGCTGTGAAAATTAAGGCTAAACAATGCCTCTCAATTGGGGTATATCGCAACTCAACACCATTGACTTTGCGACTGATGTAATAGACTAGCTTCTCAATGCCATCTATGTTTTGAATAAGTAGGGCTCCAATAGAACGAGGAGTAGAGGTCAGGTACAGTAGCAGAGGCTTTTCGGGCTGTGGGGCAATCATTGTAAGTGGGGAGTTAAGTGTTTTGTTTACCATATCAAATGTCTGTTAGTGTTCTTACAACCATTCAAAATTGTGATTCCTTTTCAGCAGTGTCCCAAAGGAAAAGGTTATCTCAGCAAGGACTGGAATAAACCTCTTGAGGTAAGACACTTTGCCTAGGAATTTTTTCAAGGCTTTTTGAGAGTGTGGCGGTGGCATCTCCATGATTGACTTGATCTTATCCCTATTTACTTCGATCCCTCGCTGGTGTACAAGAAAGCCAAGGAACTTGTCGGCGGTAACTCCAAAGGCACACTTGAGAGGGTTCATCTTGAGGCAGAATTTACAGTGATGCTGAAAAACTTTTTCTAAGTCGCAAAGGTGGCGGTTTACCTTAGTAGACCTGACCACCAGATCATTTACATATACTTCAACTTCATGATGTAACATGTCGTGGAATACTGCAGTCATAGCCCGTTGGTAGGTTGCCTCAACATTTTTCAAACCAAAAGGCATCACCATATAAAAAAAATTTCCCAAGGGCATTCTGAAAGCCGTTTTTTCTGCATCTTTTGGTGCCATTTTGATCTGGTTATAACCACTAAACTTATCCATGAAGGAGAACATCTGATGGCCTGCGGTAGAATTAACAAGTGTGTCAACATGGGGCAATGAAAACTCATCTTTCAGGCAGGCCTTATTCAGGTCGCGAAAGTCTACGTAGACCCTGATTTGGCTGTTCTTCTTCTGCATAGGCACAATATTCGCTAGCCAAGTTGGGTACTGTATAGGCTCAATGAACTTAGCCCTCTGCAACTGTTTTACTTCTGCCTTAATCTTTGCTTCAAGATCATTGTGGTACTTCCGAGCATGCTGTTTGATTAGTTTAGAGTTGGGAAAAGTATCCAGATGATAAGTAACAAGGGATGGGTCAAGGCCAAGTATCTCGTCATATGTCCAAGCAAAGACATCACTGTATTACTTTAGTAGTGTTATCAGTTTTGCCTTAACTATTGGAGCCATTGTATCACTGATAAACACCGGTTTGTTCTGCTCAGACAAGTCACTGAGGTTGACCTCAGCAAGTACCTCCTATTGGGGTTTGCGCCTATCTTGCATGCATTCAGGGGTGGTCTCAAGTGTCTCCACCAACCCTTCTCGGGGCTCCTCATCATCACATTTATTCGTCTCGGGGACATCCTCCCAAGGTATGAAGTCTAGCCCTCAAGACTGTCATAGGTAATAAACTGTCTTGCCGCCCTCGTGCACCTTAACAATCTTGAGTGGAAAGCCTTGTGGATTCACTACTCCTTTTCTGTCCACTGTTTTCTGGAGCAGCCTCTGCATCTCGAATGTCTTCCCACTTTGGTAATTTTACCCCTGCAATCTTACCAGCCCTTGGAGTTTCATTCGTTGACAACTCAGTAAAGAAAACTGCATCTGAATAGTGTGCCTCTTCCACTCCGAATGGCTTTTTAGATGCATTGATGGTCACTGTGCGCTTTCCCAATTTTGCCTTCATGCATTGGTATAACTGGACAGAATAGCCCCATATCTGTGCATCCAAGCTCTGTCAGGTATTATATGGTAATTTGTGTCTACTTCAATCACATGGAACTTAGTTGCAGAACAGATCTCACCAACTGCTAAGTCCACGAGAACATGGCCACTAGTAACTTTTTTCTCACCACTAAAACCCGTTACAGTGATCGGTTGGTGAATTAATCTGGACTCTAGGATACCAGCCTTTGCAAAAGTGTTAGTAGTGATGATGTTTATGGACACCCCACCATCAAGGAAAGCATGCTTGGACTCTACATCATTGATGTAAGCTGTGACAAAAAGAGGGCAGTTATGAGGAAATGGGTATGCTCTGTCTGCTTTTGAAAAAGTAATGGCCCTATAATCTTCCTGGATACGCCGAGGTACATACTCCTTAGCCTCAGCAACTTTAGCATGGTGCACTTCAGAGATGTTGATGAGGGCCTTTGTTGCTTCCATCCTGGCGGTTTGGCTCAGCCCTAGCTGGTCAAAGAAGGTGCAAAACTTAATAGAGTTTTGCATGAGTATCCTCTGCGAGTTTTGCCTCTGCAGGCACTATCTCAGGGAGCTGGCCACTGGCGATTTCTTCTAACTCATCATAGTAAGACACCATGTGCACTTGATCGCGCACAGGCCGAAGATACCCAATCATATGTACATTCTTTCCTTTTTCCTTGTGATTAGGATAGGGGTCCTTCCTTACATCACGATTACCGGCATCTTTAAACTTTAGCTCGTTTACATTAACTTTCTTCTTGAAGATACTTTTCAACGTCCAACAGTCCCTAGTAGGGTGTCTGATGGTTCTGTGATAGACACAATAATCTGGGCTCTCTTTGTCCTTCTTGGTTAGAGTAACATCAACCGGAGGTAGAGTAAGTTCATCATCAACGACCCATTCTTTAACCGAGGCCTTAATATTCTCAAGACTGCAAGGATATGGATTTTTGTCCTCATAACTCTTCCTCTTTCGAGAGGACGAGGCCTCTGCTTACGAACGGCTCCCTCCTGTAAAGGTTACCGCAGCAACTCTACTACTGCGGGAGTAGCGGTGGCTGTCACGAGATCTATGTAAAGGACCAGTGGTATAGAGGTTTCTAGCAGCCTCAATCAAGGCTGAAAAGGTAGGCAGATTATGGTTCACCAAGAAAATGTTGTAGTCGTGTATGATGCCTCCACACATATGCTGACTAAGTGAGCCTCATCCGCTAGCTCATGACAGTCAATAGCCTTATCTTGGAATCGTTTAACATGGTCCAGTATGTCTTCACCTTCTTTTTGGACATCTCGCCCAAGTGTGATGGTTGTAACTTTCTCTTGGAGTTGGAAGAATTTCGCATGGAACTTGTTCACCATCTCCTCCCAACACTTGATCCAGTTCGGAGCCAAATTCACATACCAACTGTAAGCCCTTTCAGTAAGTGATTTGGAGAACGCTCGAAGGCGCAGAGAGTGGTCACTGCCATGGACGTCAAGAGTTTCAATGAACCTGACCACATCTTCTCTGGTATTGTCTTGTTTTCCATCAAATTTAATAAACTTAGGCACTGTATACCCAGTTAGGTATGGCATGGTTAATATCTCCTGAGAGTATGGGGGCTTCACATCTGGGTCTGGGAGAGATGGCAGTTGCTTCTTACTGCGCTCTTGCTCGAGTATAGCTTGTACATCGGCTAGAGTAACAAAGTGAGTTGTCTGGAATGTTCCAATCTGCTCCTAGGTAGCCGAACTAACGGTCGTACCATTCACCTGAGATACCACTAGAGGTACCTGGATCGAAGCCCGAACCTCAGGGAACAAGTTAGGCATTGGGTTTGGGACTGCTACAGGCGGAGGTGCTTGCACTGGGGCTGGTCTAGAAGCCATGGCCATAATAGCCTCAATAAGAGTTTGTAAAGCTACCAAGATCTCCTTCTGCCTATCCTGGAGTGACTGAACTGCCTCAATCACGACATTATGGTCGTGGTCCTCCATATGTGCTGCTCTGCCATTGGAAGAGCCTTGCTGCCGTGGAGGTTGCTAAACTTCATCTTCTACCATCTTTTCCAGCGAAGTGTGTAAGCCACTGCGAGTATGAACCATCAACAAAGCAGCCTCCCCAGTAGAGTCGCCATAAATTTAGGGGGGTTCTAGGTTAGAAAGGTAATTAGAGAGGCAAAACTATGCTAATGGTCCAATAATGGCGAAAATGGCTAAAGAATGAGTAGCAGCAACTATCTGGGAGTTGGAAAGTGTGTAGCTGGGTAAGGATGAAGCAAGTGGCTCAAGAAGAAGTGTATGGCAGTGCCAAAATGGGCAGCACCTCCCCCAAATCCCCAAAATTCCTTCTTCTTGAACCTTGGGAAATGGGTCTTATTTAAAGGCTTTTCTTTGGTGCTAAGAGGACACCAAGTGGCCAAATAGAGAGAAGACATATGTCCTAGAGGATCACATGGAATATTCTGCCTTGAGCTACCAGGCTGAAGGTGCCCCATGTCCCTCTGCATGTACTGTGTACTATCTATTTGCCTTCGCAACTACCTTTTTGAGCCTCAACAAATGTAGTTGCAATAGGAGTGTTTGCCTCTGCACTTGCCTTCTCAGCTTAAACCTCAGCAAGTGCACGTGCAGCAATGAACCTTGCCGTTGCACTTGTCTTCTCAGTTCTAGTTGGCCAGTACATGCATTCTCAGGACTCTATTAGCTTGTTATCGACTGAGGTACCACCAGAGGCACAAAGTGAGTGGGCTGAAATGGTCCAATCTGCTCTTGGGTAGTTGAACCAGTGGCCGTACCATTCGCCTGAGGTACCACCAGAGGCACCTGGATCGGAGCCCGAACTTCAGGGAACAAGTTAGGCACTGGGTTTGGGACTGCTACAGGCGGAGGTGTTTGCACTGGGGCTGGTCTAGAAGCCATGGCCATAATAGCCTCAGTAAGGGTTTGTAAAGCTTCCAGAATCTCCTTCTGCATATCTTAGAGTGACTGAACTGCCTCAATCACGACATTGTGGTCATGGTCCTCCGCATGTGTTGCTCCACCATTGGAAGAGCCTTACTGCTGTGGTGGTTGCTAAACTTCATCTTCTGCCATCTTTTCCAGTGAAGCGTGTAAGCCACTGCGGGTATGAACCATCAACAAAGTAGCTTTCCCAGCAGAGTCGCCAGAAATGTAGGGGAGTTCTAGGTTAGAAAGGTGATTAGAGAGGCAAAACTATGCTAATGGTCCAATAATGGTGAAAATGGCTGAAGAATGAGTAGCAGCAACTATTTGGGAGTTTGAGAGTGTGTAGCTGGGTGAGGGTGAAGCAAGTGGCTCAAGAAGAAGTGTATAGCAGTGCCAAAATGGGCAACATCTCCCTAAAATCCCTAAAATTCCTCCTTCTTGAACCTTGGAAAATGGGTCCTATTTATAGGCTTTTCCTTAGTGCCAAGAGGACACCAAGTGGCCAAATAGAGAAAAGACATGTGTCCTAGAGGATCACATGGAATATTCTGCCTTGAGCCACCAAGCTGAAGGTGCTACGTGTCCCTTTGCATGTACTGTGTAATATTTATTTGCCTCTGCAACTACCCTTTTGGGCCTCAACAAATGTAGTTGCGACGGGAGTTTTGGCTTTGCCCTTGCCTTCTCAGCTTGAACCTCAACAAGTGCACTTACAGCGATAAATCTTGTCGTTTCACTTGCCTTCTTAGTTCTAGTTGGCCAGTACATGCATTCTCAGGACTCCATTAGCCTGCTATTGACTATGTTTGTGCTCACCTCAGCGAAGCCTCCACCCTTAGCCACCTAACCACAAACTCCCCAACTTCTCAGAGCGAAGGCCACAACCAAGCTTGCTATCAGACATGCTGTGCCTTAGTACCAAGCCCATGAGGGCTTCATTAGTCCTGCCTGTGCGACTAAGGTAGGTCTATGACTTGGATAATGGAAAGGGAGTCCCTTATGTTCGAGCTACCCTGCTTCCATCTTTGCGAGATTGCCGTAGTAAACTGGTATCTCTGGGCTTGCTATCAGCTCCAACCAGTAAGTCTTGGGGCTTGCTATCAGCACCAAGTTAAATAAACTTTGAGAGAGAAAAAGGGGGCTGCTATCAGCCCTAGGCTAGTAATGCCTTGGGGCCTGCTATCAGCACCAAGCATTAGCCTCTAGTTGCAGAGGGAAGCCTCTCTCAAAGGCTGTTATCACCTTGGCAGGGTATCCCTTCTGCAACTTAGTTGTTGCGGTAGTAGTTGCTGCATTGTCATTTCTTGCGACAAGTTCAGGCAGCAAGACCAAAGATATTAGAGCTGGCGGCTCCGGCAAAATGCCTCTGCAACTTAGTTGCTTCGGTTTTCTCCTTTCCTCAGCAACTCCAGATGGTTGTGGTAGCGACATTACTTAGAATGGTGGCGGTACCGAAGATACTTGGAATAGCGGTGCTGAGACAAAGTGCCTCTGCAACTAGATCTTCGTAACTTGGCCGTCGCAAGTGTTGCCTCTGCAACTTAGTTGCGTCGGCTTTCTCTTTCTCTCGGCTACTTCAGATGGCGGCAGAACTGAAGATATTAGGAATGGCGGCGCTGAGGCAATTCCCCGCTGCACATGTTCCCTCCGCAACTTCACCGCTACAGGTGTTCCCTCTGCCACATGACTTGAGCATTTTTCTTCGTAGAGTCCATTTGCAGCCCTGACGAGTCGGACCTGTTTTGGCCTACTGTTGGCCACTTCTCTTGGGCTTTAGCCCATGCTTCTTTTTTATTCCTAGTCGCCTCTTTGAGGCAACCTCAGTGCTTAGGCCCATACTTAGTTTGGGGTTTAATTTCTGACCCTCTACAATAATTGAGAAATACGACCTAAGATTTACACCTCAAAACCTTTTTGCAAGTAGACTGCACTACACCCTTGCGTTAAGTCGAGCATATTCGTAGGCTATTAAAATAAGGCCTCATTTGTTTTGGGAGATAGATGAGGAATTGAAATTGAGATGGGGTAAGATTCATTAATATTGTGTTTGTTTTGAAAGATGGAGAGGAGATTTATAATCCCCTCCCGATTAGGATGGGCCTTGGCGAGGGGATTATGATGGAGGTTTAGGACTTGATATTAGAAAATAGTCCGCTAAACCATTTTTATTTTTATTTTTTACATGTTGGACATTTTTTTAAAAATATTAACATTTAATTTTTTGTATTTTTTGTTAAGTAAAAATTATAGTTTTATTTGTTTTGTTTTATTTTATTTTATTTTATATTCTTTACATGTTAGACATTTTTTTTTGAATATTATTTTTAATGTTTTTATAATTTTTTATTATTTCATATTTATTTTATATAAAAATAATTTAACAATCTTTACACCAGTAACTATCATCCAAACAAATACAATTTTACTTAATCCCCTCACTATTAATCCCCTCACTACGAATACCTTCAATTCTACCTCTAAAAACAAACGAAACCTAGGTCTTCTCTTTTTTGCCTCTGTTTAAGATGTGAATTGATTTTTTTATCTTTTTAATTTTTTTAACTATTTTAACTCGGGACTAACTTTTGGGATGAATTTTTTAATTTTTTTAATTTTGTGAAAAAAAAAATTATAATTTAAATATAATATTTTAACTTATTAACTTTTTTTTTGTTTTTTCTTTTTAATGATTCACTAACCTCCCAAACATAGCGTTTTATGTGCAGTCACTAATCATTGATGCGGATGTCACAGGCCCATCTAAAAAAGCGGTGGCATGATGGGGTTGTATGAATGAAGATTTTCTCTTTCATCTCTCTTTAATTCTTAACTTGTTAAATTATAGTGCTCATTTTTTTATTTAATTTTAATAATTCGAATAATTTATATTTTAAAATTTATTAAATATATCATATTTATAAAAAAATCAAGTTAATTAGATATCAGAAACTACGATTTTGTTTGGTTTATTTTTGATAAACAAATTTTGGAAAAAAAATTTAGAATGTTGTTTAGTTTAGTGAGTTTAGAAGAAAAAAAATTCAAAATCAATTTCTCTCTCCGACACATCAATCAATCACTTTTTCTCTCTCTTCCCTTATTCTCAATTATTTTTTCTCTCACACACATTACTCAACTACAACAAAATATCAAATCATCCAAAACTCTCATATTCCAAAACTATTTTCAAAATATACAACCAAATAAACAAAAAAAATTCTAAACTCTTTCCTCAATTTTTTTTTGAAAATTTATCTATCAAAACTAAACCAAACACACCCTACGTGTTCGGATCATTGAATTACAAACCATTTTTTTGAAAAATTTAATAAATAGTTTTATGAACACTTACTTTTTGATATCTGATCAACTTAATTTTTTACAAATATGATGTGCCTGTTTGGTGCAGCTTAAAAGCTGCTTATTTCAGCTTTCAGCTTAATTTAAGCTATTTTGATGTGTTTGATTTAACTTAATAATGCAGCTTATAGCTTTTTGTAAGTCAGAAATCAGCTTATTCTTTGAATGGGGCAGGAGATGCTTAATTTATAAGTCAGAAATCAACTTATGTTCATAGTTATAAGCTATAAGCTGTTAAGGCATAAGCTATAAGTATTTTCCCACATCTCTACCAAACAGGGCCAATATATCCAACAAATTTTAAAATATAAATGATTCGAATAATTGAAATTATGCCTAAAAGTGAATCCAATAACAACAAATAAGAAGTAAAAGGAAGAGATGAAGGAGATGAGGGACACCCATACCCTTCTTTGATCATCATTAGGGATGGGCGCGGGTCGATTGCGACCACGGAACCTCCAATCCTCCATCTGTCTGCCAGATTGGCGGATTGGAGAAAATTAATCCGCATCCGTCCGCCAATCCGGCGGATGTAGATTGAGCGGATTGGCGATTTGGCGGATGGATGCGAGTCGGTTTGGTAGTTTAAAATTTTATAAATTTTCAACATAATTCAACTTGTGCACTTCCTTAAAAAAAGAATAATAAAGTATTACATTCAATGACCTAAAAAAATATTACAATCACTGCATGCCTCATCCACATACTATAATCACAGTATGCCTCATCCATATAAAGTATTACAATCTGTTGTTCTTAAAATATAAAAACAATTCAAACCACCAAAACCATGAACAGAGCAGTAGTAGAGATTGTATATCTCTGTATTGTTACATCTATATCTGTTTTTAAAAATAAAAACCAACCAACATATATCATATTTTCTATTTATTATTTTTAGAGAAAGATTTAAAATCCAAAAAATATAGATAAATAATACATATATTTTTTTCAATTCAAAAAAGATATTCAAGTTGAAAACTTTTTTTCAACAGAATATTTAAACTCTTTTTTAATTGAAAACATAAACAAAATATTTAAACAAATTGAAAACACAAAGTCTTATAAATTACTAAGAGTGCTCGCGGTTTGGCGGTTTGGTTGCGGCCAAAAGAATCTCAAATCCGTCATCCGTCTGCCAGATTGGCGGATTGGAAAAAATCAATCCACAACTGCCTGCTTGTCATCACGCATCCGTCCAAAATGCGACGGATCGGTTCAGCTTAGTCGATTTTGACGGATCGATATATCCGCTGCTCACCCCTAATCATCATAGCTGGACAATTAAAAGCTATGGTCTTGCAGGCATTGTTTTGGGTTGGTTTTAAAATTGATTTTTTTAATTTTTTATAAAAATATATGTACAAAATTAGAAAGAATATATTGATTTTTTAATTTAAGAAGTGACTTTTCAATTTAATTTGACCAAAAAAATGTTAAAAAAATATTTTTTTCCACCAAAAATAAAATTATATAAAATTAATAAATCTTTTACACATTATTTATTTATGTTTTTTACCAAATTAATTTTTATTATGTGTTTCGATGATAATCTTGTAATGGGTGATTGTTTTTATTTTTATTAAATTAGTTTCAATTTTTTCAAAAGTCAACTATAATGACAATTTTGATATCATTATTAAACCAATCCATTAAATTAAAAAATCTAAAACTAAAAATATTTTATATATTAAATATATTAATTACATATTAAAAGCCTAATAACAACACATTACATGATTATCATCTAAACACATAATAAAAATTTATTTTGCAAAATAAATAAATGCATAAAAGATTTATCAATTATACATAATTTTATCTTTGGTAGATAGATTTAATTTTTAAAAATTCAAAAAAAAAATTGACATTTATTTTTGTTAAATTAGTTTATATTTTATTAAATTGACGATTTCAACCATGGAATTGAGCAATGGTATCTTTAATTGTCCTTATTTGAAATAAGATTTAAAATTCATGATCAAATGTGTCACAATTGAAAAGTCAGAAACCAAAGTGATATAAACCCCAAATATAGGACAGTTAGTGTAATTCGCCCTAAAATAAATATAAAGTGATAGAAGTATAAACAATTTATGTATTAGATTGTACAAGTAAATTTTGTAATTTCATCGCTTTGTAATTATTTTATATTTACCATTTTTCTGCCTTTGTTCCTAAAAAATATCTTTAAAATATATGAAAATATTAAAAAATTATTAATTTCAATAAAAATATATTAAACTTAATAAAAAAATATTTTATATTATTCAATTATTTTACCTTTTACATGTGCCTCAAATAAAAAATAAATAAATTCTATTAATTTAACTAATAAAAATTAAATTATAACATCACATAAATTTGCCATCAAACCACCAAATAACTTTTCTTTTATGTTGCCCACTTCTTATATACACAACAAACAAATATAACAAAGACACCGACACTCGCTTCCATACGATAATACATACATTATACATACACGGAGGGTGTACACATGTGATGTGGGGATCTCAGCAGAACAAAATTTAAAAATAAAATAAAATAAAATTTTATAGTTTTGGAAAATAATATTAAATTGATTTATTGTTTTAATCCACATATAATTAAATTAAATAAAAAATAATTTTATCATGTTTTTAACATATTTTTTATTTATTCTTATGCCTTCGTAATATTTATAGTAATTTCAATTCATTTAATTTTATTAAATTTTTTAAATACAATTATACTAAGATTGTTAAAATTTTGTTGTAATTTTGTTTCAATTTCAAGCAAATTAGTGTAATTTATTTAAAATTAAAATGGAAGAGAGAGAGAGAGAGAGAGAGAGAGAGAGAGAGAGAGAGAGAGAGATTCCATGTGAAGTGACCTGATAGACAACCAACCATATTAGAGAGAGAGAGAGAGAGAGAGAGAGAGAGAAGAAAAAGGAAAAAAATGAATACTTGTGAAATAAATAAAGCAAACTCTCTCTCTCTCTCTCTCTCTCTCTATCTGTGTCTGAGCAAAAGTGCTTTTAGATATGGCTGAGAGTGAGAGAAGAGAGAGAGCGCAACTCATTACCTTCCTTAGATAATCTCATTCCCTCTATATCACTCCGTTTCTCTTCTGTCTTTGTACAGTATCATCTTCGTGCCTGGCGCTCATGTAGAAGAAACAGAGTACGGATCGGGGAAGTAGATCTCTTCCTCTCGACATATCTGTAAGTCATTCTCTGATTTTCTTGTTTTCTTTGGGTTTTCTTGACATGGGTTGGGTTGCATTCTTCTGTAAAAACATTCATCGATTTGGGCTTCATGTTTGTATCCAATGAGTTTGGATTTTCCGTTTGTTTGTTCTGTCTAAAATGATATTTTAATTATCGAGGGTTTTCTTTTTCTATTTTTTTCTCTTGATAATCAGGACTTTGAATCTTTCCTGTATGCTATGTGAACTTAGAGGATTTCCTGTATTAAGAGTGTTAATTTAGGATTATACCCATTTATCTTTTCCTTTTTGGCGGGTTTGGGTTATACATACTACATAACATATCATTTTTGGGGGATTTGTTGGTTTTTAGGAGTTTGTTATTATGCCGATTTGTAACATTTGTGCTGTTTGAATTCTGTAGTATTCTTTGAAGCCAATGGCTTTACTTGTGAGTGAGTGCAAATGGATAACAGAGAATAAACTTTAACAAGTTTTTCTTTTCTTTCTTTTCTGTTCTTTTGTGAACAACCCCTTTAATTGGTACTATACATTTTGAGCTCTTCGGGCAGTTGTTTTATCTTTGATTTGTAGTTATAACATCAAAATCTTTTCTGATTTGTTGTCGGTTTTCATCAATTATTCTGTTATTCCTTCTTCGGTTGTGATGGGATAGTCCAAAATTCTGATCAATTCTACAAATTTTGAGTTACAAACATAACATGTAGAGGAAAGAAACAGAATTCTAGTTGGTGGAAATTCTGGGTAAGGTTAAAACATCATGAATCTGGTCTAATGATTGAATGTTTGATGCGAAATCTAAAACGAGCAGCTCCTTTGTCTGGTTGGTTGAGGGAAAAAACATGTTTTCGTGTGCAAAATAATGCATTATTTAGTTCCCATTCAAATCGTCTAATGCAATTAATGTTATTACTTGGTGGCAATGCCCTCTCTTGTTGTTTCGAGCCATTTCTGTTTTTCGACATTGAAAGCTTATTAATGTTTACTCGGTTGCACCACAGCTTGGATATGGGAACTTTGGCGCTTGAAACTAAGAGTGTAGGCTCTGATACGTACCTCTCTTTGGGGCTTCAAGAAGTGGGCAAGGAGAACCCCGGAATCCCACGAGTTCTATCACTTCTTTCTTCACTCCTCGAGAGATCAGTTCAGAAAAATGAAATATTATTGGAGACAGCACAAATTAAAGATGTTGTTACAATATTCCACGGTTCAAGGGCACCTTCTCTAGGAATTCAACAATATATCGATCGCATATTCAAGTACTCGTGCTGCAGCCCATCCTGCTTTGTTGTTGCGCACATTTATGTGGAGAGATTTATTCAACGGATGAATGTTCATATCACTTCTCTCAATGTTCATCGGCTTCTAATCACAAGTGTGATGGTAGCAGCAAAATTTGTTGATGACGCGTGAGTATTAATTCCCAGAACCAACTCTACATTTGTTTTGATTATGCTTTGCAATGTGAAACCAAAATTGTTTATTAGACAAGAATTGCTGTGTTAAATGGTATTTATCATTCCTCTCATCTTTTCACCGTCTTTTTTTGATGGTGCGAACATGAATATAATCTACCTGGTTTTCAGATTCTTCAATAACGCATACTATGCAAGAGTGGGAGGAGTAAGCACATCCGAGTTGAATAGATTGGAGATGAAGTTCTTGTTTGGTCTAGATTTCCAGCTTCATGTAACCGTTCAAACCTTTGGGAAGTACTGTTCGCTGTTGGAAAAAGAAACAGCTGCAGTGATCCAGATTGAACGACCAATCCTAGCCTGTGGAATCAAGGAGAGCTGGTCCAACCAAGACTGCAGTTCCACAATCGCCCAATAAAAGAATTGGAACAAATTTTCATGTATCATATTTAAGTTTCTGATTTTGGGACATATGCCAGTTAGAAAATGGATATTGAATTCGTATTGTGAGAGTCATGCAAGGATGATCATTTCAAAACCAGAATGCTTGTTTGTTTTACCTTCTCTGCTTCTATGTTGTTACGTCTATTTTCTTCGTAAGATTGTTTTTGGTTTTCATTTTTGTCAGCGAAGCTTCCAACTTTTCAGTTGGTTACCCCTGCACAGGTCTTTCTTCAGAGAAGGGCATGTATACTATCCGCAAATAATTTACTGTATTAGTAAGATTCAGTTTGTTCAGATATTTGATCTTATAAATGAAGACTCTGTTTACCTTAGTTCTTGTTCCTTGTTCCTTGTTCCTTGTTCTTTTTTTCTTTTTTTTGATAAATAAATAAGCTGTTTATTTGCTATGATGCCAAACCACCCCTAAAAATCAGACTTTTTGTGATGGAATCAAACCGTTGCAAAATAAGCTGTTCCTTGTTCTTCAACTGTAGCAAATTGATAATTTGTGATTGTTCCAGGAAATTTGATTTGCAGATTTATCAAATATGACTCTTTGCATGATTTGGTGGTAGCAAAGGCAGAAATTGTTGGATTTACTACATTTCTTTGGCGTGGTAATAACGGTTTATCATTAACATCTTGGGTTGAGTCTGGAAAACAAATTAGTAATTTGGAAGCATCTCTAGGGCAATCCAACCAAATTTACACTTTTCTGAAAAGCACAAGTCTCAATTTGGAAATCTAAAAACATTTGTTAAACAAAAAAAAGTAATTCATTCAATAATTATAAACATATAATTTTATCAAACTTATTTAAACAAATAAACGTGCAAGCTTTTGAAAATGAACTTCACGTAATTTTTAAAAACAAATACGGTGAAATTATGACTAGTTATAAAATCAGTGTTCTATTTGATTTTGAGTTTTTAAGTTTTTTGTATTTCTATTTTTAGTGAATTTTTAAAATAATTTAATCAATATTTTTAACTTTTTAAATGTACTGTACTTAATTAAATATTTATGATGTTTTTATTAAAAAAATTACTAAATACAAAAGTGGCAATGATTTGATGTTTTTATTAAAAAAATTACTAAATACAAAAGGGGCAATGATTTGACAAGCCCGTCTTAATTTAAATTTTAGTCACTACAAAGTAACTTACCCAAAAAATGGGCTTGCAATGCAAACTTACAACAGCTCAATCTGCCATTTCATTGATAGAAAGTGGGGTTACAAACTCGCAAGTCATAACCACAACCTAAAACAACTTTCAAAGACTGAGCTTCCTCATCATTTCTTTTATCCCCACCTTCCTTTGGACCTCACAAAGATATCAATGTGAAACATACAAGTTATTCAAGATGAATAACTGCTGCCAAAATCTGAAACTTCCATCAACAGATTTTGCAAAATGTCTCTCGATCAAGATGGATTGGTGGCTTGCTTCTTCCGTTTCTGCATCAATCACAAAACTAATGTTTACTTCTGTACAATTTTGTGCTCTTACTATTGAACCAATGACCAGAAATGAGAACAATCTATTGCTGCAAGTCAGCATGGATATGCCTAGTAAGTAGTCTTGCAAAGTAATTGTGCATCTCTGGTAAAACACGTTGAATAAGATCAGAGTACCTGCATTACCATATTGATCAGTTAACCACACAAGATCAACAAGTTAGGTGTGCCACTTTTAGTTTATGGTGTGAGAAAAGGGGATTGATATGGAGAGGAAACCTTACAACAATTCAAAATAAAAAATTAAAATTTGTGTAGAAATCATAATCAATTAGGGAAGTAAATGCCGAAAAATAATCATTGCATCCATTGATGTTGCTATAACAGAAAACTCGTAATATATAAACAATAGACACTAACAATCTTATATGATGCCTTCAGGCTGACTCGTTGAGGATGTTTTGAAGGTGGAAAATTCCATACTATGACACACCAACTTCTCTATTTGTTTGCAGAAGAAAGCAATGTTTTCAACAGCTTCAAACAATCAAAAATAGTAGTTTGATTTATTATCTATACTATCTATACTATTATATTAAGTGAAAATTGGACATGGTGTCCAAACCTTCTCTTTATGCCACATGTCCCTTACTTTTTTATCGAAAATAAAAAATTAAATATTGAGGTGGTGAAAGGAACTCGAACCTAGGACCATTGAATCACTAAAACACTGCCTTACATCCCTTTTAAACTGATTGTGTACATTTTTACATCAATCACTGCTCATGCCATTTGACTTTTGAGCAATCTTAAGAACACGAAAGACCTCGTAGATAAAAGTGAACCACAAACCTTTCAACCTTGAAGTTATGCATCATAACCAATTGGATTGAGGCTCAAATGCATTGAAACAATTATTTTCACATAGCATTCTCAGTATATGAGCTCATGCTCACCAAGGACAACTGAATTACTACCTTAGGGCTATTTACTGTTTCTGGACAATGCACCTTTAAACAATCCTTCACTAGGATGTGAATTTTGTGTATTGTGATGTCTATGAGAGAGAGAGAGAGAGAGAGCATACCATGGCATATTACTAAGCTTGTCAAACTTCTCCAAAATAAACAGGATACATGCATGCTTTAATGATGTAGCATTAAAAGCCTCTGATAACTCGTACATGAGTAAAACATTTTCAACTGAA
This sequence comes from Camellia sinensis, assembly GCF_055761805.1. NCBI lineage: Eukaryota > Viridiplantae > Streptophyta > Magnoliopsida > Ericales > Theaceae > Camellia > Camellia sinensis. Next base: position 32,766,997 of record NC_138974.1, read on the forward strand.
ATGTCCTGGAGAAAGAAAAATAAAAATAATCAATTCAGTTCATGATATTTATGATTAAATTAAGCAATTGTCAACTTGTTTATTGACTCACCTGTGCAATGGCATACTCACAAAGACGTTTGAGACCTTCCAAAAGATACTGATCAGCTGCTCTGAGAAGCTCCTGTGCAATATCTAAATTGACATCCACTGATCCTGTGTATATGTATCTGCAAGCAAAAGGAAGGTACATTTATCCTGTTTCAAGATACATTCTCTCTCTCTAAACAATGGGGATAGAAATTTTTTTACCTCATCATCAATTCAAAAACATCCCATCTGATATTTGGAATCTCTACATCTTTGGCATCCCTTTCCTGCTTATGCATTTTTCAAGATTTATACAAATTAGCCAATCATCCGCTAAGCCATGTAAATGTTTTAAGATCAAATTTGTGCAGTTTGAAGGAATGCACAAGGGCAAATAAGCAATGAGATAAGTATATATCAATTGATTTCCTGACACTTTATATTTCATTAAGAAAAAGCAGGGAAAAGTTTGGAGAAACTACAAAGCCATCTGACTTGGGATGAAATCAGCAAAAAAACTGTAATAAAATAATCCATCCTCACCCGGTAACCACCATCAAACATTGCACGGAACGTATCAGAAGAAGCAAGCAGACAAATCCTGTGAGCGTAGAATCGCTTGCCTGATCAAAAGAGCACTGTGTAATAAGCTACAAAAGATAAAAGTTACTTGAAGAAAAGAAAAGGGCATACATGAAAGTGGCAGGAATCAATTTTCCACCTTCAACTAAAAATGTAACATCAGAAAGTGTAGAATTGTTTACATACTGTTCACCCAAATACACCTGCAGCAAGAAATGCATAATGATTACCATCCCCTAAAACAAACCTGAAAACAGTATCACATCAATAACTTCATGCATAAGAGTAAGACAGACCCCAGATAACTTTTACAGAGGTCAAACATGATTGAAAACAAATGTGCAGCACAAATTATAAGTAAAAGAATACACAAATACACACATACAACATTGCAAAATTGCAACAACTTGGTGTCATCATTAAGGATTTTCCAAAAAGGGAAACATTGGGGAGTAAAACTGCATCTCCAGATTTTATTGGTTTACAGTTCATTACAATTAAAATACAGAATTCGAAGCAAATGACTTTGTGACATTGTTCATGTGTGGCAGGAAGCCAACAACTGTGCCAACTCCTTAGCTAAGAAGACAGTTGGTCATCTAACAGGAGATTGGAGTCATCAGGTCATACTGGATTTTCTTCATAATTTGTTGCTTTTAGGTTTACATGGTCCCAGTCATACTAGTGTAGTTTGTGTTTAGGACATCTGCTATATATATACAGAATCAAATATAATTGAAGGTCAATAGACTAAAGCAATCAGGACAGCATAAACCAGTCAATGAAAAGAAACCATCAGTACTTGCAAGATAAAATTCACAACTCTTTGGTGTAAATAATAAATTAAGCAATAACTAATCCAACATAGGACACTTGTGGTAAAACTACTAAAAACCACAACACACCTGTGGGGTTGGTGATGGGGGAGCTGCATCCACAGGAGAGACGGAATTGACTTTGGTAGCCAACTTGTATAAAGCCATAGAGCCATCTCGTTGGTGCTTCATGGTTGTTGATTCAAGAAGCTCTAAAAGCAACTCCAGTCCTGTGAGAACATAAAGTACATGCAGATGGTGAATTTTCAGAATCCCATATGAATGATTGCTAAAGTGAATGAATAGCACTAAACTAAACGATCACGGATGGCTTTTACCATTATTGTCAATAAAAATAGCCTTCTGATCATCAGGCAAACAAAGATGTGCAAGAGCCAAAGCAATTCTACTTTGAATAACCTTTTCTGCAACCCGCATCAAGTACAACAAATAGCTCAATATCTGTCAAGAGAAAGCACAAAATGATGTAGTAAAACAATTATTTGTTGATATTCTCATATCAATAGTAGTCCCTTCTTGGAGTTCTAAAAGCTAAATAATAAATGCATCTGCCAAAAGTTGTTGAAATTGGTTATGTATTTTCTCTATGTATATAGGCATGCAAACACACAGCACCTACTGAGCAAAATCTCTCTGATGTATTCCCAAATAAGTAAGATGATAATGTATTAAAAGCAAGATATCATTTCATTGTTTCTCATGTATTTACACTATTATCTCCTTACCTTACAAACAAACTTTTAATAATAAAATTGCAACACGCTTCACATAATCCATTAATTAATTCTTTTAGTTTTCAGATAGGCCAAAGCATAAAGAGGCTGAAATTAGTGTAGAGTCTTTCTTTACTATGAACTTCAAAAAATGATACCCAGTCTTTCGCCATGTTTGATCTGGGCAAATGGTAGAAAAAGAACAAAGAACAGGAGAGAGGAAATGAAGAGTCTAATTACTTCTTTGTCCATATGCCTATGCAGAGAAATAGAAGAAAAAAGTGACAAGAAGGATCAACAAGCAAAACAACAATACAAAAGTAAATAAATAAAGGAAACTCACTCGTCCATGGATCTTCTCCTCTAATCTTTTGAGAGTCTTGGCTACACAATCCCTAGTTGGCTGCAAGTAAATCATCAAATTCATATTGTGGGAGTTAGGCCTCCAAATAATGGTGGAAGAAAAGCTATAAAGCACGGGTGCGGGAGCCGGAGCCGGAGCAGGTGCGGGTACGGGTGCAGGTACAAGTACAGGTACGGGTACAGGTACACCGATATGGCAAATTCTTAAAAAAGTAGGGTTAGGGTATGGATACAACTGGAGTACGTCAATTTTTAAAATTTTTTTTTTTTTAATTCATAGCTAAACATCCAACATACAAATCAAAATTTCAATATCAAAACTAAAAAGAGAACTTGTCTAAAAAGTTATATAATTTTTTTTTTTTATTATTGTTTAAAACAGGATGTGAAATAGAGCAAAACTATGACTCATGGGTAAATGGTGTTGGAAATAAATTGCTTGATATTTTCAAAATTGAAAGAAAAATAATAAAGACCACAACAAATTCTAATAGTTGGAAAAAAAAAAAAAAAGAACACCTTGATGTACTAGTGCCGTACCCACAGTGTACCCAAATATATTTGCCGTACCCGACATGTATTCAGCATATCTAGTACGTGTACTACCGTATTGGTACGCGCACCCGATAAGCACCCGGTACTCGTACAGCACCATTTTTGGAATACTCGTGCATGTGCTTCATAGAAGAAAAGTAAACAGAAGAATAGATAATAATTTACTTTGTAAAATTAATGAAATAAGTACTTATAAAAACTTAAATGGCTTTTCAAGTAAAAAAATAAAGGGAAAATTAAATTAGATAAATACTTGGACAATGAATTCTCCATCCTGAAGCCTCTGAATGCCTCCAAACCTTATAAGATCTGCAACATTGTCCTACAAAAGGAAGATTCATAAGGTGTCACGTAACTAAAATTGTGGAGCCAAAATGCTAAATTTGCAACAATACAAATAAAACTCTACCTCATTATCTGCAAGGCCATAAAGAGCAAAGGCAGCATTGTGTTGCAGAGATCCATTTTTTGAATCAAGAAGCTTTAGCAAGGGCTCTATACCACCACTATGGGCAATCCCAGCTTGGTTGTGAGTATCCTAAAAGTGAGATCATCTCAGCAAAACCAGGAAAACACATTTCTCCGACATTCTAACAATTTAGTGTTAGGCAAGGGAAAGTTGGGTATGAAGCAGTAAGATTTCTCAGAGCAACAGTAACTCAATCTTTAAATTCCTCTCAGTAAAAATGACAACCTATCTTCCCAATAAAAGATTTAACAACAACAACAACAACAACAACAAAAAATAAATAAATTAAAAAAAATAAAATAAAACCACTGCACTAAAGCATTTTGTCCAATGACTTCAATGATGAAGGCAAAAGGTAAGGGAATTTATACCACCAAAAAATGCGGTGTTAGCCTTAGATAGAATACGCATTCACACATACACGCACACACACAAAGAGACAAACTTAAAGATAAAGTTGTTCTTAAATGTTTCTACAATATTTTGCATAGCTAAATAGAAAATCATGGATAACATTGCACTGCAGTTTATATCTTTGAAAAAGAAAGCATGTAGATTAAGACACCAAAAAGTGATTGGACAAACTTGGTAACAAAATGGTATAGGAATTGCACTTTATGGTTCTCTAACTCTTAACAGATGTCTCACCATTCCTGGTTATTCTTCTCCTTTTCCTAATAGGAAAATTACTTATCCAAAAACGAGAAAGATCAAACTACAGTGAAACCTTATTCAATGAAAATAACACCCTACACTTCAGCTGAACACAGGGAAGTTTTATAGCCATGCTTTCTTACAAATTAAATATATATGAAATACGCAAACCATGAGACAATTATAGATAAAAACCTGTGCCAACCTCCCCAACGCAAATGCTGACATTTCCCTCAGCTGTGCGTCTGGGGACTGAAGCATCTCAATTAATGGTTGGACAGCACCTCTCTGAACAATGTGCACCTACATAAAATCATATTTAAAATAATAAGAGGGAATGTATAACAATGGAATGAGGCAAGTCAAAAAAATTTACTATTCTATTTTAAATTTTAGAAAAGTCTAATTCATTCCACCTTGCAGTCTGAATCAGTAGCAGCAAATTGCCCTAGTAGCAAAGCTGCTTCCCTTTGGCTCTCTGAACAGCAGGAACTGTAATTGAAATCATAAAACTCATAAGATCAAAAAATTGAGGGAAAGGTAGGAGAGGGCAAGAAAACTAGTTGAAACTCCAATTCTGCAAAGAAAGTTTAGGATAAAATACAACCAACTAACAAAAACATACAGTCAATGAAACAAAAATGATTCAACACAGTCAAATTGAGTGAAAGATTAGTACCTGAGTAAACTGACAACAGGTTGTAAAGCTCCAGCAAGCAGAACTTCTCTCTTAATATTTGGGGATGAATGCACAAGATTCCCAATCACACCAACCTGACAGAAAAATTCAGAGGTCAATTAGTGATTCTGGGTTCCGGCAATATGAAGTAATAAAAAAAATGTCCCAAATGTATGCAAAGTTCAAGATTGAATAATATAGATTAAAATTAGAGCCAACCGCTTCATAATGTATGGCAGCATCCTCAGACCGAAGCATTAGAATAAGAGTAGGTAGAGCATTGCATTCCACGATCTGCAGATTTATAATTTCAAAACACAAACAGCATAATAAATTAAAATTTTATTTAGATCCTCAAATGAATTTGGTGAATCAGAGAAAATAGTCAACCTGATTTTTGTTCTCATCATTTTTAAAGGCAAGGGTTCGTAGGGCTCCTGCTGCTGCTCTTTGAACTTTTGAGTCAATAAACTCTAGCAATTCAACTAGGGGCGGGATTCCACCTTCAATCCTGGATGTGCAACCAAAAATGTCACAAAGATGGTATAATACTAGATATTTAACTGAAAATCATGCAAATAAACAAACCTAACACGGGTTTTAATGCTGCTGTTCTCATGAGCAAGGTTGGTGATTGCATCGGCTGCTCTTCGAATAACACCATTGACCGCCTTAGAGTTTTTACCATACCTATGCCTCTTCAACAGGTCCACAAGATGAGGCAGAGCTCCAGCATCAACTATGAGTTGTTGATGTTCAGGCTGTATGACAAAACAGAAGGCAGAACAGACAACATATGAGAACAGAAAGCATAGTGACAAGAACCTCTGGACTGAAATGAAACAAACACCCATAGAGAGGAAACATATCCCGTGACGGGAGGAAGTAGCATCTACAACAAAATATCCAGATCTCCCCTTGGAATATAGTTGATCTACACCACTACATATTTTATCTTATTAAATAAGGATAAACTCCACTTTAGAATGAGAAAAAGGAAGGACAATCAAACTTTCCAAAAGCATGGTACATAATTTTACCATTTGTAGTGCTTCTTCAAATTTGATAGTAAGTTATTAGAATATAGAACTACAAATGTTCTGTGCTGAAAGCCATGTAAACAAGCAGTACAGAAGAAAATAAAGAAGCCCAATGTACAATTGCTATCACAAAGAACTGCCTAAAAGACAAGTCCAACCCAACCACCTCCAAGTGGGAGAACCACACAATAACTGCCTAGTTTGAAAATAACTAGACCAAAGAGAACTTGTTCTGCTGTCACTTTGTCAACTTGACATGAATTACAGATTGAATTGGTTGAAACACATTAGGATGCGCATTATTCATTAATATTAGGAGCTCTAATCACTATCCCAAGAAGAATGTTCAATGGGCTACAGAAGGCGGCATTACACAATGGGAAAGTGATGTTTTTAGAGTGAGAGGATGGAGAAAAGTTTGTCCTTGCTGAAGGGAGACACATGGACCATGGGAAGAAAGCTCTGGAACAATTAGATATGGATGGGTTTCGGTGGGGAGTGTCGTAGGCACGGGTAACATGTAGTCTAATACATACTTTAGCACCATTCATTTAAACCTTCAAACTAGGAACCAAATGGTGGCATTCAAATACTTAATTAAAAAAAACTTTGCAAACTTAACTCAAATATGTAACACTTCCCTACCCACAAAAATGTCAGTAAGACATTTATCAAACATTCAAATGGAAACTGCCACAGCATAAAACATAAACAGATAACTGTGAACCCTTTTTTTTCCCGGGTAAATCATATAGCAATGAACATTTATTACAGTTAATTAATTAGCTTCCAAAAACAGAAGTACCTATTCAGTGAGCCAAAATCTTACAAGCATAATAATAATGAATCTATTGAGCATTATTTTCTAGTTAGGTATGAATGAAAAGTCAGAGAGAAACATTCCATGAATTGAAAAAGAATAACCTTCTCCAGGAGAGAGTTTAAGGTAGATGCCCAAGGCATCTCCGTCATCTAACATCTACTAAACATTCTCACCACAGTAAGGAATTAAGTTGTCACAATTCTTTCACGATAAGTCTCTAAGCCTCAAGTCTTCCCATGATCCCAGGTGAGATTCTTAGGCCCTGCTCCCAACCAAGATGATCATGGAGATGCTAACGCTCTTTCAGAGACCGGGCACCACCCAATTGGAACTATCTAGGCAAGCTGAGCGGGTGCTAAAGAGGTGTACTAATCTTGGAACGGGGCACACTTGGATGGAGACTGATTTGACTGAGCCAAAAATATGTTGAGTAGCAATCATGAGTGGAGAAGGTGAGATGCACTCAAACAGAGACCCCTTGGTTGTGTTGAGGAGGTGCTTCGAGCAATTTAGAGATGGCATGACAACACATCATGAGAGAATTCGCAAACATCATTTCAGTTCAAAAGCAGTCAGACAATGCAACTAACATACCTTAAAATAAAGAAACTGAATACTAGAAAGAACACTCAAAACAACATTAATGAGTTACATGTCCCAACCTCTGTCAATTGATAATGCTACTAGTCTATAAGTAGAAATGTCAAAATTATTGCAACAGTAACAATTGATTATTTTCTATAAACACATACTCATCTATTAATAGAAATATTGAATTAATGCAAAAGTAACAATATAATATTTTTATAAACATATCCAAACTAAAGATCAAATAAAGGATTAACTACGACAAGAGTTTCATTGTAACACAATCAAAATCCGATAATTACATATTTATTCATCTGCTGACACCCTCAAGAAATTTTCTTGATATCACTCTTGGCAGCATGCTTAACAGTTTAACAAAAACAGGGAGTAGCAGAAGGTGAACAAGAAGTCATCACAGAAATTGTATATGAAAAAATTATTACATCTCAACACCCTTATCCTTAGAATGTGCTCACTTTACCACTAGACTGCTATAGATCAAGACACCTTAACAAGTTGTGCAAGCCCCCAAAGAAGGGAGGGATTTGAGAATTTCATTAGTAGAATAAAAAAAATTTAAAAAAAGAAAAAGAAAAGACCATAACATACTGTATAGATCACAAACAACTAAGACAAAGAGAAAATAAATTAAACATCAAATTGATCAATCGTAGTAATAAAAATAAGATCGCATGTATAATTACTTTTACAGCGAGAAGTCCAAGCGTGAAAGCGCTTCCTTTCTCGACTTCGTGTTCGTGAGGCTTCGAATCAGTGTCGCCTTCTCTCGAAGATGGCGGAGCCTGGAGATGCCTGACCAGAGCTGAAACTGCTCCGCAATCAACAATTACATTTACAATTTCCTCTGAAAACACACAAATCACCAAAGATCAAAGTCCTGGATCACCAATAAATTCAAGAAGTTCGTGAATACATACCGTTCTTGGCGAATTCAGAGAGAACGTGAATTGCGAGCTTGGCAGCGGCGCGATCTGCATCGATCGACGAGAAAGTGGAGTCTAGGATTTCCAACTGCGTGCGAACATCGAGAATGAGATCTTGATTAGCGTCGTGAGGGGAGAGAGTAGCGATCTTGCGATCTCGTTCGAAATCTTCATCTAGCTTTCTCTTCAAGTTTTTCCTCGCAGAGCTTGTTGGAAGTTCACGGCGCTTCTGATTCTCCATGACTGGAGATGAGAAAAAAAGGAGAGAAATGAGAGAGAAGAAAGAGAGAGAAAGAATGTTGTGATGGGGGGTAGTTTGGGGAAAGAATGCGAGGGGGGGTTTGTGTCGGTCTTATACTGGGCGGACTATTTTGGGGCTAAATGAGACGCCCGCCTGTATATGAATTTTTAGTGAATTGTTACTAAATTGCGCTCCCGCCTCGTTATTTTACGAAACGTATGCTAATTTGCGCATCGATGGGTTAGGTCTGGTCGTCTAGCCGACTCAATCCTCACGTGTCAAGGAAAAATTATTGAAATTATTGGCTGGTGTGGGACACGTAATTATACTCTCATTAACCATAATTTTTTATAGTAATTTTTTATGTTTCTTAATTATTTAATAAATTTTATTATTTTTATTAATCATAATATTATCAAACATCACGCGACGATATGCAAGACCAACCAATAGCTTCTCCCACTGACCCACAATCGCTGTTGGCCTATTTCTTTACTTTTTATTTGAAATTTGAATTTTGATTTTGGCTTGTGTTTTTTATTTGGATAAATTACAAACACATCTTTTGAGATTTACTTAAATTATAAATTATTTTTTATAGTTCTAAAAATTGCATTATGTTCCTTAAGATTTTTAATTTCATAATAAATAGATCATTTTATTAATAAATCATCAAATTAATTAACAATTTTTAATAATATTAAATTTTATTGCAATTAATAATTTAGATAATTTTATTATTGTATAAGTGAACAGTGATAAATTTTTTTTTTTTAATTAATTCTGTTAAATAATTTTTTTTTATAATGAGATATTTGTAATTTTCCAAACCACGTGAGCCAATTCGTATTTTAAACAAAACTCAATGGTGTATTTATAATTTACCCTTTATTTTTATTTTTTTCATTTGGGAAATTTTGACTTATTTATACTTTATTTTAAAATTTAAAATTTAAACAACTTTTGTTTTTAAATACTATCCTATATATAAAATCAACTTATATTTGTCTTGTTTGTATTATTTTTCAGAGAAAATTGGTTATAAATTCAATTTAGAGAGTGTCTAAGGCAATAGGTTCAGTAAATATTTTTTATTAGTGATAGGTTCATTTTTTGTGAAATAATTTGGTGAAATTTTTTACTGATTTTGGATAACATTTTGTTTCTAATTTTATCTCTGTTGGCTCTTTTAATTTGTTGACTTTCGTTGACTATATGTTCAAAAAAAATATCTGTTCAAAATTTTTCTTATCTATTCAATTTTTTGTCTATCTGTTCAAATATTTTTTTTTTATCTTTGAATTTTTATAATTTATTTTCCCTATATGTTCTATTTTTTATCTATTTAATTTCATTTTTTTCCTTATCTGTTTCTCCAGAGATCTCTATCTAATTTGGACAAATCAGAGTCAACCTTTTATCTATACAAAATTTTGTTGCAAAATTTTGGTTTGCACAGATAAAAATCATATACATCTGTTTCATCGTCATAATCAAATTTTTATTTGTTCAAATACAAATCATCAAACAGTTGAAATACGCACACAACAATAACAATACCTATAGATACAAATGGATCAATATTTGAATTTGATAAAAGAATTGGTGAAGCATTGAGTGCAAAAAATTAATTAAATAGTTAAAATACTCAATAAAAATAATAAATAAAACAATAATAATTCTTTCCTATTATTTATTGATAAACAAAAATCAAGTACTTGCTCTTCTTCAGAAGCCCTAGAGAGACGATCTGTGAATCTACCACTTGTGCAATTCCTCCTCCAGATCAGTGAATACTACTTTAGGTTAGTTAATTTCGACTCTCCTATTTTCATCACTCTCTAATTCTCTTTTAATAATGTCTTAGTTTGAACTCATCGATGTTGTCACTGTTTCCAAAAGCCATATATATACCTATACATACATATGGATAAATATATGTATAAATAAACACATTTATATATGAAAAGAGAAATAAATAAGAAAATGTGTATAAATAAACACATTTTCTTGTGTGTATATATATATGTGTTACCTGCGTAGGAGAACTAAGAAAAGAAGATGAAGAAGAAAAAATTGAGAGGAAGTTTCCACGTAGAGGAGTCTAGATCCGAGGGTGGTGGAGTCCAAATTCGTTAGATCGGGTAGCTCCAATCGCGGAGGAATCCAATGACGCGGAGGAGGGCTAATTCTCAACGACAACAACAATCCGAAGCCAAAGATTTTAGTGCGCAAGCCATGGGCGTGGTCGACGGTGGGATTCATGGCGGGAGCGAGAGAAAATGAAGATCAATGGCATGAGAGAGAGAGAGAGAGAGAGAGAGCAAAAAAAAAAGAAAAAAAAAAGAAAAGAGGTGCACAGCGACGATAAGACTGGAGGTGTAGATGGAGATGAAAGTGGTGGCGGTAATGGCGGTAGTGACTAAGGCGACAGAGTCAACGTTGGAGTTGTCATGTATAAGGCGAAGGAGAGAGAGAGAAGTGTGAATGTTTAGGGTTTGGATGGTGTTGTATATGGTTTATATGCAGAAGAGTATGTTGGTCATTTTACATATGCTTGTCCTTGTGGGCAAAGAAAAACAGGTTTGGATCCTTAGACCAAGAAAATTCGAAAATGGATTTCTCAACCAAGTGTCCTATTTTTTAAGATTTTTTTATTTCATTTTTTATTTTATAGGATATACTTATCATGATTATTTATTTATTGGTTGTTATTGAATAAGAGAAAATAGGTTCGACTAAAAAAAAAAATTACCAGTAGTTATTTTTAGGGTAAATTACAAATACACTCACTGAGATTTGATTAAAATATGAATTGCCACCAGTGGTTATGGAAATTACATTTCACCGCTTGAGATTTCTAATTTCATAAAAATACATCACTTTTATTAATAAATCATAAAGTCAACTAACAGTTTTAAATGATATTAGAAATATGTTTTAATTAATAATTTAGGTATTTTTATCATTGTATGGAAGAATAATTATGAATTTTATTTTTTTATTTAATTATGTTAAATAAAAATAATAATAATAATAATAATAAGGTATTTATAATTTTTCAAATCACAAAATGACAATATGTATTTATAATTTATTCTTATGTTTCTCTCATTAAATGGGCTAAAGAGCAGCCCATCCTGGTGTTTCAAGGTTCGGGCTAAAAATAATACCGACAGGCAATGGAAAGCCCATTTTCACGGCCCGTAAAACTTTGTGTAAGCCTACTATCACTATAAATAATTACTAAAATTGTTTGTTGGTCTTGGATAAAATACATAGGGGTCTTTTGGGAAGCACAAAAAAAGTTAGCTTTTAATTTTTTTATCTATTTTAGATCACATCGCCTTCACTTTTTTATCTACAAAAAGACACAATAAAAAAGCAAAAAAGTCAATTTTTTACCAACTTCCCAAAACACTCCATAGTCTTGGCTTTAAGAATTAAAAAACTATTATATATAAATTGTTGCCTTGGTTAATTTGCCAGAATATAGTTTTAGCATGTGTTCAGATTATGAAATTGGATAGAAATTTTGAAAGATAAAAAAAAATATAGGTGAAATATAACTATATTTTATTAATTTTTATTTTTTTAATTTTTCTTACTAAAACCGTACTCAATTCATTATCCAAATACAACGTTAAGCATTGTGATTAATTTGGGCATTGGAGTACTCCCAATTGGACACTAACGATGGTTATTTTGTCAATCTTGAAAGTGCAAAGCTGCAAAATCTATTTAACCAATATGGAATTTGACCTTGGTTTGAAACTTTGACCACTACAAAACTCCATTGTTCTTTTGTTTTTTATATAACTCAAGAATTTCAACTTCCTCAAGAAAGAAGCAAACAAAGAAATCGCTTGCAAAGAAAACGTGGAGTGTTTGGTGCTAAATGGACTTTGGGCTTATTTCATTGTGAAATGAAGGGCAAGGGGTTGTCCATATTGACATGGATTTTTAACTAGTAAAAAGGATGCCCAACTAATCCCCTTTGTCATCTCTTCTGGAATGGCCCAATATGTTTCATTTGTGGTTATGTACCAGCGCTAGTTAGATGTTTGCCTACCTGTTTGTAGTTTTTTTTTTTTTTTTTTCTTTTCTTTCTCAATTTTATTAATTATAAAGATATTTTGTTTGTTTAGAATAGAATATTGTACATAAAGAGATTTACAGTTGTATCCAGTGACAAAAAAACAAAATAAAAGACTGATTTGTATATTATATTATATTTTTATATAATAATGTTTTACTATTTGTAGTGTATATATTAAAATCTCATTATTGGCATTAAAAGGAGTTTTGTACAAATAATACAATAAAGTAATGTTAGGAATACTAAATTTTTTATCAAATAAATGATCAAAAGTCTCACGTGAGTTTGTGAACCTTACACCCATATGCGATATTTGGTTATTCATTTAGTGGAAAAATTGGGACATATAGCAATTTCTTAACAATAACTCATATTCTTGATTTCTGTGTACTGGATATGGTATCAGTTTTGCCATTAATTTCATCCAATCGGTCTAAGACAATATGTTTAAGAAAAATATATAATATTAAAGAGAAAATTGAATTCATAGCCAAATTTAATGATTTCACAACCATTAATATACTATTGACTTTATAATGTCGTACACTATCACTGTTATTTTAACCTTCATCGCGGCACGACGATTATTATGGCTATTGCCACCACCTTTACCTTCACCTCTTTATCTACATTTGTCCCATCACTATCACTATTGAGGGGTAGATTAAGATAATCTAAATAAGTACATTTTTTGATTTTTTATGAAATATGAATTGGGTATGAATTAAGTTTGAAATGATGTAGTAAAGAGGTGATATGATTTAAATAAGACGATATGACTTAAATAAGATAGTGACTTTTTAACTTTTTAAGATTATGACAAACCAAACCTAAATATAAAAAAAAATAAATTTTCACATAACGAAGTGTTAATAAAAAAATTGAGCATGGTAGTGTTTGTGAAGGGCAAGGAGGATCAGAGAGAGATGATGGATTGAAGGTAATAATAGAGAGAGTGTCCTAAGTATTTTTTTTTACATTTTTTAAACCAGTGTATTTATTTAAGTCACGCTATTTTTGTATTTTTTGTATATTTTTTTTATAAAAAATAAAAAAATATATTTATTTAGATTATTCTAAACAATTCCTAAAAGTAAAGAAATTATTGATTAATTTAGAGACAGTGCCATGTGATGTTCTACATGCATTGTGATTAGTGGGGATAGTGAAATCTATTTTATATTAAGGGGTCTTATGCGAAGCAAAAAAAAGTTAAATTTTAACTTTTTATCTATTTTAAATCACATCAATTCTCATATTTTTTACTCATAAAAAATAAAATAAATTCAAAAAATTAACATTTTATTAACTTTCTAAAACACTATTATAAGTGATTAAAAAATATACAAAATTTGATAATTTATGAATGGTTAAAAATAGAGTCATGTGATTCTTTTGTGCTAACCATTAATTTTTCTTAAAAGTAGGTGTCGGCGATGCGATGATGAAGTTTCGCATCAGCTTTTCCTTCCTTCCTTCGTTCACAAATATAAAAACGTGGCCTCAGAAATTCCCACTGTATTTGCAGTCATTTTTATCTTAAAAATAATAACTGTATATAAATGTCTCTGTCCTTTCTCTCTGTATATAAAGGACTACGGGCAGGACAGTCCTTTGCACCGGATTCTCTTTTTTTTCTTATCTTACCGTGTGGATGTTTAGGAAGTTGAGTTTTTTTAATTTTTAATTTTTATAATAGGATAAAATTTTTATATTTAAAAAGATAATTATTATTTTTTTTAATAATTAAATGTAAAAAAAATTTATAAATTTTATGTGTCATTTTATATTATTAATTATTTTAATTTATTTTATTTTTTTATAAATTTTAATTAAAAAAATTAAAATTTAACTTGCCCCACCGGTATATTTTTTGTATTCACCAATCATCACCATAAAATGCCAATTTCAGTCAAATCACAATAATATATCGCATCTACCATCCGTCAGGTGTTTGTCTTTGCATGATAAAGTGAAATAGTCTCGCATCCGTATCATGATTGTTAGGAATTAAAACACGAGAAAATGAAGGTGGTGTTTGGGAAGTTTGAGAAGTTTGGGAGTTGGGTTTTTTTTTAATTTTTTTTTGTAAAATAAAAAAAAAATTCAAATAAAATATCACATCTAATCTCATAATCATTTTATTTTTTCTCTTACAGACATTACATCCAATCATAAAAAAATTTAACTATCTTCTCAAACACAAAAAAAAATTTCTCCAATAATAACCTACAATTAAAAAAATTTATATAAAAATCCACTTCCCAAACACCCACAAAGATTAATATAATTTATTCTATAAAATACAAAGTTATATTTACATCTCCTTTTGAAATAAGTTATTTTAATAATTTTTTAATTTTTAAATTAAAATATAAAGTAAAATACTTATATATTTGAAATATTTTCTAAATTTTTTACAAAAAGATAGGTAAAAAATAAAGAAAAAAATAGAGAATTTTTGACTTTTTTATATAGGTTATAGACTTTTTAATTTCTTTATTAACTTTTTAAGTTTTAAACTAAAACTGTTACTTTCCAAACGAGGCTACTATTGTTATAATTTTTACATATGATGATTAAAAAATTATAAGATGCAAGAATAATTATTTAACTCTCAGCTATAAATAATAAAAATTAGAAGAATAATACAAAAAGTCGATGATCAATAGGATTGACATTACCCAATACAAAATAATATTCTACAAATACATAAATTTTTTATTTTATATGAATTGATGTCACAGTTCTATTAGTTAATTGATGATAAAGGTAAAATTTTAAACATCAAATGATATCATGTCAATGTTTTTTTATATTCCTTCTGTCTTAAAATATTAATCGGTTATTTTATTTTTTATTATCTCAAAATATTAATTTATTTTCAAAAATTAATGACTAAAATAATACGAATTTTCTATTTTGTCATTCTTTTAAATTTATTAACAACACAAAAAGTATAATTATGACAATTGATATTTTGCAAAAAAATACTATCAAAAGGTAATTTTGAAAAATCAATATTTTTAAAATGCAATAATTGTACTATAAAAAAAAATTAAATTCCTCAAAAGAAACCATTATATTGAGATGGAAGGAATGAGAAAAATGATAACGACCATATTTGTCCTTCATAGTAGTATACGTATAAAAGAAGTGAAAAGATACTTTGAAAAATGTAAAAAAAACTATATATTTTTCTAAAATTTTGTTTTGTTTATCGACAACTTAACGAGCTTCTTTTTTGTAGTAAAAGTCCTAATTTCTATCTCCACTCATAAATTTCTATTATTCATTGATTTTTTTTAATAATTTAAATTTACATGAACTAGAGAAAAGCCTATATATATATATATATATATAAATATAAATAGTTGTAGCCCTGAGGGTGCATATTATTATTATAATTATGCTGCCCAACTTAGAAGCTAGCAATGTTTACGAAAATTTGATTTTTCCGTGTACTTATGAAATGAATCGAGTGATTGTCAGTTATGCATATCCATTTGGAGAGTCCTTTTGCTGAGTGAAACTACCTCTAAATTATAACAATAATGCTCCAAAAATGATAAATAATTTAAGAGATCAGTGCACTTTTTTGGCTAACATGCAATTCCCTAATGAGATCACCAATAATTCTACATTTAATTATTTTGATATTGTCATCTCAAAAAAGTAGAGTATTTGCGACGACACAATTTGCCGTCTCAAAAAATGAGAGTATTTGCGACGGCAGAAAATACCGTCGCAAATACTGTCATTATTGAGACGACAAATTGTGCCGTCGCAAATACTCTGCTTTTTTGAGACGGCATTTTCTGCCGTCGCAAAAAGTGATTTTCGTAATTTTTTTTTTTAGTGAATATTTTTAAAATTTTAAATATTTTTCTAAGATGCACCTTACTTAGATGTATCTAAAAAAAAATTATGAATTTTTTTAAAAAAATTAATAAATATATAAAAATACAAAAAAAAATGTATTGAATTATTTTATTTTTGGTATTTAGTGAATTTTAAAAAGATTTTTTTACAATTTTTTTAATTTTTAGGTGTATTTATGTTAGGTGTGTCTAAAAATTACAAAAATTACTTTAAATATTAAAAAAATTCAGTAAAAACAATATAACACGGAAACAAGAAAGTATAATTTTCTCAAAAGAGTTTTTGGAAAACTTTAACCTAGCATAGTGATTGTGGTTTTGAGACAGCTTCATATATATACAGTCACAAAATGGTTTGAATAAATTCAACGGTATTTTTCTATCGCAAAAAAAATTTAAAAAAACAATGTCGTCTTACTCTTTTGATATAACATTTCTCTTTTCATTCATTTTTTCATCTTCCTATCTCTCTGTCTCTATCTCTCTCTCTCTTCTCTTTATCTCTTTTACTCTCACTCTTCTTTCTCTGTCTGTTTGTTTCTCTCTCTCATTTTCTCTCTGTGTCTCTCGCCTATCTCTCTTCTCTCTATCTCTCGCATCTGTTTTCTCTCTCTATCTCTCTCGCTCATCTCTCTTCTCTCTATCTCTCTCATTTCTTTTCTCTCTCTCTCTTATCTTTCTATCTCTCTCGCTCATTTCTCTTCTCTCTCTGTCTCTCTCTTTTTCTGTGTCTCTCTCTCGCTCATCTTTTTTCGCTCTATTTCTCTCTTTTTTTTGTCTATCTCTCGCTCATCTCTTGTTTCTCTCTTTTTTTCTATCTCACACTCTCTCCATCTCTCTCTCTATCTCTTTTTCTGTCTATCTCTCTCTTTCACTGTCTCTCTCTCACTCATCACTCTTCTTTTTCTCTCTCTCTCTGTCTACTTGTCTATTTGTCTATCTCTCCCTCGCTATGTTCACCTTACTCACTTTCTTACTCTCATCTTCTCTATTTATCGAGCTCCTTCTCGATTTATCGATCCACTACAAACAATGTCGTCTTACTCTTTTGAACATTTCTCTTTTCACCCATTTTTTCATCTTCCTATCTCTCTGTCTCTCTTCTCTTTCTCTCTCTTACTCATCACTCTTCTCTGTTTGTCTCTCTCTCCCTTTCTCTATGTGTCTCTGTCTCTCTTCTCTCTCTCTCTCTCTCGTCACTCTTCTCTTTCTGTCAATCTCTCTCTTTCTCTCTGTTTTTGTCTCTCTTCTCTTTCTCTTTCTCATTCTGACTCATCACTCTTCTCTATCTGTCTGTCTATCTCTCTCTTTTTCTCTATGTCTCTCGTCTATCTCTCTTCTCTCTATCTCTTTCATATATCTTTTCTCTCTGTCTCTCTTCTCTCTCTCTTATTTTTTTCTCTCTCACTCTCTCGCTCATCTCTTTCTGTCTGTCTCTCTCTTTTATTTATCTATTTTCGCTCTTTTTTTTCTCTCTGTCTTTGTCTCTCTCTCTTTGTCTATATCTTTTCACCCATTTTTTCATCTTCTTCTCTTTCTTTTCTTTCTCTCTCTTATTCATCACTCTTCTCTCTCTGTCTGTCTATTTGACTCTCTCTCTCTCTCTGTGTCTCTCATTCATTTATCTCTTCTCTCATCTATCTTCTCTCTTTGTCTCTTTCGCTCATCTCTCTTCTCTCTATCTCTCTCATCCATTACTACTGCCATCGTCACCACTTCACTACCACTACTACCACTATTGTGTAAATATTGATCCATTGTTTCTCTCTTTCTCTTTATGTGTCTGTCTGTCTGTTTGTCTCTCTCCTCCATTGTGTTCACCTTGCTCACTCTCTCCCTCATCTCTTCTTTATTTACTGAGTTATCCACTACAAGAAAATGCACTTTTAGCGACCACTTTGTCTCTCTCTCGCTCATCGCTTTGTCTCTGTCTGTCTGTCTCTCTTTCTCTCTCTCTCTCTCTCTTCTCTATTTGTCTCTCACTCATCTCTCTTTCACCACCTATCTTCTCTACTACATTCACCACTATTACAAATGTCATTCCATTACTACCACTGTTGTCACTCCACCTCTATAACTATCATTACTACCATCATCACTACCACTCTACTACCACCACTACTACTACCATTACCTCTCCTCTACCACTGCTATTCTATCTCCTCTACTACTACCACAACTTCACTACTTATCTTCTTCACCATCACTACCACCACCATTATCACCTCTTATCCACCACTTTTACCACTACTGCCACTTCCTATCTTCTACCACAAATATTAGTTCTTGATTTTTAGTAACAAAAAAAAAAAAAAAAAGGGTCACAAAAAAATATTTTTCATTGACCACAAAAAATTAACTTTATTTTAATGGAAAATATTATTCCTACTTTTACCAAATAAAAAAATAATAATAATTTTTTATTCATTAAAATAAATATAAAACAAATAAATTTTTAACTTTACCAAATGAAAAAAAAAATTCATCAACTATAAAAATTATTTTAATAATTTTTTATTTTAATAAAAAATTCATTAACTATAACATTTGTGGGTGTGCGCAGGGTTTTGTTTGAGAACACACACACAACACAAACACAATAGAGCCGTCTCCTCTCCTCCTGTTCGCTCTCTCTCTCTCTCTCCATCTAGGGTTTCGCCTTCCTCTCTCTCTCTTTCACACAACGACGGCGCCGATCATTCGTCACCGCCGATCCTCCCTCACCCCCGATCCTCCCTCACCGTCGCTCGTACCTCACTGTCGATCCTCCTCCCTTACCGCCGCTGTTGCCTCCCTCTCTCTCTCTCTCTCACAAACGACGTTGACGGTTGCTCGCCCCTCACCGCCACTCCTCCTTCGCCGGCGATCTTCCCTCATCGCCGATTTCAAAGGGTATCTCTCTCTCTCTCTCTCTGTGTGTCGGGATTTCGGATATAGGGGGTTTTCATACACACACACACACACACACACACACACACACACACACACATATATATATACATTTGTGAGTGTATATAGGGGGTTTTTGATCTGTTACATATATATATATATATATGATCTGGTTTTTTTTCTTGATCTGTTTTTCCCATACAGATCTGCCTAGTACTACTACTCATACCAGCAGTACTAGTATCGATAGAGAAAAAAAAAAGTTTGAAACATTTTTGCTACACAAATAGAGAAAAAAATTTTTTGCTACACAAATAGTATCGATAGAGAAAAAGACGACAAAGAAGAAGGGACGACAAGTAGTATCGATTGAGTTGAAGATGCTTTTATTGGAAGAATGTGGTTTATTTTAGTTTTGTGCTAGTGTATGGGCATCATTGGAGTGGTTTTTCTTAGTGATTTACTGGTTTTTCTAAGTGGTTTTTTTAGGTGGTTTTTCTAGGTGGTTTTGCTATGCTAGTTATTTACTGGTATGCCACTTTGCTCTTCAAAAGGAAATTATTGACACATTATACTAACCTATTTCTCTGCTTTTAATGAATTTTTGAACAATGTTTCAAAATGAAAATGAAATCTATTTGCTGATTTATTAGGTGATTCATCTTGTTTTTGCTAATTTAAAGTTATACAGATAGATAGAGACATGATTTCGGTGATTGATCTTGTTTTTGCTAATTTGTTGGCTTATGTCTGGTGTTTTACCAGATTCTACGAATGAATATTAATCAAAAATTGATGAATGAATATTCTTAAATAACCATGACAGTTAGTGAACTTCAGTTCAAATTTCCTCTCAAAATCTTCCCCAAAACACATTAGCACAGTCTCCATAATTCTTTATGATAGCTTTGGGGGCTTTATTACTTTGAGAGAGGTCAATAGTCTGCTTTTTTATAAAACTTGTCTATATATGTGGTGTGGGACTGAAAACAGCTTTGGGGGCTTTATGACTTTGAGAGAGGTTAACGGTCTGCTTTTTACACCACTTTTTGTCTAGTAGAGAGCCAACTATAGCATAGAAGGCAAAAGTAATAATGGGATTTGTAATTGAGTTGGTTTAGTTGACATACAATTGTTGATACATTGTCAATTTGTTTCTTATTGCTGAAAAAAAAGTACCATGTCTAAGAGGCGTGCTAGAGCAAAGATGGTTGACTTTACGTTAGTTGGTTGAAGAAATCTCTTAGAGATGTGTATTTAATTAATTGTCACTTTTAATTCATCTTCTTCTGTAAATTGACCTTGAGAATCTTCAGTCTTGTAATCCATACCAGAGAAGCTGGGTGGAACTAGACTAATTTTAGGAGTTCACTTGCAGTTGATTATGGTTTAATGTTTGCTTCACTGTCAAAAATCAATTATGAAAGTGCAAACTTCTAGATCTAAATGACTGACACTTTGTGTCGGAGTCACATTGGATTTCATTATCATATACCCAGATGTTGTTGGTTTTTGGGTTGGTCACAATGCATGCTAGATTCTGGTAAGATCAAGGAGCCAAATTTATCTATAGATTGGTGGTTTATTTATGGGTTAGTTGTTCAGACAGAGTTTCTATGCAATGAAGCCAATTGGAAGTATCTATTTTGCTTAGCTGATTATGTTTATTAAGGAACAACAAATCATGGATTGCAAACACTTAAAAGGGAGAGAGTTGTTTTTGTAAATTCTCAGATCAACTAGTCATTGAGGTGCGATGAGTGTGTTATTTAAAACACATTTCCCTGTTGTAGTTTAAAAAACATGTAAGGTGGAACTGATAGGAATCTAACTATTTTTAAGTAATGAACCACTTGGCCAGGTACCTCTGCTGAAGTAGTTCAGATAACAGTTAAACAAATCCACCAATCAAATTTCTTAGTCCTTTATAGATGTTGGATGTTGGATGTTGGGGAAAGAAGGGTTATTACACATTTCATTGCTCATTGGTTATTCTATAAGGCATGATTTCTTCTCTGCCTAATGCCTTGAACTAGATTATGAAAAACTTGTAACAAATTGTCTTAATTGGATGACATCAATATCAATATTACATATTCACACTACATCCTACCAAAAAAGTTGCGCTTTTAAGTTTCTTATTTTTTGACTTGGATTTGGCTTTTGTTTGCAGGTCTCGAAAATTCCAAGGATGCACGTAATGGAGGGGCTCAAACTGATTTAATTGTTGGAACAACTGCACAACCAAAGTGCGTAAGCTTTTATTTTGTGTTGGTTCTAGGTAGTCTTGCAGGGATAACTGTGGTTCTATCATTTCATATATTCCCTATCAAAATTTTCTTATATAACTCATGTCTTTGCTATCAATTTTTATTAGCCACCATTTCAGTTACTCTTAGAGGTCAATTCTTTAATTAACCTTTACATAAACTAGCATCGACATTAATTACGTAACCTAGTGGAAATTTGTGAAATAAGCTGCATGACGCTTGAGTGCGTAAAACATGACTGTAGGAATGAGATATTGTTAAATATTGGAACCCAAAGGCAAGGCATACTGAGCCCTTGCCCTTTTTTCAAGTTTTATGTACCTGGTAGTTAACAGTAGAGCCATAATTGTGTCCACACTGAAACCTTTTCTATGAAACTGATTTGGTGCTTATGCATTTTTCAACAGACTTGATGTTGGTTTTTCCGGGAAAAGCACTGCTGTTGTTTCTACTGGCTGTTCATCTAAAAGGTTCTTGTCTTCCTTCTTTAGAGGATGGGTCATGGCCGTTATATCTCAGTTAGAGGATGGCCATTTCTACTTGGAAGACGTCACTGGAGCAGTTGAAATCAATTTGTCTAATGCAATATCCTCTACATGTTTATATTTTTCCCTTTCGAAAGACTTATTGTTTGTTTTGAATGCTTGGATTTGGGCTGCCCTATAATCTCCAAAAGCGAAAGTTCTCATTGTAGGCCTTTTTAAATAATGGAAAATAATGGTGAATTTTAGATTTTATTTTATTATTATTATTTTTTTTAGGATTTGGGTGAATTTTATAATTTAAATATGCTTTTATGAACATGTACAGTTTAATTATTCTTTGTAAAATATTGAATTTGATGGTTTGATCAATTTTTATTTTTATTTTCTGTTATGATGTTTTTGTGAATGGAATATAAATAATCAGCTCTTAGAGAGTGAGAGACGGCACCACCGTCGGAAAAAATAGAAAATTTTAATATTTTTATTAATTTTGTTATAGGTTTTACTTTTTGCGACAACATTATACTGTCACAAAAAATAGAAATTTTATTATTTAAAATAAAAATTTTATTATTTTTTAATATTTTTTGCGACGGCATTACACTGTCGCAAAAAATAGAAAATTTCATATTTTTTATACTTTCTGCGACGGCACCACACCGTCGCAAAAAATAGTGTTTTTTTTATAAAAAAAAAAAGACTATTAGCGACGGTATTTTTTACCGTCTCAAATAACATTTTTAGCGACGGTAAAATAGGGCCGTCGCAAAAAAGGTAGAAAATGCCGTCGCAAAACATTAGCGACGGCACTTACCGTCGCAAAAACTCTTTTGCAACCCCTGCAGTTGCGACCCCCTCTTGCCGTCGCAAAAAGTCATTTTGCCGTCGTAAAAAGTATTAGCGACGGCATTAGGAGTATTAGCGACGGAATTTTACCGTCGCAAAAAGTTAATTTTTTTGTAGTGAAATGATAGTTTAACAACATTTCAAAAATATACCCTACTTATTTATTTATTTTTTTTTGTCAGTAATTTGCATCACATCTAATTTAAAATATTATGATTAGCTTTTTTTTTCAAGAAACAATTATCAAAATATAATTCTAATTATATTAGAAGAAATAAATGAATATAGATTATGGTGACTTTCTAACAACTTACACTCACAGATACAGTGAATCATTGTCGGTTGGAGGAATTTTGAAGTTGAATTTCTTTCTTACACCTTTTCATTTTAGTGTTGAGAGTGTAATTTTTTTATTTTTTTATTTTTATGGATTTCGGTCATCCCCGCTACATATTTATAATAGAAATATAATCTCATTAGATGGGCACGTAACAGCGTGATCTTCCTAACTTATATGATAATTTATGGTAATTTGATAAGAGCACAATCCGTTTTGTACAACCACTTGCCCATATTGCACCGTCTTAGATGAATTTTGGGATGGTTTTGAATGTTCTAAATGAATATATTTTGACTTTTTATAAAAAAAAAATGTATGGAAAAATAAAGAAATTGGTTAGAAAAGTGAGAGGAGATGTTGATTGATGTGGCCCAAATAAGTGTATGTAGATAAAAAAAAGTGCACTTTTTTAGTTTACACCAAACACCTACAATGTCTCATATCCAACATTTTTTCAAAGGGTAAATTACAAACACACCTCCTGAGGTTTACTTAAATTATAAATTACCCCTTGTGATTTTAGAAATTACATTATACCTCCTAAGGTTTTTAATTTCATAACAAATAGGTAATTTTATTAATAAATCATCAAGTTAATTAACGGTTTTTAATAATGTTAAAATTTTATTTCAATTAATAATTCAGATAATTTGATTATTGTATAAGTGAATAGTTAGAAACTTCACTTTTTTAATTAATTCTGCTAAATAAAAAATTCTGACAGGAAGACATTTATAATTTTTCATACCACATAAGACAATTCATATTTTAAGTAAATCTCAGAGAATGTATTTGTAATTTATCCTTTTCAAAAAATGACTTTCGGTAGTGTTACTTTTGATTTGATCCACTCTGCTTGAGCCTTGCCCATTTAGGCCAAGTTTGGTTAACAAACAAAAGTGCACTTATTTCATCTTTTCATCTTTTTTGGATCACATCAATCAACATCTTCTCTCTACTTTTTCTACACATAATACAAAAAAAATCAAAAAGTACACTTATTTAGTCTTCCCGAGCTTGGCCTTAAACTCCAGAATTCACCAAGGAGATCATCAATTTTTGTAGTAGAAAATAAAATTAATTAGCCAGGACATTGTAGTTAAATGGAATCATTTAAGACATGATTTCCTAGCGGTTTCTTCTGATTAGAATCTACAGCGGTGAACAAGCTTGCTTCTCATGAGAAATATATTAATCACTTTATCCAGTTTATTAGTGCTCTTTCATTTCATTTTATATTAGCATATTACTATATGATGAGACTACAATTACACTTAAATCTCATTTGATACTCCCTAGGGCTTCTCACTCAATGCCAGCTGTGGATTAGTGTGGTCTAAGAGGTTTTCTGGATCCAAATCAAATCACAGATGTTTGTCCTAAAATAAATAAATAAAGATCACCACCAAAATCATTATTGCAAATCACTGAAATATTTGTCCTAACAAAACGCATTAAGTGTTGATGACTGGTATAAAAAATTATTTTTAAAAAACATTTAATAATTTTTTTTTTTTTTTTTGATATAACCATTTTAAATGTGTTAACGAGAGTTCTAAGAACACCAATTAAAGTCACTAAATGAAGATTTAAACTAAGAGTTTTTTATTGATAAATCTAATTTAGAGGTGTTCTATCCAATAAGTCCACAAAGGAAAGTTATAACCTAATTAGTCCCATGTGTTTATACTTTTATTCCATGAAGTCATTTTTTCCTGATTTATATTTTTTGTTAGACTATTATACCCTTATATCTATTATTGATATATATTATATACAAGAATGATATACATATTTCCCTCTGTTTTTGTTGTGGTAGGGTTTCGTTCCTATAGAAGAGAAGGTGACGATACAAAGTTTGTGGTAGTGTTTCGTTGCGGTAGAGTTTCATTCCTCTAGGAAAGAAGATGATGACTCAGAGTTTGTGCTCTTGTTTTTTCTGTTATAGTTACTATTTCAGCTTGAAATGAAAGGAAAAAATGAGGATTTGAATCGAAGGAACAGATGAGATGGCTTACAAACTTGTTCATTCGATTGATTGAAATCCACATTCGACTGGATTGAATCAAAGGGAAAGAGGAGATAGAGGAGTTTGTGCTCTGTTTTTGGTTTTTCTGTCAATTAGTGTGAATGTTCACATTTCATACTGTTCTTCTTTCAAATGATGTTATTCTTTTTCACAATTGTTAAAATTATCGCCCACCAAGTGTTTGATTATATGTTCAAATGAGAAATTCAGCAGAAAAAATTGTTCCCATTGAAAACATCTCTAGTGATATTTGCTTGGGTTAGTGAACATGACTCTGTTATTGTCATTGATTTTTATTTTTTGTTATTGGATTTCAATGTAGCAATGATTTTTTGAGATTGGTAATGTGTCTGATATAAAAATGATGTAAACGTTCATATTATTAATCAGTGTTAATATTCACATTAATTTGAATTGAAAATTTATTATGTGAATATTAAACACATTCATGTGAATATTCACATTACTTTTGTTTTCATATCCATATTCATGTGAATATTCACATCTCCAGTGATATTTGTTTGGGTTAGTGAACATGATTCTATTATTGTAATTAATTTTGATTTTTTGTTATTGGATTTCAATGTAGCAATGATTTTTTGAGATTGGTAATGTGTCTAATATAAAAATGATGTAAATGTTCATATTATTAATCAGTGTCAATATTCACATTAATTTGAATTGAAAATTTGTCATTGTGTTGTCAATTGATGTTAATATTAGTCACACACCCATATAATATTGAATGGTGAATATATTTTCGCTATGTTCATTACCACTGTGACAATGTGATGTTAAGGTTCACATCAGTATTGCATCAAATTACACAATCACAAGCCTTAACTTTCATTTTGAATACAAACATGATGTGAATATTCACACTAAAACATATGAATGTGAAGGTTCACATGAATTCTAGAATATAGATAAATGTACTATGATTTCAAAGTATTAATTACTAATATGGAATGATGATATTAAAGTTTAAATCAAATTGCATTGCCCACATATCACATTAAGCCAGTGATTATATGTACACAATTGTAAAACAGCTGACAACAATGTGAAGGTTTATATCGATTTTTTAATCTCTAAAAATATGACTACATCAGCATTGCATTAACCACAAACCATCATTCCTGTGTGTACACAAACATGAAGTGTACATTTATGCACAATTAGATTATTGATGTGAATGTTAATATCACGAATAAAACATCAAATAAATTAATTTAGTTACATTAAGCCGATGGTTATGTGTACATAATTATAAGACAACATAAACCAATATGAATATTAACATTGACTTTCTAGTAGCAAATATTATGACAACATGTCATTGTATCTTATTAAGCACAATCAAAATAACTAATTATGGTTCTTTTGTCTAATGTATTCTAATATTTACAAAATCACAAATGATGTGAATTTCATATTCATATTTTTCTCGCCAATGCAAAATGTGTCTTTTAATGCCTTATACGTCTCTAGCACGCATGCGATGACATCGTTGAATTTCATGCATTTGTTGAGATCAACTTTACCAATCCTCAACACATCAAACAACTGCCAAAATGGCATTTCCTTCAAACAATCCAGTTGAGGATCCGAGAACTTGGTGCTCGTCATCAGTTTCACTAACCCAATGATGTTAGATCGGTAGTTGACCTTTTTCTTGTTCACTTTCGGGGGGTTGGCTATTTGTTCAAGTTTGTCTTTGACGTAGAACTGTTCTCTTTTTCTTTTGCCATGAAATCTATGAGCAACATCTGTTTGTTCAATTAGAAACAAATTTACTGTTAATGGTCACAAATGGTAAATCATAACAAGTGTAAACTATATGTGTTGTGAATAGTTGAATGATGTGACCATGGTTGCATTGCGCAAAACCATGATGTTAATATTCACATGAACACTGTACAACATAGGATAAAACAATAAAAATCAAATAAATGGTGTGAACAGTCACATAGATCATATATCATGTCATTAGTTCATGTGTTTGAAAAATGAACAAAATTTTGGGAGTTTAAATCATTTGATCATAATCAACACATTCCAACCAAAAAATTAGAGGAAAAAAATAGATGAAATATAGAATAATAACATATTATAAATATTAAACTAACGCGATGTATACATGATGTTAATATTACATTATTACATTATATATTTGACTGTGAATGTTCACAGCCAAATATATGGTGTGAATATTCAATGTGAATGTTACAATGTGAATATTAACATTATGTTCAGAATGCAATTATTGGCATTATGTTCAGAATGTGTATATTGGCATTGATGTCACTCAATAACAAGGGAAACAATAAGATGTTATTATTTACAGCATGCCTACAAGTAGCAGTTTTTTTACCTACCCAAAAACATGCCTACAAGAATTCAGATGTAACCAAAATAGGATTGACAACCATCCAAAGTTTGGTTTATAATTATTTCATGACCATCAACAACCAACAACACCAACAAGTTTGACATTGACACAAGGGAGAAGATAATGAGTGTTTTGCAAAATAATAACACATGATAATTTAAGACAAATAAGTCATTACCAATATTTGACAATCTGATGCAAATATTGACATTATGTATAATGGGATTCACATTGAACCAAAAGAGAGTTGGCAACCATCAAAGATTAGGGGCTCTAATTTTTCATAACCATCAACAAGCAATAACACTAACAGCTCTGTAAATATTTACATCATATTCCATTAATGTCGGAAGGTGAATATTGACATTATGGTCATAATGTGAATATTGCCATTGATGTCATAATGTGCATATTGATATTATGTTCAGAATGTGCATATTGACATTGATGTTAATCAATAACAAGTGAAACAATATGATATTATTTATATCATGCTTACAAGAATTCACATGTAACCAAATCAAGGTTGGCAACCATCTAAAGTTTGGACTGTAATTATTTCATGACCATCAACAACAAACAACAACAAGAAGTCTGACATTGACACAGGGGAGGAGATAAGGAGTGTATTACAAAACAATAACACATGACAATTTAAGACAAACAAGTCATTACCAATATTTAACAATCTAATGTAAATATTGACATTATGTATAATGGAATTCACATTGACCCAAAAGAGGATTGACAACCATAATGTGAATATTGCCATTGATGTTCATAATGTGAATATTGCCATTGATGTCACAATGTGAATATTTACATCATATTCCATTATATTTTTGGGTAAAGATTGAGAGTTCTATGGACATCAACAATCAACAATACCAATATTGATAAAGGGAAAAAATTAGAGAGTTCATTACAAAATCACAACCACAAACAACATTAATAACAAATGAATGTAATATTCAACAAAAAAATGAACATTAGCAACATGGACAAAGAGTGAAAATAGGGAGTTCATTCTAAAATCAAATCCAAAAACAACAATAATAATGTAAATATATACATTTGTGATTATATTATGTTATCATTGACTGAAAAATAGAGGGGTGGAAAGGAATGTAAATATATACATTGGTAATTACATTAGAAGTTGAATATCTACATTATATTCATAATGTGAATATTAACATTGAAGTAGATATTTACATCAATGTGAATATTTATACCATATTCACATCATATTTGATCACCCTGTAAATATTGTACAGATTATGTACAATGGAACACACATTGAACCAAAAGAGGGTTGACAACCATCCAAGATTAAGTGCTCTAATTGCTTTATATCCATCAACACGCAACAATACCAACAACTCTGTAAATATTTACATCATATTCCATTAATGTTAGAAGTTGAATATCTAAATTATATTCATAATGTGAATATTGATATTGAAGTAGATATTTACATCAATGTGAATATTTACACCATATTCACATCATGTTTGATCACCCTTTAAATATTGTACAGATTATGTATAATGGAATACACATTGAACTAAAAGATGGATGATAACCATCCAAGATTAGGGGCTCTAATTGCTTTATAACCATCAACATGCAACAATACCAACAACTCTGTAAATATTTATATCATATTCCATCGAAGTTAGAAATTGAATATCTACATCAATGTCAATATTTACACTATATTCACATCATAGTTGATCACCCTGTAAATGTTGTACAGTTGTCAATATGATGTTTACATCATATCCTATCATATTTCAATTTGGGGGGGAAATTAGAGGTTCTATAGACATCAACAATCAGCAATGCCAACTAGGGGTGAAAGTTTAACCGACACAACCAAACAGACCGACAAAACCGGCCGAAAAAAAACAATTCTCGGTCTGTTTAATCCCTTAGAACGGTCGGTGCGGTTTGAATTTTATTAAATTTTTTTGACTCGGTTTGGTTGCGGTTTTCTTATATGAGAGACCGAAACCCACCGAACTGGACCGTTTGTTATTTTACATCCCAACTATCCACACATATCCTAGAAGTAATCTGAGTCGTCCACACATGTAACATATATATCGCCCTCAATCATCACTCACATAGCAGCTAAACCCCTTATTGCTCCTCTCTCTCTCTCTCCAATAGCTTTTTGTAATCACCATCAAAGTCCATAAAGCTTTGGCTCATCGATGTCTTCGATTTACCACTCTCATCCAGATCTAGCATCTAGTAATCCATATATATGCTGCATGACAGAGATCCTCATCTTCCTTACCAGATCTGGAAAGTGAATTGAATATCTTCCATGGGTGGTGATTTCTCTCTACTTCTATTACTCCACATCTTTCCCTAGAGCTTTTATTGTTCTGTTTCAAAATTCTACGATTTTGAGTTCTCATTTTTCTATGCTCCTTCTCTTCTGCCATGGAAAGTGACCTTTTGGGTCTTCAAATATTTTCTTCTCTCTGTTTGGTTTATGAGAAAATCAAGAAAAACAGAGTAAAATAAATATTTACACCATCTCCAAATAAACTGAACTGAAACCGACCATACCGATATAGAATGGTTTGGGACGGTTGAAAGCTTTACTTGGTCGGTGTCGGTGCACCCATATACAAAACCGAAGGGTTTGGTTCGGCGATAATTTTGCTCAATAACCGACCGAACCGAACCGATTTCACCCCTAATACCAACATTGACAGAGGGAAAGAAATAGAGTGTGAAAATAAGGGGTTCATTACAAAATGAAATTCAAAAACAACAATAACAACAAGGGCAATGTAAACATATACATTTGTGATTAGATTATATTATCATTGTTTGAAAAATAGAGGGTGGAAGGATGGTGCTTACCTTTGGTCCTCATTGTGGGTGGGATATGTAAATCGATAGCCGGTGAGAACCTAGGAAGAACAAACCCCAATCCTTTCGATGTAAACCTTCGCAGTGGTGCGTTGATGTAGAATAACAGTGGCCGGCGATGGTTGGCGGTGGTGAGGCGATGTGAAATCTAGGGTTACGGTTTGGGAATTTTTTGGTGCCAATGATGAGTTTTTTTTGGGGAATGAATGTGTTGTGGAGTGAAGAGATGGAATAGGAACGATTGAGTTTTCAGAATGAAGTATGCGCAGGAGAAATGGAAGGAGGATATTTTGGTCTTACTACACTGAATGAGACCTAATGGAATAATCAAAAATGATTTGAGTTTTATGGTATAAAAGTCTTAGAAATAGAATTTATGAATAAAGCTCCCTTAAACTAATGATTAATACAATAAAAAATAAATGTGGAATCTACTAAACCTAGCACACGGACTTGTAGAAAAGTAATATTATATAAACAAATAAAACTAAAATTTATTTTTACAATTTGATTTGTCAAGTTTGGGTCTCATTTCACAAACTAGAAGTTTCTCACTTTAGTTTTCTAAGAAAAATTTATTAAAAAATTCACGATTTTTTAAACATTTACTTTTAGGATATACGTTAACAAATATCTGAAGTTATTAATATACCTTAACAAATATTTAAAGTTATTAATATAAAATAGTTTATAAGTACAAAAATCAATTACAAAATTAAACATAATATTCTTGCATGAAGTAAGTTTAATGCCCTTTTATCTAGTTCTATAATTGCGCACTAGTGAAAGAATATGTAAAATCAAGGGTGGCCAAGTGAGTCTCATACCCTTTTGTCTAGTTATAAGGAATTTGTAAAATCGAAGGGTAGCAAAGCAACTCGCATGTGTGCCAAGTGTCTTGCATGAACTAACCTAGAAACCTGGAATGGCATATTCAAACAAAGTAGTTTTCAATACCATGGAACTCAGCAAATTCTCTGAAAGTTCCACCGTTCTCTCTCTCTCTCCTCCCCTTTGGCAATCTGAAGATGTCCCATGAACAGAATATCATGTTATGTAGTGTGGAATTACATGACTTTTGTATTTTTTCAAGACCCAACACCATGACTTTTGGGTCCCAATCTTTAACGCTATGTTTAGATTGAGTGATTTGAAGAGAAAAAAAAAGAAATGGAGATATATGTATTTCTTTTACTTGTTTGGATAACCTAAGCAGAGAGAAATAGGAAGAAATGAAGAGAAACTCATTTCTCTTATAAGTTTCATTTTCAATCTTCCCAAAAGTGGAGAGATTGGGAGAGAAAAGAAACCACTATTTTTATAATACCAATTTTGTCCCTATAAAAATAAAAGAAATAAAATGATTGAAAATATAAAAAGGTCATTTTGGTAATATAACATAAAATAATTTCTTTTATTTTCTCTTAATGAAATCTAACCAAACAAGAATGAGAGAAATCGTAATCATTTCTTTTCTTTTATTTCTTCCTTATCCAAACAAAAAGGAGAGAAATCACAATTATTTCTTTTTTTTTTCTTTTCTCTTATAACATAACTAATCATTTCTTTTCTTTTCGATTTTAGGTTTCTAAACATAGTGTAAGTCTTGACTCCCAAGGAGACAAAAAAGATTAAAACCCACCATTCAATTTTTTTGCCATTTAACCGACTAACATCTATTTTTACTCATTTTCTGTTGCTTCTACAGTTTCCTACTCCTTGGAAACAGTTAACAATTCTTCTCATACATCATGTTGTGTACTCTCCCTCATGTGCATCTGTCTGTCTCTATGAGTAGTATATATATATACACACTAGCAATGTGTGTGTTAAAGTGGTAAAAATTAAAAAAAAATTATTTGAATTTGATTTGAATAGTTATATGGGAGTAAGAAGTTACATGCCATTAGACGTAAATTTTATATAATAGTATAATATCTCTCTCTCTCTCTCTATATATATATATATCAATCTATTGATGGTTTGGTTTGGTGGTATGGGAGCAAATAATTAATGTATAGAGTGCAAGACATAAATAATAATAACAAAAATGATAGAGATCTCATTTTTCCTTAATCTCCACAACTCTCACAGTCACATGCTAGTGAGTGATAGAAGGGAAAAAAAAAAACAATAAAAAGAAAAAGATTGGCTAATCCCAATACATTGAGGGTGGTGGGTATCAAGAAAAAAAAGGAGTTTCAACCTTTTTCCTAATCATAATAATATATTTTTTTTCCTTTTCATAATGCCCATTAAAATGACATGGTGGCCTTTTTATAAATAAAATACAGGTTACTAGCTTTTAAGTTTTAAAGTGACCAGTCCACGATATATATATTTTGTATATATTTTATGTTCGTATATTTTTATTAAATTTTCATTCTTTATTGTTCAAATTTTTAAATAAAATTAGCGATCAATAATTTATCATAATATCAAAACAAACAATAAATCTTGTTCGAATCTCAATACTTAGACCTCGTTTGGAAACATGTTTTTTTAGTTAATGTAAAAAAATTAATATGTTTGGAATGACTTTTTGATTTTTTAAGAAAATGTGTAAAAAGTAGAGAGATAAGAGAATTTTGACTTTTTTATATAAGTTCTGAACTTTTTAATTTTTTTAATAATTTTTAAATTTTTTAACTAAAATTATCACTCGCCAAACCGCATCTTAAACTTTAAATAAATTAATCATCAACAAAAGTGTGGTATTGAGGGTTTTCTGTTATAGAACATAATTCTATGGAATCTCGTGACACCACCAAGTGGTTGTGCCATCTACTGCACTAGCTTATAAACAATGCATGCCCTGTTGTTCCTACAGTTTTGACAGTGAAAATTAAAAAAATATAAAAATAATAAAAAAACCATTGAAGAAGAGACAAAACCTCAACTGTTCATCGTTCAACACTTTGATGGATTGTAGTTGTTTTTTTTTTTTTTTTTAAAAAAAAAATATTATGAAAAGAGATTCGCAGACGTAGTGACCAAACTGGGGGACACATCCATCCTTTTCACACCCTTTGGTGACAAGTCCTTTGTCGCTATGCCTATCCTCGTGGAAGGACTTCTTCAAGTTAAATAAGTGTGTTGTGTAGTGCCCATTATGGAGTAATTTGAAAATTTGATAAAAAGTTAGATTTTTGACTTTTTATCAAGTTTTTTTTAAAAAGTTCTCAAAAAAAAGTCATAAAAAAGTTAGTTTTTTTTTTTGGGTAAAAAATGTCACTAAAAAAGTTTAAAAAGTTAAAAAATTAATTTTTTACTAACTTTCCAAAACACCCCTATAACTATGGCATTAATTGAGA
The DNA here is from genome assembly GCF_055761805.1 of Camellia sinensis. Taxonomy (NCBI): domain Eukaryota; kingdom Viridiplantae; phylum Streptophyta; class Magnoliopsida; order Ericales; family Theaceae; genus Camellia; species Camellia sinensis. Next base: position 32,800,990 of record NC_138974.1, read on the forward strand.
TTTATGCATAATTACAACCAACTTAATCTAAAATACACAACCCATGTGATTAGATAAAATACACAATGCATGTGATTAGATGGGTGGGGGCTCAAATATAGCTTGCTCGAGAAAGTATTCAATTTTTCTTCTAAAAAAAAGAGAAACTATTCAATTTTGTATGCGTGTTCATATCATAAATGAATTGGTATTATTTATTTGTGAGGAATGTGACAGGTAACACTGGCCTCGTTTAGGAGCATGTTATTTTAGTAATTTTTTGACTTTTTAACTAAAATATGAGGTAAAAAAAATTAGTATGTTTGAAGTAATTTTTTGACTTTTTATGAAATGATGTGCAAAAAATAGAGATAAAATAGAATCTTTAACTTTTTAGTATAAGTTATAGATTTTTTGATTTTTTTAATAACTTTTTAAATTTTTAACTAAAATATTAACTTGCCAAACAAATAACTTTCTAAATCTATGAATCTTTTGAGTTTTTTCAAAGGCTTTTGTTAATATTTTTCCTTAGAAGAGATGTTAAGAAACTATAAAATGAAGTATTAAATTACAGCCATTTGTATTGGAAGAATAAAAGGTTTAAAAATTATCTCAGCTCAATAAATGCTTTTATAATGAGACCAAAATGTCCTCTCTATTTTTCTTTCATTTTATCTCTTCACATCACATCTCTCATTTTTTATATATCTTTTTGAACAATGCTACAGACCCCAGTGGGGTCCGACCCCCAGTGACGTGACACGGCCTTATTGACTGAAAACAAAAAAAAAAACAAAAAAAAAAAACAATTTTTTTTTTCGTCCAATCAGGACCTTACACGCACGACCCCCCAGCACCCCCACCGGGAGTCGGAGGCATTTTCCCTTGAAAGAACATAATAAAATATATACGTATAGAAATACTAATGAACAGTGAGTTAAAAAGTTCCAAACTAAAATCTTCGATCCAAAACTCGTTCAGGTGAAAGTAGACAATAAAGTTTTATTCATGAATCATGATTGTGTTAGTAATTACATTTTTTTGAGTTTTTGTTGGCATTTTGATTTAGATTTGTTAAAATACACTATTAATTTGATTGAATTTTTAAGATTTTTTTTTTAAAAAAATTAAAAATTAGTTTGACAAAAAAAATTAAAAATTAATTTGATTTATTTTTACATTTGTTTTATCTTTGGAGATTGTTAAAATTATTTATTACTTCTTAACATGTGTTTTTAGTGCAAATGTTAACAAGACCCTTTCTTAATTAGACGATAATGCTTGAATATATTTTTGAACGAGTAGTTTCTCTCTAGTTGACTCATTGTGTTCAATTGGACAACATTTTTAAGAGTTTTTGAATTGGATAATCCAATTAACTAAAAGAAGTCAAAATTTTCTTCCATGAATTAATAGTTAGAAGAGTTGAGATCATGAAGTTCAAAATGTTCTAATGTTCGAAAATGAGAGAGAGCGAGAGACATAGTTATGCTACGTACTGGCTGGTTCGCCTCGGAAAAATGGAGCATCGCAACGGATATAGGCCGGTATAGCGCTGAGATTGAAAATCGCAAAAGAATCGCCCGAGTCCTGGTACGTAGCCATCTGTAACTGTTATACAAACCGTTACATAAGCCGTGACGGGCCGATATTTATCGGTTCGGACCGGTACGGGAAAGAAAAAACTGAAAAACCTATGAAATAATTTTTAAAATTTCAACGCTATGACACCCGATTCTCTGATACGTACCGATCGACACTACCGATACTGATACTTCGCGATTGATACCATTATGTTACCCGATACCGCGATTTAGAACAGAGAGAGAGAGAGCATGAAGTAGTAAATGAGGAGGAGAGGGGAAGGCAGCTTCGTGGTTACTGTGGTAGGGAGAAGAAGACAAGAAACATGAAATACACAAGTGAATCAAGAAAAACCAAAAGGAGACAATATCTTATCACAATCTATGTACGATATAACGCCTCTATATATAAAATAATATATGCATATATATAGAGAGAGAAAGAAAGAAAGAGAGAGAGAAAGTCTCACACGTGTGCATGACCTGGAGACACGGCGGAATGGGGGGGCTGTTTATGGTTACGTCCAGTCCAAATGAATTCAGATCTTGTTGACATCTCTTTTTGTCTTTTTCTTTCTAATTTTTTGGGTATTTTTCTCTATTACTTTATGTTATGTTACATTATTATTATAAATTAATAACAAAACCCATATAGTGTCGAGTCAAATGTTGTAAATACTTTATGTTATATTACATTAGTATATGGTGCAAGTGTTGTGGAGTCATATAGTGTCATACGTTAGACTTTGGACATGGTCAACTTGGAAGAAGTAACTTTGGAAGAAGAATATAGCGAACTTATAAAGTTCACTTGCTTAATTTGAAGGCTAACGTTCTGTAAAGTTACTTCAAATCCATCATCTCCAAGTCTCCATCCCTCTTCTCATTTACAACTCTCCTAAAGTTGTCTAATTGGGATAAAAGCAATACTCAATTAAAAAAAAAAAAAATTAAGAATTTTCTTCCAATTAAGCTAGTTGAATCTTTTGTTATAATGTTGCAATTGTGGTATGTTCAATGTGATATGAAGATGACATTTTTTTTTTTTAATAACCAAGAACCAATCTTTGCCAATATTCTTTTTTAACCCAGTTTACTTGAGCAAACTCGACATATTTGTGTTTTATCAAAAAAAAAACTAGACATGTGTGACAACTGGTAAGTCTCATATATTGGACAAAATAAGATATCAAGACTCAAATTTAAAACCTCTTGCATAGAACTTGAGCGACATTTGAGTTGATGGTCATGCACTGATTGAGTTTCATTGTTATTTATTTATTTATTATTATTATTATTTTCATGTTTTCTAAAATACAATAATAAAAAGTTCAAAAACAACCATGCATCACTACGTCAAAACAGGGCATTAACGGCGGTTTTTTTAACGGCGGTAACGAAAATCGCCGTTAAAGGTATTATTAACGGCGGTAACGAAAACTGCTGTTAATACCGCCGTTAATGCATCATTAACGCGGTTTCGTTACTGCCGTTAAAAAACCGCCACTAAAAGTGTTTTTAACGACGGTAATGAAACTCACTTTTAACGGCAGTAACGAAACCGCCGTTAATGCCCACTTTTAGCGGCGGTAACAAAACCGCCGCTAATGCCCAATCATTACCGCCGTTAATGACGGCGGTCTTTGCCGACGGAGCTCCGGCGAAACTTCGACGTGCTCCGGCGAAACTCCGGCGAGCTCCGGCGAAACCATCTACAATAAAGTAAAAGTAATGTTTAAATATTTATTTAGGGAATATATTTCATGAAGAGTGGCTGTGGCAGAGTGATTGGTGTTGGTGGATGAGAGGTCTTGGGTTCAAAACTTGGGGAGTGCAAGAAGAAAGAATTATTTTTTGAAAAATTTGAACCTATTTACGGCGGTAAAAAACCGCCGTTTTTGGTCCTATATTACTGCCGTTTTTTGTTGACTTTTAACGACGGTAATTTGCCTTTTTACGACGGTTTCACTTTTTCCGACACAAGCATAAACGGCGGTAACGAAACTGCCGTTAATACCGTCGTTAAAGGCTTTAATGGCGGTTTTACAGCCTTTAACGACGGTAAAAAACCGCCGCTAAAGTCCAATTTTAACGTAGTGCATATTGTCTACCCCCAACCCCCAACACACACACACACAAATCACAATTAGTCTTGACGGGGAAATTATCATACTTTAATGCCACATTGCTTTTCAAAATGTTCACATCTATCAATTTATTTATATATTATATAGGGTAAATGAGATTTTTAGCGAGGAGTATTGTGAGAGTTTCAATATCTCATACTAATTTTCTTAATTTTTTTAATTTTAAACAATTAAGAAAATCTCTATTAGTTAGCAATTAGTCTATGATTTATTTGATAATCCCACACCAGGAGAAGAAAGAAAAAGTGAATTATTTTACTCATATAAAATGAATCTTATACTCCCATTTAATGTTGTAGTGTTGTATATGTTTCAATTTAATAGAATTTAAATTTTAATTAATTGATTAATTAATTTTTGTATAAGTTGGTTAGTCTCTTGACCTAACCGATTAGACTGAATCATTTTTGATTTAACTAGTTCGTTGGTTTAACCGCTATTTTAGCAAATTATCAAAATATATTCATTAGATTTGTTTAATTTAAAATAAATTAAAGATTGATCTAATTAAAGATCGAACGACTGAGATTGTTTGATTCGAAATAAATTTTCTGTCTAAATAATTATTAACTTTTATTTTATAAACCCACATCGAAAAAAGAAGGAAAAAATGAGTTGTTTTATTTCTATAAAGTGAACCTTAATACTGTAGTCTTGTGCATGCTTCCATTCAAGCCAGATTAAATTTTAAAATTAGAATAACATTTAAAAGTTTTAATTAATTAATTTTGTATAAGCTAATTGGTCATTTGACCTAACCGATTATGCTGAACCGTTTTCAGTGAAGAGTATTGTGAGAGTTTCAATATTTCATACTAATTTTCTTGATTTTACCTAACTAATTAGTCTATGATTTATTTGATAATCCTATATCGAGAGAAGAAGGAAAAAGTAAATTATTTTACTCATATAAAGTGAATTTTATACTCTCATTTTGATATGTGGTGTTGTGCATATTTCAATTTAATATAATTTAAATTTTAAAATAAAATTTAAAAGTTTTAATTAATTAATTTTTGTGTAAGTTGGTTGGTTTTTTGACCTAACCGATTAGGTTGAATCATTTTTTATTTGACTGATTCGTTGGTTTAACCACAATTTTAGCAGTTTTATCAAAATATATTGATTAGATTTGTTTGATTCGAAATAAATTAAAGTTTGACAGACTGAGATTGCTTGATTAGAAATAAACTTCCCATCCAAATAATCGTAAACTTTTATTTTATAATCACATATCGGAAAAGAAAGAAAAAGTGAATTGTTTTACTTATATAAAGTGAACCTTAAGATTGTAGTGTTGTGCATGCTTCAATTCAAATATCATTTAAAAGTTTTAATTATTGATTTTTGTATAAGTTGGCTGGTCATTTGATCTAACCGATTAGGCAGACCATTTTCAGTTTGATTGATTAGCCGGTTTAATCGTGATTTCTCATATTAATTTTCTTAATTTTAAACAATTAATTTTTTTTTTCCATTGGTTAGCTTTCATTTAACCATATAAAAATAAAATTCTAATTAGTTTATAATTTATTTTATAATCCCACATCAGGAGAAGAAGAAAAAAAAAATTAAGTTGTTTCACTTATATAAAGTAAATCTTATACTCCCATTTATTATTGTAGTGTTGTGCATAGTTCGGTTCAAGATAATTTAAATTTTAAAATAAAAACTCTAATTAGTCTATGATATGATTTATTTTATAATCCCATATTGGGAAAGGAAAGAAAAAGTGAGTTGTTTCACTTATATAAATTAAATCTTATATTCCCATTTAGTATTGAGTGTTGTGCATGTTTCAATTTAAGATAGTTTAAATTTTAAAATAAAATTTGAAAGTTTTAATTAATTAATTTTTGTATAAGTTTTTTTTTTTTTTTTTTTTTTGTTACAAGAAAATCCTCCCTACTCTCCCGTAGGTCTAAGGCAGCGCCCCTTACAGAGATCACCAGAGTGTCTTGTTAGTTGCTCCGAGCGAGGAGATTATAACTTGGGAACTTGCCTCGATCTCCCAAGACAGCTCTGCTTAAGTTAGGACTCGCACAGCAGTGGAGTATTGAACCCACACCAAGTGCTAATTTTTGCATATGTAGGTTGGTTGGTCTTTTGACCTAGCCGATTATGCTGAATCATTTAAGGTGTGATTGATTCACTGATTTAATTGCGATTTTAACGGTTTTATTCAAAATATATTGGTTACATTTGTTTGATTTGAAATAAAGTAAAGATTGATACGATTAAAGATTAAACGACTGATTGCTTGACTAGAAATAAATTTTCCGCCCAAACAATTGTTAATTTTTATTTTATAATCCCACATCGAGAAAAAGAAAAAGAAAAAGTAAGTTATTTCACTTATATAAAACGAAAATTATGCTCATTTTTAATATTATAGTGTTGTGTATGTTTTAGTTCAAGACAGTTTAAATTTTAAAATTAAAATATCATTTAAAAGTTTTAATTATTTAATTTTTGTATAAATTGGTTAGTCTTTTGACCTAGCCAATGAGGTTGAACCGTTTTCGATTTGACTGATTTACTGGTTTAACTGCGATTTTAATGGTTTTATTAAAATATATTGGCTAGATTTATTTGATTCGAAATAAACTAAAGATTGACTTCATTAAAGATTAAATGACTGATATTGTTTGATTCGAAATAAACTTCCCGCCGAACAGTTGTTAAATTTTATTTTACACAATCCCACATCGGGAAAAAAAGAAAAAACTGAGTTGTTTCATTAGTTATATAAAATAAACATATGCTCCTATTTAATATTGTAGTGTTGTGCATGTTTCAGTTAAAAATAATTTAAATTTTAAAATAAAATAAAATAAAATATAAAAATTTTAATTAATTAATTTTTGTGTAAGTTGGCTGGTCTTTTGATTGATTTTAATGATTTTATCAATATAGATATGTATATTGTTTTATTTCTAAAATGTATGTTTAAAATTTATGACAAACTTTAATATAGAATAAGCTAAAATTAAAAAAATTTATAAAATGAAATTTATTTTTATTTTATCATTACTATAATTTATTTTTGTAATTTATTCTATTTTTTTCATCTTTACCAATTATTTTTATTTTATGACATCTATTTCTTATTTTATCATATAACAAACGAAATTTATTTTTATTTTATGACATATATTTTTTATTATGAACTTAAAATATACAATTAATGACATAACAACTGCAATATATATATTGTAATTAAATGGTTAAAATTTAATTCATTTTAAATTATTTTTGTGTACTTTTTAAATAAATTTTATGATATTATTAAATTTTAAAATTAATTTTAATTATTTATTTAACCCGTGCTGGTAGGTTTTGAAGGCAATTTAATTAGATTTATTGTTCTGGATTCCCTTATACTTAAGGGTGAGAAAGAGTTGGGGTTGCTAACTATATAAAATTGAAAACAGCCCCAGAACATTGTTAGCGAACTACTAAATATATTATTTACACACCAACACCCAAAAAAACAAAAAAAAAACTTCTTGATGGGTTTTATTTGTGATGGATATTTGGTAGTTCATCAACTCAATACAAAACAATATGGCGGCTGCTTGAGGGCCCGAATTTCGGGGCTCGAATGCCCCGAAAATTCCACTTTAGGGAAAAAAAAAAAAAAAAAAAAAGGAAAAAAGAAAGAAAAAAAGAAAACAGTTTCTAAAAATGGAAATTAGGGGCATTAGGGGCAAATTTTTTAGGGCCACCAATCATTTTCCTAATGGTTACTATTTGAAGATGGAAGACATAAATGATTTAATGCATGGCTGCATAAAAATTAAAGTGGGGGCTGAATTAGCTTTTATTATTAGCCGGTAGTGTTACATATATCTACTAGTATACTAACTAGTATTATGACATTATTATTGACTCAACCCATTATACAAATTACAAATATCTAAAACTTCTAAAATTATGCGACATCATCTGTTAGTACACTAGTTAATACACTAATTAGTGTATCTAACATTATTCATTATTAGCTGTCTTGCCCTTCTTGAATTTTTGTATTTTTTTATTTGTTTTATTATTTTATATAAAAATAATTTAACAATCCCTACACTAACAATTATTATCAAAACAAATACAATTTTACTTAATCCTCTCACTATCAATCTCTTTACTATGAATCCCCTCCATTCTACCTCAAAAAACAAACGAAGCCATAGGGTGTTGCACAACTCTTAATTCTCTTTACCAACAAAATTCTTGGAGGATATACATTAATGCAAATCTTATTGACACACATTACGGTTGTGTTCGGAACTTAAATTTTTGAAAATATTGAAAAAATAATTTTTATTATGTTCACTTTATTTTTAATTTCTCCACCAATTAAAAATTCAAACACAATCTAATTGATATGAATAAAGAATAATTTTAGATAAGTATAAATTTTGTAAAATTTTTTCATATAATGACATGACCTTTGTGATCTTTCATTTCAAAATATTCAATATTGTGACTGATAATTTTTAAAATATACATCATTCGAAAAGTTGGCATATATATCTCACGACATCCTAATAAAAGGGTTTAAAAAGGAAAAAAAAAAGAAAGATACTGGAATGACATGTTAACCCAAAAAAGGGCCCTAATAATGAGATTTGGCTTGCAAAATTATTGATTTGTTAGTGGTTAGGCTCTTTGATTAATTTGATGTGATAGGTACAAAAAAGTGGAATAAATATATTTGTGTTATTACCCATGCTTTGTGTGTGGGTGAGCATCTATTTATTTATTTATTTTCCTCACAAATGTTTAGAAATTGGTCATTGGCCCTAATTAATTTTTGAATATATATAGTCTTTCATTTCAAAAATAGCAGGTACGCTACAAAGAGGAAGTGAAAAATATTTTTTTTTTCATTAACTTACCCCTTAAGATTTAAATTCATAATTTTACATAAGCAAATCATAGGCTGTGGGTGACTATCATTTTATTTTATTTTATTTTTAAATGTGGCTTTTTTCTTTTGACATATAGTCCTCGTTTAGCATTGGTTTTTTTAACTAGCTTTTTTGTGTTAGGATTTTTTTAGCCTGACTTTTTTAGCTTCGTTTGGTTTGGTTTTTTTTTTTTTTTGACTTTTGTAAGAAAAAAAGTGTAATGATTATAGTTTAAATGTGATATTTTGTCTTATTAACTTATTTAACATATTTCGTCATTTTGTTTTTTTTAACCCAAAAATAATAGCCAAACGAAGCTATAGTGTTGTCGTTATTTTATTGTAACCATAAGCTGAAGAAAGCATGATAGGTGAGAAAATCATTTTTTAAGGATTATGAAACACTAAAAGGGCCTCCATGCTTGGTTTGGTGTATAGTATATAGAGACTATCATTTTATTTTTTTCTTAAACACGTAAAGTTATTAGATATTAATAAAAAGGGAAAATACATACTTAGTAAATTATTATTTATTTTGTTATTACTTAATAAAAGTAAATCCACATATTTTATCAATAACTAAAAAAATCATTATTTAAATAATATTATATAATACTCTAAAATTATTAAATAATCATCCGATAATATATGATAACTTAAGTCATAATCAAAAGAGTTTTTTAAAAATTACGTAGTATCATCAAATGAATAGGATTGCACACCTACCACTTTTTAAGCGCACACTCACTCTTCACCTCTCTTTCCACACCACACCACTTTGTTCTATTATGCACTTTTGGTAATGGTGGTTGCTAATCAAACTAATGGGCTCTGTAAGGCAAACCAACCACCTCTCTCTCTCTCTCTCTCTCTCTCTCTCTCTCTCTCTCTCTCTCTCTCATAATTTCAGGTATATAATCAAAATGGGTAATGGATGGCCGACCACTCACTCAAAATAAAAGTACTCTTTCTCTCTAGGATAATTAACAAAAGTGATCACAAAATTCGTTTAGTTGAGTTTTTAAAATTTATTTTTCTAATAATTTTAAAAAACTAATTTAATAAAAATAAACATTATAAAAGATAATTTTAAATTTCAAAAAAAATAATTTATAGCTCAAAAAAGAGATCATATGAAAATAAATATTTTTCTGTTTTTATTTTCCATAAAGTAGATTATGAAAACTCAATCAAACATAAATTTGAAACTAATTTCATTTCAAATATCACATTAAATTTAAAGTTAGACCATAAGTTTTATTAGCTAATTAATTTTCAGACTATATAACTTTTTTTCGTTAATCATTAGGCACCTGTTCTACTTCTTCACGTATCATCTTAATAAGGGTTGCTTTACTTTATCATGAAATCATTTAAATAGAGAGAGTAAGGTATATTTGAATCTACTTTATTAAAAGTAGAACCAAACGCCTCCTAAAAATAAGCATTGTTAAGAAACCAATGAGTAAGGGCAAAAGGCTACTTCACTGAAAAGGGTTACTGCCCTCGTAATTAATTTTTTTGTTTTGTTTTGTTTTGTTTTGTTTATTTACTGATTTTTTGTAAAATCTTTATTAGTTGTTAGGTATCTTTAATTTAATCCCCAATTGAATGGAAGATTAATTTAGAGGCTCTGGAGCTTCTATAGGGTAGAATCTATAGCTTTTACTGTATTAATGTGGGTTTTTTTTTTTTTTTTTTTTTTTTTTTTTTTTTTTTTGTAATGTTTTACATTGATTAGTGTCTGAAGTGAGAATATTTAGGCTTGCCCACCACTTTGTGACAGGATTAAATATTATGTGAATTAACCTAAATTATTTAATTATTATGTAAGCTTATAAAGCATCAATGATTCCCTTGATCTAAAATCTAAGGACCCGTTTGATAACGTTTTGAGTACTGTTATATATTATCGGTTTTTCATTAGAATAATGTTTATAATTATCGGGATGTGCAGTAATATATTTTTATTAATTATTTAATAGATATTTCCAAACAAACGAACTAATCACAAGTATTCACATAGGAGGTGATATAAAATAGAGACAAGAGAATTGTTAACATATAGCATTTTTTCTAACGTTTTTACAAAAAATTGTAAATTAAAATAAAAATTTGTTTGGTGTCTATTTTTGTTTGTAAACAATTACAAAATTTTGTTAAACTTTAGAAAACACACACAAAAAAAGTTTATTCACTCACATTTTCATTCATTTTTCCCTTTCTTACCTTTTTCAACAATCACCCACAATTCATCACCACCTTCGACCACCGTCGATAGTGACGCCATTCGATCATCGCAATTGTCAAACTCTCGAAAAAATTATTGTAGGTATGGAATCCTAAAATACCAAAATCATTGTTCTACTAAAATACTTAATAATGTGGCCTGTTGAGGGAATGGGTGGGATGGGATGGAGACATTCCTTTCATTGGTAAAATTTGGACAAGATGAGTATCCCATGCTCCAACTTTCATGTCAATGTTGGTAAATGAAAAAATGCAATTATTGGAGGGGCTTTTTATCCCCAAACCCCCAGCATATACCTCAATCTCATTTCACATTAATATCTTCATAAATATAAAACTATAAAATTATAATTCATAACAATTAAGGGGACAACTATCAATATTTTGTAACAATCATATGAGAAGAGCTTATAAGCTTCTTTTTAAAATAAATCTTAAAAGCCAAAACTCATTTGCATTCTTCCATTTTCATCAAAAAAACCAACTTAAAAATTTTATTAATGAAGTCAAAAAAACAAAAAAGATGTTAAACCAACTAGTAATTTTTTTAAAACATATTTGTGAACTTATAAGCTAATAAGCTAACTTATAAGGCTGAATAGCAATGGAAGAGAGCAATAATAATGAAAAAGATCTTTTATGAAAGAATTAGGAAGATCAACACACAAAATAATTTTCAAAAGTACTTATCAAATTAGGCAAATGTTCTAAATCAGATTATTTTTACTGCAAGATCTATTTTTCCCTTTTGTGCCTTGAATAATTTTGCACTTCAAAGCGCCTTTGCCGATATTTTAATCACCCAAGTAGTAGATAAAAGGTTAATTATCCAAATAGTCTCTCGTTTATACGATATGTCAATTTAGTCTCTCTTATTTTAATTTGTTTAATTTAATTCATCAATTTAACGAATTGTGTCATATTAGTCCAATGAATAATGGCGGTTAGGTTTGGTGAATGAAAAATCGCCAGGTGCTAAAATAATGTGTCAATTTGATTCATGTTGTTTTAATTTACTTGATTTTGATAAAGACCAAATTAACATATCGTATAAACTACAGATACCAAATTGATAAATCGTTTGACTTTTCTGTCCACCAAACCTAACAGTCATTTTTTATTGGGTTAATATGACACAATCTGTTAAATTAAGGAGTAAAATCGAATAAATTAAAACAATAAGAATCAAATTGACACATTATGTAAATTACTTGGACCATTTGCATGATTTATCCTAGATAAAATTTACATTATCAAATCTTGCCAAAGATAAGTCTTTGTTTGGGATAAATTTTTTTAGCCTGGCTTTTTGATTTTTTTGATTATTTTAACTTGGCTAAAAAAGTTATGCTTGGATAATGATTGACTTTTTTTATAGTTGGTTTTATGATTGTGAAAAAAAAAAAATAATAATTATAATTTAAATATAATATTTTACCTTATTAATTAAAATAACTTATTTTATCTTTATTAATTTATTTAACTCTCAACCCACGTCCAAACGAAATGTTGAGTACCATTTGATATTCTCATGTTGCTTCAAAGCTACAAAAGCAAACTTGCACTCATTAAAACTACTTTTAGAAAATCAGAATTTCTAAACAAGCATTATTTTAAGAGACAGTTATTAATTAATAGGATACATATATATACATATATATATATATATATATTAATTAACTTTGTTAGGTATGAAATGCTGTGATTGTTTCCATATCAACCAGCTTGACGAAGCAAGGGGTCAAAACCCTATTAGGCAATCGGAAAACAACACTTGTGTAAGCCGTAAAAAATGCCCTTATATGTCACAATGTTAAAATAAATGTATTATTGATTGATATTTTGATTGATGTATATTGATTTGTATGTTACAAGCTATTATATAGGAGAGGTGTGAGGTAAGTGAGTGGTGGTAGTGGATGGTAGTGGAGGTGGTGGGTGGTAGTGGAGATGGTAAGTGTGTTAGGTTTAGTGGAGTGAATGTAGTGGGTTAGGGTAGTGGGTTAGGTTTAGTGTACATTAACAGCCCCCCTCAAACTCAAGGAGGTTAGACACAAACCAACTTGAGTTTGGAGAGAGTTACAAAACAGAAAAATAAACTGATAAATAAAATAAAACAGGATAGGAGACACGGTATGGTCGTGTCAGACCGTTGTAGCAGACAGTTTACGGGGTCATGTCGGACCGTTGAAGCAGACACTGTGTGGTCGTGTCAGATGTAGAAGACAGTTTATGGGGTCATGTCGGACCGTTGTAACAGATTGTGGTGGTGCACCAAGGGGGCGACTTAGGGAGTGCGCCATGAGCGACTTATACATGATACTGTGTATAACCCCCCCTCAAACTCAAATAGGTGTGAAGATAGAAACCTATTTGAGGTTGAAACAAAGGGATTGATAAAGCTGACCGGTGTAGAAGACACTGTATGAGTGTGTATATAGGCTGCCCAAAAAATATACATGGATGTAGATATCGAGCCCTCAAAAGTCGTGTCCTCAAAAGGTGTGCCCGCACCCTCAAAAGGCGTGTCATCAAAAGGCGTGCCCGAATGCATCAAAAGGCGTGCCATGAAAAGGCGTGCCATGAAAAGGCGTGCCAGTTTGTCGGCGAGAAGAGGCGCGCGATGCGCGTGGCTGCCTCGGCTATTTAACCAAGACGGAGCTGAGGCCGAGGCAGAGGCTGAGACAAGAAACTGAGAGAAACCTCTGAAGAATTCTGCGTTGTGCTGAGAGAGAGAGGCTGTAACACTCTGTTGCGAGAGAAAATGGCTTCGTCGTCCCGTGGGCTGCTCACTCTCTTTCCCGACCTCAACGAGTCCACAGTAGAGAGAACTGGTGCGGTGGCCAGTGAACCTCAACCAAACACCGCTGGGTTTGCTCCGCTGAACTTTCCGATGCAGTCGGTGGAGCAAAAAATGGCAGTGCAAACGGATGTAGAGGCGAATCAGTATACTTTGAAGGCATGTGTGGAGTCCATGACGGCGGTCACAAACTTGTCGCACCGGCTGCAGAGTAGGACAAATGAGGTGCAGCAATTAAACTCCCAGTTGGCTCTGCTCCAACGCATGTATAAGGATGCGCGAGCAGAGATGAGCGTGCTAAGGGCAGAAAACAAGGAGCTGAAGCGGAAAGCCACCGTGATGTTCCGATTTGGAGGTCCTCCATATGCTGCAGTGGAGGAGTATGGGGGAGTGATCATGCCCAGTGGAGTGGGAAACATGGAGGCAACACCGTCAAGGGCCGCCCAGGACGGAGGCAAGAAGAAAAGGCCGGCGGCAGAGTAGAGAAGTGAGGGCGGTGGGTGGCCGGCTGCAGAAAAGAAAACAAAGCTTTGGGTGTTTGTTTGTGGTGGTGTTTTTTTTTTTTTTTTTTTTTGTTTTTTTTTTTTTTTTTGTTTTTTTTTGTTTTTTTTTTTTTTGTAAAATTGTGATTGGGGTTGATCCCCGGCATGAATAAAAGAAGAGTGGTGTGCAGTTCTTCTGCTGCTTTGTTTTGTTTTGTTTTTGTTTTTTTTTTTTTTTTTTTTTTTTTTTTATTTGTATTTTTTATTGTTGTGTAAATAATAATAATAATAATAGAATATAGTATAATAGTGTGGTGGGAACAAGCCCACGAGGAAAGTAAGATTATTGAGGTGCAAATCAGGTTGTGTCTTTTGCCTGGTTTTTTTTTTTTTTTTTTTTTTTTTTTTTTTTTTTTTGTGCAAAAATAAAATAAAATAAAAAGAATAATAAGAATAATAATAATAATAAGAATAATAAGAAGAAGAGGAGGATGATGGTGGTCTGTACAATATAGTAAAATAAATATAGATAGATATATAGAGATATAGAAGAAAAGAAGAGAAAGTGGAGTGGGGTTGGAATAATAAAAAAAAATAAAAGGTGGCTGTGTGGCTGTCAGTCACTCCCGTGGGTGTGTGTGTGAGTGGAGTTGGAAGAATCAAAGAAAGAAATAAAAAGAAAAGAAAAGAAGAGAAATGGTTGGGTGTGCCAGCTATTAAACAAATATATATAGATAGATAGATATATATATATATATATATATTCAATTTGAGGGCGACTTCGGTTAGATGGAGAGAGAGAGAGAGAGTAATAAAATATGAGAGGGAAAGAGAGTGAGAGAGTGAGTGGGTGCCCCCATGTGCTGGTTGTTTGGTGTGTGCTGGTGCAGCCGTGTATCATCCCAGAGGGAGAAGAGAGAGATCAGTGCATGTTGAGTATCCCTTATCCCATGAGAGAGCTTCATCTTTTGTGGTGTGTGTTCAGCTCCAACCCAAAACTGCCGAGAGAGTGAGAGAGCCCGAGAATAGATGCATGTGTGTGTGTTGATCTGTATCAGTGTCCTTCATGCAAGGGAGCTCTGTATGTGTGCTGTCTATGGTGTGTGTGCTCTCTCTCTCTAAAACCGTGTGTGTGAATGGTGTTGTGTGTGTGTGTTCTATGTGTGTGTTGCAGTGAAACTTCCATGGTGTGTGTATCAGTGTGTATGTGGGCTTGCCGAGAGAGAGAGAATGAGATGGCAGTGTGTGTGTGTAGCTCTGATTGGGCTGTGTGTGAGAAGTGTATGGTGACTGGGTGTGTGCATGGGTGAGTGGCGTGTGTGAGAGCCGTGGGTGAGAGAGAGGTGGCTGAGTGTGCATGGGTGAGTGGCGTGTGTGAGAGCCGTGGGTGAGAGAGAGATGTGTGTTAGCTGGGTCTCTTGTGCATGGTGTGGGAAGATCTTGGGTGTGTATGGAGTGGGTGTATGGAGTGGGAAGGAAGAGAGGATCTCTGTGATGTTGGAGCTCCGGCGTGTGGGAAGATCTTGGAGTGGGTTAAGTATGTGTTACGATCAGATGTAGTTTTTTGCTTGAACAGTGCAAGGCTTAATCAGATCAGATCCAGCAACCTTGGTAAACTCTTCATTTCAAGTTTATCTCCTGAGAAGAACATGAAGCAGCCAAGGTGAGTGAGATTTGGGTTTGTCCGGCGGGCGGCCAAGGCGAGATTGCCGCCCGCCGGTGGAACGAAAATACTAGGTTCTCAACCTAGCTCTGATACCATGTTAAAATAAATGTATTATTGATTGATATTTTGATTGATGTATATTGATTTGTATGTTACAAGCTATTATATAGGAGAGGTGTGAGGTAAGTGAGTGGTGGTAGTGGATGGTAGTGGAGGTGGTGGGTGGTAGTGGAGATGGTAAGTGTGTTAGGTTTAGTGGAGTGAATGTAGTGGGTTAGGGTAGTGGGTTAGGTTTAGTGTACATTAACAAATGTCCTTATGTGATTAAGATAATCCGAGTAGGGGTATATTCTACCTAACTTAAGCAATAAAATAAATAATTGCATTATAATTTCAAGTTTATATGTCACAAAGGCTAAAAAGCAAAGGGAAAGACACAAGGCAACAAATTAGGGACCATTTCATACTAGAGAGAAAGGAACCAGTGGAGAAGTACACTCCTTGCGTTTAAAAAAAAAAAAAAAAAAAGTACACTCCTACCAAACATACCTTCCAACTGAATTGGAATACAATTCACAAGTCTTCACTATAATGTGAAATCATGGTGATAAATTTACCTTTTACAGTGGACATTAAAATATAAGTTGTAATTTTTTTTACAACTGTGTTACAAATTTAGAAAAATTATTTAAAATTAAAATATGTGAACTTGATTCATTTTGTATGTACTTTTCATTCAGTGGGTGGCAAGGATGAGTGACTTGCGCTTTATTTGATTGAGAGATTTGAAAAACAAAAAAAAATAAAAATTAGGTGAAATGTGAATAAAATATACTCATATTTCATCTAATTTCACGTAATTTTTTTATTTTTTTTTTAAAATTTCTTTTTAAATTCTCCAACTAAATACAGTATTAATAAAATTTTGTGTTTATTTTAAGATAATGAACTTTTAATAAATTGTGAGAAGTTTGTATTAAATGTTATTAAAAAAATTATTAAATGCACAATTTTATACCACATCCACAATCCCTCACTTTTGTCGGCAAGATATATCACTTATTCGCTTCACATTCATGATAAGACAACTAAATTTATGTGTCAAAATTTTGATACTTTTGATGTATCACAAATATATAAAATGCGAGATTAAATTTGATACTCAGGCCTTATTTGGAGACTTACGTTTTTAGTTAATTAGTCAAAAAATTATTAAATTAGTCAAAAAGTCAACAATTCATACAAAAAAGTCAAAAATTCTCTTTTCTCTCTACTTTTTGCACATCTTTTCGTAATTAGTAAAAAAGTCATCCCAAACATACAAGTTTTTTTTATTTACTTTTTTAGTCAAATCGCCAAAAAGTTACTAAATTAGCCTGTTCCCAAACAAGGCCTTAGGGCTCTTTTGGGAACCGGAGAAAAAAGTCACGTTTTGTGGCTGAGAAAAACGTCAAGTTGGGTTTTTGCTCATTTGGAAAGTGTTAAAAAGTAGGTTGGAAAATTTCGTAAGTACCCTTAGATCATGTTTGATTCACAAGATTAATAGTGAAGTATTAATAATCCTATTAAATTAGTGTGACATTCATTATCTAATTGGATTAATAATTCCACCCATACCCTATTACTAATAATCCTACAAATTTGTTGGATTAATTATCCATTGGATTAATAATCCTAAACAAAAATGTTAAAACAAATATAGAATAATTGGACCCACGGATTAATAATCCTAATCTTATGTTCTAATTTACCCAATCAAACATGCCCTTAATGTTTACATCTTGTGGGTTTGGGTAAGATGTAATTTTTTTAAGTTGGGTGAAGATATTTTAGTTATTTTAATGTGATGTGACACTATAAACAAATATTAATCTAAAAAATAAAAAATAAAATTTTATCAACTTCCCAAATCACTCCAAAAAAACTTAGTTAAAAGTAAAAAAATTACTTTTTACCATCTTCTCAAAATACCACTTAAATTAAGAGTCTTTTATATTGAACATAGATAGACCCGTACCTCGGACGGTTACCGATTGCTTAAATGATAAAATAGCATTTGCCTTTTCTCCATAATGGGAAGCTTCCACTTTCTCCATCTCATTAGATGCCCACCCCCACTTCACAATTGGAAATGGACTTGGGCTGAAAAGATGTACACAGTTGGGGTATATCCAGTGTGATTTTAAAAATAAAATTATAAATTAAATAATAAATTGTGATTTAATTATTTTGAGTGAATTGACGAATTGAATAATATTTTAATCAATTATTAAACATTTATATCATATATAGGATTCATTTGAGAAGTGAGTTAATTTTTTGACTTTTTGACTATTTTAGTCTGTGGCTAAAAAATCTCGTTTGAATTTTTTTTTTAGTTTTTTTGATTTTTTGTGAGAGAAACAATGTGATGATTATGGATTGAATGTGATGTTTTGTCTTATTAAACTAAAAAATTTTTTTTTTTTTTTTTGTAACTATTGTAGCCAAAAAATCCTAAACCTCAACTTTTCAAACGAGCTCAATACTAATTTGTATAATATTTTTCATATATATAATACAAACTAATTTTATTTAATATATTTCATATATATAACTTCTAATTTATAATAAATTTTACATCTTAAATTTCTCTCACTCATTTTTATTTTGATATTTCATAAAAAGTTAAAAAATATATATGTTTTAATTATAACGGAACGTAATGATTTTAAAGACGAATTATAAATTTTAAAATTTAATCTATAATTAATAAATAAAACGGTACGAATTAATGTAAATTGATACAATTTTAACAGATCAGCCAATATTTTATACAGCCTTACATACACCTCCATGAATTCATTGGATCAAAATTAAACCGTACGGCCTTGCTTCACAGCAGTCATGATCATTTTGTTCAAACATTTTAAAAATCTAATTACTATACTGTTACAATACCTGAACTAGAAATAAAAAAAAAAAAAAAAAATACAACTAGTTGAGGATTAAAAGAGAGAAGCAAGTGAGATGCAATACTCAATAGGACACTACTATTATTCTGGATATCTAACTTAGCACTGGAGACAACGGTTAACCCCAGGAAGGTTATAACAGAACAAGGGGTTAACTGAAAAAAAAAAGAAAAAAAGACATTGACAAAACTAACGGCCGTTAGCAAGAGGACTAACGGCAGTCAGAAGAGGACTAACGGCGGTCTCCTTGCACGGACTAGGTGGTAGACTGCTCTTTCCCGAAGCAACAAGTCGTTGCACGAAACTTTCGATTCTCTCTCCGTTAGTCTCCGTCAGCAGCCGTTTCCCGCCAAACGGTAGCGACTCCGTGCCTCTCCCTTTCAGCGCTCCCTCCGTGCTGGCCACACCGTTTGCCTGCACAGTTAACGCCGTCAATTAATTTATTTAATAATTTATTAATAAAAGTCAGATTAACAGTTGAATACTATTGGCAGCAGCGATCAGAGCTAATCACCTGAATTCTGACGTAGTCCGTGCGATTCCAACAGAAAGCATTTCCAAGCATTTGATCGACGGTCTCCGAAACTCCGTCCAGGACGATGTCCACAACTGACGCCGTTGAGCAGTCGCCGTTACGACTGAGTTTGAGGCTAGAGGTGCTGTTTAACGGACCGTTACCTAAAGAGAGGACTAACAGGTCTTCGACGCCGTTTACGGAGGGGAAATCACGTTTGTTGTGCAAAACGTGAGTGACGGCGGCGGCGGAGGGGTTGTTCATGACGAGACCGCCGTCGACGGCCAAACATGAGGTTTTTCCGTCAACGGAACTTAGGTTGAACGGCTTGAACAGTGACGGAGTCGCTGACGTGGCACGGCACACCTTCCAGAGCTCGAAGTCGTAACTCGGCGACTCGGTCGCGTCGGCTCGGGAGAAAACGAACGGCGCGGAGCTCTTGAGATCAAAGCAAGGGACCAGGAGAGGCTTACACGTGTCCTTCAAGGTCAGCACCTTACCGTCCTCTCTCGTCAATGCCTCCTTCAACACCTTATCGATGTTCGTGCCGGAAAATCTCCGTTGCCGGCGAAAAACACCGACGTGTTTGACCTTATACAGTTCAGACTGCTTTTCGGTGACGAATTTGACGGCGTCTGTAGCCGTGAAGAGAGGACGTCCGTTTCCGTCTTCGGCAGTCAGCATTGCGGCGAAGAGAGCTCCGATTCCGGTTCCGGCGACAATGTCGAAGAAATCGGCAATGCGAGAATGAGAATCGCCGGTTTTAGCTCGGATCTGATCCTCTAAGTGTATCAAGGCGGCTCCAGCAAGAAAACCAGTGGTTCCTCCTCCATCGATGCTGAGAATCCGCGTCTTCTTGCCCTCGCAGTGAGAGAGCCACTTCTGCTCAAGCTTTGAGAAGATCTCCAGCGTCACTTGACTAAGTTCCATCGAAGAGAAGAAATCGATCGCTTAGTGTATCGTTTGATTAGGTGAATTTTGAAACAGGACTCTCCGTGAAAAAGCAACAGGTCACGCTTTCTTGCTGTGAAGCATTAATGGAGTACGAATGCTCTTGAATCCATTAATGGAGTACGAATGCGCTTGATCTCACCCTCTCTCTCTCTCTCTAAAACAGTCACACAGCACAGTGGATGTGCTTTCTCTCTCTCCAAGTCAGCGTCACAGTGTGTAGGGAAGGAAGGGAGAGTTAAAAAGGCAGGGAGGAGAGTGGGGAGGTTTCAGGGGTAGTTTTTTTTTTTTCAGGGGTAGTTAGTTATATAAAGGCGCGGATTCTTTTGTTTATTTCGCTCCATTTTCGATATTTGTTGGTGTAATTTATTGCGGAGTAATCTATCGTACCAGTGTAGTTCAAAAAAAACCTATCGCACCAGTACTCTTTTTACTTTCTTGTTATTTTATTTTTACCATTTTGCTTTATTGTCTTTTTAACCTTCTAATTTTTTTTAAATTTTACTTGATTCAGATTAAGACTATAAATTTAAATTAATAATTAATTATTTAAGAAAAGTGCACCAATACAAACTCACAAATGAACACAACTACAGGAGTATTTAGTAGTTATTTGACATGTGTTAAAATAACACATTTTATTTTAACATATTATTATATTTAGATCATAATCATATTTTTTAAATCAAATCACATCATATCACTTCAAATTTAATTTATATTTTACATTTTTTTTTGTAAAATGTATACTAATCTATTACTTTCCACACAACCCATTAATATAGATTAAATAAGTTGTTTATAATTTATTTTAATTTAAAATGTGTCAATCTTATAATTTATAAGACATATACACCTTAAATAAGATGAAAAAATTAATTATTTAAAATCTAAAATAACAATTATTAATTTTTTAACAACTAAAAAAATCCATAATGGGAAGAATGAAATTAAAATTTTACTTTGACAATATTTGATTCCCAACCTCTCAAGTGGACTCAATTTATTTATTTTAAAAAATATTAAAAATTTACAATTAATTAAATTTATCACAAATTAAAATTGACACTAGTTATTTATTTTTTTTTTTTTGCCCTTTCCTATATAGCGCCTAGGTCTGTGTTCTGTGGGCGCACGTGCTGCTGCGTGTACCCATTGGATTCCGGACAAGCACCATTACCGGCTCTTTGATCGGCTTCAAGCTTGGTAAGCAAAAAATTAAGGATTTTTTTTTTTTTTTTTCCTTCGTAAACATCTCTGCCAGTATTTGTTTTATTTCTCATTTTCTTAACACATCTAAAAAAAAATACTACATAATCAACAAAGATTTATTTTCTTTTTTTCTGACAAATATTGAAAATCCAAATATGAAGTACCTACTTGAGGTTCGAGATATGATAATTTGTCACGCTCTTTTTTGACTTATTTCTCTTAATTTGTTCCATACAAATTTTACATGTGCCATTAAAAAAATAGAGACATATTTATAATTTAATTTACCAAAGCTAGTAATAATAAAGCACAAAAATATTCATATATAATATACATTCTTCTTAAAAAATCTTTGCATCTCAACATACTTACCGATCTTTATTCCTCTTATCATTTCTTTGATTAACACACTCCTCAAAATGAAAAATTACTTTGAATCCTCCCAATCTGGAGAGTGTTTGATCTGAAGTTTATGAATAGGAAGGCGATTATCTTCGTTATCAACCCTATTATTTATCTGAAACCCAAATCAAAAACATTTCCATTCATATCCAAATGCATTGGGATATAAGAGTCGGTAAATTTTAATTTTGTAATAATCTCTTTTCAGAATAAATCTTAAAGCTACAAATCTACTAGGGATAAAAAAAATTTAAAACCATAATAACATATTTTAATTTTGGAAACCAAGAGTAAAATTAAATAAATTCTTATTGGCATGCACTTAATTTTACTCTATATACAAAAATGGAAAGACAACTCAACAACCAGAAAGTTTGTTCAGACCAATAACATCTACCACCCAGAGTGCATTTATGACTGAAATTATGAAGCATATGCTTTATTTAATTTAAAGAGTAATGATATACAAATTAATAAATTTTAAAAACTAAATTTCAAAAATTCTTAATTAAAAGATGCATAAGTCAGTGAAGAAATATTATAAGGTGTACTAGTTTAAATAGAAATTTCCTAATCCAAATTCATGTTTGGAAAACAGGGCTCAATATTTACGGATGCTAATATTGATTATTGAATTAAACTCTACCTTAATGCTGTGTTTGATCGAGAGATTTGATAATAGATTTGGAAAGAAAAAGAGAAAATGTGTGTAAAACTAGGTGAAATATAAGTATATTTTATTCAGATTTCACCTCAATTTTTCATTCCTCTTTCCAAATCCCCCAATCAACCACAGCGTAAAGAAGAGAAACTGCTTTCTCACAACACGAGCAGTCCAATGATCATTTTCCAGTTAACAAATATAGTTAAGAAGTATTTTTCCAACAATATTCCACAATCTTGATTAATATTTCTCAACCTAATAATAACAATCTCTCACTATCAACCGTGACACAACACGAGAACATCATTTCCATGAGAATGACAAGATTAAAACAATTTTGTAAGTTTCACAGATGGATAACAATGCATTGGCTAAAAACATCGACAGCAAACAAGACTGTTGCAATGACTTCTTACCATTCACCTTAATTACATTGCAAAATCAAAACAATGATGTTATAATACCTACAATTTTCTTATCATGTTTGTCTATTATATTAAGTATCAACCTTAAGCACAATTTGTGAGACCCGTTCCACTAATATATTGTTAAGACATAAATTAATAAACAAGTTACAATTAACTAAAACAATATTTTTTTAAATTTGGCCTTGTTTGGGAACAGACTTTTTTAGTAATTTTTTTTGACTAAAATATGATGTAAAAAAAATTAATATTTTTTGAGATAACTTTTTGACTTTTTACTAAAAGACGTACAAAAAATAGAGAGAGAAAAAAATCATTAACTTCCTGGTATAAATTGTTGATTTTTTGACTTTTTTAATAACTTTTTAACTTTTTGACTAAAAAAGATAGTTGCCAAATTAAACTATTTTAGCCTCATAAATTATACACGAAGTCGTATCAGACATTCTATGACACAGGATCATTATTGGTCTCAAAACTGCTTGAAAGCTATCAAGGTCAACTACCAGACAATTTAGAGCATTTTGCACCCTAAAGTTTCTTATAGACTACAACTCCATATGAAAATGACAGCATTTTGACTGAGGAAGACCAACAAAATGTGTATGTCTGCATGGGTGCAGCAGATCTGACCAACTTGCACATCAATGAAGAAGACAGGTTAACAATCTAATGACAACACTATATCCAGCAGTTTAGACAGATACAGAAGAAAAGCAAAAACACAAATTTTTAATGAACCATGAGAAATCTCTATAACCAGGACCAACTTGATAAATGCTCGTGTTGTTGAACTATCTTCCAAAAGATGAATATGGACAACCATATTGGAGGTCCATGCAGGTGTAGGTTGGTGTCTTAAAATCATACTTGCGAAAAAAATATGCACATGCCACTTCTGGCTAATTTGAAATTGCTTTGAACTTTGTTTAACATCAACAGTTAGAAAACATTTCATCTAGTGGGATTGCAGCTGAGAGACAAAAACACTCAAACAGGGCCTTCAAAACCACTCCTGCTCTAAAATTTCCATTTCCTCTAATGTTGATTACAATTCTTCAGAACAGTACAACAAAAACAACAAAAAAGCTTCAATAAATATACATTACCTTTAGGAAGCTGCAAATGAAAAAAGCAACCCGCCCCATGTAATTAATTGGCTTCATAATTTGAGAGCAACATTAGTCAGTTCTCTCACCCTCTCACCGGGTTATACTATTTCAATATCAAAAACCAAGACCACAACATCCCCCTCCTTTTTTTCTTCTGTTTTTTCTAACAAAAAAAGAAAGGAAAGAAAATACCAAGAACAAAAGATTAAGATATGTTCCGATTACTATATTTCCCATATCTTCGAGAGACCCCAGCATCAGATAGTGTATCCCACACCTGCATATATGAGCCAAAAAAAAAAAAAAAAAAGTTACTTCCGTTCCACACAACTTTTAGAGGGGAAAATAGAGAGAGAATTGCAAAAGCATGAAGCATAAAAAGTTACATCCACTCACTTCCAATTTTCCCTTGGAGCCTCCTATGGCTAGCAAGAAGGGGCTATCCTCTGAGAAGGAAATGGAAAAGACAGCTCCCTGATAACATTAATAACAGGATGACACAATTCACCTCAGATTAATAAATATGTAGATTATTATCACGTCATAATTATAATGTGTGTTCTTTAGAAAAAGAAAAGAAAAGATAATCTCAAAGAATCACATACAGCTTTTGGATTATTAGATGCAACACATGATGGTTGGTTTTTTGACAAATCCCACAATTTTACCTGCAGCAATCAAATTAACCAATTGAGAAAGAACTACTATTACTATATATGGTTTGTGGGAATATGGAGGCCAACAGAAATAAAGAGACAGAAACTCAAAATCAGAAAGAGAAAATTACCATTTTATCAGTGGATCCAGTTGCAAGAAGCTACAAAAAACAGAGGGACAAACAGTTAGTATAGCAAGTACAGTGAAGTCGAGTAATAAAAATGTCTATAGAGGAGAAATATGTACATTTGGTGCCAAAGGATTATAGGAGACTGTGCAAACAGCTTTATCGTGTGCATGAAGAGTGAAACTTGGCTTTGACTCAGAAGATTGATCAGACTTAGCAGCTCGGACATCAAAACCTTCAACTGTACCATCTTCAAGACTGACCTGAAAACACAATTAGATAATGATAATTCTGCTTCAAGAGGACATCTCCAAGAAAAACTAAATTAAGATGTGCTTAAAAAGAAAGATCCTATAAACCTTCCCAATTCAAAATGAAATCCCCTGTGCTTTGCATACTTGGAAAACAAAAAATGAAAATAGCGCAAGATAGATAGTGTAAACACAGACCACAAATGAATGCTCAGTGTGTGGATCCCATGCTACAGTTTCAACATCTGCTGAAACTGACCACTTAAATCCTGTATGAGAAGGTATCCTTCCATCCTTCTGCAATCACATAAACATAAATTTAATCAAAATAATGCAGAGGCAAGGCAACTTAGCAAAGTGAATGTGCACGCGGGCGTGCACACAAAAGAAAAATGCAGGAAAACAATAATTTTGAAGTTCATAATTAATAAACAGACCCAATAAAACATTTCCATTACCATGACTACTGTATGATCAAAGGATCCACTAAGTAGAACTTGTGGCACATGATGATTCCATGCGACGGCTTGAACCTGAAAATCAACTATAGCAAGGTGATAAAAATTATAAACAAATGAAGTTTTGCGACAGTAAATACAGAAGATTTGAATCCTGAAAAAAAGAACTGTTAGCCTATAATTTGTGGATATAGATACAAGTGCCGAAACAGATATAAGGTGTCCGACTGTGTAAAATGGAAACCTCAAAAAAATGTAGACACTGGGACATGGCCATACATATGCACATTTCTATATATTCATGCTTTAGTTTGCATATTTTATATTATCCTCTGCATAGTTCCTATGTGAAATTTGTAGTTTTAATACACGTTTTTAGAACTTTCAAAAGTTTTCATGTTAATTGAAATTAAGGGTATAATTGTATTTTGCAAAGAGATTACTAACTCCATTACAAATTTAAAAAGTATGAACAATAGTTTTACAGTGTCCCCTACATCATAGATATTGACTGCCAATAGAAAGCACCCATAGATGTCTGTAAGCATATCTTCCATCAGAATTAGTTTATTTAAAGATCTCATGAGGTAAAGCTACTAAAACTTTCTACTCATCTTTAAAATTAACAAAAGAAAATGGCTTCTCCAGACCAAATTGAAATGAAGGTAACTGCTGGAACTGAGAAGTACATTTAATTGACCCCGGTGACATTCAATACAAATTGTTCTGGCTGTTTTGACACTTCGAAGGAGAACTAGGTTTCAAAAAATTCACTTCCGTAATTGTGTATATTACTAGTCAATGATGAAGCCAGGGGGTCAAAAGATTGAGGGCCATTAACATTCTAAAGAACTATTTAGTTTTAATAAAGCTTATATGCTGATACTATAGGTCCCACTCAAATATCCACAAGTAGCATAAAGAAAAGGAACAGACCCCATCAACATTGTTACCACCTTTATCATCAATGTAAAAGATCAACTTAACCAACTAGGCCTAACCTAGTTGGCCACCATACCTTCCTTTGGGCTTAGTCCCAAAGAGGTCATGGGTTCAATTCCCCTTATGGGGGTTGAATTAAAGCAGTGCAAGCCCTTAGATGCTTTGCCAAGGGTGGAAAGATTTTCTCCTGTAGGTACTAATCTAACAACTAACCACTAACATTTGCCGATTAAAAAAAAAAAAAAAAAAAAAATGTAAAAGATCAACTTGATTCAACAATGATTCCCATGATTTGTGTTGTTTACTCAATATTACATAGGTTTTTCACCATTCCAAAATCCAGAACAAACACCAAAAGGCTCCAACAATACTTTACCCATGACTTCTGGTTTTTCTTTTTATACCTTAGCCAAGCATTTGCAAAAGTGCAATCTGAATTCAACCCACTTAGAACTAAAAGTATTTTTCTATTCAGTATTTTACATGTCAATACTCATTATTAACATTCTTTATTATGTTATCTATATGACTGAACTAACAAGTGAACCAAGAAGGAGACAGGAATTTTCTAATACATCAATTCACGACACAATTAAAAAGATGTGTTGTAATCTATGAAGCACCAACACTTCAAAACAAGTGCCGTAATGCACGAACACTTCGGGGACACGTATGGGACATACCACATGGTGTGTCCCCTAATTTAATTAATTTATTTTCAAGGGACACACCGGGGACACTTCGGAGACACACTAAGGACATGTTGAGTTGTCTTTTCTCCCATTTTATTTAGTGCTTTTGATGAATGTTGAATGTTTATTTTTTTCTTATATTTAAATACTTAATAGATCATCTATAAAAAAAAAAGATATAAATTGTAAGTGTTAATTTAAAAGTACTTTTTTTTAATAATAATAATAACAAAAAAATAAAATAATTAGAACTACTTTTTGTTAATATTGATTGTTTGTGGATATAATATTAATCTAGATAGCAAATAAAAATATATGAAAACATATTTTATTGCTGTGTCTGTGTCCTCATTTTTTTGAAATCGCCGTGTCCCATGTCCGCATCCGCATCCGCATCTGCATCTGTATCCGTATCCGTGCTTCTTATAATGCATCCTCACAAATAGCATAGAGATAAAACTACAATAGGGAGAGTAACGGGTAACTCTTGCCTTATCTGTATGATGCTCCATGGTAATATCACATTTTCCAGTAGCCACGTCCCAAATCTTGACTAGTTTGTCAGCACTAGCACTGGCAAGTATATTCCTGTACATAGATTTTTACTTTAAGAGAAAATAACGGAGTGCTAAATTTAGAAAAAGCATCTCACTTGTTCATACACAAACCAAAAAACAAGGACTAAAGTTCCCCAGACCTGACCTGTACTCCTTGTTCCAGGCGAGACCAAGTACTGAATCAGTGTGGCTGTCTTTCTTGTACTTGATTGATTTCTAAAACAAAGCAAGTATCCATAATGGATTGTGGCAGGAAAAAGACAAATCCGTATTAGGTAAAACCGAAACATGGAAAATAAGTGCGGTGAAGGTGAAATTACAAGGGAAGGTGACAATAAATATCCACATTACTTAACAAAAAAAAAAGTTAAACATTGGCAGTGAAAACAGCATTCTTCACTAAAAATCATTTAATTAGATAAAAATAAAAATAACAAGAAAAAAAACATAAGTAGCAGGTGGTAGATCCAACATTTGATTGGCTAGATATAGAATACAATGTAATTTAAATCTTTTTAGACATCCAGACAAATGTCAATCAAAAGTCAAGAACGAATGTCAGAAAGATATTAGCAATTAATTTAACATATAATCAAGTATAACGATCCAATGAGATGTTATGCCAATCATATAGCTAAGGGGGGAAAACCCAAATATCACACCCAAAACAGCCTGAATGGGTCTGTGGGCTATTGAACTCACATGTCAAATGATTTACAATTTTTACAATTCACTCAATTTTGCTCAATATGGACGCAAAACAAAAGTTTGACAACAATATCCAGTAAAACATGCATGCACAAAATTGCAGGCGATCTTAAGCAAACCCAAGATTCTAAAGGCGCTGAGTTGGGAGGAAATTCACTAACTGACCTTTCCTTTTTTCTTTTTCTCAGAAATGCCGCCTAACACCACTGATGGTTGGACTTCATCCATCTGAGAACAATAAAAAAAATAAGAATTTTTGCAATAACATCTCCACCAACAGCTTCATCAGCCTATACTTTACTAAGGTCAAAGTCCGTAGTGCACATACAATGTCAAGGTCCCATATTTCAATGGATGGTTCCATTGAACCTACAGCTATGAAGTTCCCTGCCAAAAGAAAAAAACATTTGAGACGGAAAACACACATGAATTTATTGAAAAGAAACAAAAGAATGAGAAAAACAATGATCACTTGAGTTTCAAATAAAAAACTAAATGATCCAATCCAAGTAAATATCACTCAAGTTTCAAACAAAAACTATATGACCTAGGGAAAAAGGAAATCTAATTATCTCGAAAGAAAACAAATGTAACAGTAACTGGAAAAAGATAGTCTGTGATATGACAGTTATTTCCTGAGCAATAAAATAAACAAAGAAAATCCAAGGTAGCTACTTGGACAAAGCAAGTGCCTCCACAATTAAAGTTTCCCATATGAACTAGAACATGGTATCAACAACACCATAGCAGCCACAGTAAGCATCTTCATAGACCACACAATCTTCTTACATCAAGTGTACCTCAGAAATTTAGCCAAATGCGAGAGAAAATTAACATAGTGCCTCCACAGGTGGGAACTTTCAGCCCCTCCAATAACCTAGTGATTATTACCAAGACTGAAATTATCAACATTTGATCCCACTGAATATCCACAAGGAATAATTTTAGCCAGGTTAAATCCAAAGAGAAGAAAATGACCCAATCCAAGCTTGCAAAATGAAGCAATACTTTACACATTAGCTTCTGTATTTCTAAAATAAAACAATACATATATAGTTCTATTGTAGCTAATAGGACCACATTAAATTTGGAAATCAACCAAAACCTTGAAGAGAAAAAGAATGACAAACCAAAAAAAAAGAACAAAGGGCAAAAGCAGCTTTTTTCTATGAAGCACGGATACTTCAAAAAGGGTGACGTATCCGTATCGGATACTTATCGGATACCGATACTCCTCGGATACTCGCGGATACGTATCGGATACTTCTTAAAAGTATCGGATACTTCTTAATTAATTTTTTATTAATTTTGAAGTATCGGATACTCGAAATTACATATTACTTATAATATTTTGTTTAGTTCTTTCATAAGAGGAATATAGTGAGAGCTTAAGTAATAGAATTTGTCAAATTGATGTATCCTTATTGTCTCTCTCACTTCTCTCTCGCTTTCTCACTCTCTCACGTTTCTTCTCTCTGCTCTCATTCTTTTTTTGGTGTTGGCATGTAAGGATGATGTTTAATTTGCATTTGCATTTGCTTGTGCTTTTGCTTTTGCTTTTGCTTTTAGTTTTAGTTTTGAATGTTTTATGAATGTTTGAGCACTTTTAGGTTAATAAGAATCCCTCTCTTTATTTATTAATTTACTTTAAGTTTTATTTTCATGCATATTACATTATTAAAATCACAAAAAAAAAAAAAAAAAAAAAATTATGAATGTATCCCCGCTGTACCCGTATCATACTTTTTCAAATTTTGACATATCGCCATATCCACATCCCCATATCACCATATTCGTATCCGTGCTTCCTAGGCTATCATTGATGACTTAAAAAAGTACATTTGCTGAAATTTTTATTTAAGAATGGTTTTTTGGCTTTGGCTTTGGCTTTAGCTAAGGTCTTGTGATATTCACTGATGAAAGGGAACAAGTTGAAGCTATTGACCTTGAAGACTCTTAGTTTTGTAGGAATCCTTCTTCTTTATCAAGTTGTCTTTTGCTTTAAGTTTTATTTTTATGCATACTGCATTACTAAAAATTATTAAAATAATATTTTTTACCAACGTATCCCCGCTGTACCCGTATCCTAGTTTTTCAAATTTTGTCGTATCGCCGTATCGTATCGTATCCGTATCTGTATCCCGTATCCGTATCCGTATCCGTGCTTCCTAGGCTTTTTTCAACAAAGAAATGTAAGTATGTTCATACCTTTTTCTCCACCTTTAATTGGGCAATCAAGCCATGCTGTGCAGAGGGGAAAAGCTGGAATGATGATATCATGGTGAACATACATGTTTGAATCACCATCAGCAGGGTCCTCATAAATCCAAACCTATTTGTACACATTGAGCTCACCAATTAAACTGGTTGGCTAATATAAGAAGAGATGGGAGAAATGAATCCATATATTCTCCAACTAAGTACTACATGCCTCAAGATGGCTGACATCATCTTCGTTACGAGCACAAACTATGACAGCATCCTCAGCTGTTATGGTCATGTCCTCAAACTCTTCAGAGTCATCATCCTAAAAAAGGCAAGGAAATAATAAGACAAAGAATTCCATTTCCTTCAACAAAAACAAAAGAAGTAACAAAAGTCAAACAATAATGTACAACATTGGTCAAACAAACTTACATTCTGATCCTTCAAATACGGGTCCATGTCATTACTTGGATAATAAGCATCACCAATTCCCGTGCCAATCAGCTCAACACCTGCAACAACCAGGAAACAAATGCATGCTTGCTTAAAAGTACATTTGATAATTTTTGCACATAAATAAAAAAGGGACAGTTGACCAAATAATTATAATGCTTCAAGATTAAGCCATGCCTTCAAATATACAGAATCAAAGAAACTATTCCCCATTAGAATATAAGAAAACGGGAGGTGGGTTACCATCATCCTCTTCATCATAGTGTTCCATGTCTAGTTCCCGCAAAGAATCTGCTATGTCCTGAAAAGGAACTGAAGTCGTGCTCAAGGAGGCTTTGCCAAGTGCATTTGCAGCAACTAATGCATGGGCAACTTCATCACCCTGTTTAGCAGCATCAACAACCATATCTTCATCATGGTCCTCATTTTCACTCTCTTCGCTGCAAAAGAATCAGAAATACACATAGATATATACTAGACCAAAATTACATAAAATCCCATTCTTTTACCGCAATAAATTACTTTGTCTATGGAACTAAATAGTATCCTTGTATAAAGAACAGCATATTGGAATACAGGAGGGGGTGAGGGAACACGGTTACAAACAAGAGGTGCACTTCTGTTCTGTATAATCATTTTCCTTTCACATTTTTATTTTAAATTTTTTTAGTAACACATCAAGTAATGTCAAGAAGCTAATCACAAATTAACATCTAAAACGACAATGAGAGCTGATTCTGTCATTCCAAGTTACAATCATAAGAAGAAGCAAGAGAGATGGGTGGCGAATGGGGGGCAAATGGCATCTAAAGTCAACTGATTTAGTTGCAAAATGTATTTTTAATCCATGATACTGTATACAAAATTACCCAACAGAATAATATTCAGCTAAATTGAAAGAAGTAAGGATGTAAAATTTTTTACCTTCTCTCAAAAGTCCTGCTGTTCAAAATCTCTTCAATTTCCTCTTTTGAAGGAGGCTCAGCCACAGCTGGGATAGACCTTGAGACCCCTTTGGGGACCCAAGAAATAGCTGCTATCATATTCTTTAGACCAAAGGTCTATCTGGTCTATCAACAGACAAGAAAAGAATCTTTTCAAAATACAACTCCCAGAAAACATACAAATGAGAACTCTTACTAAAAGTCACAAAAACACAAAATATTAACTAAAACCAATCTTTAACTAAAACTACCTATTTGAAACCAGAATGCAAAAGTAACACAAAGCTACCAAACATGTTATAACAGGACCAATTGTAGAAATAAAGAACAAGAAAGCCAGTGGTGAAAACTCTGTTGAGTGTTGAGTCCAAAACACAATCCTATAGCAAGCTTATGAGACATAATTTGGCAAAATCAAAACTCTAATGCTGTGTTTGGTGGATTGAAATGAGATGGAATGGAATGATCATTCCTTTACAATGGTCTATTCCGTTTTGCAATGTGTTTAACAGACATGGGAATGAACAATTTGATGGAATCATTCATTTCATTTCATTCCATCGAACCAAAGACTATCTGACTGTGAAAACCTCATAATATCCTAAATATCGAGAAATTGAAGCTATCAATCTTTAGGGCAAAGTTCTATCAATTAGAGAAGGATCGTCCAAAATACGAACAGAGAATCTGTAAAAAGAAAAACATGGTGCTTATACAAATACATGTATGTGTAAATGTGTATATATCTATATATAAGCATGTATCTATATGCAGTTGAGAAAATACATGTAAGGGGAGGGTTACCTGAGAGAGAGAGAGAGTCGGGCAGAGGGAGAAGGGGCTGGACTGCGAGAGAGGGGAGCTTCGGTGGTCGGCTATGGAGGGTTTAATTAGGTTTTATATATATATACTTGGTCGGTCGGTTGCGGTTGTGGTTGCGGATCGGAAAAAGAATATCCACCCGCCCCGAACGCCTGTAATTGACCAAACATACCATAACCCGTCCCCGCTCACGCCCCGCCCGGTTTGGATGGGTTGGATGGGTTGGATCGGTGGGTTCTCCAAGTTGGGGTAAAATTGTCATTTCAAATTTTGATGATATTTTTAGTTCTTTTTATTATTTAAAAAAGTTAATTCGTTAAATGCTAACAAAGAAAATATATTGGTGAAGCTTGGAGTTTGAAAATGTCTCCTTTTTTTTTAATGAATATTTCTTTTTATAAAAAAAATTACTTCTAAAATATTTCTAGACTAGCAGAAATATCTAAATAATAAATTTTTTTATAAAGGGAATGTAAGTTTAACCTCATTTTTGGTTCTTCCTCAAAATGACTTTTATTTTTTTAACCCATTTTTAAGAAATTGAGGAAGAATTAGAAATACAAAGATTATTTATTTATTTATTTAAAAATTATAATACGATTTCCAAACATAGTTTTTTTTTTTTTTTTTTTTTGGGTGAATAATTTCCAAACGTTGTTCACATTGTTAAACAAGTGACTTTTTGAAGAGTATGAATATGGAAAACCATACCCTTCAAACTCCACACAAAAAATTAAATATTTAAAAAAAAAACTCCAATATCTCTTTATTCAATCCATTTTAATGATTAAATTTAGCAAAACTTTTTTTAAGGTCTATGGTATTAAGATATTTTATAATATAAAAGACATAATATTTTCATAGCAGTTGTGGTTTCTCAACATTTTTTTAGAGAAATTTCGCCTTAAAAAATTTCAAACTAGAGAAATTTCAAAATACGGAGAAAATATCAAAATTTATCTAGTTTGCTCAATTTCTATGATTTAAAACACAGATAAAATTTCAAAACACTAAGAAAATCATAGAAATTGAGCAAACCAGAAGAATTTTAAAATTTCTTTGCGTTTTGAAATTTTTGTGGGTTGAATTTTCTCTGATTTGCTCACAAATTTCTATGTGATTTATACTTTTCTTTATGTTTCAATCAATTTTCTTTGATTTGCTCATAATTTTCTCTGTCTGTTAACCAAACCAGAGATAATTGTATCTTTTCACAGATAAATTTTAGACAACCTTCAATAAATACATACACAAAAAGAGATTAAGAATTGAAAATGCTTGTATTCAAATTTATGCTTGAATCTGAGTTTGTCCATTGAGTAGTCAAATTGAGTACAATACTCATAAATCAGTCACCATAATGAGATATGAGCAAATCAAAATCAAAATAAAAAATCATATTGTGTGTGTTTGGTTTGAGTTTTTTAGATTAAATTTTTTAAAAATTGAGTTTTTTGTTTTTCATGTTTTTTTGTTTTTAGTGAATATTTTTAAAATTTTAAGCATTTTTTTAAACTTTTTTAGATGTACCTTATTTAGATGTATCTAAAAAGTAAAAAAATTGTAAAAAAATATTTAAAAAAATTAATAAATACATAAATATACTGAATTCTAGTAATTTTTTTTTTTGTATTTTTGGTATTTAGTGAATTTTTAAAAGATTGTTTTTACAAAAATTATACTTTTTATGTGTATTTATGTTAGCTGTGTCTAAAAATAAAAAAAATTGCTTAAAATATTAAAAAAATTTAGTAAAAAAAAAACACGAAAAATAAGAAAGTAAAATTTCCTAAAAAGTATATTTAGAAAACCAAAAACAAGCAAGTTGATTATTTTTTCTTCACCCATTCACACCTTATTTTCACACCACCCTTTCTTTTCTTTCTTCTTTTTTCACAACAATCTGTGGAACACCCAAACTTTGATTCTCTCCAAAATACTTCACAAGGCAAGGAAGTCAATATCATGCTTGGTAATTGTCAAGTAGGAATGGCAACGGGGCAGGGTAGGGTCGAGGATCCCATCTCCCGTCCCCGATCCCCGATGGCCAAAACTTCCCCGCCCCCAGCCTCGATCCCCAACGGGGAACCTACCATGGTCCCCGTCCCTGCCCCCAACGAGGATCGGGTTTTCCTAACCCCGAAAGTTCCCCGATCCAAATTTGTTTCAACATTCAGCACCATCAACAACTTTCAACATCATCAGCAACATCCTCAAAAAATCATACATAAATACATACATACATACATACATACATACTCACATGTACACATTCACACAGAGCACACACATACATTATACATAGACACACACATACATGTATACATAGAGAGCGGGGACGACAGAGGAGATCGGCTGCTTGGCAGTGACGACGGAGGAGATAGATCTGAGATCTGAGATCTCTGTATAACTGCGACGATAGAGCGAACGGTGGAGTCGACGAAGGTGAAGGCTGTGCTGAGGAGGAGGCGAACGGCAGAGATGACGGCGATGTGGACAGCGACTCCGGCGTCGCTAGTGATGGCTACGTTGAGGAGGTGGAGAGAAGAGGTACGAGAGTGAGAGAGTGTAGAGGGAAGGGAGAGAGAAAGAAAGAACATAATAGTTCCATTATATAGAGGGTTATATATTAAGGGGTATATATATAGTAAGTTTGATTCGGGGGGCTAACGGAGACGGGGTCGGGGCCTGGGTGAAAAACATATCACCGTCCTCGGCCCGAAAATCATCGAAGATTTATTTTTAAGTATCATCCCCGGCCCGTAAAGGATATTTTTCGGGAAAAAACCGCTCTAATCGGGGTCGGGGGGTTGGGTCTCCGTCGGGCCGGTTTCAAATTGCCATTCTTATTGTCAGTTCTCAAATCTTATTGGAAAATTAGCAAATAGGAAAATTAGAAAGGGCTTTAAGTGATCATGAAAAAATTGTTGTTTTGTGGGAAGATGTTGATTTTGCTAATACTCAATTCTTGAAATTTCTTGCTGACGGGTTCAAAACTGAAAAAACTAAAGAGAATCTAGCAATAATCATCCTAACAAAGGATGATTCAGATTCTATATGCCATGGAGATGATGCAGAGGAAGACCTGGATTTTGTAACTTAGATCAAATTGAAGGTGATTCCTAAGTGACGGTGTGGTTAGTGACGTTGATTCATCGGAGACCGATCACGATCCAACATGCCTGAACTACAATGGCCCGATGTCCGAACAGGTTGAGCAGGCTCTGATGACTTTTGGATCTCCGGCGACAGTGGTGGTAGAGGAGGAGAGAGAAATGATTGTTGTGCAGAGATCTGAAACCCTAAAAAGGGAGAGGGAGAGGGAGAGAGAGAGAGAGAGAGAGAGAGAGGGTGTGATATATGGGAGTGGGTGTGGGTGTGAGGGATCTTAGGCTACAAAAAAATATATATATATTGTGGACCTCTCTCATTATTAAAAGTTGGAGAGGGATGGTAAACTAAATATCCTTTAAATTTATTGTAGTCCGTTTTTATCCTCATTTTGTTTAGTAATTCAATTATGAGTGATGATATATAAAAAATATATATATATATATTTGTACAAAAAATTTACACAAATGAGATGATATGTATCTATTAATTTCAAATAAAAAAGCTTATTAAAATTACTTACAGTTTTCAAAATGCTACTGCCACACCATTCACGTTAATTATTTGTATATTTATATTTTTTTGCAAATCATTTCCCTTCAATTATTATTAATAAGTTTAGGATAAATTACAAATACATTCTTAGAGGTTTGATTAAAATATGAATCGCTCCCTACGGTTCTGGAAATTACATTCCACTCCCTGAGATTTATAATTTTATACAAATCGTCCTTTTTATCAATGAATCATTAAATCAATTAATAATTTTTAATGATGTTAGAAACATATTTCAATTAATAATTTAAGTACTTTTATTATTGTATAAGAAAGCAATCACGAATTTCATTTTTTTAATTAATTCTGTTAAATAAATTTTTTTGACAAGAGAGCATTTGTAATTTTCCAAATTACAAGAAACAATCTGTATTTTAAGCAAACCTCAAAAGATGTATTTATAAGAGAAATTTGGCTATAAACCCCCGTACCTTCCTTTCATTGTTAAAAGGACTAAGAAAAAAAATTATACTTTCAAAACCCCTTCATAATTATAAAGTCTTGCATAAATGACAAAATTTATTATTTAAATATTTTATCAGACTATTATAACCCTCAACTGAATCTTCTCACATTGTCCGCCCATTCTCTCCTCACTTTCTTCGTCTCTTTCCTCATAATCAACCTCAGTACACAACGAAATTCGAAGCAAAATCATTAACTAAAATGCAACCTAGGGCAAAGTAAAAGGAGAGAGACAATCTTGAGTAGCTGATCGATAGATTCTCTACCATTGTAGATCGATTAGAGAGATCGACACAAATCTCAGATCTACACAGATCGACATACGACATCTTCATCCTCGATCTGAGATTGTGAATAGATCGCAGAAAGCTCCCATTGATACTCGAAACCGACTCCTCCTCTTTTCAGCAGGATCCAAGTTTCAAACTCCATTGGCGGTCTCCTTTGATTCACAGCTCTCTCTCTCTCTCTCTCTCTCTCTCTCTCTCTCTCTATTAGGGCCAAATAAAGCTTCAGTACCGATTTCATTAGAGCTCATACACATTATACAACAAAATTATGTATATATGTAAATATATGTGCATTTGATTTTATGATTTTGGGTTTCTTCACATAATTTATTTCAGATTCTTTGAACTTTTGCTTGACCACTACATAGACTTCGTTTTTCTCTCTTGAAATCTCTTAGATCAATAACATATATCTAAGTTGTTGTTAGCCTTCACTGGATGTGGATAATAACATGGTTTTTTTTTCTTTGAGTAAATTACACTGACACCTCCCCGAGGTTTATATTAATTACAGTTCCTCCCATCACCTTTTGAAAATTACATCTCCCTCTTGAGGTTTAAAGTTTCATTACAGATTCTCCCTCAGCCCTTTTAATTTTTTTTAAATACCAATTTTACCCTCATTGGGTAAATTACATTGACACCCCTCACATTTTAGAAATAACATTCCCTCCCTAAGGTTTAAAGTAATATTACCAATTGCCTCCTTGGTTAGTATTAGTTGAAAAAAAAAAATTCATTGGAAAAAAATTAATTGAAAAAAAAAATTTGTTAATAAAATTTTTAAATTTTTATTTAAAAACCAACGTAAACTCATTTTTTGAATTTATGTTTTTTCCTCAAATTTATAAACTGAGACAATTATTTATAAATCAAAAAAATTATCAAACAAGTTTTTATGACAGTTTTTAAAATTTTTGTAAATATAAATTAAAACTGAAAACGATATGGTTACCAAACAGGTTTCAGATGGTAAAAATGTCGTAAAATTAACAAATAATTAAATAAGTTACCAATATAAGAAATAACTTATTAAAAGATTCTTAGGCTATGTATTGTTTGATTTTTAGAAATGTTTTTTAAAAATTAAAAATTAATTTAGTTAAGAAATAAAAAATAAAAAATAATTTTCATTTCGTTTAAAAAATATATTTTTTTATTTTTTATTTCTTAACCAAATTAATTTTTAATTTTTTAATTTTTTTTTTAAAAATCAAACCATACATAGCCTAAGAATCTTTTGATAAGTCATTTCTTACGTTAGTAACTTATTTAATTATTTGTTAATTTTATGACATTTTTACCATCTGAGACCTGTTTGGTAACCATTTCGTTTTCAGTTTTCAATTTATCTTTACAAAAATTTAAAAAACTGTCATAAAAACTTGTTTGATAATTTTTTTAATTTATAAATGGTTGTCTCAGTTTGTAAATTTGAGAAAAAAACGTAAATTCAAAAAATGAGTTTACGTTGGTTTTTAAACAAAAATTTAAAAATTTGACTAACAAATTTTTTTTTTCAATTAATTTTTTTTTAATGAATTTTTTTTCCAGCTAATACTAACCGAGGGGGCAATTGGTAATGCTACTTTAAACCTTAGAGAGGGGATTGTAATTTTTAAAATATGAGGGGTGTCATTGTAATTTACCCAATGAGGGTAAAATTGGTATTTAAAAAATTAAAAGGGCTGATGGGGGAATCTGTAATGAAACTTTAAACCTTAGGGGGAGAGACATAATTTTCAAAAGGTGAGGAGGGAACTGTAATAAACATAAACCTCAGGGAGTGTCAGTGTAATTTACCCTTTTTATTTTTTTCATTTTATTTGTTGTTGTTGTTGTATTGTTGTTGATGATGATGTAGATGAAGAAACATATTACAACAGATATCTTTTATTTATTTATTTTTTTTGTGTGTGTTGATCTTGATGAAAATGAGATAGATTGTAATAGATATGGAAAACATGATTATGAGCTGTGGATGTCGCCTTGTTGCTTCTAATTGGCTTATTTATTTATTTATTATTATTTGTTAGTAAAACTTAGAGTAAAATTTAACTCTGGTTCATTCATTTAGTATGTATTTTATTTTTTATAATAGTAAAATTTTACTCTGGTTAAAAACATGTTGATTTGCTTAACAATATAAAATTTTACTTTGAATCATAATAAACTTTACTCTGATTCAGAGTAAAATTTTACTGTGATTCAAAGTAAAATTTTATTTTGGTTAAAAACATGTTGATTTGCTTAACGATATAAAATTTTACTTTAGTTAAAAACATGTTGATTTGCTTAACGATATAAAATTTTACTTTGAATCACAGTAAATTTTACTCTGATTACTCTGAAATACACTGTAAGAATGGTTTAATAGGAGAGCTGATAGATATGAGGGTAATATAGTAAAAGAAATAAGTTTTAAAATATTAGGAGGTTTTGAAAGGAAGCTTCTATTTGTGCACACCACTTCCCCTCTTCTCACACACTTAATGATATTTTTTTTATTACATTTTTATCCTAAAATAAAATTACTAAAATATCCCTTTTTTCTTCAACCAAAACCCTAACCCTAATACCCAACACAGTCCCTCACCCTTTGGTCATCTCCTTCCTCAACATAGTCCCTCCCTCTAGTCTCCCTCTTTTCGAATCGAAGCCCCACCCCGCCCCACTTCATCGTTCATCGCTCACTCACCCTTCCTACCACCTCCGTAACCCCTTACTTTGGAACACAACACCACTGCCGCCGCAGCTCCTACTCCTTCGTGACCCTCAATTCTGCACACACAAAGAGAAAGAGAGAGAGAGAGAGAAAGAGAGAGGAAAACCTAGATCTAGAAAGAAGACTTATTTTCTTACCA
Organism: Camellia sinensis; assembly: GCF_055761805.1. Taxonomy (NCBI): domain Eukaryota; kingdom Viridiplantae; phylum Streptophyta; class Magnoliopsida; order Ericales; family Theaceae; genus Camellia; species Camellia sinensis. Next base: position 32,841,144 of record NC_138974.1, read on the forward strand.
TTTGGATAACAGTATCGAAAGAATAGCCTCTGTTCGGAAATCAACCATCGAACCAATGAATTTGGTTTGACCATCAACATCCGAACAAAACACATTAGTTAGACCATCAAAATCCGAAGCCCCCTTTTTGCGAGAGAGAGAGAGAGAGAGAGAGAGAGAGAGAGAGAGAGAGAGGGGATGAGATGGGGGTCGCGGTAGTTGGTGGTGGAAGGGGTGGAATGGCGACTGGAAGGGAGGTGGTAACGATGGTATTGCATCGCCACCAGCGAGGTGGTTGTTGGTGTGGAAGGTGTGTGGATTAGGAGTGTTGGGAAGTTGTGTTTATGGGGATATAATTGGAATAAAAGTGTGTATAATGAGTAAATATTTTATTTTTTATTTTTTTAGGTATGTAAACTAAAAAGGATGTGCAAATAGAGGATTGAGTGTGTACAAATAGAAGCTCCCGTTTTGAAAGTATCTATATAATTCTTATTCTTTTGAAAGACAAATTAAATGGTAAGAGATCTATCACCAAATCTCTCTATTTATAATTTACCCATAAGTTTTAACAAAGGTTTAAGAATTCAATTTTCTTTTCAAGGCCATCTAGTAATTTTTGAATATTGTTTTTTTATCTAGTAATTTTTGAATTTTTTTTTTTTTTTTTGGGGGGGGGGTATTGCATTAATTCACCTTCACTACAACAAAAACATACTTTAGTGGCACTACACTAGTGGCATATTTTTAGAAAATGCCACAAAAAATGATATTTAGTGGCATATTTTTGAAAAATGCCACAAAACGACAAACATAAAAGGCTCTAGTGACATTTCAATGAACAAGTGTCACAAAGCTACAACAAAAACATACTTTAGTGGCACTACACTAGTGGCATATTTTTAGAAAATGCCACAAAAATGATATTTAGTGGCACGTTTTTGAAAAATGCCATAAAACGATAAACATAAAAGGCTCTAGTGACATTTTAATGAACAAGTGACACAACACTACAACAAAACATATTTTAGTGACACCATACTAGTGGCATAATCTTAAAAAATGTCACAAAAAGAATATTTGGTGGCATTTTTTTGAAAAATGTCATAGAGCCACAAACATACAAGGCTCTAGTGGCATTTCAATTAAAAAAAGTGTCACTTCACTACAACAAAAATGTCACTACAACAAATTTAGGCTTTAGTGACACTACACTAGTAATATGTTTTTAGAAAATGCCACAAAAATAAAAATTGGCATTAAATGTTTTAGAAAAATGCCATAGAACCACAAAACATATAAGGCTCTAGTGGCATTTTAATAAAGAAATATCACATCAATTTTATGACATTTTATAAAATAATGGCACAAAAAATTATGTTCGTGACATTTACCAACAGATCAAAAGTAAAGCTTTTTGGCGACTAAACAATTTTCGTAGCCAAAAGTCTACAATTGGCGACTAAAACTAAGTTTGGTCACTGATTATATGGGTTTTAGTGACTAAAAATTTTTTAATAGCCCAAAGTAAAGTTTTTTGGCGACTAAAAAAATTTAGTAGCCAAAAGTCTACAATTGGCGACTAAAAATAAGTTTGGTCATTGATTATATGAGTTTTACCGACTAAAAAAATTTTAGTAGCCAAAAGTAAAGCTTTTTGGTGCCAAAAAAAAATTTTAGTAGCCAAAAGTCAACAATTGGCGACTAAAAAATAAGTTTAGTCGCCAAAAGTGGTCATTTTTAGCGCGGGAGAACTAAAATCCTAAGGCGGGAATAAAATTTTTTAGTGACCAAAATTTTGGTAGCTGAAAGTGCATCTTCGGTGACCAAATCCGATTTTGGTCGACAAAAGTTAAGTTTTTTAGCAACTAAAAAATAATTAGTAGCCAAAAGTGTAGAATTGGCGACGCCAAAGGTGGTCTTTTTTTTATTTTGGTAATAAATAGTTTATTTTACATAAATTATATTCAATAAAATAATTATTTTTATACATATACTTTCATATTAATATGGATGTATGTACTATATAAATAATATATGTTGCATATATAATCATGTGGTGGTATAGAGGTGTAGTGGGAAGAGTGTGGTGTATAAGGTTTATGGTGCGAAAGGTTGGCGGTTCGAGTCTCTGCAAGAGCGGATCAAATAGTTTTACAACAAATTATCGTCATGAATGGCACTTGATAGCGTCACGAATAGTGCCTACCATGACATTAAAGTGTCACTGAAAGGTTTTAGTCTTGATGGTGTAATGACACTTACAAGTGTCACTAACTCTTTTTTTAATGGCGCTTGATAGTGCCACAAATAATATCTACCATGACATTAAAATGTCATTGAAAGTTTTCAACCATGATGGTGCAGTGGCACTTGCAAGTATCTACCGTGGCACTCGTATCTACCGTGGCACCGATAGAAGTGACACTTGTTCAAAATGCCACAAGACCAAAAAATGTCATTAGAAGAATAGTTTTGTGGCACTTTCAAATGTCACTAAACTAAAAAAATGTTGTAGTGCTTGAGTGCTGATAATTACAGTTATGTTTGGAACTTAGATTTTAAAATATTTTAAAATTAAGTAAAGGGAAAAGTCAATAAATATATAAAGTAACTTTTTTAAAAAATTTTTTTTTTATTTTTTTATTTCACAAATCTCTTCTCAAATTTTAAATATAAACATAGTCTAAAGAAATCAAAATCTGAGCAACATGTCATGGCCATAATTTAGTTTCCTCACTTGATTTGTTAATCGTATTGAACTCATCACAAATTATGCTCAATTGAATTTTAAGAAACTTGTTTGGAAAATAAGGGACTAATTTGATAAAAATAAACATAAAAAACATATTAAAATTATTTATATTCTAAAAAAATCATATGAAAATAATTTTAATTTTTTTTACAATGAATTAGATTATGATTTTTTTTTCTTTCCAAAAACACAAGTTTTTAAAACTCACAAAAAAAAAAAAAAACCTGATCATACACATCACGCAATGAATAATATTGTTTCACCATAAATTAAGATGTAACATGAGAAAAAATATCATCCAAAAAGACCAAACGAGCCTAACACATTCAACATCACACAATAATATCTAAATAAAACCATAACATTCATACCCAAAAAAAAAAAAAAGTTCCCAAACAGACGATTGATTTTGAACACGAATCAGAGAAACATTCCTAATAAGCAAAACCAGAAACAGAAAATGATAAAACCACAATGGACAACCAAACTTTGCTTAGAGAAGAGGCACTGTTCTGTGGGGCAGGCACATTCGGTGCAGGTACTGGTGACAGCAGCACTGGCGGTGATGGTGACAGTGATGGTGATGGCAATGGCGGAGATTGTGGCGTCTGGTGAGGAGCAGGAGCAGGACTTGAAGTTGGATGCGGAGCGGTAGTGTTGGTGGTTTTAGGAACACGGACATCGACCTTTTGGCCGGCTTCACAGTGGCCGGGAAGGCTGCAGATGAAGTAGAAATGGCCGCCTCTAGTGATGGTGAAGGAGTCGTTGCCGCTGTTGAGGGTGAAGTAAGGAGCCGTGGCATTGCATGCATTGAAATTCTTGTGGGTTACTCTTATCACGTTGTGAAATTGCTTGTTGTACTCAAACACTACATCAATAATAATGCAAATCAAGGAAAAAATGCAAAATTTCTCGCACAAGAATAAGCATAGGTCTTTGCAGTCAATTGATGCATGTGATACGACAAAATATTATGAAAATAATACTTGTTTCCAAATATATTTAATCATTTTTTTCAACTTTTAATAATAAAGTGCTTGTTTACACATATAGCATTCGTTACATTTTAAAATTAATACAATCCACCATAATATATGATGAACTATATAATGGGTAAAAAATCAAGTAAAAATTTCAATATTATATAGTCATAAAGTAAATTGAATCCACCAAAATACATGAAAAGCTATTTAACATATAGGAAAAAATTCCTATAATATATAAAGTTTCATTAGTAAAATTTTGTACCAAGATAATTACAGTACATATTTGATGTCAACTCCTTAATAGAGAAAATAAAGAAAGAATGATCAAGAAAGGAACATAAAGTCCCAGAAGAACTCAAAGAAATTTTATGAAAAAATTTGTGGTAATAATATTTTAAAATATATTATGGGACAAAAAACAAATTAAAATATTATAGAATAACAAGAGAGAAAGAGAAACGAACAAATGGTGTCGCCGACATGGAAGAGCTTAGCAGCGGACCAAGCCTTGTAATCAACATGTCCAGTGTTTGTCCATCCAGCTGAGTCCCCAACCTTATACACTGCACCCTTTGACACCCCACAAACACTCACCACCATCACCAACATTATCACTAGTTTCTTCCCCAAACCCATCTCTCACACACTAGAGAGAATATATTTAGTGCAGAAGAAATTAAAATAGAAAAAAAAAGAAGCTAGAGAGAGAGAGAGAATTGGTGGAATGTGCCCCTACTGCTACTGCGAGGCCCTTTTTAACAATGCCCACCACCAGTCACCATTATTATTAACTTTGGAAAGTTTTGAAGATTTCCTTCGAAAAAGGGAATTTTATTAATTCACAGCCAAATTTTTGTTTAATTTTTTTTCTTTTCAATTCACATGGGTGATTGATTGTGTGCAAACATTAAATTTGGTTGCTGAATTATTGCTCTTTCTTTTTCTATCTTTATAAATTGCCTTTAATAAATTTTTTCTCTATTTATGATTATCTTGCCAAAAAAACTGTGATACGATCTTTCTAGTTTCCTTCAGTAATTTTTGCAATCTATGATTCTCTATCTTTTTTTTCCTTGGGGTTAAATAATGTATGATTTTCTTGCCCAAAAAACTATGATACGTAATGATGTCGATCGTCCATGTATAATGAGAGTCAATTAGCTAAGTTGTTATATTTTTCATTAAAATCTTTCGTCCATTTGTTCTCTTTGTCTTTCGTTTTTGCTTTCTATCTCACTTTTTTCTTTAAATATTTCAATGCCCTTTGAGCCATACTGAAGAGAGGGGGGAAAAAAAAATCATACCAGTAAGTAAAAATTTATTTATTTTTTTCAACATGCTTTGCTTTCAAAAATTCTGGAAGGTGATGAAAGGGGATGTGATTAATTTTATGAAGGATTTTCATAAAATTGGTAGATTGGTAAAGGGATTAAATAACTCCTTTATCACCTTAGTCCCTAAAAAGGAGAACCCTGTGGACTTATTTGATTATAGGTCCATAAGCCTGGTTGGTTCAGTGTTTAAAATCTTAGCCAAGGTTTTGTCTGCAAGGCTAAAAGCTGTGCTTCCTAGTGTTATTAGTGAAACCCAATCAACTTTTCTCGGGGGGAGAAATATTCTTGATGGTGTACTTATTGCAAATGAAGTGGTGGATGGGTGGAAGAAGGCTAAAAAGAAGGAAGTGTTAATTAAAATTGACTTGGAAAGGCTTATGACTCAGTAAATTGGGGTTTTCTGTACTCAATGCTTCTAAATTTTGGGTTTGGTGTTAGATGGTCAGAATGGATTATGGAGTGTGTTACCACAGCTCGTGTTTCTGTCCTGGTCAATGGCTCTCCTACTAATGAGTTTCGTCTGCAGAGGGGTCTTAAACAAGGAGATCCATTGTCTCCTTTCTTGTTTAACTTGGTGGCTGAGGGATTGAATGTGCTATTAAATAGGGCATTCCAGCTAGGCATTATTAAAGGGGTGAAAATAGGGGTTGGGGATGTGGTGTTGTCTTATTTGCAATTTGCTGATGACTCCTTATTGTTGTGTGAAAGTAACCTAAAGAGGATATTAAGGTGCTTTGAGGTTATGTCTAGGTTGAGAATTAATTACCATAAAAGTCAGGTTTGTGGAGTGAGTGTAGTTGATGGTTTGTTGGGCAGATTTGCTGGTATCTTAAACTGCAAGACCAAAAAGTTGCCTGTGCAGTATTTAGGGCTGCCCTTAGGGGCTAATCCCAGTTGTAAAGCAACCTGGAAACCAGTGGTGGAGAAAGTGAGAAGCAGACTTGCTAGTTGGAAGAGGAAGACTCTGTCTCATGCTGGTAGACTCACTCTAATTAAATCTGCTCTTGCATCTTTACCCGTGTATTATATGTCCTTGTTCAAAATGCCGGATGTGGTAGCTAAAACTTTGGAGAGATTGCAAGCCTCATTTCTTTGGGGAGGAACAGAAGTTAGAAGAAAGGTGCATATGGTCAAATGGGAGGAGCTGACCAAAAGCTTGGAGCAAGGGGGTTTGGGGCTGAGAAGAGTGAGGGTGGTAAATTCTTGTTTACTAATCAAATGGTGGTGGAGATTTAGGAATGAAAAGGAAGCCTTGTGGAGAAGAGTTGTTTGCAGTAAGTATAAAATGGATTTTAGGGATTGGATTCCTTTCACTTCTACCACCAGTAGAATGTCTAGTGTATGGAAAGGTATAGTTACCATTGCAGAGTTAAATCACACCCTCTTGGAGTACTACATCAATAATTTTCAGCTTAAGATTGGGGATGGGAATAATATTAGATTCTGGGTGGACAAATGGTGGAATAGGACAAGTCTTAGAGAGGAATTTCCGGGTCTGTATAGGTTGGTGGTGAATAAAGAAGAGTCACTTAGATCAATGCATGACCAAAAGGTTGTTGAAGGTAATTGGGTGTGTCAGTTCAGAAGGAGGCTGTATAAGTGGGAGGTTAGTGAGGTTTTCAGACTCAGAAACTTCCTGGCAATAGCACCTAGTCCTGTTCCAGATCAAACTGATTGTCCAGTGTGGAATGCAACATCATCTAGGGTATTCTCTGTCTGCTCTGCTTACACAGGTTTGTTGGCTTCAACTGGCCCTTTGTTAAGGTCTACTAAATTAGTGTGGATCCCTTACATGCCACCAAAAGTTCAATTCTTTACTTGGTTAGCTTGGCGAAATAGGGTTAAGACTGCAGTGTACTTACAAAGAATTGGTGCCCTTAACAACTCTGTTTCAACTCTGTGTGTCTTTTGCACTGATGACCCAGAAACTGTGAATCATGTGTTGATTTCCTGCCCATTTGCTTGGAAGGTATGGTCTGGAATGCTGCTATGGTGGGATGTTGTGGGGGCTCTACCTGAATCTGTTGATGGAGTCTTATTATGGTGGGAAGGACAATCGTTTAGGAGTCAAGAGAGGAAGATCTGGAGAAGAGTGCCTCTGGTTGTGCTTTGGTCTCTTTGGCAGCACAGGAATGCTATAGTGTTTAAGGCATCTGCTCCAAACTTGGAGGAGTTGTGTGAAGTGATTAAGGTGAGAATTGCTTTATGGCTGAAACCAAGGTTCTCTAAGCACCTTTTTTTCTGTGCAGGATTTTCTAGTTAATCTTAAGCAAGTAAGATGCTGTATTAGAGGCAAGTAAGATGCTGTTTGCTTATAACCCTCTGTTCTGGTTTTGTGTTTGGTTACTTTGGTCTTGTAAAGTTCATTGGTGGGGGTCCCAATGATGGAAGGTCAAGTTTGGGGGGTTGGTGGCTTTTGCTTCTGGTTTTTTTCTGTTATTTTTTGCTTATTCCTGTTCTGCATAATCTCTGTTTGGATTTGCAGCTGGTTTTTCTTGGGCTGGTGTTTGTGTTCTGCTTTCCCTTGGGCTGGTGACTTACCAACTGGGGGGCTCTTTCATTGTATTTGCTTGTTCTTCATTAATATAATTCTCTGTTGGCTGTTTCAAAAAAAAAAAAAAAAAGTAAAAATTTATTTATTATTATTAATTGATTGGAGCTCGAGATGAACCTTTTATCTATAATTCTCTTATAGATATTTCCAATATCCAAATAATTATTTATTTTTTATCGGATAAAGTTAATAATTAATTATTAAATTAGTATCTCGACGGAGTTAAACTGACACCCATACATCTTATAAGAAAATTTTGCACTCCCATTTCACTCCTAAGAGTGAAACCTAAGATTTCCTTTTTAGAATAAACTTGGTGACCAAAAAATTAACCAACTAGATTAGAGCCCCATGATTCTATTGAACAAAATTTTATATTAACAACTACATGTCAAATGCAGATCTAAAAAATTACATGTCAAATGACATGTCATCACTGTTGTCCAAATTGTGAAATTAAATAAATAGATTCATGAATAAATCAAAATTATATATGAAGAACACATGCTAAGAATTATAACTAAATTACAACAGAAATACCCAATAGATTAAAATGGTAAAGAAAGCAAACCGAAACTTGCACGGTAGCAGTTTCCTTAAAACAAATTTTCGCTATCTCATAGGTTGAGTGCTTGAGGAATTTCGGCGTCTGTCTTCTAAGATACGACGGTCAAAAACCAGCTACGGCAGAAGCATTCTCTGTCTAGCTTAGCGAACAAAAACCGTGGCAGCACTTTCTCACTGTAGAAACTTTCTAGCAAACTAACTTGTAAAATGGAAGCAAAAATTTCTGTGTTGAGACTAGACAAGAGGGTCTCAATTTATACATATATAGAGGAGGTGCCTCCAACCTTTATGGCTAGTCACTAATGCACCATTAACCTACCTTTATGGTTTGTCATTAATGCATCAATAACTTCTGCAATATTGCAGCAGTTACAAACATATTATATACACTAATCCCACTACCTCTTCATGAAGTTAACTTCATGAGGCAATTTCTTATTTAATTCTCAATGGTTTTTTACCATTCTTTTTGTGATGTAAAGATCTCATTGCAAAGTATCTAGACCTACTTGGATCCATCACAATAGATGGTTGGGGTCCACTTTAATATTTAATTAAAGTCACCAAAAACTCATTTTTTCTAGCAATCCCCCTCATGAATAAAAATTAACCGAAATGACTCAACAAACGGACACTGTTCAACAATAATGACTCAGAGAGAGAGTATAACGGACTAACCTCGATATTAGAGAAGGTAACTTTTGATTTTGAACCTCTCCTAGTGAAAACCTACTGATTTTACTGGTTGATAAGTGAATATGACATCTTGAACTGCTCTGCCATTTATGTAAACTGAGACAATAGATCTCACACGAGAATTATTCCTACCACCATTCTGTTCTCACTGGTATGCCTTGTATTGCCCTGAGCACTAGCCTGGTTTAGCGAGTGGCTTCAAAGAATTTTGGCCTTCCCAATTCTTCTAGAAGTGGCCCCACTTCACACTCACATAGGTGACTCTTCAAAGTATCCTGTTATACCTTGTTTGAATCCTCAATACATAAGAAGCACTAAAAATTTTGCTTAACCTTCACCCCTGCAAGTATCACTGTTTAAAGGAATGGCTGGAGGGTTTTACCCCCATAGTGACATACCATTGTTACACGCAATTAGGTTGTCCTATTGAACTTAGATCTTGGGATTTCCAGTCAACTAGGTTGGGTTTCCATTCCGGTAACTTCCAAAAGCCTCAACCCCATTCCTTTTGACGACGTCTTGACTAACACTCGATTTAACCCTTTGGTTAGTGGATCCGCAATGTTATTTTTAGACTTTACATAGTCTATAGAGACAACTCCATTCGAGAGTAGTTGTCGTATGAAATTATGTCTAAGACGGATATGTCTAAACTTTTCATTATACATATTACTCTGTGCCCTACCAATTGCAGATTGACTATCACAATGAATACAAATAGATGGCACAGGTTTAGACCAACGTGGGATATTTTCAATGAAATGACGAACCCATTCAACTTCTTCCGTTGCTTTATCTAAAGCAATAAACTCTGATTTCATCATTGATCTAGATATACACGTTTGCTTGGAAGATTTCCAAGTTGGGATCCCAACTGGAGGGTGTTGTTAGGTCTCTGTAGGCCTATACAGAATCCGTATCGATAATCTGAATTGTTCAATATGTAGGTCTTATCGAGTACATCATCTTTGTAAAAATCATGTTGGTTAGATATCGATAGTCACTTGATCATATCACATTTATATAAATAATTTATTTTAAAAATCGTACTTATCATTAACACAAGTATGATATGATCAAGTGGCTATCTATATCCGATCAATGCGACTTTGTAGGGATGCAATGATTTGACAAGTTTATAGACTTTCTTGCTTTGCCCTGGAGCTGAAAACCCTTCAGGTTGCTCCATGTAGATTTTTTCATTCAAATCCCGATTTAAGAAAGCTGTCTTTACATTCATCTAGTGTATCTCCAGATTGTGCAAAGCTGCTATCGCAATCATTATGCGAATGGATGTTATCCTAGTTACAGGTGAGTACGTATCAAAGTAATCCGGGCTTTCTCATTACTTGTACGCTTTGATAACGAGCCTAGCCTTATACTTATCAATTGACCCATCGGCCTTCATTTTTCTTTAAAAAATCCACTTGTAGTCTAAAGGCTTACTACTTGGAGGTAAATCCACTAACTCCCAAGTGTGGTTCTATAAGATGGAGTTAATCTCACTTTTGATCGCTTCTTTCCACAAAGGACTCTCCGGAGAAGTCACAGTTGTGTGGAAAATTTGAGGTTCGTTCTCAACCATATAAGTCAAGAAGTCTGGACCAAAAAACTTGGACATCCTAGCCTTTTTACTCCTTCTAGGCTCATCTAAAACCTTAATTTGATCATCAAAATGATCATCATCACTAGCAAGCTCATCAAATTGTTCCAATGACCTCAGAACCCCTTTTTGGGTTCGGCAAGGAAAACTGTCTTCAAAGAAACATGCATTCCTTGACTCCATGATAGTATTCCTATGCATGTCTGAAATTTCAGACTTATGTACTAGACACCGATATGCACTATTATTATGTGCATAACCAATGAATATACAATCTATGGATTTCGGGCCTATCCTAACCCGTTTGGGTGTAGGTATCGCCATTTTTGCAAGACACCCCCACATTCGTAAGAATTTATAAGAAGGCCTAACGCTTTTCCATAACTCATCCAGTGACTTGTCTACCTTCTTCTGGGGTACTTTATTCAGAATGTAATTCGTGGAGAGAATTGTTTTACCCCACATGTTCTGTGGCAATCCAGAACTTATCAAAATTACATTCATCATTTCCTTTAGCGTCCTATTCTTCTGCTCAGTAATCCCATTTGACTGGAGAGAATAAGGTGCCGTGGTTTGGTGGATAATTTCGGATTAAGCACAAATCTCAATAAACGGTGATTCATACTCACTACCACGATCACTTCTTAAAACTTTAATCTTGCGGCCTAATTGATTCTCAACTTCATTCTTATAAAGAACAAATTTGTCAATAGCCTCATCTTTGCTTTTGAGCAAATAGACGTAACAATACTTAGTGCAAGTATCAACAAAAGTGATGAAGTACTTATTGTCACCACGTGATTGTATAAATTTTAAGTCACACACATCCCTATGCACTAAGTCCAACGGCTCTGAACTTCTTTCAATAGAATAAAACAAAGATTTTGTTAACTTCGCTTCAACACAAGTTTCACACTTGTGTTTTGGATTAATCTTAAAAGATGGTATGTGATCTAACTTGATTAATCTACGTAAAGATTCAAAGTTCACATGTCCTAGTCTACCATACCACAAATTGGAAGACCCAAGCATATAAGCAAAAGAAGATGCAGTTTTATTCATCTTTGGGATAATAGTCATTACATTGAGTTTGAACATACCCCCGAACATATATCTCTTACCTACATACACTCCACTTTTGGTCAGAATGACCTTGTCTGACTTGAAGACCATGAGAAAACCATGTTTGCTGAGAAGAGACCCTGAGACAAGATTCTTACGAATGCCCGAAACATACAAGACTTTGTTCAAGGTCAGCTCCTTTCCTTCGGTCAACTTCAGGACCGCCTTTCCTTTCCTCTCAACAATGGAGGTAGTAGAGTTTCCCATAAACAACTTCTCACGGTTTGTAACTGGCTCGAAAGTTGTAAACAACTTCTTCTCAGAGTAAATGTGGCGTGTAGCCCCAGTATCAATCCACTATTCTCTTGGGTTTAAACCCACCAAATTCACCTCAGAGACAATGGCAAACAAGTGCATGTCTTTCTCATCATGGGAGTGCTCTTGCTTATCTGCCATGTGAGCACAAGGTTTGGCCTTGTATGGCTTCTTTTGCTTGCGGCAGTCACTAGCCCAATGTCTCGTTACCACAGTTGTAGCACTTCTCGAAGAACCGATAACCAGGTTCCTACGGCTTGTATGCCGACTTCTTTGCAACTCCACCCCTTTGCCCCAGCTTTGAGCCCTTGTTCATAGGGGGCTTCTTCCTTACCCCAGAAGATCTGCCATGCTCAATGACATTGGCTTTCACTGAGGAGGTACTCCCTCCCCTCTTTCTATTATCCTCCTCAATTCGGAGTCAAATAATCAAGTTTTCAACTGACATTTCCTTGCGCTTGTGCTTTTAGTAGTTCTTGAAGTCCTTCCAACCATTGGGAAGTTTCTCAATGATCACAGCAACTTGGAATGACTCGTTCAAAGGCATCCCCTCAGTATGAATTTCATGCAAGATCACTTGGAACTCCTAGACTTAGCTTATTACAGTTTTTAAATCTGTCATTTTAAAGTCCAAGAATCGGCCAAACACAAATTTCTTTGCCCCGGCGTCCTTAGTCCTGTACTTTTTGTCTAGAGATTTCCATAACTCTTTTGTTGAGCTCTTAGCACAAAACACACTGTAGAGTGAGTCTGCTAAGCTGTTGAACACCTAGTTTCGGCAAAGATAGTCTGTCTGTTTCCATGTGTCAAGTGCCATGACTTTCTGCCTATTTGGCTCATTCTTTGCCACGGTTGAAGGATCCTCACTCAAAACCTTTGCAAGGTTCAACGTGGTCAAGTAGAACAACATCTTTTGCTGCTATCTCTTGAAGTTCACCTCAGTAAATTTCTCTGGGCACTCATGGTGACTGAGCGGTCCTTCTGGAACAGTCGGAGTAACACCAGGGTTGACTACAGAGGTCATAATTGGAGTTGCCAAGTCAGTTGTCCCAGGGTTTAGATCCCTACTTAGGGCTGCAAACAAACTGAGTTGTTCATGAACAGCTTGAAGCTCGGCTCGTTAACAGCTCGTTTAAGCTCGTTCGATAACCAAACGAGTTGAGCTCGAGCTTTGTTACCAAGCTCCATTATTAAATGAGTCGAACTCGAGCTAATATCAGCTTGGCTCGATTAGGCTCGACTCGATTATATTACATTATTATATCATATTATATATTAGTTACAAACAAAAAAAAAATAATTGAAAATATTAATGATAACCCAGTTTCCAAGTCATCAATAAGTAATAAAGTCTCCAAGTCATCAAGAAATAATAAACAAATAATAAAGTATTGTCTAACAGAAAGTGAGAAAATGGAAAACAATTTATAAAGGGTGAGATTACTTCAAGTTTCCTTATCATTTGATGTGGGACAGCCACTGAATGAACTTCACAAAAAAAAAGAAAAAAAAGAATTGTAAATGACGTGTCCCAGGTTTGGGATTGTTCAAGTATCCCACATCGCTTCTTTTACACATTCAATAGGGACAAGGGCTCCATATAAGTGGAGGAAGCCAACAATCTACCTTTTCTTCTGCGATTTAAGCGACTATTAATAACAAAGTCGAGCCATACGAGCCGAGCTCGAGTTTTGCTTCAGCCTAACGAGTCGAGCACGAGTTTAGTAATGTTAAGTTCATTTGAGCTCGAGCCGAGCTCGAGCACTTGAAAATTTATTCGAGTCGAGCTTGAACACGATGATACTCAGCTAGACTCGGCTCGTTTGCAGCCCTATCCCCACCAACATTAGTAGTAGCAACATCATTAGTGACAGTTGCCATTTTTGAAAAATATAACAGAATATCACTTTTTATGTTTCCAAAAATTAAACTTAACCCTTCGAAAATCTCATAGTTTGAAATTTAATTCAAAAACTAGTCTCACTACTTTACCAAGAATTGAACATGGTCAAGAATGTTCTCAAGAAGACTGGAGGGGTTACACCGGTCCCACTTAAAATCCAATTAACCTTTTGACAAAACTTTCAAGAGCATGTTGACTCCTAGTCCGTAATAAACAATTTTCAGAATTAAATTTTTCAAGGGATGAACTAGGTTAAAACAAACCAGTTCCAAACTTACAAGCAATTAGAATAAAATTTCTAACAATTACAAGCAATGTAAAAAATTCCTATAACAAAGATAAGCCAAAAAAAAAAAAAAAAAAAGAAAAAGGCTTCTAATATGCCAAGCAAACAACCTTGCTTAAAAAATTGGCAAGTAATCACTACTAAATCTCAAACAAAATTGCTTAAATAATATAGTCCAAATAATTCTTTTCCACGCTTAGGTATTCCTGTAAAAAAGTTAACAGAAAAATCAAAACAAAAATACAAATCAAATATTCTAGGCAGAAAGTAAATATAATAAATTAATTGAAACCATCTAATAAACTAATTAATAAGAAAATTAACTAATCAATTAACATGCTAGATGTGTTACAAAAATAAAATTATTACAAAGGTGACAAAACCTTATACCTCCTAAATAATTAAACTTCTAGCCATGAGTTACATATCAATTTAATTGACAATAATTAATAAATTAAATTAATATTCAAGAGTTACATATCAATTTATACAAAAAAAATAATCATGTAATCTTATAACTCTAAATAAATAAATTAAATTAATATGCAAGAGTTACAAAATAAAATTAAAACTTCAAAATTAAATTCAACTTTAAAATAAGATTTGTGACTCCAAATTAAATTACAACTTTAAAAATAAAATTTAATAGTCATAACTCCAAATAAATAAATTTAATTCAAAATTTTAATTCACCCAATTAAATTACACAATAGTCATATACATAAATTTAGACAAGTTACAAAACTCTATAACTCTAAAACCTTAAATTAAAAGTTAATAGGCTAGAGTTATATAGAATTTAAATCACAATAAACATGTAATAAACTTGTAAATTATTCTAGCAATTAACATGTAAATAAGTCTATAGTAATTAACATGTAAATAATTCTAGAATAAGAAGCATGAAAAATTGATTTAAATCTAGAAAATAAAAACATGTGAATTAATTTAGTATGTAATCATATATGCAACAATAACTAGCAACATGTAATTCCTCATTTTTTATTTTTTTTTTATTATTTTTTTACTATTGTAGGCATGCCTCGGAAAAAGATGTGAAGGAAAATAAATTCAAATGCAAACAGTGTACATCTTCTAATACATAGACACCAAACCAAAATTATTCCCAAGGATTATTCTAACATAGAGAAACATGTGATTTATAATAATAGACCAAAACAAAACTAATCATGAAAGCAGTGGACTTATCTATTTTCTACAAACCAACAGTAAGCCTATTTCTATAATTAATACACAACTGTGCAAATGTCAATGCAACATCTAGTAACCCCGGAAAGAAAAAAACAGTGGACTAATTTTTCAAAAATTACCAATATTGAAAATATGCAAAGTAGGTGTGTGAGTGAATTTCTGACCACACTGCCAACTCAGTACTCAGCTGGAGAACACGGCGGAATAGGATAAGCCTGAATGACCTGCAACAGAAAGAAGAGATTTCGGTGGTGGTTCATCCACCTGGGGGCACTCCGATGATTAAGTCAGTAATCAAATATCTCTCAAAGATAATCAATAGAGCTTAACTCACTGTTCTGAATATAAATTGCGTACCTTAAACCCATGGGGGTACCTCTCTTTTATAGTTAACTCAATCCTAGTCCCAATAGAAGCCTTGTTTCAATGGACTTTAGCTTAGTGCTTATCCTGGACTCTTCAATAGATAAAGATAAACTCCCTAAGAGCTTTATTCATATCCAGGTTGAGTCCCTTCCTCATTTTAAGACTCTTGTCCCTTATCCGCTTATCCCGGATTTTGATATCTTCGGAGACAACCTCGGCCTAGCCGAGATCACCTCGGCGTCATGACCAGGACACGTGGCACCTCGGCTGACACGTCGGCGTCACCTTGGCCATGTGTTGGTACTCAGAAAATATATCTCCACAACTGCCCCCTAAGTTCTATTACCTCGGCATCCTGAGGTGATGGAACCTATACCGTTCATGTCGGCTATTTTGCCGAGGTCGTGATACACCGGCTTTTCACAACCAGGTCCTGTAGTCTGCCTCATCAAGGTTCTAGAATTTTTAACAAAGATTGTCCAAGTTTCTCAGCCGAGATCATCCTAAAGGCCAAGGTACTGCTCCATAAAATCAAGAATTTCAAGAGCTCCCCCACGCGTATGAGCTGTTACGCAAAATAAGCCAACAATTTCTGCCACGCATTTGTCCCTCACTGGACCGTGTCTGAGATGCGCTTGTAAGTTGTCTTGCGTCTGGGTGCGCCGTTTGACCAATGCGTTGTTCTAGGCTCATCAATTGCATTTTGCTGCCTCTTCGCGTTTTTTTTGACAAAACTTTTTCCCCCTCTCTCTGTCTTTTCACTTATCATCATTTTTGTTCAAACTCTCTCTCTCTTACTTTCTCAAATCCTCTATTGTTCCAAGCTCTCAAGCTCTACTACCACCGCCGTTCACCTCCTCCGGCGAGGCTCTTGCTAATTTTTCCCATTGCTGCAGTTCATCTGACTTCGGCGAACTTAACACCAGCTTCATTTTCTTCGGTGAGTTACTGTTTCTTCCCGATTTAACTTCTTGTTTTAGTTTTTTGTCTTGTTTTACTGAACTCCACTGCTTTGCCTCTGCAATCCTGCTCATATCTTTAATATTTCAACCTGTATCTTGTTTTCCACCATATGTTTATTTCATGAATCTATTTTTGCCCCATCTGTTTTCTGAATTCACACTATTTACACATTTGTTGATTTTTGCCACTGTTCTTGGCGTGACACACCTGCGTAAACTTTTGTCTTGTGTTTCTTGACGATCCATCACTGTTCTTGACTCTGAATTACTGTTTTTGTTTGTGTTTTCTGCATGTTCTCCAGATTCTTGCGTTCAATCTCCGTTTGCATATATCTAGGTTTGGGATTTTGTTTGTAGAACAAATAAACTTTAGGAGAAATTGAAACGATCCCCCCAAATTCTTACCTTAGCTTATATTTAGGTTCTTGCCGAGGTCTCTAAAACCCTTACAAAAACCTCTCCTTTCTGAAATCTAACTTTTCCAGTTAAGCCGATATCATGGGTATGTAGAAGCATAGGGTAGACACCCCGACCAAATTAGAGCACTTCAAGTAGGAGTTTGACATCCCGGCCAACGTTCATCTGAGGTTGGCTGGGGAGAATGACTTCATCATGCCTACAACTGATTCTATGCCCTTCCTTATTGTAGCTTTCATCGAGTGTGGACTTAGGCTCCCACTCAACATCCCTTTTCGAGAAGTCCCCCATTACTATAAGTTGAACCCGATGCAGCTCGCCATCAATTCCTATTGAGTCATTAATGGCATAATAGCCTTAGCCCGACAAGAGAACGCAAGGGTTACCTTAGCCGACATCCAATACTGTTATACTATGTGTGGCCTTTCACTGAAAGAGAAAGGTTACATTTACTACCTCAAGCCGAGGTCCACAGAGTATAAAATCGTGGCCGACCTCCCAGACTCTAACAAGGGAGCTAGGGATGATTACTTCATTACCTTGGGAAACTTGGAGTTCGCTCTAGATGAGGACCTCTACCTCTACCCTCTTTCTCGAACAGTTTTTATAGAGGGTAATGGTAAGAGGCCAGTGTTTATACTTACTTGTTTTTTAAAGTCCTCAATACTTTGTTCTAATGTCTGTGTTATTCTTTTTGTAGTTCTTACTCAGCCACCCAAGAGCTTTCGCCATTTTTTCTTCCCTAGCAAAGACTTGAAGAAGCTTTTGGATTTGCCAGTGCACAAGCGCAGAGTCCCCCTGCTGCTTAATTTCATTCCCACCTACAAGTCGGTTCTTCCCGGCATTCCAAAGAAGAAGAAGAAAAGTCAGTCTCCTCCATCTGCCACTACTCCTCCATCAGCTTCATCATCTCAGCCAGATCAAGGATCAACCTCAGATCCAGCAGAGCAACCATTAACCTCGGCTCCATATCTAATCTCGTCATCTCAACGCCAACGCCGGGGATGAACTGTTTTTTCTGCCGAGATGGGCCGCCAAAAAGCAGTTGCCAAAGACCTCTTAGCCTGCATCCTTGTCGACATTGACGTTCAGCTAGCACAAACCCAGCCTCAACCAAAGCAAAAGCAAAATAGAGTCAAGAAGGCTCAGCCAAAGGCAAAGGTGACTCAGATTGATACTGAGGACACCTTTCTAATTTCCAAAATGGCTGAGAGTGATAAGCACAAGGCCTGCCGAGGCCCCATCATCCGAGTCTGCCAGATCAAAAAGGCCGAGGTTATCCTCTACAACTACCTAAGGGTCTCTGAAGCATGATTCCGTTTGGGCACCCCCAATAACACTGGAAGACAGGCCAGTGAGGGCTGGCGATAGTGTCGACGACGTTAATGTCGGCGTCGCTCTTAGTACCGCTCTGTTTCTTCCCGGCGATCTCGACCGGAACGCCGATATAAGCGAGTATGAAAACGTTTCTTTGATGCTCCAGCACTCTGTTCAAGTAAGTCTCTTTATTCGGTAATTTTTCTTTCTTTGTTTGTTTTTCATACTTATAACATTTTCTAATAACTTATGTTTTGTCTATTTTTCTTCAGGTAATTCAGTACGCCCATTCCTTCTCAATGCAATCTTTTGAGACAAGGAAGGCGTTGGCCGACAAGAATAGGGAGGCTGCTAGTCTGCAAAAGACTAATAAAAACTTGCAATAAAAAATGAAGACCTTGGAGAATCAGGCCGAGACTGCTATCAAAGCTAAGGATGGTGTCGAAGAAAAAGCGGAATCTGCTGAGGCCATCAAGAAGGTTCTCGAGGCCCAAAAGAGAGAGGCCGAGGAAAAGATGACCCAGGCTCAGAAAAAACTTCAAGATGCCTTGGCCACAAAAGAGGCCAAAGTCAAGGCTGCCGACGAGAAGGGATACAATGAGAGGGTGGCCGATGTCACGGCGGATTACGAGAAATAAGTAAAGCAGGCATGCAACAAGGGTTTTACCCTTGGTTGGATGACTTTACTGAAAAGCTCAAAATCCCCGATGACTCCCTCCTCAGGAACACCGACGTCCTTCCTCTGCCATTCCCCTCAACTCCAAGCCAATCTGACAACGACTCTGAGTCTGAGGAGGAAGTTTTGGTAAGGAAATCAAAAGAAGCTGCTGGGGCCAAGTCCTCTGTTCAAAATGAGCAAGTCCTGGACTTGACTCAAGATGAGGAGGGTGAGGAGGTTCCCAAGGATGCCACTCTTGAGAAGGCATCATCGGATGTGCCTCTCGCCGACAAGAGCCTCGATCAAACCCTTCAGGAAATAGATGCCGAGCTCACGGCTGAAAAAGCTGCCGAGATGTCCTCCCAGCAGTCTTCTGAACTTCAAACCCAACCGTTTGCTGAAGAGTCTTTATTTTGATGTCCTTTTCCTTTATATTTTGTACTTTTGTTTTTTCTTCTTTGGAACAATTGTAAGCTTTGGTCGGCATGACTTCTTTTGAATGTTAATATAGTTTCATTTCCTGAATGTTTGTATCTTTGTCTTCTTTTTACTGCTTTTGTATGATTCCATACTTATGCCTCATTTGGGAACCATCCCTTTTAGTCAAAAAGCCAAAAAGTTACTAAATTAGTCAAAAAGCCAACAACCCATACAAAAAATCAAAGATTCTCTTTTCTCTTTACTTTTTGCACATCTTTTCGTAAAAAGCCAAAAAGTCATCCCAAACATACTAATTTTTTTTAGCTCATATTTTAGCCAAATAGCCAAAAAGTTACTAAATTAGCCTGTTCCCAAACGAGGCCTTAGATTTTTTTGTATATCTTCAATGCACACTTTCACAGTGTAATTTTCTCGGGGTGAAATACCTCGGCTATACGCACCAACGGTTTACATCGACAAGTACATGAGTACTCAGTTTAATACAACCTTGGCCTTAATTTGTAAATTTTTTCACAAATTTCAACAAGTGTCAGACATAACCTTAGTTTAACTTCAACTTGTAAATTTTTCACAAATTTCAACAATTGTTAAACATGATCTCGGTCTAACTCAACTTGTAAATTTTTCTCAAATTTCAACAAGTGTTAGACATAACCTTAGTTTAACTTCAATTTGTAAATTTTTCACAAATTTCAACAAGTGTTAAACATGATCTTGGCTAACTTCAACTTGTAAATTTTTTACAAATTTCAACAAGTGTTAGACATAACTTTAGTTTAACTTCAACTTGTAAATTTTTCACAAATTTCAACAAGTATTAAACATGATCTCGGCTAACTTCAACTTGTAAATTTTTCTCAAATTTCAACAAGTGTTAGGTATAACCTTAGTTTAACTTCAACTTGTAAATTTTTCACAAATTTCAACAAGTGTTAAACATGATCTCGGCTAACTTCAACTTGTAAATTTTTCACAAATTTTAACAAGTGTTAGACATAATTTTAGTTTAACTTCAACTTGTAAATTTTTCACAAATTTCAACAAGTGTTAAACATGATCTCGGCTAACTTCAACTTGTAAAATTTTCACAAATTTCAACAAGTGTTAGACATAACTTTAGTTTAACTTCAACTTATAAATTTTTTACAAATTTCAACAAGTGTTAAACATGATCTTGGCTAACTTCAACTTGTAAATGTTTCTCAAATTTCAACAAGTGTTAGGCATAACTTTAGTTGAACTTCAACTTGTAAATTTTTCACAAATTTCAACAAGTGTTTAAACATGATCTCGGCTAACTTTAACTTGTAAATTTTTCTCAAATTTCAACAAGTGTTAGACAAAACCTTAGTTTAACTTCAACTTATAAATTTTTCTTAAATTTCAACAAGTGTTAAACTAACTTTAGCTTGTATATTCGAACCATTTTCCAACTCTCTGCCCTCTAATGTGAACTGAAGTTGCACTTGGGTTCTCATTATGCGTGTATTCCAGAAACGTCGTCAAGTATCTTTATCAATCATAAGTGTAAAAAAATCAAGCTAAAACTTTATTTATTACTTCAGCAAATAATAAAAAATAAAAAAAATCTAATGATAGAAAATTTTCAGATTGCAAGTGTTCCAGGGCCTTGGCAACTCTTTGCCCTCGCTATCTTCAAGCCGATATGTCCCATTGCCTAACATCGAGATGATTCTGTAGGGTCCATCCCAATTTGGGCCAAGCTTGCCCTCTCTGGGATCCTTCTTGTTGCCGACGACCTTTCTCAAGACGAGGTTACCGATTTGAAACTTCATTGGGTTGACCTTTTTATTATAGGCCCTGGCGAGCTGCTGCTGGTAAGTTGCCAGTTGAATTGCAGCTCTCTCCCTTCTTTCTTCTAGCAGATCCAAATCTCGGGCTAATAATACATCATTAGTCCCATTCTCTACTCCTTGAGTTCTGATTCCTGGGATGTCGACTTCCAGATGAATGACTGCTTCTGCCATAAGCCATGGCAAATGGGGATTCCCCAGTTGATCTTCTCGGCATAGTTCGATATGCCTAGAGTACACTTGGCAGTTTATCCACCCACTTTCCCTTTGTTGCTTGTAGCCTCTTTTTATCCCATCCAAGATAATTTTGTTGGATGCTTCTGTTTGTCCATTGCTTTGGGAAAAGCTTGGGGTTGAAAAGTAATTCTTGATTTTGAACTTTGCACAGAAGCTCTTGATTAGTTTGCTGTCAAATTGTGTTCTATTGTCTGTAACTATTACTCTTGGGATCCTAAACCTTGTGATTATGTTCTTCCATATGAAGCTCTTCACATCCACGTCTCAAATCTTGGCTAGGGGCTCAGCTTCTATCCATTTAGTGAAGTAATCTGTTGCTACCAGTAGGTAGTTCCTTTGCCCAGTTGCTTGGGGCAGTTGTCCAACAAGATCCATGCCCCATTGGGCAAACGGCCAGGGACTGGATACTGGGTTTAGGTCGGCTGCTGGTTGGTGTATCAATGGTGCAAACCTTTGGCACTTGTCACACTTTTTGACATAGGTTTCTGCATCTTTCTACATATAAGGCCACCAATACCTTTGGGTGATGGCCCTATGAGCAAGTGATCTGCCCACAATGTGGCTTCCACATATTCCTTCATGTATTTCATATAAAAAATCTTCAATTTGTGAGGGATGTACACACCTTAAAAGGGGTCCAGTGAAGGATCTTCTGTAGAGATGTCCCTCTACTGTCAGACTGAATCTTGCTGACTTCAATATGATCTTGTGTGCCTCTTTGTGATCATTTGACAGTTTTCCTTCTTTCAGGAATGTTATTATTTCATCCATCTAGCTTGGTCCCATGTCCACACACATTACTTCATGCTCCGTAGTCAATGATTCGATGCTCGGGCCCAACAAGTAATCGACCATTATCGTCCTTGCCTTTCCAGGTTGTATTGCACTAGCCAGGTTGGCCAGGGCATCGACGTGACTGTTATCATCTCGGCTAACCTGCTGTAGTTGGCAATTTTGAAACAAGGCCACCAATCTGCCTACTTCCTTTGCGTATGCCGACATATGTTCATCTCGGGTTGCGAACTCGCTTGTTGTCTGGTTGACTATAAGTTGAGAGTCACAAAAGACTATCACCTCATCTGTTTCTACTGCCACTGCCAGTTTCAGTCCTACAATCAGTGCTTCATATTCTGCTTCATTGTTTGAGGCCTTGAACCCCAAACGAATGGATTGCTCTAGTATCTGCCTATCTGGAGATACCAGTACTACTCCTGTCCCTGCTCTTTGTCAGTTTGAACTCCCATCAACAAACAGTCGAAAGGAGTCGCTGATGTAAATGCTGCAGGGCCTTAGTTTTTCTTCTTTCCTTTGTTCTGTTGCCCTCGGCTGGGCTCTTCTTTGCTCGCTTGGACATCGCCCATCTCAGCTCGACGGAGCCCGATGTACGGTGGCCCCTGGAGTAAACTCGGCCTTTGATTGCCGTTCTAGGTCTGTACTCTAGCTCATACTGGCCTAAGGCCACTGCCTATCTGACTATTTTTCCTGTCAGATCTCCTTGTTGCAGCAGGGACTTCAAAGGGTGTTCAGTCAGCACCACAATTCTGTGGACTTGAAAATAATGGTTCAGTTTCTTTGAAGCCATTACTAATGCCAGTGCCAACTTCTGTAGGGGTAAATACCTGGTTTCTACATCAGCCAGGGTTTTGCTTACATAGTAAACAGCCCTTTGTTTCCCTTTTTCTTCTCAGATTACCACTGCGCTTACCACGTGTTCTGAAACTGCTAAGTATAGGAACAACTTCTCTCCAGGTTCTAGATTTGAGAGAACTAGAGCCGTGGTCAAATACTTCTTTAAGTCGGCCATGGCGACTTCACACTCCTCTGTCCATAAGAAGTCTGTGGCATTTTTCACTAAGTTGAAGAAGGGTTTGCATTTGTCAGAGCTCTTGCTTATGAACCTGTTCAGGGCTGCAGCCCTTCCAATTAGCATCTGCACCTGTTTTTGTCAATATTGGGCTCTTCAACTCAAGGATGGCCTTAATCTGATCTGGGCTGGCCTCAATGCCTCTTCTGGTCACTAGGTATCCTAAAAACTTGCCAGACCAAACTCCAAATGCACACTTCGATGTATTGAGTAGGAGCCGATATGTTTTAAGGATGTCAAAGATTGCTTTTAGGTCGGCCAGATGACCCTTAGGTTCCTTGGTCTTCAAGACCATGTCGTTGATGTAAACTTCCATTGTTCGGCCAATCAGGTATTTGAATAGTTTGGTTACCAATCTCTGGTCAGTTGCTCCTGTGTTTTTCAACCCAAAAGGCATCACTCTGTAGCAATACAGCCCTTTTGGGGTAATGAACGCAGTCTTCTCCTCATCTAGGGGGTACATGGTGTAGACGTCCCTGAACATCCCGGGAAGGAAATCCCCCCCATTTTGTTCATTTGGGCTTACTACAGTTCAGGACTTAATGTCACGGTCCTGTATCTAATCTCGCAGAGTGCAATGCAAGACCGATGAATCATCAAAGAGTCCAAATTCGACAAATCGTTTTGAAAAACTAATTTTTAAAAAGAAGTGTCAAACATGGACTGCTTTGCCAGATACAGAGTCGCCACCTAAATATTTTATTTTTGGGAAATTTAGGAAACCCTGACTCGTTGCCTAAGGCCACGTGTTCGTCATCACCAAAGTTACCTCGGCTCGGGAACTTGGGTACGATTGGGGAAGGTCACTTCGTGAGCACCCTCGCTCGCCCGATCAAAGATCGGCCTCTACTAACCATGATATCTAGTTTTGAAAACATTATGTGCTCTTATTCCGGTTATTAATCTAGATTTACTATGTGATGCGCACAGCATACAAATATAGACCGGATCGCCTGAATTGGAATAACACATCTCATGTTTGTTTTGAAAATGGTTTGTTACTCGCAAGTAGGCTTAAAATGCAGATTTTGCCACCCTCGGGTGGGCTTAGAAAACAAGATGATTTGCCACTCTCAAGTGGGCTTAAAACTCACAATTGATGAATTGTTCCAATCCAAATAACCCAACCTTCACCCACAGGCATTCAGGCAGGTATACCACGTAAACACATAGCCTCATGGTAAGCATGCTATCATGGCAGTCACTCACACACATACAAGGATGCTAAAGCATAAACACTTACCGAGTACTCCAAGCCAAAACAAAAGCTATGTTAGAAATCCATGCATGATCCTAACTATACAGAAATACCTAATGCAACACATGTAGGAATGCAATTACAATAGGCTCGGCTATTCTAAAGATGGCATATGATGATGCTACAACTAACACATATTCAATTTGGAATTGAAACACAAATGCAGTTAGTATAATGCGCCGAGTCCGGTGCATGCAAGACAGATGAATGATGCAAACATGCGAGCATAAGTATGCTAATTGAAGCATGTTCTAATCTAACCATCATAAGTTGGTAAATAAAAGGGAGAAATGAGTGGGGTTGGAAGACATACATCACACTCATGCACACTTATTACAACATTGCCCTCGCTCGGAGGGTCCGAATAAATAATACAGTCCGAATAATAATTACAATCCAAATAAGTACAAAACCCTAATTAATTAACAATTTAACTAGGAAAGAAAGTAAATTAGCATGCAAATCCATGGACCGCCTCAGCTCTGTTCCGAATGATGAAAGATGCATGCTCGAGTTGCCTTGCGCGGAAATCTATTGCGATGCCTCGATTCACCTCTGTTTGCAACTAATGCCGGAATGCTGGGCAAGGCTTTAGAAAGCTGCTGATTTCTGATTTGCTGCAATAGAGAGCAAGAAAGGGGCACAGCAAAGTATTTTCACATATGTATGCATGACTACTCTTTAGGGAGTGTAGTCCTCGATCCTCATGCCATCAATCACGCATCTCGATGCATGATGGCCGATGAGTCGAATTACACGACTCGATGTGAAATGAATGCACAAATAAACATAACAAGACCTAAACTCCATCATGGGTAATTCGGAGTGTCGGCGATCGGGAATTGAGACACGTTCCGTCTCTCGGAGTACGAAACGTCCCTTGTTTCCCGTGCTTGGGCTAACTCCTATCCCAAACACAATGCAAATGAGATGGCATACACAATGCGACTAACATACAACCTAGCATACACAATGCTATGAAATGGCATACACAATGCTCGATGTAACATGGCATACACAATGCTCTAACATGTAACTCAGCATACACAATGCTATGGACCGAAATGGCATACACAATGCACGATGGACTTACACCAACATGAGTGGACCTTAGCCACACTCACATCAGTGGCCATACAATGATGAAAAGAAAACAAGAACACTCATGCAAACATGCCCAATGTAAGGGACCGAATCTGAGGCACAAAGTGCAACTTTAGCAAAGCATGGCAAGGGATGCAATATGGCATAGAATAGCGCATGATACAGCTCTGAAACAGCATGTAAAGTGGTCCCAAATCATGCAAATATGTCACACAATGCAAGTTAGGGGGCCCGGGTACCGGCACTAGTGAAGTACGTTACACTAGAGGTACCCAAAGCAGTGCACCAAAGGCAAAACCAACCCCAAACAGACCCTAGGCAGGTCTGAAACAGTAGGGAAATAGCCTAAAATGATGGCTCAGAATGCAACGAAATGGAGCTCATTCAATGGTCCGAAAACAAAGCATACAAGCCCGACTCTCAAACACATTTAAAGAGTACAAAACATGGCAATATGGAATTAACATAGGCTCTGAATTGTGATGTAAAACGACCCCAAAGCATGAAAATACCTTAGCACATGCATGCAATGGACCTCAAACCTCAAAGTTAAGCATGGGTATTGAACTACAAGCATGCAAAACAAACATCATTCAAACATGAGACCCAAAAACAGAGCTAGGGAAGTCCAAAATAAGCACATTATCAGTTTAAGACATGGCCAAAATGTGCTAAAATCAAGGTCCAACAAAGCATGCAAAGAAAGCTAGTAAACCATGAGTTGTTCTACAATTATATGAAGCATATGAGGGCTCACCAAACCAGACAAAAAAAGATGTATGCCAAGTCAAAATATGCCCAAATAACCACTGAAACTCAATCAATGCATGCAAAAATGATGGGCTCCTTTGAAAGGCCAATAAGAGGGTTACTCTACACATACATGATGGACATCAATGATGGCAAAACCACCTCTAGAAATAGGTTATGACAGCCCTAAAACTCACCAAAAAGGCCCTGAAATCAACCTAGGAAGCATGCAAATGAAAGACCCTTTGAAAGGCCTTGAGTGAGATTGTTCTACACATGCATCATAGACATAAAATATGGCCAAAGGGGCTCTGGATAGAGTCAAGGAAGATCTTAAAACTCACAAAATAGGGCCTGAAATGTGACTTCACAACATGCAAGATGGAGCCCATTTGGAAGGCCAACAATGCTAGTAAAGAGGACAAGGGGTGAGAGGGTCACCCCTTTCTGATTTTGAAGCTCAAAAATA
The DNA here is from genome assembly GCF_055761805.1 of Camellia sinensis. NCBI lineage: Eukaryota > Viridiplantae > Streptophyta > Magnoliopsida > Ericales > Theaceae > Camellia > Camellia sinensis. The sequence goes on from NC_138974.1 coordinate 32,868,053, forward strand.
CATATTGGCCACTAAAAATCCATTGGATTTCAGTGGCCAAAAGGCCAAACCAAGGCCAATGCAAATGCTCTAATGCATAGCCCTAAACATGAGGAAATGGAGCATACAAGGGGGAAGATGACCCCAAACAAAAAAATGTTCTTAAACAAACATGTTTAGAAGATCAAAAAAAGACTTTTTTCAGTTTATGTCGAAGTCCAAAAATGCTTGCAAATAAGGCTAAACTATGGAGCAAAATAATACAAAAATGGGAGAAATAGAGGCTTACCCTTGTAGAGCCGACCCTCAACAACTTATGGACCAAAAATGTGACTCCTCAAGCTCTACAAATGACCTCCAAGATGCTTGAATGGATGGTGGAGGTGGTAGGCTATGAGGTGTAGTAAGTGGCCAAGAATAATGGGGTTTTGATGCTTGGAATGGAGAGTTATGGAGGAGGGTGTATGTATGCCTTAACCAAAGGATTCAACCCTTGCAATGGAAGCTCAGCCCCTCCTTTATAGAGGAGAGGCTCTAAAGCTTCTTAAGGAAGCTAAAAACCAAGCTTAAACATCCTCCATACACGTGTATGGAGGATGCATTCTGAGGCTTCTAGCTGGCACAACTGGCTTCAACTCAATGAGACAAAAAAGGAGAAAACTGGCCGATTAGTTCAGGTAGTCAGCCGACCACTTTTCCTGGTCGGCCGACCAATTCAAAGGGTTCAGGTGGTCAGCCGACCACCTTTTCTGGTCGGCCTGCTACTTTTTCTGGTTTTTCAGGACAAAAATTGGTCTGTCGGAAAGAAAGATGGTCGGCCAGTGATTGGGAAGTCCAAAAGTGGTCAGCCAGGTGTCCAAATTGAAGCCCCAGAAGTTAGCTTTCTAATGGCGCAAACCTTGCATCAACATTTCTCCTGTGCAAAAAAGTTATGCCTGTTTTGGTGAAGCCGCGCAGATTCGGTCCAACCGGAGTGATGCCCTACTTCAATCAACCATATCTCCCCCGTCCGGACTTGGCTTTAGGAGATTCTTGAGTGAAAAATGAAACCCGGAAGTAAGCTTTCCAATGGTGGTGACCTTATAGCTGAAATCCAAGCAAATGAATAGGCCTGATTCAGCGAGGACTGTTTGTCCCTCTCTTAACGGTTCATGCCCATTTTCTCCCCCAACTAGGTTTCTTCCCCATTCTTTTCTTTTCTTCAACTCCAAACCCCAAAGTAAGGTGTTTTGAAAGATTTTTCAAAGATCTCATCTCTCTTTCATTCATTTCCACTTTGTCCTTGCTCGGTTTATCGAAAAGCGCAACATTTAATGAAATGCGAGCGTCGGAACATCGTAGGAACTTTATTTTCAAAACATTTTGAAAGAGAGGGTTTCAAGGTCCAAAATATTTTGATCAAGATTGTTTCGGTCCAAAAGGGATATGAAGTTGAGATTTGACTCTCTTCTTGCCGAAGAAACTGAACCTTTCCCCTGCACACCTTTCTCCACCACGTAAACCATCAGTCATGTCCAAGTCTTAAGGGCGGTCAAAAATGGGATATCTACACATGGCTATCTGATAGTACCCCTTGTAGACATCCAAGAAGCTTATCCTTCCATGCCCTGAGGTGGAGTCCACTAGTTGGTCTATCTTGGGTAATAGAAAATTGTCTTTGGGACATGCCTTGTTCAGGCAGGTAAAGTCCACGCAGACTCTCCATTTACCATTATTTTTCTTTACCACCAATGTATTCGATAGCCATGTCGGGTAATTTACCTCTCGAATGGATTTAGCCTCCAGTAGTCTGTCCACTTCCTCTTCCACTGCCTCAACATGTGGCAACGTCGGTCTTCTTGCCTGTTGGATCACGAGTTTGGCCGACCTGTCTACGTTCAGTCTATGGCAAGTGACCTCGGGGTTAATGCCTGGCATTTCGTAAGGCGTCCAGGCAAACACTTCAATGTTTGCTCTCAAGAAAGCCTCTAATTCTTTTTCCTCCTCTTCAGCTAAGCCTGAACCAAGAAGAAAGAAACGTTCTTCATCTTCCTGCTGGACGAGGAATTTCTTTAGGGCTTCTTCACTCTTCTCGACTGGCTCCTTGCTGACGTCCTCTAAGACTTCCACGTCCTCGTCTTCGATCTCTGCCCCTTCTGGTTCTTGTATGCTACAGGTAGATTTCATTGCTGCCATGGAGCAGTTCTTTGTCTGCAGGTGATCCCCTCTGACCTCTTCTATCCCATGCTTTGTTAGGAATCGCAGTAGCTGATGCAATGTTGAGGGAACCGCCCCCATTGCATGCAACCATGGCCTTTCCAAGATAATATTGTAAGGGGAGGGTGTATCGATTATGGTGAATTCTGTCTTTATCTTCTTGGTGCCAGCCTGCACTTCCAAGCTTGTTACGCCCAGCGGCCATGTCGGCGTTTTATTGAACCCGACCATTGGGCCATTGGACTGCTCCATATCGTCAGGGTGAAGGCCCAGCTCCTTGTAACATTTGACATACATAATGTCACAGGAGCTGCCTTGGTCAATTAGGATGCGCTTTACTTGGCACTCCCTAACCTGGAGGGATACTACCAAGGCATCGTTATGCAAATGTTGTACCATCTCAATGTCGGCTTAAGTGAAGGATACCACTGGTCCCTGGCACTCCTCGGCCCGAGGTCTTTTCTACCAGACCTGGTACACATGCTGCAGGTGTTTTACCTTCTAGGTCTCCCTCCGTATTTTCGTTGACCTTCGAATGAATTACATTGACTACCCAAGGTCCGCCTGCTTGCGGTTGCTGTGCTGGGGGAGGTGGAGTTGCTGGTGCCTGAGGAAGTCTTGCTTGCTCTTCTCTTGTCCTGGCTTCATCTACAAGGTCCCTCAAATGGCCTTGCCTTACCAGGTCTTCTAGGTGTGACTTCAGGGCTCTACAACCCTGAGTTAGGTGCCCATTTTCATTATGGTAAGCACAATGCTTGCCAAGGCTTCTTCCCATAAACTCTCCTGGTACCCTAGCTGGTGTTCTGAAATAGGGTTGGGTTCAGATTTTATCCAAGACTTTGTGGATTAGGATTTGAAATACAGTTGTGACTGCCTGTGCAGTTCTCAGCCCTAACTCTTGCTTGTAGGATCCATTGTTACCTCGGCCTCGCTTCGGCGAGCTGTTTGCTTTCTCCTGCTTTGTCGCTTTTGTCCCTGGCGTATCTTCCTCGACTCTGGCGTATTTCTCAATTCTGGCCATAAGCTCCTCTATACTTTTTGGCAATGTCTTTGTCAATGACTTTCATAGTGCACAATCATCTTTTAGGCCGTTCTTGAAAGACACGACTGCCACCTCTTGGTTGTATTCGGGTATTCGGTTGAACACCTCATAATACCTTTTTGCGTAGGCCCTAAGGCCTTTATCCTCACTGATTCTTAGGGCCATTAGGGCGTCCACCCTTAATGGCTGCAGTTTGTTTGTCACGTACCTGGCCACGAACATCTCGGCCAGGCTCTCCCAGGTCTTCACACTTCCTCTCGGCAATTTGTGAAACTAGTTCGATGCAATCTCCCCGAAGGATGAGGGGAACACCTTGCAGAGCAACGGCTCGTTCCCAGTGTATAGTGCCATTGAGTTTAGGTATAATCCGACGTGAAAGTTGGGGTCCGACTTACCCTCGTATATCTGGAACCTCGACATACTGAATCTTTTTGGGGCTTCAACTTTGTCTAACTCTACCGAGAATGGCGTTCTCGGCTTAACTGTTGAAGTTACCTCGGCATGCTCTTGCTTCCTCTTAAGGTAATCTCTCAAATCCTCTTTGGTCTGCCCAGGAGCTCGGCTATCCCCTGATTTTAGTCTCTTAGGTGCATTGTTTTTCAGCTTTGTTGTGAGCCCTTTTTGATCTTTCTCTATTGGTCGCATCGAAGCACAACTCTTTCCTTTGAACATGTCGATGTTCTCTGGGGTCTGCCTCCTTGATGCAATGTGTCCTTCGAGACTCTTCCCCTCTTGGCTCCCCTTGCCCGACCTCCCTTGAAGGCCGGTGAGAGTGTCTTTCGCTTCTAGCGTGCTGGGGGGCTACAGGGATTGTTTTCTGCCCTCCCTTCTGGGCATTGGCCGCTAGAATCGGCGTGTCCTGCAGCGAGAATGGTGGCTGCATGACGTTGTTTTTCATCATGAAATTGACCATTGTTTGTAGGTCCACCAATTTGTTTGCCATGGTCTTCACTTCGTTGTCTCTCCGCAGGCATCTTTCTTTCCATACTTGGAGGTCATCTTCGTTGTAGTAACCACTTTGGTTCGTTTTCTTTGGTACGTCGCCCTCCTGGCCGACGTCCTTTCCTCCGTGATTCTGGTCTCTATTGCAGTTGTCCTCTTCAACATCAAGATCTACAGGTCCCCCACTCCCAATAGGAATGTTATCCCCAATCTTCTCTTTCTGCCCATCGTTGTTGGCCATCTATTCTCCTTAAGTTCCCACAGACGACGCCAAATTGTGTGAGTGAATTTCTGCCGCCTACAACAGAAAGATAAGCCCGAAATACCCAATAGATGCATTTCCTATTGGGTATTTCTGTTGTAGGATAAGCCCGAACGACCTGCAACAGAAAGAAGAGATTCCAGTGGTGGTTCGTCCACCCGGGGGCACTTTGATGATTAAGTCAGTAATCAAATATCTCTCAAAGATAATCAGTAGAGTTTAACTCACTGTTCTGAATATAAATTGCGTACCTTAAACCCATGGGGGTGCCTCTTTTTTATAGTTAACTCAAGCCTAGTCCCAATAGAAGCCTTGCTTCAATAGACTTTAGCTCAGTGCTTATCCTGGACTCTTCAATAGATAAAGATAAACCCCCTAAGAGCTTTATCCTTATCCAGATTGAGTCCCTTTCTCATTCTAGGACTCTTGTCTCTTATATGCTTATCCCGGATTCCGATATCTTTGGAGACAACCTCGGCCTAGCCGAGATCACCTCGGCGTCATGACCAGGACACGTAGCACCTCGGCTGACACGTCGGCGTCACCTTGGCCACGCGTTGGTACTCAGAAAATATATCCCCACAGTAGGTACATAAAAATATTTTCTATTTATTTTCAATACAAACCGTGGGTACATCAACTTATGTAGTAGACTAAATTTGACTTTCAAGCAAGAATAACATGGCAACATGTACAATCAAGAATGTGTTTGGCACATCAAATATATGAATTGAAAGAAATTGAAACACACTGACAATAACACAGCAGCAAACATAAATATTAATTATGATTAAACTGGGTACATCTATCATGCAAATCTATTTGGCCACTTTCATGGGAAAATATAAAAATCTGTTTTAAGCTTGTTGTCAAAATTGTAAAATTAAATAAATAAATTCACGAATAAATCAAAATTATATACCAAGAGCGCATTCTAAGAATTACAACTAAATTACAATAGAAATACCCAATAGATTAAAATAAGGAAAATAAAGAAAGCAAACCGAAGCCTGCATGGTAGCAGTTTCCTTAAAACAGATTTTTGCCGCCTCACGGGTTAAATGCTTGAGGAATTCCAGCATCTGTCTCCTAGGATACGACGGTCAAAAACTAGCTATGGCAGAAGCACTCTCTATCTAGCTTAGCGAACAAAAACCGTGGCAGCACTCTCTTACTGTAGTAACTTTTTGACAAATTGACTTGTAAAATGGAAACAAAAATTTCTGTGTTGAGACTAGACAGGAGGGTCTCATTTTATACATGTATAGGAGAGAGAGGAAGAGCCTCTAGCCTTTATGGTTGGTCACTAATGCACCATTAACCTGCCTTTATGGTTGGTCACTAATGCATCATTGACCTCTGCAATATTGCAAGTTACAAACATATTATACACACTAATCCCACTATCTCTTTCATAAAACTATCTTCATGAGGTAATTTTTCATTCGATTCTCAATAATTTTTGGCTATTCTTTTTGTGGTGTAAAGATCTCATTGCAAACCCAACACAGTGGATGGTTGGGGCCCACTTTAATATTTAATTAAAGTCACCAAAATTTTTTTTTTTTCCAACAATTACCACATTGGTATAATAAATATATGTTCTTCCTTTCACATATTATATTTAGGGTTGCAAATGAACAGAATTGTTTGTGAACAAGTTCAAGCTCACCTTGATAAGAGCTCGTTCGAACTCAGTTCATTAATTTTATTTTATTTTATTTTTTATTTTGTTTTTGCATTTGAGCTCAAACTCGAACTCGTTAAATTTTTAATAAACAAGTCCGAACATATTAAAACTCGGCTCGTTTAACATTTATTATTTATATATAAAATAATGTAAAAATATGTATAAAAAATAAGATAAATATGTTAGTTATATATTTAAAAAATATAAATATAAATAATAGTTAACTATAGATAGTACTTTATATAATTGTAGTGGTAGATATTATTATTTTGGTAAAATATTGACTTTTTTAATATATATTTATATATATATTGTCTATATAATTACATAATCAAAGTTTTAATTATAACTTTAGTCTCATGCGCAAATATAAATTTATAAATTTTTTGATTTGTTAATGTTCGTGAACAAACTCGAGCTCAAGTCAAACCTAATTTAACTTGACTTGAACTCGATTCATTAAATTTTTATTTAACTCGAACTCAAACTTGTTAAAATTTTAATAAACAAATCAAAAGATACTAAAATTCGATTCGATTCAGCTCGACTGATTTGCCACCCTAATTTTATCCAGGCGTTATTTGATGCATAATTTTTGCTATAAAAATTTGATTATGGTACTATGATCTTATATGAGCACTGCCACACTGGGGTGAGCTATTGGGCCGATCCAAAATCATAGGAAATGGTCAGCCAGCGAGACTGTTTCTTTAAAGCAAACTGTATCTCAATCTCAGAGAGGCATTCTGAGACTCCTGCATAAGGATTCAATTGACAAACTTTGAAGTATATATATCAAAGGGGGAATTACACTAAACCTCCCGAGAGCTTGTGTTATTTTGATTCTTAACTTTTTAATTGTAACATATTTGATCTTGAATTTTAATTTTTGTTTCAAATAGGAATTATTGAATATACCATTACTCAATTTCAAGGATAAAATCGTCAATTTAATAAAATATAAACTAATTTGATAAAAATAAATGTCAAAAAATATTTTTAAAATTTTTAAAATTATTTTTACCTACCAATGATAAAATTATGTAAAATTGATAAATCTTTTACACATCTATTTATTTATTTTTCTACCAAATTAATTTGTATTATATATTTGGATGATGATCATATAATGAGTGGTTGTTTTCATTTTCATTAAATTAGTTTCTATTTTTTCAAAAGTTAAATATGACAACAACTTTGATATCAGTATTAAACCAATCCATTAAATCAAAAAATTTAAAACTAAAAATATTTTATATATTAAATAAATCGATTACACATTAAAAGCCTAACAACCACCCATTATATGATCATCATCCAAACAAATAATAAAAATTAATTTGGTAAAAAAAAAATAAATGTGTAAAAAAATTATCAATTTTACATAATTTTATCTTTGATACGTAGAAATAATTTTTAAAAATTTAAAAATATTTTTTTAACATTCATTTTTGTTAAATTAGTTTATATTTTATCAAATTAATGACTTTGCCCTTGAAATTGAACAATGGTATTTTCAATTATTCTTATTTAAAACAAGATTCAAAATTCAAAATTAAACGTGTCACAATTAAAAAGTCAGAGATCAAAGTGACACAAGTCCTAAACAATAACGACTGTTAGTGTAATTCCCTTATATCAAAACAAGAAAGCAAATAAATACATATGAATGAGAGAGCATTTTTGAGAAAATCTTCAACATAACGTATGTTAGAACAGTCACATAACTCACATATCCGGAAAATAAAACTCTAGGAGGGTTGCACATAACGCACGCGGATGAATATATAATGCCATTTAAAAGTACAATCTAAATGGCCAGGTAAAATTTTTCACATGCTTTTCCGTAGATTTTCAAAACCAGAAATCTACTTTTGAACGAGAGAAGCCAAGTTTTGCCTAATGTCTTCTTTAGCTTGTCGATCAAATGGATCATCACCGATATACAGATCTAAAATTGACCGGCACAGAAGTTTGCTCTGGATGCTTCCTACCTCATTTCCATCAACTACACAATTAAATAAAAATAATATTAATCGAGGTGCAAGATATTCCTGTACATAAAACGATCAGTATATAGGATGATTTTTCATTGTTTTTTCAGTCAAGGAAAAATAATTAATTGAAATGATCAGGTAATGCCAAAATCTGTTTCACTGAGGTCCATTATATTACGCTTATAACAGTGTCATACAATTGACTCTTTCAGTATTCACTCGAATTGAAGGTACAAAGCTTCATCCACGAAGCCTTAGTGTGCAGTGGAGTCCCACAGTAGAATTTGATTTGGTGCACATTATTCAAAGCCGAGCTCCTTAAGGTCGCTATGAAACTCCTCTGTTGCCACATCTGCTTAGGATCACATACATTCTAGCATTCATGTTTATAGGCTTGGTTAAAAGTTTCACAAACATGTCTGTGCTTTGTGTATTTTCCTGTGCATGCATTATCATTCCAAAATTTCAATGACCTTAATGCTCTACCTTTCCTTTCATTGGCAACTTGAAGATGGTCATTTTACATGATGAGCTACAATCAAATGACATGAAAAGTAAAACGTTTCATTGCCTACAATTTCTACAAGCAACACAAGATAAATTTAAACAAGAAATGATTAGATATAGTTTCCACTAATTTTAGTTTCAGAGGAGTCATCAATTTGGAAGCAGTAATAAACAATTTTTGCTTGATGAAATCATTGAGTATGTCTATTGCATCTATAATATATTATTTAAAAACCAGAAAAACATTTTGAACATAAATTTTCGTACTTGTCGTGCGAATCACATTGCCCTGTTCCCTTGAGAGATCTATGATCGATCCTCGAGGAATCTTGTATTCATCTTTAAACTGGGAAGTGAACCTGTAGAAAATGACTGTAAGGTGAAAACAATAAATAAACATGCTACATAATGAATTTTTTTCCATTAAAACTGACTGATTTTTTTATTGTTCTCAGTCACATAAATCAACAAGATTCTATTAGAAGACCTTCCAACAGAAACTTTAAAACCAACATGATATAATTCAAAAATATAATTGAAAGGAAAAAAAAAAACCTCGAGATATTAGTGACAAGGCAGAGAAGGATGAAATGCAAGCAAAAGCAAAAACAAGTTATATACAAAGAGATGAAGGAAGGGCAATATTTTGTGTGTTACAAACAACTGTCGAAGTGAATTGAAGCAATCTAAGGGTATATCACAATAAACATAAAGGACCAAGGAAAAATAAATAAATAAATAAAAACATAAAAAACATTCCAACATGCAGAACTTTACAAATTCAAAACTTCTTATATTTCAATAGTGCGATGTCCTTCAAAAGACCATATCAGCCATATGATAGTGTATGTTGGCAAAAGAATGATTTACCTTTGAAGCAATTCTTTGTTATCTGCGCCACCAAACTTTTGTAGTCGGGTTCCAACAGACTCTTCAAAAGCACTGCGTACAGAACGAATGCTTAATCTTCCATAAACAATTTGAAGTCTGACAGTCATGCAAATATCACTTTCCATCAGATCATCAAATAACTCCTTGTTCTTCTCCTTCAGTTCAGAAACAGAAATATTTCCATATTTCTCACCCAGAACTTTCTTTATATCACCATCATCAGCATAAACACCTGTAGAATTACTTCCATCATAAAGGAAATTTCAAAGAGTGATGTCAATGTATGTTTTATTACTACAAGAACAGCAATTGAGAAAACAAAACGGCACATACACGTAATACTAGAATTAACATGAAGGATACAAAATATTTAAGTACGATCATTGTGCACAATCTAAATTATTTACAATAAAATATGGCAAACAATGTGTAACATAGAAGATGAGGCCCCGTTTGTTTTGGGTTATAGCAAGGGGATTAGGATTACTAGTACCTTGGGATTAGTATATGGGGTGTTTGTTTTGAGAGATAGCCTTGGGACTATTAATACCTTGGGACTAACTAATACCTTGGTATTACTAATACCTTGTTTGTTTTGAGAGATAGGGAGGGTATTACTAATACCTTGGTATTACTAATACCCTTGGGGAGAGGATTCATAGTGAGGAGGTAGAGATGGTATTAGAAAAATAGTGAGGGGATTAGAAATTTTTTTATTTTTTTTATTTTTTATATATTGGAAATTGTTTTTAAAATATAATTTTTAATTTTTTATATTTTTTTATTTGTTTTATTATTTTATATAAAAATAATTTAACAATTCCTCACTACTAATCCCCTCACTATCAATCCCCTCACTACTAATCCCCTCACTATCAATCCCCTCACTAACAATCCCCTCATTATTAATCCCCTCACTATCAATCCCCTCCATTCTATCTCTGAAAACAAACGACCCTCACTAACAATCCCCTCACTATTAATCCCCTCACTATCAATCCCCTCCATTCCATCTCTGGAAACAAACGGGGCCTGAGTGTCTTATGATGAGACTTAAAATTGTGTAGGATGAGTTTTGGGCATTGTGAAGCCCACAAATAGAATGATTGAACCAACAAAAATGTGATCACCAAAGGTTTAGCAAAACATAAATCCAATGCAATGTGTACAACAAAGAAAATTTTCCCATAATTATGTCAATGGATGTCATTTAAAAAAATAAAACAAAACAAGTTAATTGATATTTCGGCGGGTTCACATCTTCATAGCATCAATCAATCACCAATAATTGAGTGTCTGATTTTGTTCACATACTTTGCCGAGGTGTGTAAAAAAAACACACTTAATGAGTAACCCCATGATTGGTTAGTGTGATGAATTCTATTTAAAGTGTAATGGACCCATTTAGCAACAAGCTACCATCAATTGATACTGTTCCAACAATATTTGAACTTAAAATTTCCCCTTCAATTAAAGAAATTCATGAAACTATAGAGGCAAGTAAAAACCAGACTGAATTTCATAGGTACATAAATGAATTACAGTAATAGGTGATACCTAGTTTTTCGAGGAATGTGTTAGAAATTGAAATTGGAGATCATAGTATAACTAAATATAGAAGCTAAAGAACGAAATGAGGTACCGAATGCGTAGACGTCGATTTTTTTCAAGCCCAGCACACTCTTTTTTCGCAACCCAATTCCGAGAAGCCGCCGAGAATCTCCGAGAACGGAAGGAAACGAGACGCCGGTCCTTGGATCAGTGATTGGAGATGGATCAGGTGCTAGAGAGAGAGAGCCCCAGGAGGGAGAGGAGTAATTGCAGAAATTTGAGACCAAGAAATTCAGAGCATTTTGGAGAAATGGGTTAGCGGGGTTTTGGGAGATGGCATAGGCGGCGCCAGCGGCGGCGGAGGCGGCGGCGACGGAGCACGCGACGGAGGAGGCGGAGAAGGAGCGAGAGTGAACATTGGGTCGGCCGTTGATGGGGGGCTTTGGGGACTGAGAAAACAAGAAAGGGTAGCGCAGAGATACCATTGTATTGTCTTCCTTGGTGAAGTCACAATTGCGGACTTGATTGCGAGAGTATAAAAAGATATGGGTAAGTTTTTTTGATTTTTTTGATTTTTTTTTTTTGGATTTTTAAAATATTATTTTTGAGTTTAATTTTTTTTTTAATTTACTCCAAATAATTTTAGAAAAATTACTCATAAATCTCATTTTGGTAAATATTTCTCTATTAGCTCTGAGTGTTTTTCTTAAACCATTTAGTCCTTTCTATTTTTGGTATGATATATATTTTTGATATATTATATATGAAATTTACATTTTTGCCCATATTGTGTTCTAAAAGTGGTTTCACCATTACCAATTTAGCGTTTGGTTTATGATGTTTTATTTTGGGACATCACAAAACAATAGTCCCAGTTTGGTGTTTGGTTTGCATGAAAGCTTTCAGGAATCATGTTTTATGATGTACACTCATGTAAGATTCTTAAAAAGAGTTCATCAGTTTTGATTGTAGCTTCACTTTCCTACCTCGTTTGTTCTGATACTCATAAACCCTCTCATTTTTCCCTGTTCTTCCTCAACCTCTTTTTCTCTCTCTACAAACCTCGTTGTTTCTCTTTTTCTCTCTCTTTTCCTCTATACAAACTCCATTATGCTTCTCCAAACCGCTTCGGCTTTCTCTCTCTTGAACCCTCATGGGAACAATCTGAGTCCATTTGGGTCCTCTATTTTGGGGGTTTCTTCGAAAGCCAAGATCGGATATGGGTTTGTGGTTTATGCTTCCAAGGGCTCGGACAATCGGCCTCTTACGGGTGTAGTGTTCGAGCCATTTGAAGAGGGGAAGAAAGATCTCTCACTTGTCCATACTCTCCCTCAATCTTCCATTGCTCGCTAGAAATACTCCGATGGATGCGAATTTGCTAGTGACATCATCAATATCAACATCATCAACATTTGGCCTTCATCAGGGACATCAATAATATCATCAACATCATCAACATTTGGCCTTCATCAGCGACATCAATAACATCATCAACATTAGCAACATCAACGACATCATCAACATCATCAACGTCAGCAACTCCGGGGATGATTGAATCACCGACGTAATTTGCAGTGTTTGTGTACGACGGCGATGTTAATGGGGGTAATGAAGCAGATAAAGCAACGTTTTGGTCCGTCCCAGTCAACGATGCCACTTCTTGCTGTAAGCATGTTGATTTCCTCCCGATTTAGGGTTCCTTCTGAAACGCCAATGTGAAATTCGTGCTGTTTATATTCGAAGATTCAAAACCCACATTTAGGGTTTCAATAAGAACGCATAGCAATGTTCAAATGTGGAAATGATCATTACCATTGTTTCCTTATACAGTCTGAAAGCTTCAATCAAAGACGAGGAAAAACTAAAAAGCCCTATAGTGCGCTCCATGGCCACAAAAGTAAATTCAACAATACACAATACTAACATTGCCCTCAAATTAAAACATAAAAACACGGAAGGTGAAGGCCAAATGTGAGATTACAATAATCTCAGGACTTTTTGGTTTAAATGAAAAGATGCAGGACTAAATAGTCCATAAGTTATTAATTTGAGATTTACTGGAGTTTCACCCAATAATTTTTTGTCCAATTTTAAATGAAAAATACATTGGTAGTCATGTGATATAAAAATAGATAACTTGCCTTTTGCATCCTTTAGGTTTCACAAATTTGTTACATTGGCTTTAAAAGTATTTTTCCATCCTACCTTGATCATTTATATTTGTATTTTTTTTTAATTTACTCTCAAAACAAAATGTCTTCTAATTTTTAATGATAAAATGCCGCTTTGGTAACTATGTTGCATAAAAATAAATTATTTTAAAATTTGGTTGAGTTTTGAAAACTGGTTTTTTTATTTTAATTTTTTGTAATTAGAAAAAAAGTTTGACAAAAATAAATATTAAAAACTATGTTTTTAAAATTTTAAAAAATAATTATACCTTGAGAAAAGAAAATAATGTGAGAATAATTAACTTTTATTTTTCATTTTGCTACCAAACTATTATTTTTTTTAAAAAAAAAAAATCATAAAAACTCAGCCACATAAAAAGGTGTCTGAATACATACAAGTGACGGTCATGGTATAGGGTAAGACGATGAATGAAAGGGATAGAGGTAGAGAGGTGGTGAAGGTTGAGGTAAGGAGAAGACTGAAGGAGCCGTGGAAGTTTAGGAGTAAATTTGAACACTAAAAGCTAAAATGAGAAGAAAAAAAATTTAAAGGCCAAAGTAAGTAAATGTGAAAATTAAAAGGGCCAAAATGTAATATATCTATTTTGTTTAGTAGTGTCACATGGCTATCAACATGACATTTTATATTCAAAATTGAATGGAAGTTAGTTTTGAAAATAAATTGAAAAAAAGCTACAAATGTTTAAGGTCAAAATAAGAAAGAAAGAAAGAAAAAAAATAAATGAAAGTGAAAAAAATTATAAAATTTAAACGGGCAAAGTGTAATTTCTCCATAAATATATATTGTGGGGGTTGCGTCAAGTGACATGTACGTGGAACGTGGGCTTGATTTTGGGAGGTGGAGCTTGGTGGGTCCGATTAGGGTCCAGGTAGCTTAGCCCAAGCTGGCATTTAAGTTCCTTTTTAGATTGGGTTTATCAACTTGTTAATAGTTTTAATTTTTATTTGGATTAGTCTTTTTCATTTTCTATTAATCAAAACACAAAAAAAAGCCTCGCAATCAACTATTGGCGATGATACGATGGTTTGGGGTATATGTCACAGGCAGTGATGGAGTGTGGTGATATTTTGTTTTGTTTTGTTTTATTTTGTTTTGTTTTTTATTATTTTTATGAACGAGTAATCAGATTAGATGAAACGTGGTGATGGTGATGGTGATGGTGATGGTATTGGTGCTGGCATTAATAGGTAGACTTTAGAAGTGTTAGTGAAGGCAAGATAAGTGAGAGAAAAAATAAGGGGATAAAAGAAATATATAATACGGATAGAGTGTGTTTATTTTTTTTAGTTTGATACTAACTCAAAAATGATTTATTGTCATAAATCAAATTTTAGGGACCTAGTGTGTTTTTTGGTCTAACCCTACGGAGGTAATGTGTAGTTTACGCCATGTTGTTAATTTTGATGAAAAATGGTATTTTTGTAATTATTTAATTTGAGAGAATTCGTTATTATTGTTAAACAAGTTGAGAGAGAGAGAGAGAGTCTGTAAAATATATTCTATGAAACCAATGTACATGGTCTCATTTATATAGGAAAAAGAAGACAAAATAAGGAAGTCCTAAACTAAGGCTATAATTAAGCCTAGGATACAGCTACACATAGCTATATATATATATATATATATCTAAACATATCTATCTACGTACATATCTATCTATCTATATATATGTATTAACAATCCCCTCAAACTCAAAGAGGATAAACATCAACCAACTTGAGTTTGGAAACAGGTTCAATGAAGCGGCCATGAGGATAAGCTTTGGTGAAGATATCAGTAGGTTGATCAGCAGAAGAGATCGGATGGAGATAAAAAGTACCATGAGTGACATGTTGACGAATAAAATGGTAGTCAATCTCAATATGTTTGGTACGATCATGAAAAATATCATTGTGAACAATTTGAATAGCACTCTGATTGTCATAATAGAGGTCAGTAGCACCAGAACGGGTAACTTCCATGTCAGTAAGAAGCCAACGAAGCCAGAGAATCTCTTGAGTAGTATCAGCAAGAGCACGGTATTCGGCTTTTATACTTGAACAAGCAGTAAGAGATTGTTTTTTGCTGTGCCAAGAAATAAGAGAATTACTTAAGAAGAAGCAGAAACCTGTGGTAGAGCAGCAGTTAGTAGGATCTCCAGCCCAATCAGCATCGGAGAATGCATGAAGTTAAATAGAGGAGTGGGTGGAATAATGAAAACCACGAAACAATGTGCATTTGAGATAGTGAATGATACAAACTAAAGCATCATAATGAGGTGTACGAGGAGCCGACATATACTGACTGATAATATGGACAGCATCGGTAATGTCAGGATGAGTAACAGTGAGATAGACAAGGTTTCTAACCAGCTGACGATACAAAATAGCATCAGAGAGTAGAGTGCCATCAAGAGAAGTAAGATGACTCTGAGTCTCTAGTGGAGTGGAGGCAGTCTTGCAATCTGTAGGACCAGCACGAGCGAGAAGATCGGAGGTATACTTAGCTTGAGAGAGAAACGAACCCGTGGAATCATGAGAGATTTCAAGACCCAAGAAATAGCTGAGAGGACTAATGTCTTTCATCTCGAAATGATGGCTAAGAAACTGTTTGAGGCAAAGAATACCATTCACATCATCATCAGTGATAATCATGTTATCCACATAAAGTAAAACTATGGTGGTCCCTTGAGTAGTTTTCCTCTAAAAAAGAACAGTATCATAAGAACTGGAGATGAAACCACAATCATGAATAATAGATCTAAACTTGGCAAACCAAGCTCGCAGGGCTTGCTTAAGACCATATAATATACATTGAAGTTTGCATATCGTATGAGACGGATAAGTAGACCTAGGGGGAGGTTGCATGTAGACCTCCTCTAGAAGATCACCATTAAGGAATGCATTTTTTGAGTCCATTTGATAAAGGTCCCATTGACGAGTGGCAACAATAACAATCAAGTTGCGAATAGAGATGAGACGGGCAACATGAGCAAAGGTCTCCTTATAATCAATACCATATTCCTAGTTGAAGCCTTTAACAACAAGGCGGGCTTTGTACCTCTCAATAGAGCCATCAAAGTGTGTCTTGATTTTGTACACCCATTTGCAGCCAATGACAGTCTTGCCAGGAGAAAGATCAACAACGTTCCAAGTATGAGTTTTGTCTAAACCTTGCAATTCAGCAGTCATGGTATGCTGCTAAAGAGGATTAGAACAAACCTCACGATAGGAATTAGGTTCATGAGTAGAAAAAGCAGTGGAACCAACAATATAATCACGAAGACAAGTAGAAGGTTGTGTTACCCAACGTGGTCGAACGGAGGGTAGAGGAGCTAGAGGGCATGAGAGAAACTCAATAGGAGGTGAGGATCTCGAGGGAGCGAGAGCAAGACCATCAGAATGAGCAACTCATGGGAAAGACCAGTAGGCAAAGATGTCTCTAAAGGTGCAGGAAGGGGCCCTGTATCAGTCTCATTAGAAAACAGATCTGTGGAAGGGTTAGTAAAAAATAGAGAGGGTGAGGGAGTGAATAAGCAGAATTGGAAGAGGGAGGAAAACATTTTGGTACCGTTTGGTAACACTTAAGTTTTCAGTTTTCTGTTTATATTTACAAAAATTTAAAAAACTCAAATAAAAACTTGTTTGGTAAAATTTTTGATTTATAAATCAATGGTCTCAGTTTATAAATTTAGCCAAAAAATGAAAACACAAAAAATGTGTTTCCGTTTTGAGTTTTGAGTTTTTTTTTTTTACCACCCAACACTAGCCACCACCCGCCACCATTTTCTACCACCGTCTTCCGCCACCACCAGCCACCAGCCACCACTCACTTGCCACTCACTCGCCACCACCACTCACCCCTCGCCACCACCACCACCACCCACCTGCCATCCACCCGCCACTACCCACCACTCGTCACTACCATCCACCGCCCGCCACCTACTTGCCACCACCACCACCATTCACCAGCCACTTGCCACCACCCACCACCCACCACCACCAGCCACCCACCCGCCACCACCACCCACCACCCGCCACCACCACCACCACCATCACCCGCTACCCACCCACCACCACCACCACCACCTGCTACCACCCACCACCACCCGCCATCCGCTAACCACCACCCGCCATCCGCCGCCTACCCACTACCACCCGCCACTTACTCGCCACCGTCACCCACCCACCACCACCCGCCATCCGCCACCCACCTGCCACCACCACCCACCACCCTCCACCACCACCACTCACTCGCTACCACCCACCACTTGCCACCGTCACCCACCTACCCACCACCACCCACCCACCACCACCCGTTATTCGCCACCCACCCACCACCACCACCCACTCGCTACCACCCGCCACCGTCACCCACTCACCCACCCGCCACCACCCACCGTTACCACTTTCCACCACCGTCTTTCGCCGTCACTTGCCACCACTTGCCATTTCTCACTCTTTTTTTATATTTTTAATTTTTTTTAAATATTTTTTCAATTACCAAACGTGTTTGTAGTTTATATTTTTCGAAAAATAAACAAAAATCAGTTTATAAAATTTTTGTAAATATAAACTAAAAACGTAAACGTTACCAAACAGACCCTTTGTGTTCCCAAAAAATCACATGACGAGAGATACAGAGGCGCTGGGAGATAGGATCCCAACAGCAATGCTCTTTTAT
Source organism: Camellia sinensis (assembly GCF_055761805.1). Classification (NCBI taxonomy): domain Eukaryota; kingdom Viridiplantae; phylum Streptophyta; class Magnoliopsida; order Ericales; family Theaceae; genus Camellia; species Camellia sinensis. The sequence goes on from NC_138974.1 coordinate 32,885,965, forward strand.
GTTCAATACCATACCCCAAGAAGCAACAAAGATGTGAACAAGGTTCAAGTTTGTTGTGTTCAGGAGGTTAGAGAAAAATATAATATGCAGAACCAAGACCCTAAGAGTGGTGTAAGGGGGATGAGTGTCATGTAAACGCTTATAGAGAGTGTGATTATGAATAACAAACGCAGGGATACAAGTGATAGTATAAGCAGCAGTGAGAATGGCTTCGCCCCAAAAAATTTCTGGACAAGAGGAAGAGAGAAGGAGAGCTCGAGTAGTGTTGAGTATATGCCTATGTTTCCGTTCAGCATGTCCATTTTGTTGAGACATGCCTGGACAGGAATGATGAGGCTGAGTACCATAACTTTGAAGAAAATGAAGAAAATCAAAATCCTTATATTCCATGGCATTGTCGGAGCAAAAAATCTTAATAATTTTAGAAAATTGGGTTTGGACCATTTTAGCAAAATTGTAATAAAGTTGTTTGAGCTCAGAGCGATTTTTCATAAGAAACAACCATGTTAAACGGGGAAAAATCATCTATAGAAACAACAAAATAGTGTGCGCCTCCCATAGTAGGAATAGGGGAGGAGCCCCAAATATCATAATAGGTGAGATCAAAAGGTGTAAGAGAAATAGAGTCACTTTTATTAAACGATAAAACAGGTTGTTTGGTAAGTTGACATGATAAACAATCTAAAGTATCAGAACTGATAGGACCTAACTGATCAATAGAAATTAAAGACTTTAACTGACCAACAGAAAGATGTCCTAAACAATAGTGCCAAAACTAAAAAGGAGATAAAAGAGGAGCAGTAGTAGGAGCAACGAGTTGAGAAGAAACCTGAACATGAAGGTGAATGAGTTCATAGAGACGTCCATGTTTACGGTGGATCCCAAGAGTCCGTCCCGTCTGAGGGTCCTGCACCAAACAACTAGTATGGGAAAGGGTAACAATTAGACTATGCTCACACAATTGACCAATGGAGATAAGATTTAAGGTAAGAGTAGGCATAAGATATACATGGGATAAAGATACGTGAGAGGTGGAAACAGAACCAGTATGGCTTACAGACAAAAGAGACCTGTCAGCAGTATAAATAGAAGGAACATGAGGATTAGAAAAGAGAGAGTAAAAATAATAGGGTTGGAGGTCATGTGATTATAACAAGCTAAGTCAAAGTACCAGGAAATGTTACCTGAGGTGACAAACAAAGCAGTAGAGGGAGGAGTACCGGAAGTAGAGAGAAATTGTTGGAACATGGCTTCGACATCGGTTTGAGAAAAGACTGGAGTAGAAGGGTCTATAGGCACAGAAGAAGGTAAATTCTTTGAGGCAGTAGTAGTAGTGCGATGAACATGTATAGACTTAAACTGATTCCCAGAACGTTGAGAGTTGCCTCTTGAAAAACTCCCAGTGGGAGGACCATTGCGAGAGGATAAACCAGGAGAGGCTCGTGCCAGATTGTGGAAGTAATCTTGCTGTAGATGACCAGGACCAGTCTTGTTGTAAAACTGGTAAATTCGAACTGGACAATGAACCAGAAGATGAGTAAATGAAAGACCTCAGTTTTGACAGTAATTGTAACCAGTGGACCGCTGTTATGAAGGAGAACTCTGAGTTTGGGAAGTAACAAGAACAGAGTCCACAAGGTGTGGATGAAGAGTACCAAGCCTAGTGTCCTCTGATAGTAGTTCGAAAATAGCTTACTCAAGAGTGGGTAAGGGAGTGCGATGAAGGAGAAATGCGTGTACCGGCTCAAAATAGGGAGTTAGAGCCATAAGCAACTAAACCAATCGTTGCTGGTCGCAATAAGTAGTAAACAGGGAAACATCCTCAGTATAGGGCCATGGAGGTTTAGAGAGAGCGAGCTGAACCCAAAAAGAATAAATTTGGGAGAGGAATCATTAATAGTCTGAGTTGGCTTTTGGCTCATACGATGAAGATAACTCTGAAGCTGATATTGGTGAGTAAGACTAGTAGTTTGATATCGGTCTTTCAAAAAATCCCAGATGTTTTTTTGCAGAAGTGGAAACAGAGTTAAGTTGGAATCGACCAAACTGAAGGCTGATAGGTGTAGCAGATGTATTCTGAAGCCAAGTGATGATCTGATAGTTCTTACTGTCCCAATCCTCCAAGCGGTCTGCAAAGCAGATTCAGCGGTCTCTAGGGTGGGTTTGCGCACATCCCCAGTGATAATACGCTAAAGTTTCTTGCCTTTGAGGAAGCTAGACATGGCTTGTGCCTATAAGACATAATTGGACCCATCGAGAACAACTGAAATAGGGTGGTGAGAAGAGTCCGAGCGATCCATGAAGTAAGAACGACACTATAGATGCAGAATCTGGAAAAACCGAGGGTACTAGTGAATTTAGAGGGTCGAAATCAGTAGGGAGCCGATCTGAACTGACCCAAAAGCCCAAAAACTAGATTGAACCGGCCTGTTGAAGAAGTTGAACCGGTTGAGGGTTGACGTTAGCAGCAACGTGGGTTAAGCCAAAAAAAAAAAAAAACGGAGCAGGCCAAAAACAGTGTGGCTGAGCGGCGTGAGTCTAACGTGACAAGGGTGTAGGCGCGCCCGCGTGGGCCTCACTGCTACAGTTCGGACTCGATTTGTGTCACGGTTCTTAATCTTGAAACAAAGAGTCCAAATCCGGCAAATCGTTTTGAGAAACAGATTTTTGAAAAGAAGTGCCAAACATGGATTGCTTTGTCAGATACAGAGTCGCCACCTAAATATTTTATTTTGGGGGAATTTAGGAAACCCTGACTCGGTGCCAGAGGCCACGTGTCCGTCATCACCAAAGTTGCCTCGGCTCGGGAACTTGGGTATGATCGGGGAAGGTCAGCTATGAGTACCCCCTCTTGCCCGATCCGAAGATCGGCCTCTACTAACCATGATATCCGTTTTTGAAAACGTTATGTGTTCTTATTCCATTTATTAGCCTAGAATTACTATGTTATGCGCACAGCACACAAGTATAGACTAGATTGCCTAATTTGGAAATAAGCATTGCATATCCGTTTGTCTCGAAAAACACTTTGGAATTTGCTACTCGCAAGTAGGCTAAAATACGGATTTCAACGAGTTTTTCCAACTCAGACAATCCAACCTTCACCCACAGGCATCCAAACAGTTTATCACATAAGCATCTAGCCACATGGTAATCATACTATCATGGCAACACTCACACACATGTGGTATGCTAAAGCATAAATGCTTACCTAGTACTCCAAGCCAAAACAGAAACCAGTTAGTAATCACATGCGTGATCCTAGTTCATGTTAAGATGGCTAATGCAACACATGCAAAATGCAACTAAGATAGGCTCGGCTAATCTACAATGACATGTGAAATGCTACAACTAACACGTATTCAATTTGGAATTGGAATACAAATGCAGTTAGAATGATGTGCCGAGCCCGGTGCATGCAAGACAAATGTATGAATGCACGCATGCATAGCATAAGGTATGCTAATTTAAACATGCCCTAGTCTACCATCATAAGCGGGTAAATAAAAGGGAAGAAAGACGTGGGGTTGGAAGACATACACACACTCACGCACACTTATTATACAATTGCCCTCACTCGGAAGACCCGAATAAATATTACAGTCTGAATAATAAACACATTAATTATTACAAAATTTCTAATTAATTAACAGAATAAATGCAAAAAGAAAGGTGGCCACAGCCCCTGCCTCGGGATGCGCGAATGATGCATCCTCGAACCCGTCTCGCCCGGAAAGTCCGTACTATACCACTGCCGCCTCTGTTTACACTGCCCTGTTTCTCTGAAAATTGCCAAAGTTCTGGGACAGGTCTCCTGAAAGCCGTGGAACACCGTCAGCTGAAGGAAATGTCCACCGGCCATTGGAAATATCCATCGGCTGCTGAGGAAGCTATCGGCCCAGGAAGGATTGCCGATCGGCATTGAACACTGCCGGTCGGCAGAAAGTTCCTGCAGAATCTGGTTTTTGACAGTAACAAGGACAGACAGTGTATGGCATGGAATTTCAAGCAAGTGTATGCATGGCTATCCTCCCAATCATGTAACGGACTCAAGGGAGTATGACCCTTGACCCTCGGGCTATCAATTGTGCATTTGATGCATGATAGCCTAAGGAGCCAAGGTTGCAATTCAATGTAAAAATGCATGCAATACACAAATGAGGACCAAGACCCTATCATGCCAAAGTCAAGGGCCCCGGTGACCGAGGGTTGAGATGTGTTTTGTCACTTGAAGTACAAACACCCCTCACCCCTCACACTTGGTTTGACACCCCAAACCAAGCAATGCTATACATGTTATACAAACATGGCTCAAAATGTAACATGATACTAAGATGCAAAATATGTCAAATGTGATGCAATCCATCATGTTAAGTATGCAAAGTGCTAATCATATGAGATGCAAATATGATGTAAACATGGACCAATATGCCATAAGGCTAGCATGGGGCAACATGTAATGAACCAAATAAGCAACAAGCATATGATAAGCATGCAATGGTGGACTTAAACCATAAATGGCAGACCTCGACCTCGCCATAAACAGTGGCCAAAATGATGTACAAGAGCACAAATGATGCATGCAAGCATGCACACATCAAGGTCCATCACCTAAGCATGAAAGGGGACAACTCTAAGCATACTTAAAGGCGATATAAAAGGGCATTAAACCAACATGCTAGGCTCTGAAAATGAATAGAAGATGATGCCAAAATCGAACAAATCATGCAAGTAAGGCATGCAATAATGACCACTACTTGAAGCCAATAAAGGGGGTCAAACCAAAGCTATGTCAACCAAACCTTAAAGGACCAAAATGACCTAAAACAGTCCCAAGGGACTCCAAAACAAGACTAAAGCATGCAAAGATCATTGTCAAAACATGCCAAGGAATGAGTCCAAAACAAGGGCATTCAAAGCCACCAAAAGGGAGCATCACTCAATACTTATCCCAAGCAAACATGGCATGAATTTTTCAATACAAAACAGAGTTCTATGATGCAAAAGGGGCCCTCGAAACCCACTGATATGGCAGCCTAATATCTAAACACATGGGCATGCACAATGACCATTTCCAAGGCATAAAAGGACAACCCTTCAAAGCATGAAAGAGATGATGAAGACAAACATACAAGCATGGATTAGGGACTGAAATATGATCTATAATGATGCCGAATGATGATAACAAGCTTATGCTAAGCATGTTGATGACCCACACAACCAAGGCTTACAAGCCAAAATGCAAAGCAACTATATCAAGCATGCCAAACATGACAAAATTAGTGGCCAACAGACTTTAAGCATGACAAAACATGGCCAAATACTTCACAAAGCAAAGCTAAAACAAGAGGATATGCTAGGCTAAACACATAGCACACTTCTAGGCAAGATGGAGAATTACAAAGCAAGTATAAAATTCATGCTAAGGGCCAACAAACCACCATTGGACAGAGATATAATATGACCCAAAACACCCAAAAAACTTCTGAAATGGGGCCAAAAATGATCAAGCATGCATGTTCCCCTTTTAAGCCAAAACAAGAGTAAAAGAAGGACAAATGGGAGAGGGGTGTCCCTCCCCTTTACAAGATTTCAATACCACTCCATCACCACTGAAAATCACTAGATTTCAGTGGTGAGAAGACCAACACAACAAAGTAAACAAAGCTTAAAGAAAAGGGCACCAAAATAGGCCAAAATAGGCCTAAGGGGAGGAGTTTGACCCCCAATGCCAAAACACCCTTAATGAAAGATGTTAAGCACAAAAATACAAGACTTTTTCATGTTAAACACAAAGCCTAAATCAGCATGCAAGACAGGTAGAAAACTAGTGCAAAATTGGGAAAACTAAAGCAAGTGTCTCACCCTTGAAGAAGCCTTGAAGAACAGGTGATCCAGCCACTCTCTAGTGATCAAAATCTATCCAAAACCTCAACAAACAACCCTCAATGCCTCTCAATCTCGGAGCAAGGTGTAATGGTGTGTGTTTTAGTGCAAAAGTAAGGTCAAAATGCACTTTTGGGCTTCCAAACACACCTTAAGGGTGAGAGAGAGGGAGATATAGAGAGAGAGGATGATATATCAGATGTATAGATATAAAAGCTCTGGTTTTTTGGTTCAAAAGCTCTAACCTCTAACAAAGGGAGAGGATCATTGCTTATAATAGGCAAAGGGCCAAGACTTAAGCTTCTTAAGGAAGCTAAATGAAAGGGGCAAAAGGTGCAAAGGAGTCTTGGCTTCTTGGAGAAGCTAAAACAGCTGGCCAAGCTTCCCCAAGAAGCTTGGCCAAAGGGTTCAAGCTTTTAGAAGGAAATGGGGTTCAAAGGCTCACACCAGCCAAAAACTGCACGGGGAGGAGTGATAGTGCATTCCAACTGGCACAGCTGGCATGCACCATGCCTCAAGGGTACAAAGGAGTCACACCGGCCAGCAAAAGATGTCACCGGCAAAATAAAGTGCCGGTCGGCACAATATTCTGCCGACCGGCCATTGATTTTAAGAAACCATGGCCGGTGGCACCCCTAAACAGCCGGTGATGCTAGGGGAAGGCCGGTGGAATGTGAGGATGGCCAACAAGCCATTCTCCTCCCTTCAAGGCAAAAAAAACACAAGTGTTTGGTGCCAAAGTCAAACACGGAATAGTCAGGTCGAGAGATCCTGAGGCGAGGCGCGCAGCCAAGACTTTCGGGAACTCAAGACGAACACAAACATGGATAATCACCGAGTGTTCAAACGGTGACGTCCAAGTCTTGAGGACGGTCAAAAATGGGGTGCCTACAAAGAGCTGATGTCAACAAGACGTTAGCAGTCAGGCGTAAGGGCTGAAGCGGCTCAAGCGGCGCAAGTCTATGGCGGCTAGGGCTAACGTAAGGTTGATGTAAGCGACGTAGGGCGCGTGAGATAGCGGAGGCGGAAGCAAGGGACGCACCAGCGACAAAAGTGGCACGTGAGGGCGCGTAGAGTCTGATCTAAGGACGCTGTTGGTGGCGTTGGAATCGTGAGAAGATTCTGAGCATTTTGGTAGGTTGTGTGAAAATTTTAGAGAACAAGAAGGATCTGAACAGTAACAAAACAAAGATAAATACCAAAAAATTTGAATCTTTGTAGTTAATGAGACATAACCTTGTGCTCTGATAACATGTTAAACAAGTTGAAAGAGAGAGAGAGAGTGAAAAAGTCTCTGTAAAATATATTCTATGAAATCAATGTACATGGTTCTCCTTTATATAAAAGAAAGAAGACAAAATAAGGAAATCCTAAACTAAGGCTATAATTAAGCCTAAAATACAACTACACAGCTATCTATATATATATATATGTATGTATCTAAACATATCTATCGACGTACATTTATATATATATATATATACATTAACAATTACAAATCAAACTTCAAGAAAACATGTGTACAACACAAAGTACGAGGAATAAAATCACTTCAAGTTTTATTCGTCATCAAACTCAAGGAACCAAACTAGAAAACAAGAAGAGAAAACACACATGCACGCGTACACACACATAACAGTAAAGGTAAATAATAACCAGTGGTGGACTCGACACAGTTTTATTGGGGTTGGGGTTTCATTTGCATGCGAAACTGTTTATTTCACTGGGTTGAGCTTGGACTTGGCTGACTCGGCCCATCTTTTTTAGTCAGTAGTAGTAATTCTCAAATTTGGAGATGCCTCGGCCTTTACTGGTCCTCCCTTGTCTCTGCCGCCGATGGTGACCAATAAGCACGCTCAGGCACCTTTTTAATGGTAGCCAATATAAACTTAAAGTAGAGTGGAAATTGCGCTATCGCAAAAACCAGCGCGGGTATAACAGCCACAACATATTCAACAACCTTGGCGTCTTTTAGTACATTTTTTAGGACGAAAAAATGTCCACCGCAAAAAGATACCAACACGGAAGCTATGGAGATAAAGAGCGCAGTCAAATCGATGAGGAGCTTCGTGGGGAGGCTTCTACCAAAATCTATGGCTTGGTGTCGAGATGTGAGAATGGCAAAGAACATGACTACTGCTGTGAGTGAAAAGCAGAGCGCTCATAGTGATGAGATGGAAAATACCTCAAACATAGGCTCCCCTTCGAGAACTGGTTCCCTACGACTTTTAGTTCCACCTGGCACACTGACTGACGTGGCGAAGGCGGCAGTTGCGATAAGTGCTGCTACAATGGTGCAAGAGTCTGAGGTTTTCATTAGCCACTCTATGTCATTTGTAACTAGCTCACTGTGTATCTCCAGGAAGATTTCTTTTGCAGTGTTGCGCTCGTTGTTTTTGTTGGAAATGGTTATAAAATTCTGGGTAAAACCAGAATTTTTTTCTAAGTTTGGTCTATTTTTTAGGTGGGTCCCGTGCATCGATTTACACGGGTCAAAGTGGTAACGCGTTCTATGCCGCGTTGTGATTCACGTGGTATATTTGGTTGCTTAAAACCATTACCGAGTGAATGGGAAATTGAAGCCAAAGTGTGCTCTATGGAAATGGAGTTTTGGTGGAAAAACCTTAAAGGTTTGAATAAGGCTTGTCCCACATTGATTTGGTGGGAAGTTTTGAAAGGTTTATAAGGCATGGGTTTATAAGGCATGGGTTTGGTACTTGGGGTGTGCCCTAAGGGGTACCCAAGTGTTTTAGAGGGAGAGGTTATGGACAAAATGGGCTAGACCCATTGGACCCAAAAATCACCACACGCGCGCGCGCGCTGCCGCCGCTGTCCGTCCGGTTGGGCGGGCTGGGCTTGGGCGCGGGTGCGTGGTGTGTGGATGGGTTGGGCTTGTTCGGCCTAATATTAATCTTTTTGGGTCAAAAACATTTGAATTTAATTTTATTTTTGGTAAAATAAAATCCATAATTCAAAATTAAACTGGTTTGGTTTTACTGTACATCCAAACAGGGCCCTTCCCGAAATAAACCAGTCTGGTATTATTGCACACCCAAACAGGGCCCTTCCCGTTTTTGTTATCTATTTGAAATATAACCCAACAGATTCAAATCTGTTTAAATTCAAAACCAACAGGTTTCATACATGTTCAATTCAAAACCAAGAGTCACATTTACATTTATAAATAGGACCACCCTCATTTGATGTTTTACATTCATTACATCCAGAAATTTCGTATTTCACCTCGGCAAATTCTATTCTTCATTTTGCTGCATTTTATTTTTGTGTGAAAGAGTGTAAGTGTGTTCGTAAGGCAAACAATTTGTAGTGCTGCTATTGTTTGTGGTAGATCATTTCATCCTGGGAGATAAATGTCCAAATTCTGAAAGCACCGTGGAGAGGACGAATCCGTCTTAAGGACACAGTGTCAAACACTGGACTTGATCAGATTATAATTCGAAGAAATTAAATCAAGTAAGTTATTTAATTTATTTTCAGTGTTAGTATTATTTATTTAAATCAGATTTTAATTTTGTTTTTGTAACAAAATAAAATCTGCTTTTATTTATTTATTTTTATTTCGAGTTTGATTTTTGTAATCAAACAAATTCTCTCATTTCCTTTATTTCTTTATATTCTGATTGTTGTTTAGTACACAACAGAATTTAATTTATTTAAATTCAGTGAAGATTGTCCAACAATCTTAAGACAGATTAATTTTTGGTATCTTCATTGTATTTAATTTTCTGTAATTTCATGAGACATATTCTGGTTGGAAAAATAAATAGTGTTTATGCTATTTGACAGATGATAGTAGTATACTGTCTATTTTCTTTGACAACTAGTAGTAATATATTGGTGTCATTAACAATTGCAGAATATTAATTTGTGTTACAGAAAATTATTGTGGTATTTTATTTTTCTAGTTTTAGTAACAAGGAGAATAAAATTATTTTGTGTTATAATTTATTTTCTAGTTTTAGTAACTAGAAAATTAATTTGTGTTTTAATTTTTTCTGATTTTTGTAAATCAAAGATTATGGCTACTGCAACTGAAACTGCATCTGGTAGTGGTACTCCTATTGCTACACCAACACCGGTCCAGAACCATGTTCATGTACCAATCAATCATGGAGAAAAATCGGAAAAATTTAATAGTACCGAGTTTAAGAGATGGCAGCAGAAGATGCTGTTCTATCTTACAACTCTTAATTTGGCCCGATTTCTCCATGAAGAGGCTCCAACACTTAAAGAGGGTGAAAGTGATCAGCAAGTTGTTACCGCTGTAGATGCTTGGAAACATTCAGATTTCCTGTGCAGAAACTACATCCTCAATGGCCTTGACAACATGCTGTATAATGTATACAGTCCTTTGAAGTCAGCAAAAGATTTATGGGATTCTTTGGAGAAGAAATACAAGACAGAGGATGCCGGCACGAAGAAATTTGTCGTCGGTAAATTTCTGGATTTTGTTATGGTAGACTCCCAAATGGTAATATCTCAAGTTCAAAGTTTTTAGATAATTTTGCATGATATTCATTCAGAAGGTATGTCTCTTAGCGAGTCTTTCCAAGTCGCTGCTTTAGTGGAAAAATTACCACCGGCTTGGAAAGATTTCAAAAATTATTTAAAACATAAACGTAAAGAGATGACCATGGATGAACTTATAGTAAGACTGAGAATTGAGGAAGATAACCGAAAGGCTTTGAATGAGAAAAATCCCATTGAGTCCAAGGCTAATGTGGTTGAACAAGTTCATAAACCATATAACAAAAAGAGAAAGTTTACTGGAGATGGTCCTAAACAAGGTGATAGTAACAAAGAAGTTCAAAGGAAAATGCTATAACTGTGGCAAGACAGGACATTGAGCTTCTGACTGCCGCCGCCCTAAGAAGGATCATGGAAGTACAAGTAAGAAGACCACCAATCAGGCCAATGTAACAGAATTGGATTACATCTCTGACGGAGTGAATGACATCAACCTCTCTGCTGTGGTGTCTGAGGCTAACTTGGTTGGAAATCCCAAAAAGTGGTGGGTTGACACTGGAGCAACTCGTCACATATGTGCGGACAAGAAGATGTTCACTACCTACAATGAGACTGCAAATGGCGAGCAACTTTTTATGAAAAATTCTTCTACTTCTACTGTGGCTGGACAAGGGAAAGTGATCTTGAAGATGACATTAGGAAAAGAACTGACCCTCAACAACGTACTACATGTACCTGACATCCGGAAGAATTTAGTTTCTGGTTTTTTGTTAAGTAAAAATAGTTTTAGGCTTGTCTTTGAGTCTGATAAATTTGTATTAACAAAGAGTGGTATGTATGTTGGTAAGGGATACATGAGTGATGGTCTCTTTAAGTTGAATGTAATGACAGTTGTACCGAAAGTTGCTATGAATAAGAATAACACATCTTTTGCTTATATTCTTGAGTCGAATTTATGGCATGGTAGATTAGGACATGTGAATTTTGATGCTTTGCGTAGATTAATTGGTTTGGATTATATACTAAAGTTTGAAATTAATCCTAATCATAAATGTGAAGTTTGCGTAGAAGCGAAACTAACTAAGGCTCCATTTAAATCGGTTGAAAGGAAAACCGAATCTCTAGAATTAATTCATACTGATGTATGTGACTTAAAATTTATTCAAACTAGAGGAGGCAAGAAGTATTTCATAACTTTTATCGATGATTGCACAAGATATTGTTATGCTTATTTACTTAGAAGTAAAGATGAAGCCTTAGAAATGTTTAAACTCTACAAAACAGAAGTTGAAAATCAACTTGGTAAAACCATTAAAATGGTTAGAAGTGATAGGGTGGTGAATATGATGCACCATTAAATGAATTTTGTGCACAACATGGCATTATTCACCAAACTACAACACCTTATTCTCCACAGCAAAATGGAATTGCTGAAAGGAAGAATAGAACCTTAAAAGAAATGATGAATGCCATGTTACTAAGTTCAGGCTTACCACAGAACTTGTGGGGGGAAGCAATATTGTCTGGGAATTATGTTCTTAATAGAATACCCCACAAGAAAACCAAAAACATTCCTTATGAATTGTGGAAAGGTCGACCACCTTCCTACAAATACTTAAAGTTGTGGGGGTGTTTGGCAAAAGTTGAAGTTCCTGTTCCTAAAAAGACTAAGATTGGACCAAAAACAGTAAATTGTGTGTTTATTGGTTATGCTCAGAATAGTAGTGCATATCGGTTTCTGACTTATAAATCAGAAATACCTGATATAAATGTGAACACTATTATAGAGTCAAGGAATGCTATGTTTTTTAAACATGTCTTTCCTTACAAGAAATGACAGGAATTAAGTTCACAGAAAAGAACTTATGATTGTACACAAAGTTAAGAGACTAATGACAATCAAACACAAGAGACTAGTAATGGTCTCGACCAACAAGATTTAACTAATGATGAACCAAGACGAAGTAAGAGAGCGAGAACATCAAAATTCTTTGGTCCAGATTTTCTAACATACCTGTTAGAAAATGAACCTCAAAGCTTTAAGGCAACAATGACAGGTCCTGAAGCACCTTTGTGGAAAGAGACTGTTAATAATGAAATTGAATCCATTATGCAAAATCATACTTGGGAATTAGTAGATCTTCCACCAGGTTCTAAACCTCTTGGATATAAATGGATATTCAAGAGAAAAATGAAAGCAGATGGTTCAATTGACAAGTATAAAGCAAGACTTGTAGTTAAAGGTTACAGACAAAAGGAAGATCTGGACTATTTTGACACATATTCCCCTGTGACAAGAATAACATCCATTCGCATGCTTATTTCTATTGCAGCATTGTTTAAATTAAAAATACATCAAATGGATGTTAAAACAGCTTTCTTAAACGGTGATCTACATGAAGAGATCTATATGGAGCAACCCGAAGGGTTTGTAGTATCAGGGCAAGAAAAGAAAGTTTGTCGACTTGTAAAATCCCTTTATGGATTAAAACAAGCACCTAAGTAATGGCATGAAAAATTTGATCATGTAATGCTTACTAATGGGTTTAAGATAAACGAATGTGACAAATGCGTCTATGTTAAAAACATTGACCAAGGATGTGTCATAGTTTGTCTTTATGTGGATGACATGCTTATCATTGGAAGCAGTCAAAATATGATTAAATCAACTAAGCAGATGCTTAACAAAAGATTTGATATGAAAGATATGGGGGTCGCAGATGTTATATTAGGAATGAAAATTACTAAAATATCTAACGGATATGCATTATCTCAATCTCATTATATTGAGAAAATTCTTGATAAATTTATCAAGGATTTTGAATTTAGCTAGAACACCTGTAGACATCAGTCTTTATTTATCGAAAAATAAAGGTGATGCAGTGTCTCAGTTAAAATACTCCCAAATCATTGGAAGCCTAATGTACCTAATGAATTGTACTCGTCCTGATATAGCTTATGCTATCAGTAAATTGAGTAGGTACGCTAGTAACCCCGGAGAAGACCATTGGAAAGCAATCATTCGGGTTCTTAGATATCTGAGATTCACCCATGATCATGGTTTGAACTTTACTCAATATCCAACAGTACTGGAAGGTTATTGTGATGCAAATTGGATATCGGATACTAAAGATTCAAAATCCACAAGTAGATATGTCTTTACTCTGGGAGGCGTTGCTGTTTCTTGGAAATCCACGAAACAAACATGCATCACACGATCTACAATCGAATCCGAGTTCATTGCTTTAGACAAAGCAGGAGAAGAAGCAGAATGGCTTCGTCACTTCTTAGAAGACATTCCAATGTGGCCAAAACCTGTGCCAGCTATTTGCATTCATTGTGATAGTCAATCTGCAATAGGCAGGGCACAGAATCATATATATAACGGTAAGTCACGACATATTCGTCGTCGACATAATACCGTTAGGCAGTTGTTGTCAAATGGAATAATCTCTATAGATTATACAAAATCTAAAGAGAATATTGCGGATTCGTTAACAAAAGGTTTGATAAAAGAGCTAGTGTATAGTTCATCAAAGGGGATGAGATTAAAGCCTATTACATAAGAGTCGTTATAATGGTAACCCTACTTATATGACTGGAGATCCCAAGAACTAAGTTCAAAAGGACAACTAAGTTATGTATGGCTCGTCAGAAATCACCAAGGGATTAAAATTCCCTACCCATTCTTATGGTGAGAGTGATATCTGCAACATATGTTGTATGCAGGGGTATAAGGATAAGCTTTGCTTTTAATGATTACTTATATCTTGATTGAGGCAGGAAATCAAGACGACTATAAAGAGTTACTCACAATAAGATCACCTATATGAGTGTCGAACTGAGGCCGGTTCTATGAGAATGAAAGAAGCTAAATTCTCTAGAAACACTCATGAAAACCAGGAGCGTTCAAGGCCAAAATGAACACAACAGTGAGAACCACAATGTGTTAGAAGATATTTTGTGTGAAATCTATTGTTTTGGCTTACACAAACGGCTGAACAATTCAAGGCATCGCGTTTATTGGTTAGCCAGTAAGTCCGATAGGTTATCACTAGGGAAGGTTCAACACCGAAAGCTACCTATCCTGATGCAAGATATTTTCGACTTATACTCTTTTGTTAAAGTCTGCATATTGTTGCATTTCCGTTGTCATCAAATTCCATTCATGTGGGGGATTGTTGGAAATGGTTATAAAATTCTGGGGTAAAACCAGAATTTTTTCCTAAGTTTGGTCTATTTTTTAGGTGGGCCCCGTGCATCGATTTACACGGGTCAAAGTGGTAACGCGTTCTATGCTGCGTTGTGATTCACGTGGTATATTTGGTTGCTTAAAACCATTACCGAGTGAATGAGAAATTGAAGCCAAAGTGTGCTCCATGGAAATGGAGTTTTGGTGGAAAAACCTTAAAGGTTTGAATAAGGCTTGTCCCACATTGATTTTGTGGGAAGTTTTGAAAGGTTTATAAGGCATGGGTTTGATACTTGGGGTGTGCCCCAAGGGGTACCCAAGTGTTTTAGAGGGAGAGATTATGGACAAAATGGGCTAGACCCATTGGACCCAAAAATCACCACACGCGCGCGCGTCGCCGCCGCTGTCCGTCCGGTCGGGCGGGCTGGGCTGGGCTTGGGCGCGGGTGCGTGGTGTGTGGTTGGGCAGGGCTTGTTCGGCCTAATATTAATCTTTTTGGGTCAAAAACATTTGAATTTAATTTTATTTTTGGTAAAATAAAATCCATAATTCAAAATTAAACTGGTTTGGTTTTACTGTACATCCAAACAGGGCCTTTCCCGAAATAAACCAGTCTAGTATTATTGCACACCCAAACAGGGCCCTTCCCGTTTTTGTTATCTGTTTGAAATATAACCCAACAGATTCAAATCTGTTTGAATTCAAAACCAACAGGTTTCATACCTGTTCAATTCAAAACCAAGAGCCACCTTTACATCTATAAATAGGACCACTCTCATTTGATGTTTTACATTCATTACATCCAGAAATTTCGTATTTCACCTCGGCAAATTCTATTCTTCATTTTGCTGCATTTTATTTTTGTGTGAAAGAGTGTAAACATTTAGTGTGTTCGTAAGGAAAACAATTTGTAGTGCTGCTATTGTTTGTGGTAGATCATTTTATCCTGGGAGATAGACGTCCAAATTCTGAAAGCACCGTGGAGAGGACGAATCTGTCTTAAGGACACAGTGTCAAACACTGGGCTTGATCAGATTATAATTCGAAGAAATTAAATCAAGTAAGTTATTTAATTTATTTTCAGTGTTATTATTATTTATTTAAATCAGATTTTAATTTTGTTTTTGTAACAAAATAAAATCTGTTTTTATTTATTTATTCTTATTTCGAGTTTGATTTTTATAATCAAACAAATTCTCTCGTTTCCTTTATTTCTTTATATTCTGGTTGTTGTTTAGTACACA
Source organism: Camellia sinensis (assembly GCF_055761805.1). Taxonomy (NCBI): domain Eukaryota; kingdom Viridiplantae; phylum Streptophyta; class Magnoliopsida; order Ericales; family Theaceae; genus Camellia; species Camellia sinensis. The sequence continues at coordinate 32,901,775 of NC_138974.1, forward strand.
ACAGAATTTAATTTATTTAAATTAAGTGAATATTGTCCAACAGTTTTGCTGTCCCAATAAATGTTCTGGCATTTCCTCATTTATGTACTACAATGGAGATCAATTGCAAATCTATGTTATATATATCATGTTGAATTGTCGTAAAAATATACTTACATAAATATTTTGATAAAAAAAAAAAAAAACTTTGCATATATAAATTTCACCAATCAGGTATGATAAAGAGCTCTAGCTGCTCTAAAAGCAGCTCTTTTGAGTTGGCACTACAACGTATAAGAGTTTTAGAGACCAATTTTTTTGATTTCTAAAAGTAAAAATTTTGTTGTAAAAGACATTTAGGGACCAATTTCTATTGTTGTGAGGATTGCCGCAAAAAGATCGTTCTAAAAAGTCAAAAATAAAGCTTTTAGCGACAAAATTTTAAAAATGTCACTAATAAATACACTTTTACGGACAAAATAATTTGGTCTCAAAATGATTTATTTTTTGAGACAAAAAATTTGGTATCAAAAAGATAATAATTCATCACTAATGTTTAATTTTTATTGCTAAAAATATAATAATGACACTTTTTGCAAAAAAAAATATTTAGTCCTTAAAAAATAATTTTGTCCCTAAATTTTAATTTCTAAAACCTTAATTTTTTTTAGTGTGGCAATACACCTAAGAAAAAAAGAAAAAAAGAAAAAAAGAAAAAAAAGACAACATAACAAAAAAAAAGTCAAATTAATGCTATTTTAGAACTCTTCTTTTAGAGTTCTAAGATTTTTTTCATTCACCAATAGTCTTTATAGTTTCACTTGAGTTTCATTATGTGGTCCTAATGTTTCAATTTAAATGCATTTTATTCTCCAATCCTTATTTCTGTATCAAGTAAGGACATTAAAAAATGGGCGTTAATTATTTGGACACATTAAATGATCCCTCCCCATGTCTCCAAATCCAGAGCCCTATCCCACTAGTTTCATGTTTTGTGAAAAAAAGGACGAATTTGATAATTTGGATTAGGCTTCTCTCCAACTATATTATGAAATATATAACAATTACATAGGTAAAAGCCAAACATACATCATCTAAACATGTTTCTTACCTCAAACCACTTGATTTCCCATTGCATTTGAAGTACAGCATTCGGAGCAAGCAAGGTTGATAGGTTTTAAGCATTGCAGCAAGATGTAATGCACTGTTTCCTTCATTATCCAAACCGAGGAACAGATCTTTTATATTTTCGTCATCATTTCTTTTTATTAACGGTTGGTGGATTTGAGGTTGTCTGTTTTCCACTGTCAAAAGTATCAAATTCTTTCCCTGTAAGCCGTGGTGAAGCCAAAAAATTAAATCAAAAAGGGCATTTCTTGGTTGCAACATTAAATTTTTTTTTTCCATAACTAACACTACAAGAAATTGTATTTTTGACGACTAAAATTTTAGTCGCCAAAAGTCAGATTTTTAGTCGCCGAAGCGTTTTCCCGACTAAATAGTTTGGTCGCCGTCTTGGTCGCGGAAAGATCGTCGGGGAAGGTATTGGGGACTAAAAAATATTTAGTCGCCGAAAGTCCTAAATTGGCTACTAAACAATTAGTTGCCAAAAGGAAAGGTATTGGCGACTAATTTTCTTTAGTCGCCGAAAGTAAGTGATTGGAAGTTTTCAATAAATATGTTTTTTTTGTTTTAGCGACTAAAATATTTAGTCGCTAAAATCATGACTCCTTTTTTGCTACCAATTTTTTGATCGCTAAAATCCTGGTACTCCTTTTCGGCTACTAATTTTTTAGTCGCCAAAAATTTCTTCTTTTTTTGGCTGCTAACTATTTAGTAGCCAATAAGTTCTCTTTTTATTTTTTGGCTACTAAATGTTTAGTCGCCAAAAGCAATTTATTAATTTTTTTAAAATGCATAAATTGAATATTTTTAATTAATTTGTAAATTATATGCAGTCCATTATCAATGCAACCTGTAACCTGTAAATATACAGAATAATACATCTATCAATTATCATCTAAATCCATTATAAATAATATTACTCATTTCATTATCATATAAATCTACATCAACACCAACCAAGTATAATCTATCTAAATTAAATATTACATACAAAAACAATGGATTTCCAAAAGTCTGTTCAAAAATTTTTCAACCCGAACTTTACAGATGCGGCCTATAGCCTATTCAAAAGTCCGGTAGGCCTCTGAGTCCATTGACATGATTAATTCACATCCATACTCAAATTGGAACCGAGTTAAATGCATATCCTACATGTGCCACAAATATACTCAAAGTATTCATAGTTGCAATTTCATTCTTCTAAACTTCATAAAAAATCTGTCATTAAATCCACTGTTTCTTAAATCTTTGTAATTTGCAGAACATGTACTTTATGTTGGTAGTTTAAATCTACTATGAATCTGTAATGTACATGTGTTCACATATTTTTTAAGTTATATATATTATATCTTAAATAGAGTGAAAATGAACCCTATTATTCAACAAAACATGAGTCTGCACTGGCAAATTCATGAATCCACTATAACATTAGCCCAAACATAACTTGCTCTTTAGAAAACCCACATTTGCACTTGAAATTGAGAATTTCATTGCAATTTACTCTTCATCCCTTCCATAAGTGCTATGCAACATAATCAATTAAGAACGTATAATTTATCAAATCAGACATCGACTTAAATTTGCAATTGGTTTTTACAAAGTTAACAAGATTCAAAAAAGTCTAGAAATAAACAATTAAAACTAACCAAAATTATCACAAGGTTCCATTTCATCATCACGAGAGTTAATGTCCATTCATGGCTAAGGCTTTTTTGCAACGCCCAATACATGTTTATGTACCCATCAAATTATGAAGTTTATATAATGAACACTGCTTGATAGTTGCACATAAAGAATAGGTGATCCTAATAACGGAGGTAAAGTGAATATATACATGGACATACAGTGGCTGCCATCAATTCATGGACATACTTTTGGAACTAAGAAAAAATAAAGAAGCAAGTCATGTATTTCTACATGTGAAAGGAATGGAACAAATCTGTTTAGCCATGCTACAAGCTTTCTCTAATGCATTTAGAATCTCATAGTAGAAAACCGAGAAGTGAGTTCAGGCCCCAACCTTATAGGTTGAGTTGGAGCAAGATCAGCAACCGTAATATCCTTCACAGTTTGACCAATTAAAAACTAAAAAAATAAAAAATTGTCAATATAGCAATTCTTAGGTATATTAATGAGTAGCACATAGAATCATCATCAATGAATGTTATTTTACAAATATGCACAGATCTCAGATTTAACTCTCCTTAGGTTCTAATAAACTCTTTGAAGTCACATTTTAGAAACCCTAAAATGTCCTTCAACCAATCAGAAAAGGGGGAAACAGAGTAGAATGTCCTTCAACCAAACCCATTTTAGAAATCAACATGAAATTTAACTGAATCAAGCATATAGAACCCTAAAGCAAGAATCAGAAAGGAGGGAAATAGAGGAAGGGGGAGAGAGAGAGAGAGAGAGAGACACACACACACGTACACACACACATAAAGAAAGATATAAACAGAGAGAGACTGTGAGTGAGAGAGCTGGAGAGAAAGAAAGAGAGACATGGACAAACTGAGAGTGAACGCGTGCCCTCGCGAGAGAGAGAGAGAGAGAGAACCTGTGATCTGTGGCTGTGGTGGTGGTGATTTGCAGCGGTGGCGGTGGTGGTGGCTATGGCCATGGCGATGTCCTCCGTATGGTGGGCTGCAGTGAGGTGATTCTCAGTGAGGTTTGGTGAAGGACAGTCTGTGTATGTGAGAGATTTGAATGTTGTTTTCTGTAACAGAGAAAGGGGCGGGCAAAATGAATTTGGTATTTGGCGCTCTAAAAACTGTTTTGGCTCTAAAAACTTTGAACCTTGCCGACTAATTTTATTGTTTAGTCGGCAAATGAACGCTTATTGGCGACTAATTTTCCTTTTGGTCGGAAAAAAGTAACATTTGTCCACAAAATCTTTTGGTCGCCAAAGAGTAACCATAAAAATATGCCATTTTTTAGTGACTAACATTTCTTTTGTCGGCAACAAATAATATACGACGACTAAAAAAGGATTTAGTAGCCTAAAATTTAGACAAACAGCGACCAATATACTTTTTAGTCGCCAAAAGTAACATTTTGCCGACTAAAAATAAATTTAGTTGCCAATAAGTAATATTTCCCGACTAAAAAATTTCAGTAGCTACATCCTAAACCATTGCCGACCAATATTTTTTTTAGTCGCCAAAAGTGATATTTTTGGCGACTAAATTTCTTTTAGTCACCAAATTTCGTCGCCAAAAATGAAAATTCTTGTAGTGTAATAATAAGAAGATAATAATAATTTTTGAATTAATATCAAGTACAAAAACTTAAATAAATTATTATAAAAGTATTTCACATAAAATTTTACAATTAATTTAAAGTAAAATCGAAAAGAAAGTATTACGTGTAACTAGTGTATCATGGACAATGTAAAAAAGTCATATATTTAAGTTTTAATATAAATTATGTAATGGTAAGATAAATCAATTTTTTTCAAAATTTGAGTAAAAATTTCATATAATAGTGATATCACGTCGTTATTGACATATGATATCACCAAACAATAGTAAAATAACAAATGAAGGGTAAACTCTGCATGCAAATATAACTAATACTCTAGTAATTTTTACATATATATAGTGAGATTAATTATATTTACATATCAATAATAATAGATATTATCTTTATATTGAGATTTTTTCATAAAATTTTCATACATAAAAATATAATTTGTTGTAGTCACTTCATTTTCAATAAAACAATCATTACTATTTTCATAAATTTAAAAATGTCCTTGACATTTTATTCTAAATATTATTTTTGTTTACAATTTTATTATATAAATATGTAAAAAAAAAAAAAAAAAAAATTCGGGGGCACGTGACCCCCTTGTCACACGGTGGCTTCGCCACTGCCTCTGAGTTCACATCATGTATAGCCGAAGGAAATTCATCTAGAATATCCTCTACAATTTCATTGATACCACTTTAATTAATGTAATGATATTTTATACTATGATATGGATTACAAAAAAATAATATTAATTTTAATTTAAAATAAAATTATTTATTTTAATAATCTTAGCGTTATCATTATATAAAAAACTTGAATACTATAAATTATTTAGTTAAATTATTTATTTATCTTGATAATTTTAGTTCTATTGTGCTATAAATTATTTGTTTATTTTAATAATTTTAGTTAATTTTAATTTTTTTAAAATTTTTTAATGACAATTTTATTTTGATACTTATATATAATGATTTTATATGATGTATATTAAATTATAAGATAGTAAAATAAACACTTATTTTGATATTGAAAATAATAGTTAATTAAAAAGAGAATTAGTAATATAAAATTAAAAGTGATTCTAATTATTTAATTTTATTTGTATATTTATTTATAAAATAAAAATATGTTGAAATATAACTACACAAAATATATTTAAAAATTAAATATAAATATATTGTGATTGGATTAAGAAAAATATATATAATGTAGAGTATTGATTTTTTTTTAATATTCTTTTGAATTATTCATACATATTGTATATAAATATATAAAATTTAAATTAAATATAAATATTTTGTAATAAATAATTTCATGTTAAATAAAAAATTAAATTTAAATTAATATTAAGACATCAATAAGATAGACAAAAAATACAAGTATAAAAAATTAATTTGATCCGTGTGATGCATATAATTAAGCATATTCTGTCTTATTTATTTATTTATTTGTATATCGAGATAATTTTTTTTTCAAATATTATAATAATTAAATTAAAATATCAACTATATAAAAAAAATATGATAATGACAAAACTAAATACATAATGAAAAATATATAAAACATAAGTATTTCTCAAATAGAGTTCATATAAAATTGATTATTGTGATTGAAATTGAGTTTGGTTAGAACTTTATATGTAAACTAGTAGTTGACTCGTGTAATGCACATGTTATTGTTATTTTTTTTAAAAAAAAATATTTGATGGTACAATGTGTGTTATAAAAGAATAATTTTAATTTAAGTTAAAATTAAAATTAAAATTAAAGTATGATTTTAATTATTTATTTTGATAATGTTAGCGCTATCGTTCTACAAAATTGTTATTTGAATACTTATATATATTAATTTTAGTTAAATTATTTGTATATTTTGATAATTTTAGTTCTACCGTATTATAAAAGTAAAATTATCATATAATAATTTTGTATGATATATATTAAATTATAAAATAGTAAAATAAATACTCATTTTGATATTGAAAATAATAGTTAAATTACAAAAAGAATTAGTAACATAAAATTAAATGTAATTCTAACTATTTAATTTCTTTTATATTCATTTGAAAAATAAAAATATGTAGAAATAGAAATTGTATAAAATTTATTTTAAAAATTAAATATAAATATGTTGTATTTGGATTATCATATAATAATTTATATAATACATATATATATATATATATTAAATTATAAGATTATAAAATAAATACTCTTAATTAAATTAAAATATCAACTATAAAAAAGAAATTCAACAATGACTAATTAAGAAAGAATCACATAATAACATCTAAACCAAAATAAATAAATAATGAAAAAGTCCAAATGATAAATACATCTGAGTATTTGAAGTGATTAATCATCAGTAATATGATATCAAAATATAAAAGAACTTACTATTTAACAATTGAAAAAGTAACTCAAATAATAAATCTAAACTTTAGAGGTTCCTCGAGAGTGTCATTATTGTGTAGATTTTTTCTCCCGTGAGTTGTGATTATATAAAATAATATAGAAAATAAAGTATAATTTTATATATAGAATCACTATAAAATTTAAATAACAAATCCATAATATACAATTGGTATTGGGTATAGAATAATGCACGAGAAAATAAGAAAGAAAAAAAAAAGCATTAAAAAAATATATTAATACACTTGAAAGAAATTAAGAAGAAAAACGTGAAACGCAAAATTAGTATTGAGTTTGTGAATTATCTCAATTTATCAAAAAAAATATATGAAAAAGAAATATTTGTCAAATAAAATTTATATAAAATAGGTAAAATTAGCATAATTTAAATTAAGTTTGAATTTGTGTAGAACTCTATATATAATTAAAAAAATACATGCTGATGTAACTTTCTTAGAAAAAAGTAAGCCCTTATAATATGGTACCTATGCATAAAAAAAATACTACTTTGGGTTTGTGGATTATCTCAATTTATCATGAAAAATATATGAAAAAGAAATATTTGTCAAATAGAATCCATAAAAAATAGGTAAAGTTAACATAATTTAAATTAAGTTTGAATTTGTGTAGAATTCTATATGTAATTAAGAAAATATATGTTGATATGGCTCACTTATAAAGAAAGTAAGCCCTTATAATAGGCCACCTAAAAATAGAAAAAATACTATTTTTAATAGTATATATATGATGGAAAATGCATGTTGATCTGGGTTATTTTATTTTTATTTTTATTTTTTATTATTATTAAAAAAAGTGAGTTCTTAGAATGTGTCACATAAAAAAGAAAAAAACGTTAAATATATATATATGATTTAGTCCAAACCTTGCATTCCAAACAACAAAGAATTCTATTATTCACCCCTCATATCATATGCACCATTAGTTACGCTACCTTCTTTTTTAGTTATGACCAATTTTTTTTTTAATTATGACATTATTTTGTGATTTTGATTATGACTTTTTTGTGTTTGGTTATGATTTTTTTAAATTTTTTTTAGTTATAACTCAAAAAATATGAAATTATCCCATTTTTTTAGTCATATCATTTATATAAAGGCAAATTACACTTTACCCCCCTCAACTAGAGGTGAGTAACTGAACCAAAAAAATCCAGAATTTGAACCGACTTAGTCCAATTCGGCAAGTTTGGTTTGATTTCTAATCTGCGATTCTGAATTGGTTTGAAAAATTAGTAATCCGTTGTTTACGAATCAGTTTCGAATTATGATATATGGTTCCAAATTAAATCCGATCCGGACCATTTACTATCCTACCCTACCATTATACCATACACCCTATTACATACAATCCCAATCTTTTATATATAAAACCCAAATAAGGAACCCTTTGGAGAAAAGAAAGAGGCACTGCTCTCAAAGGACTACCACTAACTATCAATAATAAATTTATTAATATTACAAATTGATTTGGGTTGCTGTCGCTCTTGTGTTGTGCTGCTGTTTTTGTTACTTTTTTTTTTTTATTATAAATTATTTAGCATAATTTTGTAACTATTATCGTCATAACAAAATGTTTGTTAAATGAGAGTTATATTTGCTTATGTTGAACTTATATTTATTTGTTAGATGATGAATCCATATTTTGTTACATGATGAATGTTTTTAGAACAATATTACATGATTTTTATTGTGTGAAATCGTGTTTTCAAACCGAACTGATCCGTATTTAAATAGTTTAGTTTAGATTGATTCCATTGTTTAAATAGTTTGAATTGGTATTAATTTTTATGAAACGGTAATTCACATATTAGTTCTAGTTTCATCTCAAACCAGTCTGATCCGGACCATACTCACTCCTACTCTCAACAATTAATATTTTGCACTTTACCCCCTTAAACAAAAAATTGATACGATGTACCCTTTTTATCTTCTGAAGATTTTTAATCTAATCTTTATGTCTCCATTCTATTAACAAAACAGGCTAAAAAATGTGCATGTAATTTACATATGTCATATTTATGATGAAAATGCTCTTAAAGATTTGTTAAAAATATGACATGTATACATTATATGTACTTTTTTCGTTTATTTTGTTTACATAATAAAGACATAAAGATTAGATTGAAAAACTTTTAAAAGATGCAAGGGTAGATTATATCAATTTTTAATTTGAGGGAATAAGATAATAAAAAGAATGATAATTGAGGGGATAAAAGTGTAATTTGCCCTTTATATGATGATGATTTTAATTATTTATTTCAAAAATGCTAGAATTTTCATATAAATTACCAAAATTCTATCAAATACTCACACAGATATAACATCCACACTATGTAAAACTCACACAGATCTCACGCTCGTGTAAATATTTGATAATTTATTCAAGATGACTAAGCAGTACTCCTCTCTATATGGAGGGCTTGTGTCACGTGATACACACGTGGAATGCTGGCTTGATTTGAGGGGTGGGGCTTGGGTTTGTTTAGGGCGAATGTGGCCGGCCCAACCCAAGATTTAATTTCCTTTTTCGAATTGGTTCATTACTGCGTTTGGGCCTATGGCTTTTTTATGAGTCTACTCGGTTCTATTCTAAACCATTACTAACGGAATTCATCCAAAATATATTTCAATACGTTTAATTTAAATTTATAAATTTCGATTTTTATTATATCTTAATATGAATTTATTAATAAAAATAATACGTATTAAATTTTAAATTAATTTTTTTTTATGATATAAATCTCTATATCTTCTTTTCTAAGAAATTTCTTTTGTCCTTCCTTTTTCCAAAACCCTAATACATCTTACCAAAACTCACCGTCATCATCAAAATCATTGATTTTTATTATTTTAAAACTCTAAACCCTGAAGAAAGTTTGAACAAAAAAGAGATAAGTATTTATATAAAGGAGTTTCACAATTTTTGTAGAGCAATTATTTTCTATATCGTTTTTTTGACAAAAAGTAAAGGACTCAGTAGTTAGATTAACAATAACATATTATTGGAGTTGTTCTTATTTTGTCATTTAAATAGTACATTATTTGAGAACTACTATTTCTTGTTAGTGTATGATGCTCAAGTGCTTACAAATTTGGTTTTTACTTTTCCATGAGTATTCTTATGGATAATTTATAATGTAATTTATTTATTTATTTGTATTGAAAAGTTTTATAATGCTTATGTAAAAGTTTAATTTTTTTTTGTATTTATAATCCTTATGTGCTTATGTGCTTATAAGTTTGATTTTTTTTTTATACTATATTTGAGAATTATTTTATGTATTGAAATTTTTTGAAATAATTTAGTTTTTTTAGTTTGTTTATTATTTATTATTTGGTTTACCTTGAGGATAATTTGAAAAAAATAATAAAGTGTAATGAGAGTAACATAAAATTTTAAATAATTAAATAGGATATACATAGAAATTGTGAGTACTTAATAATTTTTTGGGTATAAATAGAATCCCCCATTACTAAATTAGGAGAAATCTTATTTATATTTAAGTGAGTTCAATTTCTTAGCATATATTATTAAATTGTTTAAGATTATAATTTATTTTCAGCGCATCTTATTTTTTTCCTCAAATTACCCTGCGAGATACACCCAAATAAAACAAGGGCATTCGGTCCATAAATACAAATCTCAATTTTATTTTATCAAAATCTAAGAGTTGAAATATTTTAATTAAAAGAATAAATCTTAGCAAAATGTCTAAAATATCCTTATATATATATATATCATATACACGTTTCCATTCCATCATAATAGTTACGCCCTCTTGGTCTTTCTCTTCAAACCCTGACTCCCCCCTCTCAAATTTTCTCTCAGATAATTATTTAGTAATATTAGGTATAGATACGTAATATTTCATAATATTATGATTAATGAAAAAAAAAAAAGGTAAATAAAGTATTGTGTTAAGTTAATAAAGAAGATAAAGGATATATTAAACGATAATTGATTAAGGAGTATTGACATGAATTGCTCCGAAATATTAAATAATTTCCCCTCTGTCTATGCTCTTCCGCCGCTACTTCTCCAGCGTTGCTCCTCCGCGCTTTTTCGTCAATGCTCCTCGTCATTGAACTAGAGCCCCATAGCTCCACTGTCTTTGAACCAGATTGTGAGATCTGTAGCTTTGCCGTCGTTGAACCAAAGCTCTGCCGCCCCGTCCCGCCCATTCTAGAGACGATCTTTGGTCGTCGTCGTCATCTCTCGCAGTGCGCAACTTCAGATCTGAGTGAATCTCTCTCTCTCTCTCTCTCTCTCTCTCTCTCAACTGAGATCGCTGTTGTTCCTCGCCTCCACCTCATGTCTTCAACGATCACGAACAACCGTCATAAGTCTAATTGTGTATGTGTAGGCGGTACGATATTGAAGAGGGCCTCTCTCTTCTACTCAACCTTCGTCCTTTCGCTTCATCTGTACTCTCTCTCTCTCTCTCTGTGGCATTTTGTCTGTAAGACGCCATTAAAGCTCTGCTACGATGGCTTCGAATAACACAACAGTCCATTGAACGATTCCTAAACAGTCGGTATGTTTTCCTCTTATTTACTCTCACTCATATATCTCTCTGTATAATTGTATGGATATGATTTCTGGTTCTAGATCTTTCATTGTATGTTAGGTTTGGAAGAGTGATTTTTGGATTTTCTTGTTGAAAAGTATAAATCGTATGTTACGAAGTGTTCTGCATTCACTCTTTGCTTCAAGTTTCGAAATCTCAGCGTATTGAGTTCTTTTCGACTCGTTTTATTCAATCTTCTTTAGTTTTAATAATTTTTAAAGTGTGAATATCGAGTAACAATGGAAGAAGATTTTGTGAATTCCTCATCTGTTTCTATGCGAGAGGGTTCAAGAATGTTGTTAAAAATTTGGAAAATTTATTCATAAGTCCTAGTTTTTGAAACGTTGAACCATTTAGTCCTAAAAGTTTTCTTATGCTCCATTTAGTCCCATTTTTACATCAACATGATGTGAATGATGTAAATGATCTGATGTTTCATTCTATAATTTCAAAATTTATTGAAATCTGATGAACATTAGATGTTTTTCATCCTATATTTTTAAACATTATTGAAATTTGGTGAACATTAGATGTTTGAAATCCAATGTTTGTAACATGACTCTGATGTTATTAACATTGTATCTGATGTTATTAACATTGTAATGGGACCTTTCAGTCTATAAGAAAACTTTTAGGATTAAACAGTGCATAAGTTATTAATTTGGGATTTATTGGTGCATCCCCCTAAAAATTTTGAAGACTTTCGAAGATCTTTGAAGAAGATTCAAGATTTCTAGAGACGATAAGTGACTTAGGCTCCATTTGGTAAGTCACTCAAAATATAATTTTACCTATTGATTTGAGTGTGTTATTTGTTTGGAGTTTTCAAATCATAATTTTACACCAATTTCTTAAAACTCAATTCAAAATATAATTATTACTTTACAAAACTCATAACCAAATACATAATTCAAAACTTTTTTCAAAACTCAATTCAAATTAATATTTTAATTTTTTAAATATTTTAATTTTGTTAAAATTTTAAATATTTTAATATTTAAATATGTTACGATTTTTTTAATTTTTTGAATATTTTTAAATATTTTAATTTTAAAATATTACGGTTTTAATTTTTTAAATTTTAAAATATTTTATAAAAATAAATTCAAACTCTATTTTATAAAAATATTTTTAAATATTTTAATTTTTTTTGTTATGTATTTGGTTACGATTTGAGTGTAGAATTGTGAAAGTAGTATGGAATTTCGAGTTATGTGTTTAGTTATGAGTTTTAAAAATAATTTCTTAATTGAGTTTTGTTTTATGTGTTTGGTTACGATTTGAGTGTAGAGTTATTTTTAAATTTAAAATATTAACATTTTAAATTATTTAAAATTTTTGAATATTTAAATTATTTAAATTTTTACGATTTAAATTTTTTGAATATTTATTTTAATTTTTTACTTATTAATTTTTTTAGATTATTTAAATTATTTAAATATTTATGATTTAAATTTTTTGAATATTTATTTTGAAAAAAAAATTATTTCCTTTGTAGTATTTTCAATTAAAAAATTGATTAATGTTGTTTTCTGTTAATAATAATTTTTTTTAATTGAATTTTAAAAAGAGTTTGGTTATGAGTGTTGATAAGAATTTTCAATAGTGTGAAAGTAGTGTGTTTTGTTATGAGTCATAATATTTGAATTAAGTTTTGAAAATTCTTTCCAAAACTCATAACCAAACAAATTTTTTTTACTTCACATGCCAAATCAAACTTTCAAAACTCAGTTCCACACTCAATTCAACACTCTTTTCAAAAACTATAACCAAACAAATTTTCTACACCCAAATCATAATTTTACAACTCACAAACTCAAAATACAACTCATACTCTCAAATCATATTTACAAAACTCTACTAGACGCAATCTTAGATTCTTCAACAGTTACAACTAAAACACAAAAACAAAGAGAGGATGGAGATAAGAGATTGGGTGAAAAAGAAGGCAAAGTAGTTAGAAAGAGAATAATGACAAGACTCTCCCACAGATTTCTCACTTTCACTTTCAAGGTTGATATAGAAAAGAGAAATTAGTTCTTTCCCTAGAGTTGTCTCTCAAAAATCTATCCCTTGTAAAGGTATGGTTGGGTGCTATTTATAGACACTTCATGATATAGGATGGAGCCCACATGGGGAATATTTCCTCTAACTACCTTGTCCAAGGAGGTGACATTTCCGTGGATGAAGAAAATCCCGAAGAGAAGATTAACCTCTGGGCAAACCCTTCTTCTTAGCCACACCTAACCAATGATCCCCAATTATCCCAAAGGGTCAGGGGTAGTCCTAGAGGACGCCCTATTGCAGAAGGGTCAGGGATAGTTCAAGAGAACGCCCTGCTGCAAATATTGCTAAGTCTCAAGAATCCCTTAGATCGTGCCACTTCAACCTGGGTATATGCTAGTTTGACCGAAAAGTGAGTTTATCTTCACTCATTGTCCTTGGGATCGGGTCTTTTGTTCGAACTCCATTACGTCCATGGTTCTGGTGCGTAGATCCTGGAAAGTTTTGAGTCCGCAAGTGTTCTGGGACTTATTAATGGAGCAGCTTCTAGATTACGTCCGAATTCGTTCGAAACCAAGCTCTTCGGATCTCTAGGTTCGTGGATCTGAACTCTTTCGAGTTCGAGCTCAAATAGGTCTCTAGGTTCGTGATTTCGAACCCTTTCAAAACTAAGCAAATACTTCGGAGAATGGATCTCCTCCGAGGGTTTCATCTCTTTTGAAAGCAACAGTTAATCTCCTTGGACGCCGATATGATTTGGGCCTTCTCGGATGGGCTTGTTGGACTCTCTTTAGAGATATCTGCTTGATGGGTCTTCCTCGGCCCAATTTGTTGGCCTTCTTGTGAGCCCGTTCAATTGATTTCACTTGGGCCTATTTGGCAATAATTTCTCTGGATCCATTAATTTTGGGCTTTCCAATTGGGCTTAATTAATTTAGTGGGCTCAAATTAACCCCTCTTACAATGTCAATTTGAATTTCATCAATGTTGCGATGATTTCAAAGCTATTTTGTTGAAATTAAAGAGGTTTTTGTGTTATTGTCTTCATATGAAGCTCGATTTCACAAATCAACAAACATGTTTGGTTTTATCAAAACCATGACATTTTAACTTCGCAACTTGAACTTCGTCAAGATCTCATTTCGTTCTTTTAGATTTGTGTGGCTTTTTAATGTTTCTCACAAATTCAGGAATCAATGGCCATTCTCATTTTCTATATGTTTTCCTGCCCCTATTGGAGCTCAAAGATCCAGCATCGACTCAATTACTCAAAGACCGAGCTTTAGAGATCGTCTTCAAATCGCATTACGATAATCAATTATATTCTCAATTCTTGCTATATACAAAAAAATAGCTTGAAATTCGATTTTAATGCTTGTTTTAACCACATAAATCAAATTTTTAGAATCTAAACCATCAATAATCGCTACATCAATGCTTCTCTGTGCTTCTCAAGAGTTGATTCCTTTGCAATTTCCCTATTTCAGAGATGCGATCGCTTCTTGTGAATATGTAAATAAAGTAAGAAGCATATCACACATATATACATATTTATTTTTATATATCTTTGATGTGATTACAAATTGAGTATTGATTTTGTAGGAGAAGCTGTGGAATTGTTTGATTGTAATGGAAGAGATGGTGATGGATTGTTGATTTGCGAGTAGGGGTAGGGATGAGGGTTACTAAACTGCTGTTGATTAGTTATTTAGAGTACGTCAGCTCTATTTAGTTTAGTTTCATCTGTTTTTGAATTTTTTTTTACCCTTGAAGATGGTGTTGAAGTTGACAGATAGTACCTCCCTCTCTCTCTCTCTCTCCCTCACTCTTTATGTATATTTGTGTTATATTTGAATATTGGTGGTGGAAAATTTTAGCAGATAACAAAAATAAGTTTGTGAATTTTAACAGTATTTGTTACATTTCTCCAAGTATGGATTTTATGTTGTTTGGTTCCTAGGATAGAAAATTCCTGAGGAGAGATATGTTTTGTTTTGCTATTTTGAACAGATAGTGGCTTTGTTGTATTTCAATAACAAAGACTTGAACAGATAAATAGAATGCAGTGAAAAAATTGAACAGATAATAATATTTGAACAGATAATTAGAATCCATTGAAAGAATTGAACAGATAATAATATTTGGACAGATAAATTTGAACAAATAATAAAATTTGAACAGATAAAGGGAAAAAATTGAATAGATAAGAAAAATTTTGAACAGATAGGGAAAAATTTGAATAGATAGGAAATATTTTTGAACATATAGTCAATGAAAGCTAATAGATAAAAAAAAAACTTCAATAGATAAATTAAGGATAAAATTGGAAACAAAATGTCCTTTAAAATCAACAAAAAGACTAATCATCAAATTGTTTCACAAAGGGTGGACCTCTCATCAATAAAAAATATCTACTGGACCTAATGCCTTATAACTTTCTTACTTTGGACTTTTCAACAATTATCTTATAAAACAAATTAAAAAAATTCAAATTACTTTTGAAAAATCTTTTTTTTATTTACATACATACGGAGAACACAACCGGCAAAGGCAGCATTGGCGAAAGAGAATAGAGAAGGAGAAGGAGATGGTGAACTTCGTATTCAGATTTCTAGAATCGAACAAAGTGAATTTGTTCAGTTCTGAAAGTCCGAACAATAATAACGAAAAACAGACTGAATATTCGTTTTTATGTAAAAAAGAACACAAAAATCAATAATTGTATTTTGATATTTATGTGAATACTAACATCCTTTTTGATGGGTTACTTCAAAATTTTTTTTGATTATTATTCTCATCTATTGTTTAATTTTGTTTAAATTTTCTTCTATTTGCAAGTAATAATATAATAAAAAACAATGATGTTGATGATAATGGTGAGTTTTGATGGAGTGTATTAGAGTTTTATAGTGAGAAAGAAGAAGAAGAGAAAATAATTAAAACTTGGGAAAGAAGATGAATAGATTTGAATATGAAAGATAAGTATAATTGATTAGGATGTATTATGAGAAAAAAATGATATTTTATTTTAAAATTTAACATGTATTGTCTTTATTAACAAATTCACATTAGGATATAATAAGAATTAAAATTTAAAATTTGAGTTGGGCATATGAGATAATTTTTGGGTTCAAATAGAATGACCGCCAAATTATCTATTTAGTTTCTGAAATATTGATTGAGTCTACTCAATTATTAAAGTACATACAATCAAGAAAAATGTACAATAATTCTAAAGTATCACATGGCTTTACTTCTCACAAATTACCATTCATTATATCTCTTATATTCTTCAATCACTCAATACAAATCGTTAGACATTTTCCACCAAAACTATTACCATGTGTGTGGGTGATTTTCCGTCCACACTGCCCGCTTAGTAACCAGCTGGAGAGCACTGGCAGAATAGATGGCACCTGGCTAACCTGCAACAGAAATATAAAAATCCCACGGTGGTTTCGACCACCCGGGGGCACTTCGACGATCAAGTCAGTATATCTCTCAAAGATAAATCAAGTACTAAACTCACAAGCTTGAATATCAAAAGCATACCTTAGACCCATGGGGGTGCCTCTCTTTTATAGCCAACATAAACCTAGTCCCAATAGAAGCCTGACTTCTATGGACTTAAGATTACTGCTAATCTTGGACTCCTAGTAAGATTAGGATAAACTCTCTAAGAGTCTTATTTTAATATAAGCTGAAGTCTTCTCTCATTCTAGGACTCTTGTCCCTTATCTACTTATTTCAGATTCTGATATCTTCGGAGATAACCTCGGCCTTGCCGAGATCACCTCGGCGTCACGACCAGGACACGTGGCACCTCGGCTGAAACCTCGGCGTCACCTTGCCACGTGTTGGTACTCAGAAAATATATCCCCACACCATGAAACACCGCGTTACCATACTACCGGACTACCGATTAATCACCCGAGTCTATTTAGTTTATAAACTATCGATTCAATTCCTAAATTATTTAATTCAAACAAATTTAGTCCATTAAAGAATTATAAAAATAAAATATATATTCATAAATATTATAAATTAATAAAATATCTCATTAATTAAAATTTATTATTATTATTATTATTATTTCAAGAGAATACTTGTCGAGATAGAGATAAAGCTGTAACAACGCAGATAAATTAAGTTGCCAATTCAATTGGCAATTTTTTACAAGCCAAGACCAATTTAATAAGATACAAACATATCTTTTGGTTGGTCACTTATTAATAATACAGAGAATATGGAAAATCAAAATCACTCAAAGGAATAAGTTGGCAAACAAAGAAGAGAAAACACACAAACACACAGGGACATAAATATATATAACACAATTAATTAATGGGTTGGGTAGTCATAGCAGTTAGGCTGGGAACTGGGAAGCGTTGAAGCTGGAGCTAGCAGTTTTCATCGAGTCCAGGAGTTCATTTTGAGGTACTGAGCTGATTAACTCTCTAACGATCTCTGGAGAAGGAGACCCAGCTACAAGTGCTTGTTCTTTTACAGAAGTAACTCTCGAATACTCTGGGGGTTGCATGGCCTCTCTTGGTCTGCTGCGGCTATCTTGGATAGTGTTAGTGAGCATGAAGGCACGTTCAGGTACCCTCTTAAAAATTGTAGCCAACATCAGCTTAAAGTAGAGTGGAAATTGGGCTATGGCGAAAACTGACACTGGTACAAGCACGGCTAAAAATTCAGCGATTTTGGAGGCCTTTACGTTATGTAGTACATCTTTGAGGATGAAGAAATGTCCTGCGCAGAAACATGTGAGCATGGAAGGAAAGGACATGAAGAGTGCCGCCAAACCAAACTGGAGCTTTAGGGGCAGGCCCTTTCTGAAATCGGTGGGCTGGTGTCGAGAAGTTAGGATGGAAAGGAACATGATCGTTGCTGTCAGTGAAAAGAAGAGCGCCAGGAGTGATGCGATGCCAAAGACCTTCAACATCAAGGCCTCTTGGGAATTCATAATTGTTCTCGACTTGATGTCACCAGGCAAGCTCGCCGACGTGCCGAAGGCCACCGTTGCGATCAGTGTTGCAACCAGGGTGCATGATTCTGAGGTTTTCTGTAGCCACTCCTTATCATTTTTCGCAAGATCACTATGTGTCTCCATGAAGATATCCTCTGGGTTCTTCCCCTCATCGTTTCGGTAAGCCGACAAATGATTTGGCACCGCCGCCTTAATATACTGCATAATTACATAACATGCATTACTTGTCTTCCGTTTTGGTTTATTAATTGTTTTGGTTGCTTCCTCACCTACGTGGTTTTTTTGTGCTAGTATATGGTGGTGTTTACTTTACTGTTTCAATCTAGTTGTTTTGTTTAATTTTACAATGATACTTTTTACATTCATTTTTTTTATTCATATATAACACTTGTTTTGTACATATATTTTCATCAATAAATTTTTTTTACTAATTAAAAAAAAAAAGTTTGAGGAATTAATGATAGGGTTATAAAATTTTAATAAAAAATTTGAGATTTCTGACCTTTTAAAATTAGTTTAGTTTTGTTGTTGTTGTTGATGATGATTCTTCATATGATACATCTGAATTACACCTTGTGATCTCTGACATTTTAAAATTGTTTTGCTTGCTTCCTCACCTACTTGTTTTTTTATTTATTTTTTGCTATTATATGATTGTGTTTTGCTTTATTGTTTCAATTTAGTTTTTTTGTTTAATTTTACAATGATACTTTTTACGTTCATCTTTTTTATTGATAACACTGTCTTGTACGTGCATTTTCATTAATAAAAATTTCCTTTTCACTAATTTAAAAAAAAAAAAGTTTGAGGAATTAATGCTAGGGTTATAAAATTTTAATAGAAAATTTGGAATCTCCATTTTTGAATTAGTTTTGTTTTGTTGTTTGAATTAGTTTTGTTTTGTTGTTGTTGATGATGATGATGATTCTTCATATGATACATCTAAATTACACCTTGTGATCTCTGTAGTTTTGTTTTTTGTTTTTTTAATTTTAAATTCAGCCTTCTAATTTCAATGTCATCAATTTTGTGCATTAATAGAGTTAATTTAGTCAAATTGATAACACCTACTATGAAATTATACAAAAAATGAAAGACAATTGTTCATTTAAAATTGAATGAACCATTTTAAATTGGACATTAATCCCCCCAATCACTTTGAAGAGAGTGAATATATATTACTAGATAAATTGCATTGATAGTCCTTACATTTTGCCGATTGTGTCATTTTGGTTTTTATAATTTTAATTAGCTTGATTTTTACCCTTACTTTTAGATTGGACAAATTGCAACAATAGTCCCTATATTTTGGTCCTTTTGTCATTTTAGTCTCTATAATTTCAATTGGCTTGATTTTGACCCTAAATTTATGATTTTGTTTCAATTTGGTCTAATTGATTATAACTCTTAGCATTTTTTGATGAAAAATATGCATGTAAGTGGCATATGTCATTTTTTAGAGTAAAATTATAAATTTACTAAACTCAGTGAATTAAACTTAACTAATTAGGGATTATTTTCCATAAAAAATATTAATGACATCATCAATTGGACTAAATTGATACAAAATTTAAAATTAAGGGTCAAAATTAAAATTGAGCCAATGTGGAGAGACCAAAATGGTACAAAGGATAAAATGTAGGGACCAATGGTGTAATTTGCCTTTTTAGATTTTGTATTAATTTAGTCTAATTGATAATACTGACTACAATTTTTGAAGGAAAATGATCACTAAATTAGTTGAGATTAACTTATTGAGTTGAATAAATTTATAATTTTTCCTATAAAAACATAACATATAACGTTTATATGCATATTTTTCATCAAAAAACACTAACAATAATAATCAATTGGACCAAATTAAAACAAAATCATAAATTAAAGATCAAAATCAAGCCAATTAAAATTATATGGACTAGAATTGCACAAGAACAAAATGTAAAGATTATTAATATAATTTTTTCTATATTTGATTTCATTCTAATTTTGTTAGGATAGTTATTAATTTGACTAAATTAACAAGAGAAACTCTAAGAATTCATGGGTGTGTAATTTGCCCACATATATATCTACACTAGTTTAAGAAGCCTGTGCAGGGTATGAGCTATTATTATAATATATTTAAATTTTATATTTTGATAATTTTTTTAAAATTAAAATATTATTCTATGAAATTAAATAGAATAAATCATTAGATATATATAATAGAATTATGTAGTATGGTATGTATAATTTTTTGATTTGTTATAACCTAATAATGTAGACTCCAATTCTATTACCATATCTATTATTACAGTATATTTAAATTTTGTATTTTGATAATTTTTTAAAAATTAAAATATTGTTGTATGAAATTGAATAGAATAAATTATTAAATATATGATATAATTATGTGGTATGATATGTATTATTTTTTGATTTATTATATACCCAATGATATCAACTCCAATTCTATTACTATATCATTTTGGGTGAATTTATAAGTCTTTAACATTTCTTTCGAATTTATAAAAAAATAAATAAATTATGGTGTGTATTTTTTCTCAACAGAAAAATATAAAACAAACATTAAGATAATTCTCCCATCTAAAAAAAACTACTTAGATAAGTCACTGAACTAATAAAAAAGCAAAAGAAAATACACATATATACAATTGACTAATTTTATTAATAAATAAATCATACTCGTATAATAAATGATCAATTTTATTAATAAGTAAATCATTAAATAAATTAACAATTTTTAATGATATAAAAAATATTTTTTAGTTAACCATTTTGTTAATAAATAAATCATTAAGTTAATTAACAATTTTTAATGATATGATAAATATTTTTGATAATTTATTATTACTGAGAGGGTAATTTATGAGTAAATTGGGCCAAGTTGGGTAATAGGCCGTTATATGAGCCATAGTAAGAAAGGCTTAGTAAGTGGACTGTAGTCCAAGTGTTAGATTGGTCCAGGTATGGAAGTGACCTAGCAAGGGTTAGCTCAGTCCAGGAATAATCATGGTCGCCACGGTCAGAGTAGATAGTTAGCCCGGTCCAAGAGAGCTCTGCCGTTAGCTTGGTCACCACACTCATAGCGGTAACAGTTAAGCTCGGTCATACCATATTGAGCCGAAGTATGTTGAGCTTTCCTCAGAACCTTGCTATTGGTTAGCTCGGTCCAAGCTCGTTGTGGTTAGTGCGGTCTCAGACAATCCAGTTGAGTATGTCAAACCGAGGTACACGCAGTGAAAGGAAGAACCGAGGTAGTGGGAGCTTAGCCTAGTCTGCGGCTTTAGCATGGCCATGTTATCTCGGTCGTATTGACATCCAACCATGGTAAAATCATCTCACTTGGTTTAAGCAGTGAGGGGGGGTGTTGAAGGATAAGCATTATCTTTCAGGAATGTGATTCCTAGGAGGACTCTGCATGGAGGAGTAAGAGTCTTACTAGGATTGTGCCACGCGGAACCTATAAAAGCTCATAACATCACCTATGGAGAGGTAACACAACTTTGACACTCGAATACACAGAGCTTTTGCCTATTTATCTATTTTTCTGACTTAGGCATCGGAGAGGTATTCGGCACACACCCGCCGGCTAGCTCACGTTTGTGTTTTCAGGAAGTAAAACGACGACGTTTGGAGAGGCGCGAACTTGATCAACAGGATTATACGAGAAGATTATTTCTTGCTCGTAAAATTGGCGCCGTCTGTGGGAATCACAGAAAGAACAAAACCTCTTGATCAAAGTGTTCCTCGCTAGATTAGATGCAATGGTACACAATGAAGATTTGCCACAGTCCGCCATTGACAGGCAAACCCCAGAGGGAGGTGGGAGGCGCGAAGGTTTGCCCTTCATCCTTCCTATGGCAGATCCCGGAGGGATACAAGGGGAAAGTGGGGTAACAGCCCCCGTCGCGCATCAAGTCCTGATAGACAGAGGCGGAGGATCGACCCTCAAGTTTTGGAGGATCGGGTAAAGGAGCAGGACGAGTTAATCAGGAAGATGGCGGCAGACATGGAATTAATGAAGCGCCAGATAAAAGGGAAAGAGGTGGCTATAGGAGAGGGGCGTAAAAGCAATACGCCCCCTCGTCACTCTAAAGATCGTGGTAGACATACCACGCCATCGCAAGTAGAGAGTAGGAGCCTCAGAACAGGCGACACTCAATTAAGGACTTCCAGAACTCGTTATTCCAGGCCTGATAGAACGAGATCATCGAGGTCTTATACTGAGGGAAGCACCTATCGGCCCTCACATACGCACCAGACATCGTCCAGGCAAATGGAGTTGCCTAAATCGTCCGACTTACAGATTGTGCTTGAAGAAAGGGCATGACGGAAGGAGGATGCCAGGGCACGCGACCCGCACAGAGCTTCAGCCCTTCAGCGGTTGGCTCTTCGGACGCATGGAAGCGTCGAGGTTGGAATGCCAATACCGCACCTTGCCTACGAACCAACAGATAAAGCATTGGCAAGACTACATAGCTCGCCGTTCGTTCCGGCGATTGAAAACGCACCATTACCCTCAGGCTTCATCCAGCCCAAATTTACCACGTACGAGGGGAAGACAGACCCCTATATGCACCTAAGCCACTTTCACCAGGTCATGGCAGTATACCGGCGGAACGAGGCTTTGATGTGCATCCTATTCCCATCCAGCCTTGGCGACCTAGGTTTAACCTGGTTCGAAAGGCTACCAGAAGGCAGCATAGCCTCCTGGGCACAATTGGCAGAGGCGTTCGTGACAAGGTTCAGAACGAACACCAAGACCCCAGTGGAGATCGATCAGCTACTCTCCATTGACATGGGCGACAAGGAAACATTGAGATCCTACAACAGCCGTTACTGGGAGACATTCAACCAGATAGGGGACTGCCCCGCCAATCTCGCCATCGCACAATACAAAAGAGGACTTCCAGTCGGAAACAGGTTGAGGGATTCAATTACTATGACGCCACCCCTCACGATGGAAGCCTTGATGGAGAGAGTGCACCAACATATTCAGGTGGAGGAGGATGGCGCCCGTGCTAAAGCAAAATCTGATACAACAGCAGTGCCAGATAAGAAGACTACGGCAAGAGTGAACGCGGTAGAACGTCCAACCAAGAATGGACGAGGTAGGCGAGACAATAAAGAGGACCGAGATAAAAGATGGTTGAGAGTCCGCACTGCCTTTACCATGGTATTCAAGAAACCAATCTACCGAATTCTCAGTGAGATACGTGATGAACCTTTTGTCAGATGGCCAGCTAAACTGGGATAAGCACAAAAAAACTACGACGAAAGATCATGGTGCACCTTCTATAAGGAAAAGGGGCATCGCACTGAAAATTGCACGCCATTGAGACAGCATCTAGAGGAGTTAGTGGCAGCCGGTCACCTGGACCGGTACATAGAAGGAGGGACGCAACCAACCCCCCAAAACCACGATCACCCAGACGGAACGCCAAATGACACTCCACCTCAAGGTGTGATAAACGTAATACATGGGGTATTCGAACCTGAGCTAGTATGTGAGCTCAGGGGCATGATAAAGAAAGCTGAGCACTTAAGGGAGGTATTGAGTGCACAGTCTACCATTAAAAAGGGGAAAACAGAGGTCACGAACGTCATGTCTTTCTCAGACAAAGACTTGGTAAGGATATATTGCCCTCACAATGACGCACTGGTCGTCACACTCCACGTCATGGATTACGACATCAAACGGATTTTGATCGACCAAGGAAGCTCGTGCGGGATAATGTACTACGAAACCTTCAAACAGCTGAAATTGAAGGACAAAGACTTGGCACCTGCCGTATCTCCCCTGATCGGGTTCAACACAATGCCAGAATGGCCAGTCGGCAAGATAATTCTCCCAGTCAGAGCAGGAAACATGACTAAACAAGTGGAATTCTGGGTATTGAAAGTGCCCTCCACTTACAACATAATCTTGGGAAGGACATGGCTGCATGCCATAAGAGCAGTAGCATCAACCTACCATCAAGTAATGCAATTCCCTAACGAAGCTGGGTAATTGAAGAAGTCTATGGAGACCAAATTATGTTCAAGCAATGCTTCGTCACAGTAAATGGCAACCGAGCTGCCAAGGGGTTCGTTCAGATGGTGGAAGAGCCCGAGAGTAATGAATTGTTTACGGATGTTGGCAAAGCCGCTGAACAAAAGGCAGTGAAAGACTTGGTACAGGTAAGAATAGATGAAAAGAACCCGGATAAGTTCTTTTTGCTTGGCTCATCTATGTCCAGCACTGAGAGAATAGAGGTCATGGAATTCTTGACCTCTAACATCGAAGTGTTTGCCTGGACACCATATGACATTCCAGGCATTGACCCAAGCTTCATATGTCACCAATTGAATGTTCACCCAACTGCCAGACCAATTATATAGCGCACTCGCAGATCGGCACTCCACCATGCCGAGATAGTGGCGGAAGAAGTGGAAAACCTGCTACAAGCAGGAGCTATCAGAGAGGTACACTACCCCAGATGGATCTCCAATACAGTAGTGGTACCTAAGAAGAATGGAAAATGGCGTGTCTGCGTGGACTACAAGATAGTCAACAAGGCATGCCCAAGGGACAACTTTCCTTTACCATGGATAGACCAACTGGTAGATCTGACGGCAGGACACAACCGTCTTAGCTTTCTTGATGTGTACAGAGGGTACCATCAGATCGCCATGTATGAGCCAGACCAGGAGGTTACATCTTTTACCATGCCAAGAGGACTATATTGTTACAAGATCATGCCCTTTGGCCTTAAGAACGCAGGGGCAACATTCTAACGGATGGTCACCAAGATGTTCGAACCATTGTTAGGTAGAACAATGGAAGCTTACATCGACGACATGGTGGTCAAGAGTAAGGATAAGAATGACCATCTAAGGGACCTGGATGAGATGTTTCAGATCCTGAAGAAGCACAAACTACGCCTTAATGCATCCAAGTGTGCGTTTGGCATAGGATCTGGCAAGTTCCTAGGCTTCCTGGTGACTAACCGAGGTATAGAGGCAGACCCTTCTCAGATTAAAGCAATTCAAGATCTAGAGAGGCCCAACTCAGTAAAAGAAGTACAGTATCTCACCGGTATGGCAGCCGCACTAAACCGGTTCATAAGTCGGTCGTCAGACAGATGTCGACCATTCTTTTAAGCACTAAAGACCAAGTTTGAGTGGAATGAAGAATGCGACTGCACCCTAGAAAGTTTGAAGGAATACATGTCTTCTCCACCGCTGCTAGTGACCCCAATACCTGGAGAAGAACTATTTATGTACCTGGCAGTCTCATAGCACACAATAAGCGCAGTATTGGTCCGAGCGGAAGGAATCCAACATCTGTCCATCTTTTATGTCAGCAAGACATTGCTGGGCACTGAAACCAGGTACTTACCATTGGAAAAACTGGTCTTAGCCTTGATGATGGACTCAAGGAAGTTATCGCACTACTTTCACGCCCACACCATAATCGTCCTCACAGCCTTTCCATTAAAAGCTTTGTTTGAGAGGGCGAACTTTTCTGGGCGAATCTTGAAGTGGGCAGTAGAATTGGGACAGTTTGACATCAAGTTTCAACCCAAAACAGCAATAAAAGCCCAAGCTTTGGTAGACTTTGTCGCAGAATTCACCCCAGGAAGTCATCATATCTGCCTAGTCGACTTGACTGATATAACCGAACTAGGGTTGGAAGTTGACGCCGGAATAGTGCAACCCCTGGTGCAGGTTACCCAGTCAGACCCTAAGGCAGACCAGAGTAAAGTAAGGGAGGAAGAAGCAAACCATGCTACACCAAGCCAAGACTCACCAATAAATAAAAACTTAGTACAATCAGATAGTGAGGGGCAAACAGCAAGCATGGACCTAGAAGAAAACACCAACAACATTCTTGATCCTAAGGCATCATTTAATCCCTCCACTTGCTAGAAACTGTTTGTTGGAGAGATGTGGAAGCTCTTCGTGGATGGAGCGTCCAACAGGCACGGTGCAGGGCTAGGCATAGTCCTCATCTCACCAGATGGCCTAGTGGTAGAGCAAGAAGTCAACCTTGGCTTCCTAGTATCAAACAATGAAACAGAATATGAAGCGCTTCTGGCCGGCTTAAAATCAGCATCCTACATGAAGGCCACCGAGGTAATGGTTTACAGTGACTCACAGTTGGGGGTAAAACAAATTTCAGGTGACTATGAGGCAAAGGATGACAGGATGGCTAAGTACCAAGAGTTAGTCAGAAAAGAGATCAAGAAATTTGAAGTAGTACAGATAGAGCAGATCGGCAGGGAAGAAAATAGTAGAGCAGATGAACTAGCTGGCTTTGCTTCAGTGGCAGATACCTCCATCCCTCATCCATTACTGATTGACTACCTACCAAGACCAAGCATTGAAGAACCTGAAGTAGAAGAGGTATGTTGTGCCGAACTAGGCCCTTCGTGGATTGATCCCATCATATTGTTCCTAAAAGACGGCATCTTACCGGAAGAAAAGAAAGAGGCCAACAAAATAAGAGCAAAGTCATAGCGCTTTTGGTTTTCCCCATCAATGGCATTGTATAAGAAATCTTTCACAGGACCTTACCTAAAGTGTGTCCACCCCAGCAAAGTGGAAGCATTCTTGTTCGAAATTCACGAAGGCGTATGGAGAAGCCACCAAGGGGGAAGATCGTTGGCTTACAGAGCAATTTCGCAGGGATATTGGTGGCCTGACATGTAAGCAGATTCGGAGAAGTATGTCAAGAAGTGCGAGAAATGTCAGAAGTT
This sequence comes from Camellia sinensis, assembly GCF_055761805.1. Lineage (NCBI taxonomy): Eukaryota > Viridiplantae > Streptophyta > Magnoliopsida > Ericales > Theaceae > Camellia > Camellia sinensis. The sequence continues at coordinate 32,928,874 of NC_138974.1, forward strand.
CGCACACCAAATACATCAGCCAGCCAGAGAGCTTCTACCTTTAACTAGTCCATGGCCCTTCGCAATGTGGGGCTTAGACATAGTCGGACCACTTCCGACAGAACCCGACAACAGAAAGTTCTTCTTCGCAGCAACAGACTACTTCACAAAGTGGGTGGAAGCAGAAGCACTAGCATCAATAAAGGAGAAAGATGTGAAGAATTTTGTCTGGAAAAATATCATCACTCGGTTCGGCATACCCAAAGCGCTAATATCAGACAACAGCACTCAGTTCGACGGCAAAATCTTTAGAGGGTTTTGTGAGGAATACAAGATAGAATTCTACAACTCTACCCCAGCATATCCCCAAGCAAATGGCCAGGCAGAAGCATCAAACAAAGTTATCTTGGATGGATTGAAGAAAAGGTTAGAAAAAGCAAAAGAAAAGTGGGCCGAGGAGCTTCCTCATGTTTTATGGGTTTACCATACCACACCTCGACGATCAACGGGAGAAACACCATTCTCCTTAGCCTACGGCATGGAAATAGTAATCCCACTGGAAGTTGGCCTTCCCACCATTCGAAGCGAAAATTTTGATCTAGACTTAAATGGAGAAGCCATCGCATTAGAGCTCGACCTTGCAGAAGAAAGAAGAGAAAGAGCACTGGTTCATATCGCCTCATACCAACAGGAGTTATCCAGGAAATACAACAAGACCGTACATCCAAGGCAATTCAAGATCGGAGATTGGGTACTGCGCAAAGTAATGGGGAACACCCTGGTACCCGGAGATGGCAAATTAGGGCCTAATTGGGAAGGACTTTACAAGGTGGTTGGATTAGCAGGAAAAGGGGCATACCACTTGGAAGACGAGGACGGCAAAACCATTCCCAGGCCATGGAATACTGCCAATCTCAAACTATTTTATTTTTAGCTTATTCTTTCAAATATTTGTAATTTTTTCTTTCTCAATAAAACAAGTAGCTTCTTTTCAGTATAGTTGTTTCCTTCTGTAAAAGAGTGTTTTAGTGAGTTAGGCGCATTGTAAGTATAGTTGACCGGAATAACCAACTTTGCACTCTCTTCAGCTAAGCCCAGGCTAAGGATCCAGGCTGCAGAACGTTTGGTCGGAATAACCAAACACTTTACTCTAGGTTGGCAGGAATAACCGACTTAGAGGTTGGCTGGAAAAACCAACACCCCTCCTAAGCTTAGGATAAGGATTCAAGCTGTAGGACGTTTGGTCGGAATAACCAAACACTTTACTCTAGGTTGGCAGGAATAACCAACTTAGAGGTTGGCTAGAAAAACCAACACCCCTCCTAAGCCCAGGATAAGGATCCAGGCTGCAGGACGTTTGGTCGGAATAACCAAACACTTTACTCTAGATAGTAGGAATAACCAACTTAGAGGTTGGCTGAAAAAATCAACACTTATTGTTCTTCAGCCGAGATAAGGATCTACGCTGAAGAGGTTGGTTGGAAAAACCAACACCTAGTACTCCTTAGCCGAAGTAAGGATCTAGGCTGAAGAGTGGTTGGCTGGAAAAACCAACACTTATTGTTCTCCAGCCGAGATAAAGATCTAGGCTGAAGAGGTTAGCTGGAAAAACCAACACTTAGTACTCTTCAGCCGGAGTAAGGATCTAGGCTGAAAAGTGGTTGGCTGGAAAAACCAACGCTTATTGTTCTTTAGCCGAGATAAGGATCAAGGCTAAAGAGGTTGGCAGGTATGGCCAGTCAGATTGCAAAGCTAAAACCGAGATATTTACCTCGGCTGGAAAAAGTTATACTACATTCAGAATACTTTTGAAAAGTAAAGGCAATCATAAGAGTAAACCGAAACAACAGTTCTAACAAAGAAGATTTCATTGAAGATTCAAATCAAGTACAAAAGGAGGGGCCTCAGCCCGGTTACAATTTCTTTCCAAAATAGCAAAAAAGAAGAAAAATACGTAAGTCAAGCAAACAGATCATCTAAATCAGCATCTAAAACCACCCGGTCTTCACCCAGAGGTAGCTCGGTTGTGGTAACCACGCTCTGGTTAAGCTCGGTTGAAATCACAACATCGGCCATATTTGGCAAAGGTGGGATGGAGACCTCTGGAGTTGGGGAGGTAGACCTAAGACCGAATTGAGTGTTGTCCTCTAGAGTTTCATCTTCATCTTCCTCCTCCAGAAATTGTTGCTGAACGGTAGCAGCATACTCCGCCAGTGAGCTCGGTATGAAATATGGAGGAGGATTGAAGACCTCGGTCTCAGGCCCATGACCGAGCTGTGCCACAGCCCCCCTCCATCCGCATTTAAAGAACAGGTCCTTCGCAGCTTCACATTGCTTGATGTACAGGGCTTCGCCTTCTTTGAAACCATGGTCCTCCGCATCCTCTAGCTTCTTCTCGAGCTTTGTTATTTCGGTGTTCTTTTTTCCTTCAAGCTTGGCTAGCTCCCCAGATATTTATCTTTTATCACGGCCGCAGCCTTTTGCTTGTCTGCTTTAGCCGAGCTAACAAGACCGGTCAGGCGACCATTCTCGGTTTGTAGCTCGGCGATGTTTTCATTAGCCTCGGCCATGGCCTGCCTGGTGGTTTTTCGAAGTTCCAACACTCGCTTGTGAGCGATGTGGTTCTTCTGTATGGCCTGCAAAAGGATAGAAAGAAACTTTTTAAGTACAACCGAGCAAAAAGTTGTAAGAATTTGAAAAATAAGCAAAGGAGCTACTTACCAGCACCATGGATTTTGTGGACGAGCGAAGGGCCTTCAACTCGGTTAGGTGGTCATGTTGCTCCATGTCGGGTGGAAGGCAAACACTCTTGGCCAAATTGAATACCATTAGGTGGTCTTTTTGAGCGACCACTGAATCAGTATCCCGTATAGCACGGTTCTGAAAAGTGATCTTTGGAGCCCATTTGAAAGAGCTAGCTCGGTCAGAGCGCTCCGGTTATGGGCTCGGTGGAGGGCTTGGCGGAAGGATGAGATCTTCTTCATCAACAAGGCGTGGCTCGATTGTGGAAGTCTGAGCACGCTTGTTTGGACGGGATGATGAGGGTTGATGGGATGGAAGGGCCACAACCTTCTAACAAAAAGTCAGTTACCTCGGTCTTTCGTTTTCCGCTATATCGGTAGGTCGGCTCAAAATTCAGTAGCTCGGTCCAGCTTCGGTTTGGATATCGGAGTGCGGCTCAAAGAACGTTCAGGTTAGGGTAGTTGTATTGGGACTTAAGAAAGTTCAAATCTGTATGAAGGAAGACAACAGTTAGTTCGGTTCATAAAGTGAAAACCAAGGTAAAGAAAAGCATGCAATAAAGCCGAGGTAACCCTACCTGCTACACCCTTGTTCCAATTTATTTTGTGACCAGGGATCTGGGCTTGATGGTCTTCAAAATTCCCAGATACCCAAAAGAAATCATCATCATTCACGTTTTTATCCGGGGTATTCTTTATTATTTTTTCACGCCGGCACCTTATTCTTAAATAGTAGACCCAGCCATCTTCGGCCGATCCTATGGGGTATTGATGGAAAAGCTCGACTAGACCGAGATTAAGGCCAGCCCGGCGGTTTAGCTCGGCAATGCCGTTTATTATGCGATAAGAATTGGTGGAAAGTTGGGTAGGGTAAAGCTTGGTTTGTCTGAGAAATTCACAAAGTATGGGTTGTACAGGGAATCGCAGACCGCACTCTACGATGGAAATAACGTTAAAAGGGACAAAGCCTTGTTTTCCCCAGGAGACGGTGTCTAGTTCGGCTAGTGAAAGGTGGACATCATCCGGAATTTGGAAGTCCTTACGGAATTCGGCTATGGCCCCTGGTGAGTTTACTAAGAACCTATATTTACCCATTGATTATTAAATTATCAATAAATAAGTGGAGAATTAGCTCGGTCTTGAAAGGACGCTCAGTAGCTCGGTCGACCGTTCAAGGGAGTGCCTAGCAGCCTAAGTCTGCAAAGTGAAAAAAGAAAGGTGTTAAGCACAGATCGTTGGACCGTGCTAAAAGAGACAAAGGCAAAATAAATAAAGTCCTAGCTCGGCTACGCAAGATGCTATCAGTTTTTAGCCCGGTTTGAGCAAGGGGCTTTTTAGCCCGGTTGAGCCTTTGGGGCAGTACTAAGGAAGCTAGTTTAGCCACAAAGTTATAGCTCGGTTGGAAGTTAAGGTTTTCTAAGTACGGTATGCGCAAACCTAGTACGGTTCGATTGCTCGGTTAGATGAAGCTAAAGGTACCTAACCTATGGAAACTTCAAGTATGGCGTGAAGTTTTAGTTCAGTTGTTAGGTATGGTTAGGCTTGCACCTAATACAAACAATATCCTAGTTCGGTTGGGGTGTGATCTTGGATCAAAGACAGTGTTTTTTTTTTACACTATTCATGAATGCAGTGGTTCTATCACAAGGTTTTCCCAGAAAATTGAAAGTGAAAGTGGCGTGTGTTTTGAAAAACGTACCAATACGTGTGTTATGTATTACAAAGCAAATGCAAAATCAACAAAAAGGGAATAAGATTGGGCTACTTACAAGTTTGAAGACAAGCTGAAGAAGATCAAAGCCTTGAGAGAAAGCTCTTTTTAGACACTATGTTTGGGGAAAATGGAGGTTCAGAGAGAGAGAGAAGGAGATGAATGACATGAATGATTCAAAACGAAGAGGTGTTTTGTGTAGAGGGAAGGACAAAAAGGCGGGACTGTTCAAAATACATGAAGTACGAAGACGGCGTGACAGTTACGCTGAGCCAATAACAGTTTGCCACGTGACCATGGAATGGGAAGCAGTTCAGTACAACAACTAAAGAGACGTTTTGACCGAGCGTGTTAAAGTAGCCTGGTGTGAATTTAGCTCGGTTGGAATGCTAAAGTTTTTAGCTCGGTTAGGAGGCTAAAGTTTTAGCTCAGTTGGTAACAGGTAATCCCTATCATGCTGCGCAGATGGAATTAAGGGGCAATTGAGAGGGTAATTTATGAGTAAATTGGGCCAAGTTGGGTAATGGGCCGTTATATGAGCCATAGTAAGAAAGGCTTAGTAAGTGGACCGTAGTCCAGGTGTTAGCTCGGTCCAAGAATAATCATGGTCGCCACGGTCAGAGTAGATAGTTAGCTCGGTCCAAGAGAGCTCTGCCGTTAGCTCGGTCACCACACTCATAGCGGTAACAGTTAAGCTCGGTCATACCATATTGAGCCGAAGTATGTTGAGCTTTCCTCAGAACCTTGCTATTGGTTAGCTCGGTCCAAGCTCGTTGTGGTTAGTGCGGTCTCGGACAACCCAGTTGAGTATGTCAAACCGAGGTATACGCTGTGAAAGGAAGAACCGAGGTAGTGGGAGCTCGGCCTAGTCTGCGGCTTTAGCATGGCCATGTTATCTCGGTCGTATTGACATCCAACCATGGTAAAATCATCTCACTTGGTTTAAGCAGTGAGGGGGGTGTTGAAGGATAAGCATTATCTTTCAGGAATGTGATTCCTAGGAGGACTCTGCATGGAGGAGTAAGAGTCCTACTAGGATTGTGCCACGCGGAACCTATAAAAGCTCATAACATCACCTATGGAGAGGTAACACAACTTTGATACTCGAATACACAGAGCTTTTGCCTATTTATCTATTTTTCTGACTTAGGCATCGGAGAGGTATCCGGCACACACCCGCCGGCTAGCTCACGTTTGTTTTTTCAGGGAGTAAAACGACGACGTTTGGAGGAGTGCGGACTTGATCAACAGGATTATACGAGAAGATTATTTCTTGCTCGTACAATTACATAGGAGAGTAGTTTGTTTGTTTATTTTTTTTTCTTGAATATTGTGTTAAATTAAAATTTATAACAACTGTAATTTTAGTGTTATAGGACCGATTCATATTTTAAACAAACTTTATAGGTGTATTTATAATTTATTAAAAAATAAAAAATTATGTTTCATAATTGACCAAGAATGTATACGTAATTATGAAAAAAACCTGTTGCATAATTGACCAACAATGTTTGCGTAACTACGAAAAAACCTTCACTCAACATATAGGCCACAATTAAGTAATTATTCAAAATGAAAGGGTAAAATCGAAAAGAAAAGACGAACCTCAAGCAGCTAAACGATTCTTATATATATAGATATGTAAGAAGCTCTTTCTTGTTTATGGCTTGTCTTTTTTTTCCTATTTTGCCTTTTAATTTTGTATAATTTACTAATGGTGACTTATATGTTGATTTTTCCATTTTACTCTTTTCTTTGGTAATATTAACCAATATTGGTGGTACTAATTTGAGTGAAGATTTTTTCATAATTACACAAACATTCTTGGTCAATTATGAAATATAAATATTTTATTTTTTAGCAAATTAAAAATGCACCCATGAGATTTGTTTAAAATATGAATTGGTCCTATAATACTAGAAATTACAACTATCATTTGTTATAAATTTTAATTTAATACAATAATTTGGAAAAAAAATACACTTTTATGCAATAATAAATTATCAAAATTGTTCTTTGATATGGATTTATACAATAACACAAGCGATCATGAACAAACACTTGAGTGTTAAAAATATATTAACTTATACAAATTTGATATAATTATATTGGACTCTTTTAAAATTTTAATTTGCATAACATTTACCTTAATTTTCATCAGTAATCCGTTAGATATATAGATGTAAAATAATTTTTTTTTAACTCTTTTATATTAAAATGTATATTTTATTTTGTTTATCTTTATGTCTTTACACCCACTTTAATAATTTTGGTCATTTTAGTCTTATTATAATTAAAAAAATAATTATGTTAAAATGATAAAACTTATATTTTTTTTTTCTAATTACTATTATTTATAATACGATTTATATAATTCCATCGCGCGCATGTGTTAGCCTTCGTTTGAGATATGAGTTGACTTTTTAGTTTTTTTAGCTTTTTGGTTATTTTTAGTCTAGGGCTAAAAAGCCTCGTTTGAGATAAGTTTTTTGACTTTTTTAACTTTTGTAAGAGAAAAAATGAAATGATTATAGATTGGATGTGATATTTTGTCCTATTTGACTAAAATAGCTAATTTTGTCTTATATGACTAAATTAGCCCAAGCAATCATGCCAAACGAAGCCTTAAGCTCCATGTATCATTTGAATAACTTGCAATAAAACTTTATATCAAGTTTCAGCAATAATGAATGATTTTATTGAGACACCGTGAAAAGTCGATCAGTTGAATAATCAACGAGGGTTGGTTGCTGTTTAGGTTTGTGGGGGTTCTTGGATTTGGATTTAGTTTTGGTTTTGGTTTTGGTTTTGATTTTGGTGATTTGAATTGCTCATTTTATCTAGTTTTGTGATGTCATTAAAAAGAAAAAAAAAAAGGTCTATTCGATAATTAAAACCCCTTTATTTTGTCGAGTTTATCTTAAAAAAATTAATAGTCATTGTATTCTTAAAAATAAATCATTCATTATTTTTGGTACAAATGCGATAAAATAAATGGTTTATAACTATGGAATTGACTTAATTTGTTATAGGGATGATATACACGCAATACCTAACAAAATTAATGATTCGGATTATCGAAACGAAAACCATAATAAATCTCATGGGTCCAGACAACATTCTCCAATTTAATCTAGATGATGGACGAGAAAGAGGCCCAAGCAATGAATCGTTGGATATCACCTCATGTAAGGAGTGATCCGTTGAGCCATGTGAGGAGCGGTGCACGCGGATGAAGAAGTCAAGGAAGACGACACTGAATTCGATGGAGTACAGCTCATGAAGGCAACTTAGAGGTGCCAGATTTGGTACAGTAAATCTGGAGTGATTTGCGGAATAGTGTTGGCCAGTTTTTTCTCTCATCAATGCATAAATAGAGAGACTTAGAAGTAAGCTAAGTGTGAGAAAACTAGAGAGTGAGAAGATATGAGAATGAGACAGAGAGTCCTTCTGTGAGAGAGAGGGGAGCTCCTTATGTGAAAGGGGGAGCTCAGTGGAAGTTGAATGAGAGTGGTCTTCTCCTCCATTGTAATCTTTTTATAATTTCCATTATATAGTGAATATGATTTCTCTCTTGTGGACATATGCATTGGGCTGAACCACGTTAAATATTGTGTCTTCTTAGGTGTGTGTTGTTTTTCTGCTTGGTACGATTTCTGGAAGGTCTTGGGCGGGATTTCAAATCCCCAACAATTGGTATTAAAGCGAGCTAGTGAAAAACAGAGTGTTTTTCTGAAATAACAAAAAAATCAAGTTGCTCAAAATCAAGTTTTGAGCACATTCAGAGAAAAGTCTTGATGAGAGAAATCCAGACCTAGAAAAACAAGTCCAAACGGAGATCGGGTGGATCTCACACACCCTCTGAAAATGGCGAGTGAAGACCACTCTCGGACACATGCCACACGCGCAGCGAGAGGTTGAAGAAAACTACTGTTCACCAAAGCCGTAGTGTTTAAATATTAGATGAGGAAAACATGAGACAGGGTGTGGCCCTAGTAGAATGGATAAAGTGTTGTGGTACTACTTGGTCAGGGGCTTGAAACCCCCAAGCTGCATTCTTAAAAAATATTTCTTTAAGTGGAGGATAATGCAGCACTAATGCAGAGCGTCTGACTTGAATTCAACTAGGAGGGTCTGACTCGGATGACGACATTAGATCAAGATGGTGGGTTGACCCGACTCAGGCAAGGTCTTGGAGGATGATGTCAGCTAGACGTGGTGATGATGTCATCTGACACGCGTCAGATGGTGGAAAAAAAAAATGTTCCTTGAGTTAACAGAATATTCTCTAGAGTTCTGGAAAATTGTAATGGGGGCCCAGATTTTTCTAAAAATTGTGGTGTGGCCTAGCTTTTGAGGAAATTTTTCAATAAGATGCTCGAAAGTGCAAAGAAGGTTGGTCCTAGCTAAACGGACTATTCCAGACACAACTGCAAGGTCAGAATAGTGAGATTCTGAACGTTTTTTGAAGATTGCCAAAAGTGTGAGTTTGTCATCTATACTATTATATTAAGTGAGGCTTAAATTTGGTCTCCTAAAACATCTGCCACTTCTAAATTGAATAATAATAATAAATTTTTTTTCCCCTACACTTACACACGTTCTTCAACTGCCATAGCAGTTTCAAATTTGAATAATAATATATTACACATATGTAGTGTGTGCACCCTTCTAGTCTTCAATAATTGGAGGAAGGTTGCTAGATGTTGTGGAACACTGCGGATTATCTCCGAAGTTGATCGGGAGACCTGATTCAATCAAAAGAGAAGTCCACTCATCAACGTGATAGATAATTGACTACCAATATAGGCTGTGAAAATGTTGTTACAATTGGAGTTACTGTCAAACAAAAGACACTATTGGTAGAGATGTGGACGAGTAGAACAATAGTTACAAAGGAGCATACTAGGCGCAAACATAGGGGTACAAAAGTACAGATGGGTACGCAAGAGTGTCGTGGTAAGTGCAAATGTATAGTGCAGAAGAGGCGCTGGTAGAGTGTGCAGCAACAAGTTGTTTAAAGTTCACAGGAACCTCTAGACAGAGAAATTGAAACAACGCAAGAGTGCATGCCAAGGAGTGGCAAGTCTCTTTTTTGTATGGTAGTTTTTAGTTCCATGGCAATGGAGGATAGAGTTGATGCGAACCTCTTAGGTGAGCTCTAACACAGGGAGACCAGAAGCCATGGGTGCGAGCACTATGTAAAGTGTTGCATAGCTGACGATGCTTTGACAGGTGGAGTTACTGTTAAACCATCAATCTATTACTGAACAACATATTAAGGATTGCAAAAGCACAGACAACGAGTATATAAGAACGCTAGAAGGTTGTTTAGACTGCAGAGGGCAAAGACTGATAGTTCAGATTAAAGCTCTGAGCAAAGAAAACCGAGGATGTTAATGGGACAAAAGACTAGTTTTCTGTTGCTCCAATGGTTGATCGTGCATTATGATGCATGACAAGTTAGTGGCATTCCAAAAAGGAGCTGCAATGTCGTTAAGCACTAAAAGAAGTGCAGGGCATCTAATCAGGGGGTGTCAGATATCTTGGTTATGCAAGTTCAAGCATAACAAGTGAAGACATCCGAGACAGGAAGTGTAGAAAAGATCTGTGGGAGATAGGAGCAGATGACTCTCTCTAAGAGAAAATCAGAGAATGGTGTGAGTTGAGTGAGGATGTAGGATTCTCTCCTCTTCCTCTTGTAAGTCGTATTTTTTTCGGTGTATTATCTCTAGCTTCAAGGGATGAAAATGTCTCAGTAAGGAGATGCAGACTACGTTGGATTTTCGAGCATGACAAGATTGGTATCAATTTTTGCAATGGATCACCTCACGTGGGTTGAGGGGGTGATTTGTTAGATATCACTCCATGTGAGGGGTGATTCATTGAGCTCCATGTGAGGAGTGATGCACACAGATGAACAAGTCAAGGAAGACGACATTGAATTCGGCACAAAATTCGGTGGAGTGCGGCGCATGAGGGCAACTATAAGAGGCGTCGGATTTGGTACAACAAATCTTGAGTGATTTGTGGGATAGTGTCGGCCAGCTTCTTCTCTCCTCAGTGCATAAATAGAGAGGCTCAAGAGTGAGCTAAGTGTAAGAAAACCAAAGAGGGAAAATGTGAGAGTGAGATAGAAAGTCCTTCTGTGTGAGAAAGGGGAGCTTCATTTGTGTGAGAGGGGGAGCTCAGTGGGAGTTGAGTGAGAGTAGTCTTCTACTCTATTGTAATCTCTTTGTAATCTCCATTATATAATGAAAATGGTTTCTCTCCTGTGAATGTATGCATTGGGTCGAATCACGTTAAATATTGTGTCTCCACCTGACCCATTTATTGCTTTTGAATCCTGGAAATCATATTTGTAATAGTTGTCCTTCCCTCTTTTCTTGTTGGGTTTTGGCTTCAAGGGTCGAGACTTTGCTTGGTGGTGTCGACACTGCCTTATTTTCTTTGTTTTGTTCTGCTCTTGGGGTCGACACTAGTCTTGGTAGTGTCGACACCACCTTGTTGCTATGCTCTTGGTGTGGCTACTGAAATTTGGGGTCGACACCGATCATAGTGGTGTCAATACTTGTTCTGTTTTGGCCTCTGGGGTCGACACTAGCCTTGGTGGGTCGTCCCTTCTAGCGTTGTTTTGTTCTGGGTTGCCTACTGAAAAATAGGGTTGACACCACTAGTTCCGATGGTTGACCCTCGTTTGCTGCAAAATATTAGTGTCTCAGCTTTTTTTCTTGAGGGTCGATACCACTGTCTCGAGGGTTGATCCCTGTGAGTTATTTCTAGATTTTTGTTCGACTTGGGCCCTACCTTTTGGAGATTTTTGACTTGTTCTTTTCATTTGACTTTGGAGCTATTTTTCTATTAATACCTAGTTACTATAAATGGGCCCAAAAGCATTTTTCTCTCATTGGTTATTTCTCTTTTCCCTCCTCACCCGTGACTTCTCTATTTTTCTCTCAAAACTCATTTTTTCTCATTGAAATCTTTAGATCTACTCACCTAGAGGTACCTTTTCATCTTGGTTCTTTGAAATAGATTGTAAATTATGTCAAGAGCTTCATTTTGACCCAAGTGGTTCGTGATTTCATTGACATTGAGTTTTTTTTTTTTTTTTTTTTTTTTTTTTTTTTTTTTTTTTTTTTTTAAGTTTCTCTCTTCTACCTCCTAAGCTTGAGGTAGGATTCTCTACACTTCCTTATGAGTTTTAACTGTTATTTGTTTTTATAAAACAACATTGTGAAAAAGTGAATTTTTGAACAATCTTGGGTTTTAATTAGAAATCAAAAGGAGGGGTTTTCAAATGATTTATTGGGAATGGTTGTGGATAGATGTTTATTAATGAGATATGATGAAGTGATGGGTTTTTACCTTGGGAAAATGGTTTACAAAGGAAAGAGGGTTTATGCCCTAGAAATCTCAAATGTTGATTTTGTATCGATATATGGAATTGATATTGAAATGATGAAATTGAATTGTTATGGATGAGGATGGTGGAGTTGGATATGTATTATCACTCACATCTTGAAATTTAGAAGGTTTATCTTTATTGAAATTATCTAATTGTTTAGAGATATTTATTTTGGACTATCGGTAGAGAATATCTATGATTGTTATAGAAATTGTATGAGAATTAAGAGAATTGAAAACTAATTTATCATGCATTTGCATTGGCATTGTTATACATTTAATACATGGACAAATGTATATTGTCTTGAGAAAAACAGGTGAATCTGGGAGAAAATTGTTATTACATCAAATAAGTTGGCCTGTGTGTCCATGTTGAAAGTCCTAAAAACCGTGCATATACATGGGTGTCGATCCCGAGATGAAATATCCGTAAAATGGAAATAGTAGCGCTTGTATAGCCAACGTTTACATTGGTACCGGTTTACGGTTTTCCGCGGATGAAATTTCCGTAAAATGTGATACTTGTTTAGAGATTCCTTGAGTTGTGATTCACTACCCTATTTTCTAATGTAACGGAAATGATTCTTGAATTGTGGCATGAACTTGGCATTGCATAGTTTTGGAAGAGATATAAAATGTTTTGTCACGAGTATTACATATGAATTTCACCATTATATCTTTGTTAAGATTCATATACTGTGTTGGATTATTTGTACTGGGCTTTGGATCATCCTATGTGGGAAAACTATTTTCAAGTGCTAATGATATGCCTTCGCCAAGGCAATAGCTTAGGAAGACTTGAAAGTAAGGGCTTCATTTTGTTCATTTTGTTGTATTTATTTGTACAAGCCTAGGGCATTAACTATATTAGATTTAAATCTATTTTGTTGTAACCAAGCACTGTTTTGGAAAACTGTAAGTCTTTAGGGCATTTCTTATTTATTGGATGTTCATACTATCATGTAACATATGCTATAGATTCAGGATTAGGCTTGTGAATGTATAACTGCATATGTTACTCTTTTGTAAATTTAATTAGACTTTATGGAAGATAATTACTTTATCATTGTTGTTATTTATTAATGTTGTGGATGGGCTATTGTATTTATTTCGGGACGTTACAGTGTTTGTTGTTTTTCTACTTGGTATAATTTTTGAAAGGTCTTGGGTGGGATCATAGATCTCCAACATATATATCATCATCACTCTATAAAAGTAGATACAATGAACATATAGTAGATCAGACATGTTCGTACCTCGTACCACTTGAGTTCCCATTGCATTTGAAGCACAGCATCTGGAGCATCCCATGTTCGATGAGTTGGGAGCATTGCAGCATGATGCAATGCATTGTTTCTTTTATTGTCCACGCAGTTCAACAAAGCCTTCGTGAAATTTTTGTTATCTTGCAACATTTTGAAGACATGGGGTTGCCTGTTTTCCACTGCTAAGAGTATCAAATTCTTTCCGTCTGAATTCATATCATGTATGGCCACTGGCAAATGCTTGAGCATAGATTCTAGTAGTTCACTGATACCATTCTTTGCTGCAATTAATATTGGCGTCTCTGAAGCAAAAAACACAAATATTCAATACTTTGCCAAAAAAAATATTTCATATATATATATATATATTTATATTCTATATTAACCTTCTATCGCTATAATTGGATATATTTTGGTTAGGATTAATTATATTTGTGATCATTAAACTATGATTTTGATATCATTTTAGGCCTTGTTTGGAACAAGGGTTGAAGCTAAAATAGTTAATAAAGAAAATAAGATAAAATGTCACATTTTACACATTAATCAGTTTTTTTTTTTATAATCATATATTCAACTACAAATTTTTTTACAAATCATCCCAAAGTACAACTTTTTTTCATCTCATAATAAAGTTAAAAAATCAAATAAAATATCTAAATCCCCAAACGAGGCCTTAGTCATTTCAATTCTAATTTTAACAATTTTATCCCCAAGGTTTTTAATTTTAAAAAGCTGATATCAAAACTCTATTTCTCAAACTTCATGGAGAAAACCACCGGGGGTGTGGCCTAGTGGAGAAGGAATCCCTCTTCATAGGCGTGACCCAGGTTCGATTCCTGGTAGGGCAAATTCTGTTGCTTCGCAGTTGGCTCTCTTCGGAGATCTCGCTTGTACTTCACTCGAAACTTAGGCTCGTACGTGTGATTAAGCTCCATTGGTACCTCAGTGGTGAGTCCCTTCTTATGAATTGGGTCAAATTAAGCCGGTAATTGATTATCCCAAAACTTGGACCACGGACGCCGTGATGATACCTCAAATTTTTTTTTTTTAGTTCATAAAAAAAAAACTTCACAGAGAGAATATATGTGGCACTACTTTGCGTGGTCTCTCTCCAAAGCCAACCTCCGAATTCCTTTTCGTCAATGGCGATTAAGACATACAGCAAGTGCTCTTTAACGATGAAACTTGCAGTGGTTGGTCAGAATAGAGATACACCAAATTCTTACTCGGTCTTTATGACCACGGGACACAGTCACACTAGTCCGGATCCTATATCGTGTTAATCTGTGGTGCTTCCTGCGATTTTTCTAAAATGACGCCGTTTTAGACTTTTTTTTTCCAGTCTTCTTTTTTCTCTCTTATCACTCAAATGTTTGAGAGACCATAACCTAACAACACAGAGAGACGAAGAGGGACAGTGAGCGGCGGTGGGGGCGACGGCAGCAACAGTGGTGGCGGCGAGCTTGAGCTGGATAAGACGTTAAATATACCTCTTCAATGATCAAACCAACCCCCAAAACGAAACAACAATGAAATTTTTTTAAGAAACTTCCCAGATCCATTTTCTTTGATGTAACTTGTAAGATATCAAGATGATGTCCTCTTTTGAAGTCCATGGCTCTTTTATAAAAGCAAGGTGGCCTACCTGTCTTTCACTTTCTCTCTCTCTCTCTCTCTCTCTCTCTCTCTCTCTCTCTCCAACTATTTCACACTCAATTCTTTTAGTTTATCAACAAAGGTCCTCTATTTTTTCTTTCCAAGATTTTCTTATTTTCTTGTCCATTTTCATTTAATTCGAAAACAAATATAGTAAAATACTCAATAATAAGTTATCTTTGTTCCTGGGTTTGATGGAAACCAAACAGGTTTAGGGTTTTCTTTTTCCCTTTGAGAGCCGATCTTGAGAATGACCTTGTCGCCGCTGGAGTCATCGTCGACAGCCCTCCTCTGTGTTTTGCCCTCGCTTCCTCCGTCCTTCTTTGTTCGTCTCTCTCTCAAAGAGGAGTTAGGGTTCTAGAACAAATGAGAGAAAGGCAAAAATGGGAGAAATGCAAAACGGGAAAAAATTAAAAAAAAAAAAAAAAAAAGGCCAAAATGACGTCATTTTGAAATAATTGCGAGAAGCACGACAACTCTAGTCACAGAGCTTCATCGAATTTTAGAGTTGGTTTGAAAATTGGTTATATTAATTGATTTTTAAATTTTTTTATAAAAAATAGAAAAAGTAGTGCGATTGGATTTTTGACTTTTTGACAAATAAGAAAAATGATATATAAGTCTACTTTTTAGATTTAATGATACACACGTAATATGATTGGTTGATAATTAAAAAAAATATAAGAGAGATTGTTACTTTTAATATCATAATTGATTAGCACATCACTCAATTTGAAAATTGAGTATAATTTTTAATATTAAAAAGTAATGCTCATAAAATAATAATTATAATATTTTAAATTTTAAATTTCAAAAAAAATAATGACATATAACATGTCAACACTCAGGGTACTAGCATATCAATTCAGGGCATTTGGTTTGATTTAAAAAAAAAAACGATTATATATATTTCAAATAAATATCTATTGTCATGTATTCTATAGTATCTATTTTAATGATTCATATCATTGTGTAATTATATGTTATAAAAAGAGTGAATAATTTTTTATATTAAATTTAGGATTTATTTAAACAAAATTTTTATAAGTTTAACTTATTGAACATAAGAAATGTTGATAAGACTTCTTAATATTTGACTGAAAAGTATGAATACTTTTCCTTAGAATGTGAATAAATACTTAGGACAAAATTAAACAACACAACAATTAATTATAAAATCAGATACAATTATTTTAAATAATGTGATGAATTATTTTAAATAATGTGATGCGAGTTTTTTTTTTTTTTTTTGGTGTATTCTACTCGTCACTAGATTTAAGTAACCTTGCCACGTCTATGATCTTGCCAAAAAAAAATGACACAAGAAAGAGTAGTTTTACGGATCCCAAAAATGACAGAAGAAAGAGTAGATTTGGGAATGATTTCTCTTCATATTACTATTCTTTATATTTTTTGATATTTTATTTTACAACAATGATTCATCCCACTAAAAATATCACCATTAATAGCACTAATGTATTAAAAAAGTAAAAAAAAAAAAAAATACAACTTCAAGAGCAAAACATCACATCATTAATGGCGAGACCCACTGCCACCTAATTAGTGGGAGCACTAATTAGTGCTCCCAAGCATTTTTCTTTATTTTGTGAGTTTTATTTCAGGCCTATAAATGATTATATAAATTGTTTATCTTTTAAATCCAACAGTAAATATGAATTGTGCAAAAAAACAAAATTTCGTTAGACATCACTGAGACAAATGAACAAATTACATTTATTTTTTAAAATGGACTACAAACTATGAATTTAAACTTAAACTATTTATTTTATAAAATAAAAATCAATTTATTTATCTATTCATTGATATCAAATAAAATTGATTTATTTTACACATAAAATCTTTACTATCAGGTTTAGGAGATGAACAATTTGAATTATTGTTCTAGGCTCAAAATAGAATCAACAAAATGACAAAAAGAGTAATATAAAAATTAATAGTACTGAGATGATTCCTGTGAGATTCATATACCATATATGTGTTGAAAATTTCTTAAAAGTTTCAAAACTTTATTTGTATTTTTTTGTATTTTATTTTATATTATTTTTATTTGTATTTATTTATTTATTTATATATTTCTTTCAATATCTTAAATGTTTGAATTTTAAATAAGTATTTGGTTTCAAAACAAAGGGCGCGTCTGTTCCAAACAGATACCAAAGGGTGTGTCTGTTCCAAATAATAAAATTTTTGGATTGTATCTTAGAGTCATTTGTGATCGTTAAAACTTGTACGGAGGGAGCGCATAACGACTTTAGGACAACGTCTTTGGTGTGCCTCTGACAATCACACATACTATTTTCTGAACCATTTTCTTTATCTTTTACTTATTCTATTTATGTATATATAATTTTATTGAATTGTAAAAACCTATGTTTTAGAATCTGTTTTGCTTTTAATTTTATTCTATAAAATTGATTTAAAATAATTATTATTCAATTCCCACAACAATATGAGATCCTGTAAATTTCACACTCATGTAAATATTATGCAAAATATTTTATAATTTTTTTTTGAGAACAACATTTTTGAGAGAAAATTGAAGAAGGAATAATGTACCTTGGATGCTGTCCGACTGCTTGTTCAAATCTGATACTGAGTCGCTTAAACTTTTGTAGAAGGAATCAGGATCCTGGTTTTGCAGATTTAAAAAATCTCTTTTGGGGCGGCTTCCGTTAGATATATAACGATAATCTTTTTTCGCAGCAATCTCAACCAGTAAATCCTTGATGTGAACAGACCACGCGTGCTTTTGTTTCATGGCCACCAAGTATTTTGGGAACAAATTATTTATCAGCTTAACTCCTAACCAAATAGAGAAATAATTTAATTATTAACAGAATTGTAATAATGTTTCTTGAGATAATTATAAAAAAAAAAGACAAAAAAGAGAATATCTGTGTATTGAATAATGTTGAATGGTGCTTTCTTTAATTATTACAAGAGGTGTCCTATATATGAATCTTATATGGAGTGTTAACGAAGAGACCATGAAAATAAGGAAACTTACAAAAATATGTAAATCTAACAAATATGAACAATAATACATACTAGATATGCTTTAACAGTCTCCCTCAAACTCAGATAGATAAACTAATTTGAGTTTGGAAGAAGAAAACAAAATATAAATGAGAGTTTATTGTGTACGGCAAATGAAAGAGCCTGTTAGGGGCAATTGAGAAGAGTCTACTGCTAGGGCAAACGATAAGGGCTTGTTAGAGGCGATGATTGGGAAAATTTTGTTACTAGGGCAAATGATAAAGGCCTGTTAGGGGCGATTGAGTAGCATGTTCACCATAAGAGGAGCCTTAGGAGGCGATGTTGAACAGCATGTTCATAGTGAGAGGAGCCTTAGGAGGCGACGTTGAACAGCGTGTTCACCGTGAGAGGGGCGACGTGTTCATCGCGAAAGTGGCCTTGGGAGCGATTGATGTGATAGGCTTTGGGAGGCGCTTGAACAGGAACGAATGTTGAATCAGCAGACGTGATACACACGTAATTTATGACGTGGTATTGAACAGTGATGACAATCGATGAAAAAGTACATCAAAGGGTGGCTTATGATAAGGTACGTCAGGGAGCGACTTAGGTGGTGCACCAAGGGACAACTTGGATGTTTCACATATCGTATCACTATTCTCATCATGACATAGGTATGTTATTCTCCCTCAAACTCAAATAGGTTTTAAGAGAGATATGTGAGTTTGAAAGGGAGAGAACTGAGGGAGAGTGTGAAAGCACAAAATAAATAAATAGATTTTGATTATAAAAATTCAGATATTCAAATCTAGATTGAAGGAGCGAAAGGTTGAGATTTGACGCTCACGACAGATGTTGTAGCTGATTGGTTGCTGGAGATTGAAACTAACACAAGTATGTATTGAAATTGCAATGTGCATCAGAGGCTTGGTTGCCAACCAGCCGCCAAAAAATAAACTAGGAAGACAAGTTGGCGTTACATTGGAGTGTTACGTTTGGAAAAAACACACTAAGAAATATTTGTGTGTTACATTGATTGGAGTATTACGTTTGAAAAAAGTATATTAAGGAGTTTTTTTAGAATGTTATGTCGTTTGTTTGAGAAAAGTACACTAAGGTATTTTTTTAAAATGTTACGTTCTTACGTTTGAGAAATGTATACTAAATTTTTTTTTAATGTGCTACATTGAAATATTATATTTTTTTAGTGTTATATTGAAACATTACGTTTAGAAAAAGTACACTAAGAAATTTTTTTTGAAGCATTACATTTAGTAATTTCAACATTATGACAAAACTCACATTTGTCTCTTAATACATAACACACACGCGTTTTTGCTTGGATCTTTATGTAATTCACACTAAAATGAGACCTTTGGGTCTATAAGAAAAAAAAAGAAAAACCAAACAATTTATAAGATCACTATTTAAAATTTAATGGTACTTCCCTCTTGTTACAAATCTTTTATATAAAATTATGAGAAAATTATTTGAAACTCCTATTTTAGAAATCTATATATCATGAAATCCTCTTTTTATTATTATTATTTTTTAATTTTTTTTATAGACTAGTAAACCCGGTTTATTTGGAAATATTTTATATGAGATTCTATTTAATATATTATTGTGTCACGTTAAGACGTTTTTGCCCCGTTGGACTTTGATGATGTATCGATTCCCGGGTGGATGGGTCGGACCGGCCCAGGTTCTCCAGACTCCGGCTCAGGAAGGCTGGCTCCGTCAGATGACCTGCAAGCAAGTTCAGGGGGGGAACGGAGTAGTCCCCCAGTGAACCCTCCGGTGCAAGAATTAGAAGAGCAGAGTATGAAAAGACTGTGTATCGAGAGATCAAGAGAGAGAGCAACCTAACCTTCTTTTTTTCCTCTTATCCTTGCTTATATCCTTTGGTCATCATTTTTCCTGTCTCTTGTGACGTGCTTTTTCCGCCGAAAGCCTGTGCCATAGCTCATCTTGTTTAGGGTGATGAAGGCTCTGTTCCGGCGGGGAGTGCTGTTGTAATAAATGCTGTGATGGGTTGCATTAATGGTGATGTGTTGTGATAATAACTCTGCAGATCTTTGTCTGCTGATGTGGCCCGTGTCCCACCTGCCGTGTGCCTAAATGCCGTTGGCCCTTCATGTCTAGGTGGCCTCCAGCTGTTCTGGGCCTTGTCACCCAAGCAACCGGGTTGTGCCATTGGCCCCAAGCACTGGGTTCGGGGTGGTTTACCGTGGGCCGTGTGCCTTGTGGGCCTATCCATGTCAGTAGTCCCCCATTTCCGAGTGCAGCTTTAGACCAACGAAGGGAATAGTGAGAAGGGAGAGAAGTGTGAAACGGGTGGAGAGGCCGACTGGAAGGTGGCCGAGCGGGAGAGGTCGGCCGTGAGGCGGGGCGACCACGAGGGTGGCCGAGCGGCAGGGGTCGACCGTGAGACGTGCCGATCATGAGGGTAGCCGCGCGGGAGGGGTCGGCCGTGAGGTGGGCCGACTACGAGGGTGGCCGAGCGGCAGGGGTCGACCGTGAGACGTGCCGATCATGAGGGTAGCCGAGCGGGAGGGGTCGGCCGTGAGGTGGGCCGACCACGAGGGTGGCCGAGCGGCGGGGGTCGACCGTGAGGTGTGCCGACCAGGGGGGCGTGGGGTTCTAAAATGTGCTGATGTGAAAATGGAAAAGACAGGGTAAGGGTAGGGGACAGTGCATCGTGGCCATACACGTGGCAGTGTCGTGGGGGAAGATGAAGCGTTGGGGCAGGAAATGAAGCGATAGGTCAGGGGGGGTTTTGAAAAGGCGGTTTTGGCGGTTGATTTGAAAGGTTTTGAAACGGGTGAAAATTAATGTGGATCCGTGGAATACGGGCAAAACCGTAGGTTTTAGGTATAATGCGTTTTACCTACCGTGGGACAAGAACTCAAAATATCCAACTCTTGCACGGTGTGCGACATATCTGTGTAGCATTCTCTCAACTTTCTTGTGGTTGCGTCAGAAGTGTTTTGTGAGCAAGCCCTAGAAATGGCACAAGAAGGAGTAGTTAACGTGAGGGTAGACCCGTTGGGGGACGATGATGGGGAGGAGTTAGCAGCGCAGTACAGGGCAGAGGCATCGGACTTGATATTGGCCCCAAAGCCATTAAACCAGGTGGAGTCGGGGCAGTGGCACACTAAGGCGGACAGATCCACGCTCACGGTGGCGGATTTGGAGGCGATTAGGGGGCGATACCAGATTCCGGCGGAGGTAGATTTACGGTTGCCGACGTCAGAGGAAAGGCCGTCTATGGTGAAGCCAGGGGAGTTTTCCCTGTACGAGGAGGCGCTGAAAGGGGGGCTGAGGCTGCCATTGCCTCAAGTGGTGGTTGATGTGCTAAATCGCCTGGAGGTAGCGCCGGGGCAGTTGATGCCCAATGCGTGGAAGATTCTGATGGCTTGTGCGAGTGCGTGGCCTAAGGCGAATGGAGGAGAGGCCATGACGATCGACGAGTTCTTCTCATGTTACAAAGCGTCGGGGCAGCAAGAAACGTGGGTCACCCTACAAGCAGTGATGGGCAGGGTGTTGGTGGCGGGGCTGCCTACGTCGATCAAGGGGTGGCGGCCACGGTGGTTTTTCGTGTCAGTTAATGGGGGGATGGGGGTGCGCACCATGTGGAAGGTGCCAAATCGGTCGATGGAGTCTAGGCTAGGGGTGGTGGCGGAAGAGAGGGTGAAGAAAGTGAGGGAGTGGAGAGAGAGAGAGAAAGCCAGATGGGACGATCTTGTCCAGCCGTCAGCACTGTTTGAGGCGGGGTTGGGACCGCGGCCGAAAGGTGGAGACCTCGACCGGGGGGAGTTGGAAGAGAGGAGAAGAGTACAGGAGATGGAGGATCGAGCCATTATGGCCAAGGCCGCGAAGTTGATAGAGGCGCAGAGGGGCCGACCGGCTGAACCGCTCTCGCGGGAGAGGATCCGACCGCGCCCTAGGCCTTTGGGGGAAAAAGACTTGGGTAGCTTTGAGCCGCTTCCGCCGCCTGTAGACCCTATAAAGGAAAAGGCCAGAGGGGTTGTGACGGTCATGAAGAAAAAGAAGGAGAAGAAGAAGAGGGGGGCTCCAGAGGAGGCTGCAGAGGAGTCTGGGGCCAAGAGGGCGAAGGTGGCCCCAACGGATGCAGAGGAGTCTGCGGCAAAGGACGCCCCAGAGGAAGTGGAGATCATCCCAACGGTGGAGGTTGTGGAGGTGGGTCCACCAGTACAAGCGGAGGCTGGGGTGGGGGAGGCGGCGCCGAGCGGGAGGGAACAGGTTCAGGGGAGGCCCGACCCCCAGGAAGGGGGGGTTCGTGTGGCCACGGCTATTTATCATGCGCGCGCGGTAGCTGGGAGGATGGAGGGAGAAGAAGGCCCAGCCAGGGCGGGAGCCGACCGCCTGGTGAGGATTGTGGACGAAGGAGCTCTGCGCGCGGCATCTGGGTATAGTGAGGCCGACCTGCTGAGGGGGTTATGCTCCGCCCAAATAGAGGTGACTACCTTAGCGGGGGCTCTTCTCAGGAAAGCTGGGGCCGCCAAGTTGAAGGCTGAGGAGGTCAGGGTCCAGCTGGCCAAGTTGAGGGAGGATAGTGCCGACTGGGAGACTGCCTATGCCGACCTGCCAGCAGTCAAGTTGGAACTGGAGGACACACGTCGTAAGGTTGTGTCACTGGAGTTCCAACTGGCTGGTGAGCACAAAAAATTGGAAGAGTCCGAGAAGGCCTGCGCGGTGGCGGTCGAGAGGCATGAGGAGGCTATGACCAGCAATGAAGAGCTGGTCAGGCAGAAGGATGAAGCGGACTCCAGAATTGGAGACCTGCTGAAGGAGCTGGGGGAGGAGCGCACCAGAGCAGAGGAGGACAAGGGGAGGCTTCTGAGGGAATGGGAGATGGAGAAGGTGAAGATGGCGGCGGAGCTAGAGGGTCTGAGGAAGGGGATGGAAGAGGAGAGGATGACGGCAGCCGCTGGAAGGGTGGCTCTGCAAAGGGAGCTGGACGAGGAGAGGGCGAAGGCGGCGTCTGAAAAGGCGGCCTACCCTGATCTATGCGTCGCAGCAGTGGAGCAGTATAAAGGGTCCTCCGAATTTCAAATGGAGGTGGATGCTGCTGTCGCCAGGAGTCTGGCTGGTCAAGAGCCTGGGGGGTTGGGCCCGTCAAGGAAGACTGCTGGAGGTAGGACAGAATCAGAGGTGATTGAAAGCTTCCAGCAGTCCGACTGCTATAAGCATGAAATGGCCGAGTACTGGGACAGTGGTTGGAAAATGTTCAAGCGTAGAGCTGAGGAGCTGTTTCCAGACTTGGACCTGAGTAGTGTGACAATCGGCGAAGATGATGTGGCCCAGACCCCCCTGGACGAAGGCGTTGAAGAAGAGGATTTAGCATCCAGCGAGGAAGAGTAGCCAAGAAGAAGAAGAGCTGGGCGTGTTCTGTGGGGTTTGGTTAAGTGTATACATTGTAATTTTTGTGCATTGTTTTTTTTTTTTTTTTTTTTTTTTTTTACATTGTAATTCTATGAGTGAATGAATAAATACGTGAAGAGTTTGGTTAAGATGAATTTGTGTACGAATGTTATTTTGTGTCTGTTGGCAGCTGACTATTTGTGCAGCAAAAGTGAATAAAAACCTTGTGCGGTAAAAATGAGTAAGAAATTTTGTGCAGTAAAAGTCCACAAATGAGGGTAAAGGGTAAGTTACAAGTAGTAGCTAGACAGTTAAGTGTAAATTTGAAAGTGAATGTGAAAAAGGTAAGTGTTATGAGGAGGTTTCAAAACGGGCGAGTGAGAGTGTAAACATGAAGGTAAGAGTAAGTAAGTGTTGTGGGGAAGTTTAAAAATGTGACCAAGTGTGAAAAGATGTAGCCTTGTTTGGTTTTGGAGTGCTGGGTCGAGTGTTCAGTCTAGCTGGGGCTTTGAAGTGCTTGGTCTGGCCGAGGCTCTGACGTGCTCGGTCTGGCCGAGGCTTTGAGTGCTCGGTCTGGCCGAGGCTTTGAGGTGCTCGGACTGGCCGAGGCTTTGAGTGCTCGGTCTGGCCGAGGCTTTGAGTGCTCGGTCTGGCCGAGGCTTTGAGTGCTCGGTCTGGCCGAGGCTTTGAGTGCTCGGTCTGGCCGAGGCTTTGAAGTGGTCGGACTGGCCGAGGCTTTGAGGTGGTCGGACTGGCCGAGGCTTTGAGGTGGTCGGACTGGCCGAGGCTTTGAGGTGCTCGGACTGGCCGAGGCTTTGAGTGCTCGGTCTGGCCGAGGCTTTGAGTGCTCGGTCTGGCCGAGGCTTTGAGTGCTCGGTCTGGCCGAGGCTTTGAAGTGGTCGGACTGGCCGAGGCTTTGAGGTGCTCGGACTGGCCGAGGCTTTGAGGTGCTCGGACTGGCCGAGGCTTTGAGTGCTCGGTCTGGCCGAGGCTTTGAGTGCTCGGTCTGGCCGAGGCTTTGAAGTGCTCGGACTGGCCGAGGCTTTGAAGTGCTGAGGTTGGCCGAGGTTGTGAAGTTTTGAGTTGCTGGGATCGTCATACAAACATTTGAATTATGACAGTGTAGATCTGCAATCGGAATTTGCTTTATATATAAAGAAAAGGGGAATACAACAATATTGGTAATATAAAAATATGAACTTATTGATAGTAACGCTTCAGATGTTCTGCATTCCAGGGATGGGGCAGGTCTCGGCCTTCCATGTCTTGGAGTCGGTAAGTGCCTGGTCGTGGTCGGGCTTTGACGATGTAGGGGCCCTCCCATTTGGCTGCCAGTTTGCCCTCGGCTGGATTCTTTGTGGCGAGAGTCACTTCTCGTAAGACAAGATCCCCGACGGAGAATTCTCGAGGTCGGACTCGGCGGTTGTAGTGTGTTCTCATTTTCTGCTGGTAAGAAGCCAATCTGACAGCAGCGGTTTCTCTGAGCTCTTCGATTAGATCGAGGTGTGTTCGATGGAGCTCTTCGGCTGAGGCCAGATCCGGGTGTAAAACCCTAGGAGTGGGGAGGCCGACCTCTACCGGGATAACCGCCTCAGCGCCATATGTTAAACGAAAAGGGGTTTCGCCGGTGGGGGTGCGAGCAGTGGTTCGGTAAGCCCAGAGTACATTGGGCAGTTCCTCGGCCCAAAGGCCTTTAGCAGCTTCGAGCTTGGTTTTGATGATTTTGAGAAGGGAACGGTTGGTGACTTCAACTTGGCCGTTTGCCTGGGGGTGACCGGGGGAGGAGAAGCACGGTTGGATCTGGAGATCTGCACAAAATTTTCTGTACTTCGCGTTATCGAATTGTTTGCCATTGTCAGAGATGATGGCTTGAGGGATGCCAAATCGGCAAATGATCGATTGCCAGATAAACCTGGTTGTGTTCCGCTCGGTGATTGTGGCAAGGGGTTCAGCTTCGACCCACTTGGTGAAGTAATCGATGGCAACGATTGCGAATTTGGTCTGACCTCGACCGGTGGGAAAGGGACCGACCAGGTCAATCCCCCATTTGGCAAACGGGTAAGGACTGCAGAGTGTGATTAACTCTGTAGGAGGAGCATGAGGGATGTTGGCGAAGCGTTGGCATTTGTCGCATTTGAGCACGAAATCAGTCGTATCCTGACTGAGCGTTGGCCAAAAATACCCAGTACGGAGTACCTTCTGGGCAAGGGACCTGCCTCCTGAGTGATTGCCACAAATCCCCTCATGGATTTCCTGCATTACGTAAGTTGCTTGCGCTGGATTGAGGCAGCGTAGGTATGGCCGGGAGAAACCGCGTTTGTACAATATGTCGTCGATGATGACGTAATTGGACGCTCGGGATCGGACTTTGGAAGCCTGCTGCTGGTCTTCTGGGAGTGCTCCTGTGGTCAGGAATATGAGGATGTCGGATGCCCATGGGATAGGTTCATTTTGAATGTGTTGTATAGCTTGTAGACTCGGTGAAACGGCCGGGTGGTGTAGGTATTCTATGCGGACGTCATGGCTGAGAGTAGGATGGTCAGCTGAAGCCAGCTGAGCCATTTCGTCTGCTTTGGAGTTGTCTGCCCGAGGAATATGTTTGATGTGGAAGGTATTGAAGAGGCGAGCAAGAGGGAGTGCCAGGTCTCTGTAGGCTCGCATTGTATCGTCCTTGGCGTCAAAATCCCCCGTCATTTGACCGACGACGAGTTGGGAGTCGCTGAAGACTCGGAGGTGGCTGACCCCTATGTCCTTGGCGAGGCGGAGTCCTGCTAATAATGCCTCATATTCGGCTTCATTGTTGCTTGCTTCAAACAGGAAACGGAGGGCACATTTGAAGTGACCGCCTTCAGGAGAGGTGAGGATGATGCCGGCACCGCTTCCTTCTCTTCGGGACGACCCATCGACATTGAGGGTCCAGGAATGAGGGTCTTCTGGCTCTGTTAGAGTTGGTAAGGGCGGGGGTGTGGTGGTCGGGGTCGGTTTAGTGAATTCCATGATGAAATCAGCTATAGCTTGCCCTTTGATTGCTGTCCGAGGTCGGTAAGAGATGTCAAACTGGCTGAGTTCTACTGACCACTGCATCAATCTGCCTGAGAGTTCCGGTTGCTGCATGACCTTCTTCAGGGGCTGGTCGGTGAGGACCACTATGGAGTGGGCTTGGAAGTATGGGCGGAGTCGTCTAGAGGCAATGACCAAGGCCAGGGATAGTTTTTCCAGCAAGGGGTAGTTCTGTTCCGCGCCCCTGAGAGCTCGGCTAATGTAATAGACCGGTCGTTGGACTGAGCCATCTTCTCGGAGGAGAGCCGCACTGACTGCGGTTTCTGATACTGCTAGGTAGAGAAAGAGAGGCTCTCCCGTGATTGCTTGAGAGAGAAGGGGGGGGTTAGCCATGCATTGCTTTAACTGTTGGAAGGCCTCTTCGGACTCAGTTGTCCATTCAAAGGTCTGCCGAAGGACTTTAAAGAAGGGCAAGCACTTATCTGTCGCGCGGGATATGAAGCGGTTAAGGGCTGCCACTCGGCCGGTGAGCCTCTGAACTTCTTTGACCGTCCGAGGTGACTGCATCTCGACCAAGGCTTTGATCTTCTCAGGGTTAGCTTCGATGCCGCGTTGGCTGACCATAAAGCCCAAAAATTTGCCAGATCCTACACCGAACGCGCACTTCTCTGGGTTGAGCTTCATCTGGTACTTACGCAGGGTGGTGAAGGTTTCTCGTAAATCAGTGAGGTGGTCGGAGGAGTATTTGCTTTTGACTAGCATGTCGTCGACGTAGACTTCCATATTCCGGCCTATTTGGTGATGGAAGATGGTGTTAACCAGCCGCTGATAAGTGGCCCCAGCATTCTTCAATCCGAACGGCATTACCCGATAATGGTAAGTACCGCGGTCGGTAATAAATGATGTGTGCTCCTGGTCGGATGTGTGCATTAGGATTTGGTTGTACCCAGAGAAGGCATCCATGAAGCTGAGCATTTGATGACCGGCGGTGGCGTCGACCAACAGATCTATGCGAGGGAGGGGGTAACTGTCTTTAGGACATGCTCGGTTCAAGTCCGAGTAGTCGACACAAAGCCGCCATTTGCCATTGTGTTTTCGGACGAGGACCACATTGGACAACCACCTAGGATAGTCCACATTTCTGATGAATTGGGCCTCGAGGAGCTTGTTAACTTCGGCGGCTATAAGGGTGTTGCGCTCCGGATGGAAGATGCGCTGTTTCTGGCGGTGGGGTCGAAAATGGGGTTCGATGCTAAGGCGATGGGTTATGAAGGAGGGGTCGATGCCTGGCATGTCAGAATGAGTCCAGGCGAATACATCTCTGTGCTCGGTTAAGAGGGCAGTAAGGTCGGCCTTGGCTTGAGCGGGTAATTGGCTGCCGATCTTGGCGGTTCTGATTGAATTGGTGGGATCAATGTTGACTTCAACAAGTTCCTCTACAGGTTCACCTCTGACCAGCTCGTCCTCGTCTCGGACGTCAAGCCCTTCGATGATCATGGCCTCTTTTAGCTTGAATTCTTTGAGTGAGGCAACATAACACTCCCTGGCTGTGGTTTGTTCGCCTTTGACGGTTCCGACGCCGAGGTCGGTGGGAAATTTCAGGGCCAGATGGTATGTGGAAGTGATGGCTTGGAAGGTATTTAGGGCTGTGCGGCCAAGGATGATGTTGTAAGCGGAGGGGCAGTCGACCACGAGGAAGGTGAGCAGCTTAGTGGTCTGCCGCGGGTGCTCACCGATGGTGATAGGCAGATCGATGGAGCCGATGGAGGTCACTCGGTCTCCGGTGAAGCCGACCAGAGGGGTTTGGAGAGGGGACAGGCTCTCTTCCCCAACCTTGAGTTGGCGGAAGCAATTGAGGAAGATGATGTCCGAAGAGCTGCCGTTGTCTATGAGGACTCGTCTGACTTTGTAGTTGGAGAGGATGGCGGAAATGACAAGGGGGTCATCGTGTGGGTAACGGACTCCGGCACAGTCGGTATCAGTGAAGGTGATGGGTTCGATCCATTGTTTTGACTGTTTGGGAGGTCGGTCCACCGTCATTACTGCTTTGTCTGAGCCTTGTCTGATTTTTCTGAGTTCTGCCTTCTGGGCGGAGCGGGATGGCCCCCCGCAAGCAAGGCCTCCTGAAATGACTCTAATTTCGCCGACTGGTGGGGGGGGATTGCCCGGAGGTCGAGGCTGTGGTGGGGGGCGATCGCGGCCTTCGTTTGGTGGGTCTGGATTGCGGGGCGGTGTGCGTCGGCGATTGTTCCTGGGATGGTCAGTTCTTTGTCGCTGTGGGGGACGGGGGTCTGTGAATCGGCTGAGACGGCCCTGGCGGATGAAGGTCTCGATCTGGTCTTTGAGGTTAATGCACTCGTCGGTGGTATGGCCATGGTCTTGGTGGAAACGGCAGTATTTGGACTGATCTTTCCGGGTGGAAGGGCTTCGGGACGGTAGGGGCCATTTGAGGGGGTAATCCCGCTGGATCTGGTTTAGGACGTGATCCATAGGGGAGTTGAGAGGGGTGTACCGCTCGAACCGACCGGGCGGTCGGGTCGGAATCGATCGGTCAGTTCGGGGGGGGTGGTCATTATACTGGGCGGTTCTGGGCTCGGAGTCTTTCCTCTTCTCTCTGGGAGTCGGATTTTTAGGGGTTGGCTCTTGTCGAGCGGCCAGGGAATCTTCAGCATTCATGTATTTCTGAGCTTTGGATAGTAGGGTTGCCATGGTGGTTGGGGGGTTTTTGGAGAGGGAGAAGAGGAAGTCAGACGACCGCAGGCCGGCCATAAAGGCGGTGAGGATGACCTTGTCGTCATTTTCTGCTACTTGAAGGGCTTCGGTATTGAAACGGGTGACAAAGCTGCGGAGCGACTCCCCCTCTGTCTGACGAATGTTAAGGAGCTGGGTGGCCGGGCGCCTCTGACGCTGGGCTCCAATAAAATGGCTCAGGAAGGAGTCACTGAGGTGTTGAAAGGCGGAGACGGACTCCGCCGGTAGCTGGCTAAACCACAGCCGAGCTGATCCCTTTAGTGTCACTGGAAAAGCTCGGCACATGATCTCATCAGGAAAGGCATGGAGGACCATGAGGGTGCGGTAGGTTTCCAGATGGTCGACTGGGTCCGTCGTGCCATCGAAGGAGTCAATGGTAGGCATCTTGAATTTGGCAGGCAATGGTTTGTCGCGGATGGAGGCAACAAAAGGTGAGTTGGCGGTGGCCGAGGGCTTGTGCTGGATGTTCTGCATGACCCCTTGTAGTTGGAGTTTCATAGCTCGGATTTCAGCGTCCCAGAGGGGGGTGGTGTCGCCATGGTCGGCCAATGGAGGCTGGACGCTGCTAGCTTCCCCCTCAGGGGTCAGTACTGCAACCGGCGGGCGTGGAGGTGGTATGTTTTCATGTTGGGGAGGAAGGTGCTGCGAACCTTCTGGGTTAGGTGGAGGGGGCTGTGGAGCGGGATGGTCTGGGGCTGTTCCTTGGTTGGGGGGAACGTTTGGAGGTGGAACGGGGGGGTTTCTTTGGAGTAACGCATTGATCAGGGCCTGGTTTTGCTCGGCCATGCGGTTAATGCTGTTGGTGAGCTCGATGATGTATTGTGGTGGATTGATTGGGTGGGAGGGGTCTGTTTGGTGGCCGGAGGCATTGTGGTGAGAAGCCATGGACCTAGTCGTGACCATGCACCTAGATGGGCAAAAAGGAGAGGTGATAGTGAGAAGGGGGGGCTCCGGCGGTAGTGAACACAACTACCGCGCGAATAAACCAGTAATTTCCCACAGACGGCGCCAACTGATGATGTATCGATTCCCGGGTGGATGGGTCGGACCGGCCCAGGTTCTCCAGACTCCGGCTCAGGAAGGCTGGCTCCGTCAGATGACCTGCAAGCAAGTTCAGGGGGGGAACGGAGTAGTCCCCCAGTGAACCCTCCGGTGCAAGAATTAGAAGAGCAGAGTATGAAAAGACTGTGTATCGAGAGATCAAGAGAGAGAGCAACCTAACCTTCTTTTTTTCCTCTTATCCTTGCTTATATCCTTTGGTCATCATTTTTCCTGTCTCTTGTGACGTGCTTTTTCCGCCGAAAGCCTGTGCCATAGCTCATCTTGTTTAGGGTGATGGAGGCTCTGTTCCGGCGGGGAGTGCTGTTGTAATAAATGCTGTGATGGGTTGCATTAATGGTGATGTGTTGTGATAATAACTCTGCAGATCTTTGTCTGCTGATGTGGCCCGTGTCCCACCTGCCGTGTGCCTAAATGCCGTTGGCCCTTCATGTCTAGGTGGCCTCCAGCTGTTCTGGGCCTTGTCACCCAAGCAACCGGGTTGTGCCATTGGCCCCAAGCACTGGGTTCGGGGTGGTTTACCGTGGGCCGTGTGCCTTGTGGGCCTATCCATGTCAGACTTATTATTTTTTTTTTTGGAATATGTTACATTTTCCAAACATGGCTTACAGAACAAATAAAAAAGCTTTTAGTGTACTTTTTTTAGACATGGCTAGTGTATTTTCCAAACGTGGCTAACATAGAACAAATAAAAAAACCTTTAGTGTACTTTTTCCAAACGTGACTAGTATTTTTTTTCTTCTAAACAAGGTTAATACAGAACAAATAAAAAAACCCTTAGTGTATTTTTCAAACGTTGCTAGTGTATTTTCTAAACGTGACTAATACAGAACAAATAAAAAAGTCCTTAGTGTATTTTTTTCTAAACGTGAAATATGACTAGTGTATTTTCTAAATGTGACCCTTAGTGTATTTTCCAAACGTGGCTATTATATAACAAATAAAAAAGTTCTTAACGTATTTTTTTTTTCCAAACGTGGCTAGTGTATTTTCCAAACGTGGTTAATCTAGTAAACCACATGGGCAAATGTGTCATTTCCATTCAATGGGACTTCCATATTCATTAAAATAAAGTTAGGACTAATTCATTCACAAGTTTCTCTTTTGTGATTTATGGATCCATCACCCTAAAATTATTAATTAGGATGATATGATAATGATATTTTTATAAAAGCCAACTTGATGGACTTTTCATATCTTTCTCTATTAATGAAAAATATTCCTATTATCTCCATACACACAAGAAAGTTTTTATATAATTTTTACTTAAAATTCTTAAGAACTGTCCTAGTAGAACTTTTGAAAATATAAATTAATTTGATAACCTTTTTTCTTTGGGAAATTTTTTTTAAGGTCCCTTACATTAAAATTTTATAAGATAAAAGACATGCAATATTTTTATAGTGGTTGGAGTCCTTCAAAATTTTTCCAGAGAAATTTTGATTCAGAGAAATTTCTCTAGTTTGTTCAATTTATCTAATTTTCTCTGTATTTTGAAATTTCTCTAAATTGAAATTTCTTTGATTGCTCATAAATTTCTGTGTGTTTTGACCAATTTTCTCTGATTTGCTCACAATTTTTTCTATATTTTGACCAAATCAAAGAAAATTTAAACCCAGAGAAAATTGAATTAGTCTACAGATATATTTAACTAGAGAAAATTAAAATCCAGAGAAAATTGAACTGGTTTACTAATATATGTAGACTAGTATTGTTACCATAACCATAATCGCCATAATAATGGCCATATGCTATCATCAATCCAAACCTTAACCTTAACATGAAAGAACCTCTCTTCTGTCTATTATTATTCTTCTTCTACAACCATTCTTACTAAACCTGAGCCTATATTTACCTCCGCAAGTCTTTCACACTCGCAATTGTTACTAACTCAGCCCTAGTTTTGACTTCTTGAGCTGCCTTTTCGACGGAATCAGCGCTGTCCACTTGGACTACATCTCCATATCCCATATCGATGGCGTCGGCGATTCCTTCAACAAACTCACCAGAGAAGTCGCTGCCTCTGGCCTTTTGGAACCACCGTTTCATGCAGTCCGATACTACTGTTGACAGTGGCGTTGTGCGGTGGTTCTTTCTATCACCGTTGTTGCTGTTGCTACCATTCTTCTTCTTTTTCTTATTTTTTTTTCCAACATTAATTTGCTGCCAATTCTAGTGAGTTTAGTGCTTTTAGGACCCAACTACTGTTGTAGATTTAGCAGCAACTACTGTTGTAGATTTAGCTGTGACTACTCTGGTTTGTGTATATATATATATATATATATATATCTGTTCTTGGTAGGTTTGGAAGATAATTTGATGAGTATTTGATTTCATAATCCAAATTTTGAGGATTTATATAGGGTTTTCAATGGAGGAAGATGAATTTTCCGATCAAGTTCTAGGAGAGCAAGAGGTTTGGTGCAAGAAGAGAGATGAGAGAGAATGAGAGAGTGGGTGTTATATATAGGTGTGTTGGTGAGGGACCGTAGACTACAAAAAAAAAAAAAAAAATTATTGTGAACCTCTTCCATTACTAAAACTTGGAGAAGAATGTTAGACCAAATTTTCCTTTTTCTTAAATTTAAAATGATAAAATTAAATTGGGTTAAATTAATTTTACCCCATTATAGTTTGAGGCCAGAGCAATTTATCCCTTTATCGTTCAAATATAACCAAGATGTTCCCAATATGATTTTGGATTAAAGTGCAACCATTAATACCGTTAACTATAAATGCAAAATGAGTATAATACCCTTAAATCCTATATTCTTTGAGTAAAGTTAGGGATCATGAAAAAATTTCATGAAAATGATCATGAAAGATTTATGATTCTTGGATTATCTTGATTAGTGTGTGGTGCTTTATTCTAAGTGTAATCCAAGGATTACAAAACTTTCATGAAAGATTTTTCATGATACCTAGCATTGCTGATATTCTTTTTTGTTATTTTTTCTCTCTCCTCTCTAATATACATAATTTATAATGTCTATCATTAGTTCAATTAAATTCTAATTAATTATAATTCAACCAGAAGGAGTTGAATTAAATGAGCAAACACATGGTCAGTTGTAAAGAAACAATTGACTTTTGCCCATTATATGTGATAATACAGTTACGATACAACGGGTTCCAGAGGGAATGGGTCAGACTGGTCCACGCTTCTCCGACCGATATCTGAATGGCCAAGCCCACCTGAGAACCTGCACAGGAGTTCAACGGGGAACGGGTAGTCCCCCAGCGAACCCTCCGACGAGAAAGTTAGAGAGAGAGAGAAGTGAAATGCAGAGATATGAATTGGAAATAGAAAACTTAACCTTCTTCTTGTCTTCAACGTCTGCTTATATCCTTTGGTAATCATGTCGCTGTCCCTTCCGACCTGCCACCTTGGCCGAAAGTCTATGCTGTAGCTTACCTTGTTCAGGGTGAGGGGGTGCTGTTTCGACGGAGAGGTGTTGTCGTAATAAATACTGTGATGGGCTGCATTAATGGCGATGTGCAGGGCAATAACTTTGCAGATCTTTGTCTGCTGATGTGGCTTGTCCTTTACCTGCCACATGTCTGAATATCATTAGTTCTTCGTGCCATGTTGGTTTCCAGCTGTTCAGGATCTCATCAGTTGGGTTATGTGTTGGGCTTTAAGTGATGGGTTTTGGTTGTTCATAATGGGCTATGACCTTTGTGGGTCTAACCACGTCAGTAGTCCTCCATTCCCAAGTGCAGCTTTAGCCCAACGAAGGGAATACTAATGGAGAAGATGAGGGGGACCGACCGCGAAGGGGGCTGAGTGGAAGGACCAACCATGAGGAGGACCGATTGCGAAGGGTGGCCGAGTGAGAGGTCCGACCATGAGGAGGACCGACCGTGAAGGGTGGCCGAGTAGGAGGTCCGACCATAAGGAGAACCGACCCCGAAGGGTGGCCGAGTGGATGGGCCGACCATGAGGAGGACCGACCGCGAAGGGTGGTTGAGTGGATGGGCCGACAATGAGGAGGACCGACCGTGAAGGGTGGCCGAGTGGGAGGGCTAACCTTGAGGAGGACTGACCGTGAAGGTTGAGGTGGGGGGGCGCGGGGCTCAAGAGGCGGTGTGTTACGTGATGACTTGAAGTGGAAAAGACAGGGTAAGGGGAGGTGGCAGTGAATCGTGATCGTACACGTGGCAGCATCTCGTGGGGAGGGAGATTGGGCGTTGGGCCAGAAATGAAACGATAGGTCATGATGGGTGTTGAAAAGACAATTTTGGCAGATGTTTTGAAAAGTTTTCAAGCTGGCGAAAATTAATTGTGACCCTTGGAATACGGGCAAGCCTTGGGCTTTTGGTATTATTCGATTTACCTACTTCTTTGCAAAAAATCAAAACATTCCAAGTGTTAACTCTTTTGTTGCTGACGATACACCTCTGCAACATTTCTTGAATTTTCTTACACCCGCTTCCGAAGCTATTCGTAGGCACACCACAGAGATGGCTCAAGAAGAAGCTGGAACCGCCAGGGTTGATCCGTTTGGAGATGACGACGCAGTGGAGCTGGCGGAGCAGTACCGGACAGAGAGACAAGTGGAGAGGGTAGGGGAGCCGGTGGTACAATCACATTCTTCCACCATGATAGTGGCTTCGAAGCCAATCAGCGAGGCGGAACCAGATCACTGGCATACGAAGGCTGACAAATCAACGGTTACTGCGGCGGACTTGGAGGTTATGCGTGAAAAATACCAGGTTCCCGCTGAAATAGAGTTACTGTTGCCGTCGTCAACGGAGAGGCCATCCGACGCCCGGCCGGGGGAGTTTGCCCTGTATGAGGAAGCATTGAAAGGAGGACTGAGGCTGCCGCTTCCGCAGGTGGTGGTTGATGTCCTAAACCAGTTGGAGGTAGCACCGGGGCAACTAATGCCCAACCCGTGGAAGATTATGTTAGCCTGTGCAAGCGCGTGGTTGAAGGCGACTGAAGGGGCGACTATGACGGTGGACGAATTTTTCGCGTGTTATAAGGCCTCAGGACAGCAAAAGACTTGGGTGACGTTGCAGGCGCCAGCATGGAGGGGTTTGGTGACGGGGCTGCCGTCATCCATTAAGTGTTAGAGGCCGCGGTGGTTTTACGTGTCCGCGAATGGAGGGGTTGGGGTGCGCATGGTATGGAGAGTGCCCACTAAATCTGTGGAGCCAAAACTGGGGGCGACAACAGAGGAGAGGATAAAAAAGGTGAAGGCATAAGGAGGGAGTCAGGTGGGACGAACTCGTTCAACCTTCAGCCTTGTTTGCAGCGGGATTGGGCCCTCAGCCGAGTGTTGGAGATCTGGGACAGGCTGAACTAGAGGCGAGGAGGAAAGCGCAATAGGCTGAGGATATGGCCATCCTTGCCAAAGCCAGTAAGTTCAAGGAGGCGCAGGAAGACCGACCGCAGAAGCCAATCGCGCGGGAGAGGATCCGACCGCGCCCAAAATTGTTGGGGGAAAAAGACTTGGGTGAATCTGAGCCACGACTGCCCCGATTGATCCTTTGAAACAGAGGGCCAAGGAGATGGGCAGTGTGGGGAAGAAGAAAAGAAAGGTGAGGAGGAGTGAGGGAGAGCCTACCTTGAAGAGGAGGAAGGAGATGACGGCAGAGGAGACCCCCATGGCCCAGAAGGCAGAGGAGGAGGAAGTGAGGGAGGCCCCAAGAAGGGTGGTTGCCTCAGGAATGGTGGAGGTCACTTCAAAGGTGGTGGAGGTCGTCCCAGTAGTGGTGGAGATCGCCCAAGAAGTTCAAGTAGAGGGTGGGGCAACTGGCCCTGAGCCAAGGGTAGAGGAACAGCCCCAGAGGGGTGCTGCGCCCCAAGGGGGGGGTCAGGTTGACGACTGCTATCTACCATGCCCGCGCTGTGTCTGGGTGACTAGAGGGAGAAGAAGGCCCAGCCAGGGCAACTGCAGATCGCTTTGTGGGGATAGTGGATGATGCAGCCGTTCGCTCGGTGGCCAGGTTCAATGAGGCTGAGCTGCTAAGGGGGTTATGCTCTGTCCAAATCGAGGTAACCACCTTAGCTGGGGCTCTGCTGAGAAAGGCGGCGACTACAAAGGTCAAGTCAGATGGGGCCAAGGCTCAACTTGCAAACTTCAAAAGGGAGAGTGCAGGGTGGAAGAAGGCAGCACGAAGCGCGTGCTCCAGAGGTTGGCAGGAAGTTAAAAAAGCTAAAAAGATGTAAGTGTTGGCCATTGTTCACCGCAATGTTGCCGACCGAGCCCAAGCTGAGCTGATCACGATCAAGTTGGAGCTAGAAGACGAACGCCGCCAGGTTGTGTCGCTCGAGTTCCAGCTGGCTGGCGAGCAGAAGAAGCTAGGGGAGGCTCAAAGGGCCTACGCGGTCGCCATTGAGCTGCATGAAGAGGCTATAACCAGCAATGAAGAACTGCGCGCCTAGCAAATCAAAGAAAATGATGAAGCAGACGTGAAGATTGCTGGGCTGCAGAAGGAGCTGGAAGACGAGCGTGCTAAGGCAATGGAGGAGAGGGCGAGCCTGCAGAAAGAGTTGGAGGAAGAGAGGGCCAAGACGACCTCTGAAAAGGCAAGCCTGCGGAAGGAGTTGGAGGAAGAGAGGACCAAGGCAGCCTCTGAAAGGGCAGCATACCCCGATCTGTATGTCGCAACAATAGAACAATTCAAGGGGTCTGTTGAATTTCAGATGGCGATCGATGCTGCGGTCGCCAGCAGCGTGGCGAGGGAGGTGTCTGGGGGGGCGGGCTCGTCGAGAACGACCGCTGGGGGCAGGACTGAGGCAGAAGTTATTGAGAGCTTCCAGCGGTCAGACTTCTATAAGCACGAAATGGCTGAGTTCTGGGACAGTGGCTGGAAAATGTTCAAACGTAAAGCTGAAGAGCTGTTCCCAGACTTAGACCTCAGTAGTGTAAAAATTGACGAAGACGATATGGCCCAGACCCCCCTGGATGAGGGTATTGAAGAAGAAGACCTCGTTTCCAGTGAGGAGGAATAATTTTTCTTATTATTATTATTATTATTATTATTATTTTTTGAAATGTTGTAGTGAACTAATGTACAAGTTTGTGAATAAATAAAATTTCAATTGTGTTTTCATTCGATTGTTGTTGCTTGCGCATCTGAAATGAATGAGAATGGTGGTTTGTGTGTAAAGCTTGTGTATAAATCGTTGTGAGAATCTTAATGTAAATTGAAGTTGAACTTGTATTAAAAACTCAGTGCAGAGTGAAGTTTAAAATGGAATAAAATTCCAGGTGTGTGTTTGCCACACTGCTAAAATGAATGAGAGTGGTTTATTAAAGTTAGGCTTAACTTGTAAAGAAAGAGGCTGACTTGCAAATGTTGATAAATAAGAAAATAAAAGAGTGTTGGTAAGAATGTCAAAGATGTGAAGTTTCAAATTATGCCCAAAAATGGAGTTGTAGATCAAGTTGCAAGAGTGTTGGTAAATAAAAGATTAGTTTGGAATTTGACCAAGTAAGGTGTAAAAACATGGACCTGGAATTTTGACTAAGTGTGTCTACGAATGCCACAAGTATGAGGTTTGCTTGAATGGCCTTGACCGAGCTCTGTATGCCTGCCCAGTTGGGGTTAAGCTATGATTCACTGACTCTGCAAATAATTCAGTGGCTTGAAGTAACTCAGCTTTGCGCTGACCGAGGAGTTTACGCTCAGCCTGGCTGAGGCTTGTCATGCTCAGGCTGGCCGAGGCTTTTGGTGCTCAGTCTGGCTGAGAGATTTGGTGCTTAGTTTGGCTGAGGCTTTTGGTGCTCAGTCTGGTTGAGGCTTTTGGTGCTCAGTCTGGCTGAGGCTTTTAACGACTTGGTCTAGCCGAGGCTTTTGATGCTCAGTCTGGCTGAGGCTTTTTGTGCTCAGTCTGGCTGAGGCTTTTAACGACTCGGTCTGGCCAAGGCTTTTGGTGTTTAGTCTGGCTGAGGTTTTTGGTGCTCAGTCTGGCTGAGGCTTTTTGTCGCTCGGTCTGGAGGAGGCGTTTGGTGCTCGGTCTGGCTGAGGTTTTGCATGCTCGGTCTGGCCGAGGCTTTTATGCTCAGTTTGGCTGAGGCTTTGCATGCTCGGTCTGTCTGAGGCTTTGATGCTCAGTCTGGCTGAGGCTGCAATCAAAGTGTTATTTGAAAGATCATGCAGATATTTGAGATATAAGCTTGTTGTCAGTAAAGTGTAGCCCATTGGATCATAATTTTACACCATATGTGGAGAAAATGAGAACATTCAGGTGTGCAGATTGTCAGAAAGAACATACATCAATTGGACAATACAAAAATACAAGTTTTATTGAAAATAGTGCTTCAAATGCTCAGCTTTTCAAGGATGGGGGAGGTCTCGACCTTCCATGTCCTGAAGTCGGTAAGTGCTTGGGCGAGGTCTGGCTTTAACAACGTAAGGTCTTTCCCATTTGGCTGCCAGCTTGCCCTCAGCCGGATTCTTGGTGGCGAGGGTTGCTTTGCGTAAGACAAGGTCCCCTACGGCGAACTCCCTTGGTCGGACTCTGCGGTTGTAGTGTGTTCTTATTTTCTGTTGGTAGGAGGCCAGTCTGACAGCAGTGGTTTCTCTGAGCTCTTCAATTTGGTCAAGATCAGCCCGATGGAGCTCTTCAGCCAGTTTTGGGTTCGGGTGTAAAACCCTTGGGGTAGGCAGACCGACTTCCACTGGGATGACCGCCTTAGCGCCGTATGTTAAGCGAAAGGGGGTCTCCCCAGTAGGAGTTCGAGCGGTAGTACGGTAAGCCCAGAGTACATTCGGTAATTCCTCAGCCCAAAGTCCTTAGCAGCTTCTAGCTTAGTTTTGATGATCTTCAGAAGAGAACGGTTGGTGATCTCGACTTGGCCATTGACTTTGGGATGACCTGGGGAGGAGAAACAGGGTTAGATCTGGAGGTCTGCACAGAACTTGCTGTACTTGGTGTTGTCAAATTGTTTGCCGTTGTCGGAGACGATGGCTTGAGGGATGCTAAACCTGCATACGATCGACTGCCAGATGAATTTGGTTGTGTTCCGTTCGGTAATGGTGGCAAGGGGTTCTGCTTCTACCCACTTTGTGAAGTAATCAATGGCGACAATCACGAATTTGGTCTGGCCTTGGCCGGTGGGAAGTGGACCAACTAAATCAATCCCCCATTTGGCGAACGGATAAGGACTGCAAAGTGTGATCAACTCGGTGGGAGGAGCATGGGAGATGTTGGCGAAGCGTTGACATTTATCACATTTGAGCACGAAGTCGGTCGCATCTTGGTTGACGGTAGGCCAGAAATATCCAGTGCGAAGTATTTTGTGGGCTAGGGACCGACCGCCTGAATGATTATCGCAGATACCCTCACAGATTTCTCGCATCACATAGGTTGCTTGAGCTGGACTGAGGCATCGCAGATACGGGCGTGAAAAACCACGTTTGTACAAGACACCACTAACGAGGATGTAATTGGACGACCGGGCCTTAACTTTGGTGGCTTGATGTTGGTCATTTGGAAGTTCTCCCGTTGTAAAAAATAGAAAGATGTCCGATGCCCAAGGGATGGGCTCATTCTGGAGGAACTGTACTTCTTGCTGATCGGGAGAAATGGCAGGGTGGGCTAGGTACTCGAGACGGACACCATGACTGAGGTCGGACTGGTCTGCAGAAGCCAACTGAGCCATTTCGTCTGCCTTTGAGTTTTTCGCCCGAGGAATGTACTGGATGTGGAAGGTATTGAAAAGGCGAACAAGGGGAAGGTCAATATCCCTATAAGCCCGCATTGTGTCCTCCTTTGCATCGAATTCCCCTGTAATTTGTCCGGCAATGAGCTGGGAGTCACTGAACACCCGGATGTGGCTGACACCAATGTCCCTGGCTAGGCAGAGCCCCGCTATCAATGCCTCATATTCGGCCTCATTGTTACTGGCATCGAACAAGAAACGGAAAGCACATTTGAAATAACCACCCCCAGGGGCAGTGAGGATGAGGCCAGCCCCGCTGCCTTCTCTACGGGATGATCCATCGACATTGAGAGTCCAAGAATGAGGGTCCTCTGGCTCGGTAGGGGTTGGTGGGGGTGGAGTGGCCGTGGTTGGGGTAGGATTAGTGAACTCCAGGATGAAATCGGCGACAGCCTGCCCCTTAATTACTGTTCGAGGTCGGTAGGAAATGTCAAATTGGCTGAGTTCCACTGACCATTGCATGAGTCTGCTAGAGAGCTTTGGTTGCTGCATTACCTTCTTCAAAGGTTGGTCGGTGATGACCACTATGGAATGGGCTTGGAAGTAAGGACGGAGTCGTCGGGAAGCAGTGACCAAGGCCAAGGATAATTTTTCCAACAGTGGATAATTTTTCCAAGGCCATGAATTTCGATCCTCTTGGGCCAATTTTTCAGAAAACACATCAAAACTCATACTTTAACATGATTCTAAAGCTCAATTATAAAATCAAAGCCCAAGGGTGTTTCAACTAAATCCAATTCAAACCAATTTCATGAATATGGAGAACATGCAAACATGCATGGATTAAAACCATTTCAAAGCTTCAATTTGATGCTCTAAGGAGCCAATTGTTCCAAAAACAAGATAAAAACGTGGACTTAACATAACCATGAGCATGCATGAGACAATTCTCCATGGAATCAACTCAAATTCAACAATTCAAACATGCATGCATGAAATGAGTTCCAATTCAACCTTAATGAACCAATTCATGCCTTAAATCACTAAAGACCCAAGAATTATGCAAGAATAAGTTCAAATACACAATAAAGAAGGTCAGTGATCTACCTTAGGTCTTGGATTATGGGTCAATGTTGCTATCAACCTTCAACTCTACCAAGATTCAAGCCAATTCACAATGAAACAAGTTGAAATCAACTCTTCTAGCTTCTCTCTCTCTATGGTCGGTTGTGTGCAAGAAACGGAAGAAGAAATGTTTTTGTTTGAGTGAAATAAGGCTCAAGAATGTCCTAGGTAGTGGCCACTAAGGATGGCAAAATTGTGAATAAGTAGAACAATGCAATTTAACTCATTTTAATCTAATTTAATCATACCTAATCAATTTTCAGATAAATATGCCATAAATTCACATAAATCACGATGATCATAAAACACTAATCGGTTTCCGGTTCGGCCACCGATAAGGCCTTCAATTAGCAGTTTAAACACAAAGACACGAACAGATAATCAAATAACCAAACAGATAGAATTACAATAAAACAGGCATACTTAGTCAATTCAGTTTCAATTTCAGTCAGTCAGTTCAGTAGTTTATTCAGTTCACGTATCAGTCATAATCAGTTTCAGTTTAACAGTAATCAGTGGTTATTCGGTAAACAGTGACGAGGGTTGTTACAGTCTCCCCTCCTTAAAAGGAGTTTAGTCCTCTAAACTCGAGTTACCTTCGTTTTGGAAGAAAACAGGATTCAGTGGAAACAGTTCAGGATATCTTTTAGCCATGTCATCTTCCCTCTTCCAAGTGGCATACACGCCACCGTGGTTTTTCCAGTCAACTTTCACTAACGGAATCTCTTTGTTTCTCAATTTCTTGATCCGTCTGTTTACAATCTGAATAGGCCGTTCCTCGTAAGTGTAGTTATCACTCAGCACTACACGAGTAGGCTCTATTACATGGAAAGGATCCCGGAGGTAGTCCCTCAACATAGAAATGTGGAAGACGTTGTGCATATGCTCCATTTCAGGAGGAAGCGCAACCTGATACGCCACTGGATTGATTTTCTCAATAATCTCATATGGTCCGACGTATCTCGGTGCTAACTTGCCTTTGACTCCAAAACGAGTCTGGCCTTTCATCGGTGTCACTTTCACAAACACATGATCACCCACTTCATATTCCCTATCCCGTCTTCTGACATCAGCATAACTTTTCTGCCTGCTCTGTGCGGTTTTCAGTCTCTGTTGTATCAGTTTCACTTTCTCAGTTGTTTTGTATACAATCTCGGGCCCATGCAAATGCCCATCTCCAACTTCTGCCCAGAAAATCAGAGATCTACATTTTCTTCCATACAGTGCCTCGAAAGGCGCCATACCAATACTTGAATGATAGCTGTTGTTGTAGGCGAATTCAGCTAAGGGCAAATGACTTTCCCAGTTTCCCTGAAAATCAAGGACACACATTCTCAGTAAATCCTCCAGAGTCTGGATGGTCCTTTCTGATTGACCATCTGTTTGAGGATGATAGGCACTACTCAGTCTCAATTCAGTACCCAATGCAGTCTGTAAGCTTTGTCAAAATCTCGATGTAAACTTCGAATCCCTGTCAGAAACAATGGACACAGGCACTCCATGCAGTCTAACAATTTCATCAATAGAGAGCATAGCCAATTTGTCCGCATTATAAATTGTCTTAACAGGTAAGAAGTGAGCAGATTTAGTCAGTCTATCAACAATAACCCAAATTGAGTCCATACATTTACTGGAACGAGGCAATCCCACAATAAAATCCATGGTGATATGTTCCCATTTCCACTCCGGTATAGGTAAGGGCTACAATAAGCCTGCGGGTCGTTGATGTTCGGCTTTAACTTGTTGGCAGTGAAGACATTTCGATACAAAATCAGCAATTTCTTTCTTCATTCCCGGCCACCAGAAATTTAGTTTAAGGTCTTGGTACATTTTCGTATTCTCTGGATAGATAGAAAATTTTGAATTGTGGCCCTCTTGCAGAACTCTTCTTTTCAATTCAGAATCATTTGGTACACATAGTCTTTCTTGAAATTTCAGTACATTACTTTCAAATTTAAAACCCGGTCTGGGTTTAGTTTCCCTTTCTTCGATGATCTTCTTCAAGAAGTCATCCAGTTGCTGTTTCTCTTTAATCTCTTCAATCAATGCTGGTTGAGCAGAAATAGCAGCTAAGGTTCCACCTTGTTCTCGTAAAACGATTTCAATTTCAGATTTTTCAAGGTCACAAAGCAATTCCTTTTGCCCGGTTAGCAAACAGGCTAAATTTCCAATCGATTTCCGGCTCAGTGCATCGGCAACGGTGTTGGCTTTCCCCGGATGGTACAAAATCTGTAGGTCATAGTCTTTAATCAGTTCTAGCCATCTCCGCTGTCTCATGTTCAGTTCTTTCTGTGTGAAGAAATATTTCAGACTCTTATGGTCGGTATATACTTCACATGTCGCCCCATACAGTTAGTGACGCCAGATTTTCAGTGCAAATACTATTGCAGCAAGTTCCAGATCATGGGTCGGGTAGTTCTTTTCATACGGTCTCAGTTGTCGGGAAGCATAAGCAATAACTCTCCCATTCTGCATTAAAACACATCCCAAACCCTTATGAGAAGCATCACTAAATACAGTATAACCATCCGTACCTGAAGGTAGGGTAAGAACCGGTGCAGTCGCAAGTCGAGTTTTCAACTCCTGGAAAGCAGATTCCCTTTGGTCAGTCCAGTCAAATGATATCCCCTTCTGTGTCAGTTGAGTCAACGGTAAGGCGATTTTGGAGAAATCTTTGACAAATCTTCTGTAATATCCAGCCAAACCCAAAAAGCTTCGGACTTCTGTCACATTTGTTGGTCTAGGCCAGTTTACTACAGCTTCGATTTTCTGTGGATCAACAGAAATTCCATCTTTACTAACAACATGCCCCAAAAACATAACATGATCAAGCCAAAATTCGCATTTAGACAGTTTAGCATAAAGTTTCTGTTCTCTTAG
This sequence comes from Camellia sinensis, assembly GCF_055761805.1. Classification (NCBI taxonomy): domain Eukaryota; kingdom Viridiplantae; phylum Streptophyta; class Magnoliopsida; order Ericales; family Theaceae; genus Camellia; species Camellia sinensis. The sequence goes on from NC_138974.1 coordinate 32,972,456, forward strand.
GGTCTGTAGGGCAAGTCTCAGATGATGTTCATGTTCTTCTATACTTTTGGAGTAAATCAGTATGTCATCAATGAATACTACAATAAAGTCATCAAGGTATGGTTTAAAGATTCTGTTCATGAGGTCCATAAATGCAGCAGGTGCATTGGTAACTCCGAAAGGCATAACTAAAAATTCGTAATGTCCATACCTCGTTCGAAAAGCAGTTTTGTCAATGTCCTCTGGTTTAACTTTCAACTGATGGTATCCTGATCTGAGGTCGATCTTAGAGAACACTTGGGCACCCTGTAACTGATCAAATAAGTCATCAATGCGCGGTAATGGGTATTTATTTTTCACAGTTACCTTGTTCAGTTCACGGTTGTCAATACACAGTCTCAGTGAGCCGTCTTTCTTTTTCACAAATAAAACAGGAGCGCCCCATGGTGAAGTACTGGGCCTGATGAACTTTTTGTCTAACAGTTCTTGCAGTTGCACTTTCAGTTCTTTCAGTTCAGTTGGAGCCATTCGGTAAAGAGTTTTAGATACTGGCTGCGTTTCCGAAATCACATCAACGGTAAATTCAATCTCTCTGTCAGTCAAATCCCCTGGCAGATTATCTGGGAAAACATCTGGGAATTCTTTAACTATAGGAATACTGTTCACGTTAGCATTATCATCAGTAGATACAGTCAATACAGAACACAGATATCCCTTACACCCCTTTCTAATCAATTTAACAACTTTCACAAATGAAATCAAATACGGAGGAGGTACTACTCCAACCCCATTAAACACAAATTTGGGTAAACCCGGTAGACGGAAAACTACTTGTTTCATTACGCAGTCTATGGTGGCATAGTATTTCGTTAACCAGTCCATTCCCAATATTACATCAAAATGATCAATGTTCAGAGGCAGTAAGTCAATAAACAAATGTGCATCTCCAACAATAATTTCACAAGCAGGGTACATATATGCACAGGTCATAGATCCCCCAATGGGTGATGATACAGCTAACAGATAATTCATGGGTTCTAATGGTCTATTCAGTTTTCGCGAAAAAGCTTGCGACACATATGAATGCGTAGACCCCAAATCAATCAGTACATAAGCATTTTGAGTACAAATAGAGAGAATACCTGACACAACGATCTCGGTATTCTACACGTCTCCTGGTACTAGGGCGAACACTCGGCCCTGCCTCATAGGCTTTTTTTCGGTAACTTTGGGGTTCGATTTTGGTGCAACAGTTGAGGCTGCCACGCTTGGTGCAGCTTTACTACTGGTTTGTGGAGCAGAGGGGCAGTCTTTAACCATGTGGCCCACCTTGCCACACCTGTAACAGGCTCCAGATATTTTATAACAGACCCCTTTGTGCTTCTTGCCACACTCAGAACAGGGTGGTATGAAACCACTTCCTTGGCTGGGGCTAGTTGTTGACCCCATATTCTGTTTCTTGTTCAATGGGTTATGCTTGCCTTTCTTGAATTTAAAACCCTGCCTTTTACCACTCCATTCAGACGCTGGTGTTTCAGTTTTCAGTGCTTCGATGTTCGATTCAGCCATCAAGGCTCGGTCAAGAACATTTACATAGTTCGGTAATTTCAGAACATTTATTCTGTCGAGTATTGCAACATTAAGGCCGCCTTCAAACTTTCTGGCCTTCTTATAATCTGTGTCAACCATATGTGGTGCATAATGGGCAAGTTCAGTAAATTTTGTCTCATATTCAGCTACCGACATGGTGCCTTGTTTCAGTTGTTCAAATTCAGTCACCTTTCTATCCCTAACACACTGAGGGAAATACTTCTCGAAGAAGGCTCCTTTAAATTGAGCCCACGACATTACGGTGTTGTTATCACGGATAAGCATCCACCACCTTCTGGCTTCTTCTTGCAGAGTAAAGGTGGCCAATAGCACTTTATGTGCTTCAGAGCACGGAAAAACCTAAAATAATTTTTCAGTCTCAAGAACCCATGCTTCAGCCTTTAACGGTTCAAGGCCTCCCTGAAAGGATGGCGGTTTCATTTTGCTGAACTTGTGGGTGAGAGCAATTATGTCCCCATCATTAACATTAGCATTCTGTTCCGGCTGTACCGGAGGAGGAGGTGGGAGCTGTTGATTCTGTTGTTGGTCCAGTCTTTCAGTTATTAATTCCATCATTCTTTCCAGTCTTGCCATTCTTGCCTCAGAGGATGAGGTTTCAGATTCATTTGCAGTTCTCGCATTATCCATTTCACTATAGGCAGTTACAACAGTTATTAACATAGGCAGTCATTTGTTTAAACAGATTAACACATTAGCATACATTCAGTCATGTCATAGCCACACACTTATCATGCTCATGTGATGCCCTATCTACTTTTCTAGGACACCCTATAGCTCATTTGGACACGTGTGTGTGGTATAACTCGTGGTAAGTATCGCTCTGATACCACTCTGTCACGACCCAAACCCGCCCCTATGGGTTTAGCACCGTAACCGGCCAGTAATCCGAGATTACCGAAGGCCTGCTTAACAGTAATATAATAATACAGAGTACAGGGGCTGGCGGAAGCCAATACAGTAAATAAACAATGTCCAATGAGCTGTGACAATCTGTATGCAAAAAGACTTTTCATTCAAATATATACAGTCAGACAAAACAGTATGTATATATATACAATCATTCAATTCAGGGACCTAATCCCTATTAAACAGTACAGTACAGTCTATACAGTCGTACGAAATAGATACAGAAACAGACGGGGAAATTAAAAACACCCCTAAGCCGTAACTTGACAGGCTCGAAACCTCGCATTGAGGCATATAGGTTGGCTCGACAAAACAGGAGTTTACCCCGACGCTCCTAGCTGTGGTCTGGTGCCTGTACAGCTACATATATATATGAGCAGTGAGCTAAAGCCCAGTGAATAACACAATGCGTAAAGGGGTTAAGAATGAATGTCCTTACAGTAATGAAAACAGTTCATTAAATCAGTATTTCAGTCGTTCAGTCGATACAGTCATATGTGGTACATCCATTAGCATAACAGTACAGTAAACAGTAGATCTTAAAAGACCGAACAGTAAATGATGGCCATCAATCAGTAACAGTAGTGGTTCCAACAAGGGAATCGACAAAGATCTCTGTAACAGTAGCAGTAAACAGTAGTTGCTAAGGATGCCACAATACAGTTCAGAATATAGGACATACATTCATTCGATTAACAGTATCAGTTCAAAAAGCAGTACAGTTCGATTGTTCTGAAGATATTCATTTTGAACATATCTTTACACAGTTGTTACTCACAGAGTTCTGGGCTACAGTAAAGCTAGAGCGCGTCTCCTCGGAAAGCCAACCCTACACAGTTACAGATTGAACATACACTAAGCTACACAGTTGGGAAAGATAATAACTTAATCCCTAATTTGCCTCGGTGTGTTCTACATCTATGTCCTCATTAAGATGCCTTAAACTAGGCCTAATAATGCCTAGGATGAGATGAGGATGCAAAGATGCACTTTAAAAGCATTTTCGAAATTTTCAGAAAACAGGGGTCACGCTCGAGCGTAGGTTACTCTGCTCGAGCGGACATTCAGACAAAGGCTTCCGCTCGAGCGTAGTCTTACCCGCTCGAGCGTTCTGCAAAACAGGCAAAAGTGCTGGATAGGTGAAAAACACGCTTGATTGGGCGTTCGACACCCGCTCGAGCATAAGACACAATGTCCCGCTAGAGCGTCAATTATTCCGCTCGAGCGGACTTCAAAACAAAACAAAATGCTGGGACCACGATTTCCACGCTCGAGTGCCAGTCACCTCGCTCGAGCGTGAGTCCAAATTCTGGAAATTCCAGATTTGAACCTCAAGCTCAAAACCAAGTTTTAAACCATGAATTTCGATCCTCTTGGGCCAATTTTTCAGAAAACACATCAAAACTCATACTTTAACATGATTCTAAAGCTCAATTGTAAAATCAAAGCCCAAGGGTGTTTCAACTAAATCCAATTCAAACCAATTTCATGAATATGGAGAACATGCAAACATGCATGGATTAAAACCATTTCAAAGCTTCAATTTGATGCTCTAAGGACCCAATTGTTCCAAAAACAAGATGAAAACGTGGACTTAACATAACCATGAGCATGCATGAGACAATTCTCCATGGAATCAACTCAAATTCAACGATTCAAACATGCATGCATGGAATGAGTTCCAATTCAACATTAATGAACCAATTCATGCCTTAAATCACTAAAGACCCAAGAATTATGCAAGAATAAGTTCAAATACACAATAAAGATGGTCAATGATCTACCTTAGGTCTTGGATTATGGGTCAATGTTGCTATCAACCTTCAACTCTACCAAGATTCAAGCCAATTCACAATGAAAAAAGTTGAAATCAACTCTTCTAGCTTCTCTCTCTCTATGGTCGGTTGCGTGTAAGAAATGGAAGAAGAAATGTTTTTGTTTGAGTGAAATAAGGCTCAAGAATGTCCTAGGTAGTGGCCACTAAGGATGGCAAAATTGTGAATAAGTAGAACAATGCAATTTAACTCATTTTAATCTAATTTAATCATACCTAATCAATTTTCAGATAAATATGCCATAAATTCACATAAATCACGATGATCATAAAACACTAATCGGTTTCCGGTTCGGCCACCGATAAGGCCTTCAATTAGCAGTTTAAACACAAAGACACGAACAGATAATCAAATAACCAAACAGATAGAATTACAATAAAACAGGCATACTTAGTCAATTCAGTTTCAATTTCAGTCAGTCAGTTCAGTAGTTTATTCAGTTCACGTATCAGTCATAATCAGTTTCAGTTTAACAGTAATCAGTGGTTATTTGGTAAACAGTGACGAGGGTTGTTACAGCCAGTGATTGCCTGAGAAATGAGGGGGGGTTGGCCATGCATTGCTTCAACTGCTGAAAAGCCTCTTCGGACTCGGTCGTCCATTAAAAAGTTTGTCGAAGAACTTTGAAGAAGGGGAGACACTTATCCGTTGCGCGGGAAATGAAGCGGTTGAGGGCGGTAACTCGGCCAGTGAGTCTCTGAACTTCCTTAACCATTCTGGGTGACTGCATTTCAATCAGGGCCTTGATCTTTTCAGGGTTAGCTTCAATGCCCCGCTGACTGACCATGAAACCCAAGAACTTCCCAGATCCTACGCCGAAGGCGCACTTCTCCGGGTTGAGCTTCATATGGTACTTTCGTAGGGTGGCGAAGGTCTCTCGTAGGTCGGCCAGATGATCAGCGGAGAGTTTGCTCTTGACTAGTATGTCGTCGACATATACTTCCATATTTCGACCGATCTGATGATGGAAAACGGCGTTGACCAACCGTTGGAAGGTGGCCCCGGCATTTTTCAGTCCAAATGGCATCAAACGGTAATGGTAAGTGCCTCGGTCGGTAATGAAGGAGGTGTGTTTCTGATCAGATGGGTGCATTAGAATTTGGTTGTACCCAAAGAAAGCATCCATGAAGCTAAGCATTTGGTGACCGGCCGTGGCGTCGACCAGCAGATCTATGCGAGGAAGAGGATAACTGTCTTTGGGGCAAGCTCGGTTGAGATCTGAGTAGTCGACACAGAGTCGCCATTTACCATTGTTCTTGCGGACCAGGACCACGTTTGACAATCATCTAGGGTAGTCCACGTTCTTGATGAATTGTGCCTCAAGGAGTTTGTCTACCTCTGCGGCGATGAGAGTATTGCGCTCCGGATGGAAAATGCCCTGCTTCTGGCAGTAAGGTCGGAAATGGAGTTCAATGCTAAGGCGGTGGGTTATGAATGAGGGGTCAATACCTGGCATGTCTGAGTGGGTCTAGGCGAATATGTCGTTGTGCTCGATTAGGAGGGCAGTAAGGTCTGCCTTTGCTCGGGGGACAGTTGGCTGCCGATTTTGGCAGTTTTCGTTAGGTTTGTGGGATCGATGGGAACCTCAACGAGCTCTTCTACAGGTTTCCCTCTGACCAGTTCATCCTCATCCCGAGCGTCCAGTCCTTCAATGATCATGGCTTCCTTCAGCTTGACTTCTTTGAGTGAAGCGACATAGCATTCCCTAGCTACGGTCTGCTCTCCTCTTACAGTCCCGACTCCCAGATCGGTGGGAAACTTAATGGCAAGGTGATAAGTTAATGTGATAGCTTGAAAGGCATTTAGGGCAGTGCGGCCAAGGATGATGTTGTAGGCGGATGGACAGTCGACAACAAGGAAGGTGAGCAACTTTGTAGTCTGCCGTGGGTACTCGCCGATTGTGATGGGAAGATCGATGGAGCTGATGGAGGTCACCCGCTCGCCAGTGAAACCGACCAAAGGGGTTTGGAGAGGAGACAGACTTTCCTCCCCAATTTTGAGCTGACGAAAGCAGTTGAGAAAGATGATGTCTGAAGAACTGCCGTTGTCGATGAGAACTTGTCTGACCTTTTAGTTGGAGATGAGGGTGGAAATGACGAGAGGGTCATCATGTGGATAACGGATGCCTGTACAGTCGGCGTCCGTGAAGGTGATAGGCTCGGTCCACTGTTTGGACTGTTTGGAGGGTCAGTTGACCGTGGCAACTGCTTTGTTTGAGCCCTGCCTTATCTTTTTGAGTTCTGCCCTCTGAGCCGAGCGGGATGGTCCGCCACAAGCAAGGCCGCCTGAAATGACTCTGATTTCTCCAACAGGTGGAGGGGGGTTGCCTGGCGGCTGAGGTTGCTGTGGAGGGCGATCATGGCCTTGGTTAGGTTGGGTTGGCTGCCCGGGGGGCCTGCGCTGGCGGTTGTCTCGGGGGGCTCAGTTCTTTGCCTCTGCTGAGGCAGGTGTCCGTGAACTGGCTAAGACGTCCCTAACGTATTAGGGTCTCGACCTGATCTTTGAGGTTAATGCACTCATCGGTGTTATGGCCATGGTCCTGGTGAAAACGGCGATATTTGGATTGGTCTTTTCGATTGGAAGGGGTTCGTGAAGGTTGGGGCCATTGGAGGGGGTAGTCCCGCTGGATCTGATTGAGGACTTGTTCCATGGGGAAATTAAGAGGTGTGTACCGCTCGAATCGACTAGGCGGTCGAGCTGGTGCCGACCGGTCGGTTCGGGGGGGTCGGTCGGTATAGTGCGGTGTTTGGCTATTATACTGAGTGTTTCTGAGTTCTGAGTCTTTTCTCTTTTCTTTGCCGGGCGGTTAGGGAATCCTCAGCATTCATGTATTTTTGGGCTTTGGAGAGTAGGGCTGCCATGGAGGTTGGGAGGTTTTTAGAGAGGGAGAACAAGAAGTTGGATGACTGCAGACCGGCCATGAAAGCAGTGAGGATTACCTTGTCATCATTTTTCGCTACTTGCAGGGCCTTAGGGTTGAAGCGGGTAACGAAATTGCGTAGCAACTCCCCCTCGGCCTGTCGAATGTTGAGGAGTTGGGTTGCCGGGCGTCGCTGGCGCTGGGCTCCAATAAAATGGTTGAGGAAGGAGTCATTGAGATGTTGGAAAGTGGAGACGGAGTCTGCTGGTAACTGGCTAAACCACAGCCGAGCTGAGCCCTTCAGTGTCACGGGGAAAACTCGACACATGATCTCGTCAGGGAATGCATGGAGGATCATGAGGGTTCTGTAGGTCTCCAGATGGTCGACTGGGTCCGTCATATCGTCAAAAGAGTCGATGGTGGGCATCTTGAACTTGGGGGGTAGAGGTTTGTCGCGGATGGAGGCGACAAATGGTGAGTTTGCTGTGGTAGAGGGTTTATGCTGAATGTTCTGCATGACCCCTTGGAGTTGGAGTTGGAGCTTCATGGCTCGGAGTTCCGCGTCCTAGAGAGGGACGTGGTCACCTTCGGAGGGCAACGGGGGCTGGACGCTGCTGGCCTCTCCTTTAAGGATTGGTGCCGGGATCGATGGTTGTGGGCCCCAGGGTGGCAGGTTTATACCTGGGGGAGGGGGTTGCAAACCTTCTCTGTTGGGTGGATTAGGCTGAGGGATAGTATGGCTCGGGGCTTGTTTGTGGTTGTGAGGAATATTGGGAGGTGGTAGGGAGGGGCATAGGAAGGTTTCTTTGGAGTAGGGCATTAATCAGGGCTTGGTTTTGCTCAGTCATGTGGTTAATGCTGTTGGTAAGCTCGATGAAATATTGTGGTGGGTTGTTTGGATTGGGGGGGTCGGCTTGGTGGTCGGCAGCATTTTGGTGGGAAGCCATGGATCTAGTTGTGACCATACACTTCGATGGGTAACGAGAGAGGGTTATTAGAACAAGGTCTCCGGCGGCAGTGAACACAATTGGCGCGAGAAGCAAAGCGTTCCCACAGACGGCGCCAACTGATAATACAGTTACAATACAACGGGTTCCAGAGGAAATGGGTCGGACTGGTCCACGCTTCTCCGACCGATATCTGAATGGCCAAGCCCACCTGAGAACCTGCACAGGAGTTCAACGGGGAACGGGTAGTCCCCCAGCGAACCTTCCAACGAGCAAGTTAGAGAGAGAGAGAAGTGAAATGTAGAGATATGAATTGGAATTAGAAAACTTAACATTCTTCTTGTCTTCAACGTCTGCTTATATCTTTTGGTAATCATTTCGCCGTCCCTTCCGACCTGCCACCTTGGCCAAAAGTCTATCCTGTAGCTTACTTTGTTCAGGGTGAGGGGGTGCTGTTTCGACGGAGAGGTGTTATCGTAATAAATGCTGTGATGGGCTGCATTAATGGCGATGTGCAGCAGCAATAACTTTGCAGATCTTTGTCTGCTGATGTGACTTGTCCTTTACCTGCCACATGTCTGAATATCATTGGTTCTTCGTGCCATGTTGGCTTCCAGCTATTCAGGATCTCATCAGTTGGGTTATATGTTGGGCTCTAAGTGATGGGTTTGGATTGTTCATAGTGGGCTATGACCTTTGTGGGCCTAACCACGTCAATATGCAAATTAATTATCACAAATGGCAAAATTATATAATCAAAGGCCCCATAACCAAATAATGTTACATTTTGAACGTATTATAGAATTTCCCTACTCATAAATTTGCTTCATTCATAAGTGGGCCGACCCTGCGTAAATATGAAGAAAACAAAATGAGAGTCAGAATATGGTTTACCCGACTTGACCCGAATCAAGAACAAACTCTTACGACCACGCTGAGAATTCTTTCCGTACCGACCGTCGGACAGACGAGGATTCTCCGGATCAGGGCCTGTCGTCAGTTAGTTCAGTACCATATTCATATGAAAAAAAAGAAAAAGAAAAAAGAAAGACATTTTACTATATCAGCTAAATAAAATCAATTCTTTGGTATAATTTTTAACAATTAATTTAATTTTGTATTTACTGATTTTTTAAAATATGTTTTAATCATTTTTTAAAATATTTATAATTTTTTTATTATAAAAAACTTCATTAGAAATGAAAAAATAAAATTAAAAAAAAAAGACATTTCTTTTTTTTTTTATTGTCTTTAATGATTTTTTTCCCCACATTTTTTCATAAATATATTTAATTTTTTTGGCATTAAAAAATAGTTAAAATATTTAAAAAATATAATAAAGACAAAATCTTTTTACTAAAAAAAAAAACCTAATTAAAATGTTTCTAAAAACTAAACCAAAGGAAGTAAATTTTCACACAATAAAAATAAATAATTATTTTATTGGATAAATTACACTAATCACTCCCAAAATTTAAAGAAAATACAATTATTTCCATGAATTTGATATAATTATATTAGGCTCTCTTAAGAATTTAATTTAGGTAACAACTAATTTTATTTTCATTAATAATTCATTAGTCATATAGATAAAAAATAATAATAATGTTGTCATTACTTTAATATTGAAACATATATTTTAATTTGTTTATGTTTGTGTTTTCATACCATTTATAATAAATTTGGTCACTTTAATTTTTAAAAAAGAAAATTTGATATAATTATGTTGAAGCTATAGAATTTGATAATTTTTCTCTAATTTTTAGAAGAAGATAGTATAATTTACTCTTGTTTATTTGTGTAATGCTACAAGTACCGTGTTTACATCAGTATATTGGTAATACACATAAATTGTGGGACTCGTTCAATTAATATAATTATGACAAATAAAATAATAAATCCTTTACAACATACAAACGTGATCATTGTAGCATTACTTTGTTTATTTATCATTGTTTCGGCATAATAGAAATAGAAGACTAGAATACATTGTTGATTTTTCTTTTACCATTTTATATCACCAAATTATATGACAATATATTATTTACTTGATAAATTTTATAATACACACACCTCAAAAAACAAAGTGTATCATATGCCTAGTTATGACTTTTGTAATATTTGGTTCTATAATTGTGTTGTTTGTTATGACTTAATTGATTTATTATGGCGTTAATTATAACTTAATTATGACCTATTGTGATTGTTATTTTAGTTATGATAATTTCACTGTTAGTTAAGACGCATTATAATTATTATTTTAATTTTGATTGAAGAGGTGTTTGGTTAGCGTCAAGTGATATTTAATTATGACTCACTGTATTTTTTAAATTATGACATTAAATCACAAATTATTATTACATATGATACATGTCCCAAAAAAATTGTGTATTGTGTTTCTTTTAATCATAATTGAAAATGTTTCTTTTGATTAAATCATGAAAATTTATTGTCAGGATATAATTTAACCAAATCATTTTTTGTTATAATTTAAAAAAAAAAAACACAATGAATTATAATCAAATACTACTTAAACCATAACAAAAGACTTTTTTGGTTATAACCAAAATAATAACCATAATATATAAGAAATTACTAATACCAAAATGAGTTATAACCAAACACATAATCAAATATCTTTCGATTATAATCAAAATAACATTCATAATAAGTCATAACAAAATCATTATAAACACCAAAATTGATCATAACATAGAACCACAAAATGTGTATTATAAAATTTCTCCATAAATAAATATTTATGTGTATAGATATTTTTTTGGAGTTTTTCTTATAATTGTTAGTTTTGTGGCATATTTATGATTGTATTTTAGACTTTCATTTACCTGTTCGGCAAGTTACTTTTTTAGTTTTTTTTTTAAAATTAAAATAGTTCATAAAGATGAAATATGTTAAAATAGTTAATAAGACATAATGTTATATTCAACTCATAATCATTTTTTTTTTTCCCTCACAACTATCAAATTAATTACAAAAAAATCATCTTCCCAAATATAACTATTTTAGCTAGGCTAAAATAACTAAAAAATCAAATAAGTAACTTCCCAAACAAAGCCAATGAATGTTTAATTTGATGAAATTTTCATAATATATATGTAATTTATGATTGATCGAGAAAATGACTACCATATCGAAAATTTCACAACCCGCTACTGGTGGAGATGATGGTGCTTTCGGTTGATGTTAATGTGATCGTGAGAATTGTGATAATTTTCATGGTATATTTATAATGGGGAGGTTCCGCTACTTTATTTAAATTGTGAGTGTAATTATTATTTTTCAATTTAAAATAATAATATGGGAGGCTGAAATAAATTGAGCCAAGGCAGGAATTGAATTCCTGAACTGGCAGGCACAACAAAAAAACAACTTCATCAGAAGGTAGGAGATTTAGCCCTGGATGGTTTGAGTCTGATATAGAGGTCCAAGATTAGGGGTCCAGGTCTAGAATGAATCATGGGAGTTTGAGGACAAAAGCAAGCCGGCAGAAAACATGCCTTAGGAGGACATAGACCTAGTCAAACATATGATCTTATATTTTAGGCACAACCAACTCTTAAAAATCCGCACCAGGTGAAACATGATCCCTAAGAAAAAAAGGGTTGACATGAGGAGTGGAGAGAAGCCTAATAGCCTACAACGGCTAGTGGAAGCAAGCTATAAAATGAGAGGTAATTAGCATAATTGAGGTACACAACCACTTGAATCTGAACCCTACTCTAATCACCTTGCACTTTTGTCTATTTGGTCACTGACTTAGGCATCAAAAGGACCCCAACCTGCTCCAGCTAGCCTCGCTTTACCTTTTTGTGAGTGATTTTCAGGTCCGAAGTAGAAGAGGAACCACCGCGTCGCCGTAGCAGCCAAGTGGATTGATTTTTACCCACCACAATTTGGGGTCGTTTGTGAAAAATCTATAGCAAGAAGCCTTGTTCCACCTGCTAAGATTTAGTTTGCAAATGGCGGCAGAAGACACTAACATACTGACCAAAGAAAAGTATGACGACAACTTTTTCCCAAGCCAACAGAGGCGCCCCTTGAATGTCGAAATGACACAAGAACAACGTGAGCAATGGAAATGGAACTTACTCGCTATTGAGAACTCCGAAAGCAATAATTGGGCACAAGAATTGGTTAGTCGTGACCAAACTATCAACTTCTTGAACCAACAGCTGAAGGAATTGGCCGATTAGATCAGGACCTTAAAACAGTCCCAAAACTAATTACTAGCGCACTAGGGGCAAGATGAGAAAGGCTTGCACCCCCCCATAGGAAAAGGCTCCCTCAACAATCCAAAGAAAGGCCATGGACAGAGGCGAACCCAAGATTTGCCCTAACCTTTAAGGCGGGTGAAACTACCCATGTGACTAGTAGTCTGCCTTGCTTTGAAGGATGTCGTCAGACCACCTCTAAATGAAAGAAGCACCAATTGGAGGACTACACTTGTTCAGATGATGTGAGGTCCTTTCTACGCCGAAGGGAGATAGTGCAGGGGAAACGACCTAAAAGGTCAGGACCTGTCCAGAGTTCAGACTTTTCTATTGAAGATATGAGGGCATTTATCAATAATATGAGGCAGGAGAGGGCATCGCAGGACCAGACTAAGCTGCACTCTAGGTTGGTTGTAGAAATCTCAGGTCAAACTAATCTTCGTAGCAGACCAAGCTACAAGACTGCAAGCTATAAAGCTACCAGCCACAGGGACCCACGTAGGACAGCCACGCGACTAATTGAGAAAGTCACCCAGCCAGACCCAAAGGTCCAAAACCCTGTTCGGAAACACACAGAGGGAATTGCCTTTAGGGCAACTAATAGAAGACTAGTTCTGCTAGTATCACCATTCACAAAAAGGATTTCCACAGCAAAACCACTGAAAAAGTTTAGTATTCCAAAATTTGAACTCTATGATGAGAGGTTAGACCCCCTAGACCACTTGTGCCATTATTGCCACGCCATGGCTCTCTGGAACGAAAATAAAGCGCTTATGTGTAGAATTTTTGCTCTTAGTTTGGGCAAAATAGCATGTTCCTGGTATGACAAACTCTAGGTAGGGTCTATTGATAGTTGGAAGCAGTTAGCAAATAAGTTCACTGAGCTGTTTATAGCAAACAGTAAAAGGGCAAAGGGGCTGGACACCTTCATGGCATTAAAGAAAATGGAGGATCAGACCATCAAACAATATGCTCAGCTTTATTGGGAAACTTTCCATGAGATAGAAGAGAATTGTTTAGATAAGGTGACAATTTCAACTTTCAGACAAGGGCTTCTACCAGAGGAAAAACTGTGGTAGTCGCTAACTAAAATCCCGTCCAAAATTGTTGTGGATTTGCAGCTCAAGATCGATCGGTACAGTAAACTAGAAGAAGATCAGAAGTCTGTAGGACAGAGAAACGCACAAACTAGGGCACAAAAGATCGGTACTCAGCACAAGGAGGTAAAAGAAGTCAAAAGTCAGGCCACCAAGAAGAAAGACGCAGATTATGTTATTCAAACTGTGTTTAGGCTTCCAATTTGGCAAATACTTCCAGAGATCAAGAATAAGCCCTAGTTCAAATGGTGAGCCAAAATGAAAAGAGATCCAAAAACACGAAACCAACGAGAAAAATGTGCTTACTATAATGATGTGGGACACAAGACAAAAGACTATTTTTTATTCAATACATACTTGGACGAGCTAGCAGCTGTTGGAAGCTTGAATGAATTCCTGGGAGAACAACAACAAAATGGGCAGAACAATCAGCAATAAGGAAACAACGTGACACCAGAACACCCAAGGGGGATGATCCACATTATCCACGGAGTTGCGCATCCAGACAGAATAGCACAAGCTAGGGAAAAGATGCAGAAAACAACACATCTTAGAGAGGTTTACAAGGTAGAATACTCCTTAGGGCACAAAAGGCCAAGAGTTAAGACCAGAGCTAAGGGTCTAGTTATCTCATTTTCTGAAGAGGACATATAAGGGCTGGTCCAGCCTCATTTTGATGCTCTAATCATCAAGATGGATCTTGACAGGTTCGAGGTGGAAAGAATATTAGTGGATGAAGGAAGCATGGTAGAAATCATGTACTACAAACTCTATCAAAACCTGGGTATTAAAGAATAGGATCTCAAGAAGGTTGACTTGCCGCTTTTAGGCTTCAATTCAAATCCTGTGTGGCCAATTGGAGAAGTAACATTACCAGTTAGAGTAGGATTCGTATGTCTTGAAATGTGTTTCTTAGTTGTGAATGTACCCTCACCATATAACGCCATTATGGGCAGACCATGGCTGCATCAGTTCAGGGTAGTGCCTTTTACATTTCATCAAGCCCTGAAATTTCTCAACAAAAAATGAAACATTGAGACCATTCGGGGAGGCCAAGTAGCTGCACGGTGTTGTGTGATGCTGGCCTTGGGACAAAAAGCAGTCAAGTTAGCCCAGACACGAGTCTGCTCAGTCAAAGTTCTAGATTTAGAAACCCTGGGAAGCATTGGTAAAGAACTAGAGGAACGCGTAGTAGAGGAGCTTCACAAAATCTAGATCTCACCCCACGATCCAGAAAAGTACTTCTTGCTCGTATAAGATCTCACCCCACGATACTTTCTGCTTGGATCTTCCTTATCCGAGCAAGATAAAGAACTTCTTTTAAAAATTTTAATGCATAATATTGAGATCTTTGCTTGGATACCTTATGAGATGCCAGGAGTAGACCCCAATAATATCAGTCACTATCTCAACATTGATTCTACGCATAAACTAGTAGTCTAGAAAAGTAGAAGGTCATACATAGATCACGTTGAGGCAGTAGTTGAGGAAGTCGAGAGACTTCTAGACGCAAAGGCAATTAAAGAAGTGCACTATCCCACTTGGTTGTCAAACACTGTTGTTGTTAAGAAAAGAATGGAAAACAGAAAGTGTGTGTAGACTTTACAAGCCTTAATGGAGCCTGCCCTAAAGATTGCTTTCCATTGCCAAGAATCGACCAATTAGTGGATGCAACTTCTGGCACGCTAGAATGAGCTTTCTGGACGCCTATAGAGGCTACCTTCAAATATCAATGTATGAGCCAGACCAGAAAAACACTACTTTTATAACTACCCAAAGGCTGTATTGTCATAAGGTGATACCTTTTAGGCTCAAAAATGTTAGAGCCACCTACCAATGACTAGTCACTGCCATGTTTTCTGACCAGATAGAAAAAATCATGGAAATTTACATTGATGACATAGTTATCAAAAGCAAACTAGAAACAGAACACTTTAAGGGATCTGGAGACCACATTTAATATCCTCAAGACCTATAAATTAAAGCTGAATGCTGCTAAATGTGCCTTTGGTGTTGAATCAGGAAAATTTATGGGCTATTTAGTAATGAAAATGGGGATCGAAGCAAACCCTTAACAAATGAAAGCTATCCTCAACTTACAGCCACCGCGCAAGCTCAAGGAAGTGCAAAAGTTGACAGAGATGGTAGTAGCACTTAACCGCTTCATAAGCCACTCCTCAGATTGCAAACCCTTTTTCTAATTCCTCAAGAAAAGAAAGGAAGTAGATTGGAATAAACAGTGCAATCAAGCGTTGGAGGAATTAAAACAGTACCTCATTTTACCTCCTCTGCTATCAAACCTAAAACGAGGTAAAAGGTTGTACCTGTACTTAGTAGTGTCAGGGTATGCAATAAGCTCAGTCTTGGTCAGAAATGTTGAAAGCTACCAACTGTCAGTCTACTACACCAGCAAGACTACGAACAGTGCAGAAACCAGATATTCACCCTTAGAAAAGTTAGCCCTAGCTTTGATGACTGCTGCAAGGAAACTTGTGCATTACTTCTAAGGCCACTCCATCACAGTGCTAACCCAACATCCTTTGTGAAGGATTTTTTAAAAGACTAAATTTTCTAGGTGCATTGCTAAGTGGGCTGTAGAATTGAGAGAATTCAACATTGCTTTTTAGCCCAGAACTGCTATCAAAGCTCAAGTCTTGGCTCGCAGAGTTCTCAATTGAACAATCTTAAGTGCGTTCTATAACTGATATGTCATGAACTATAGAACTAAGGGAGCCACAAGGTGCAACCCAAGCAGAACAATTACAACTGGAGAAACAAGAGTTGGAATTAGCACAATAGAAGTTAGGCAACAAGATCAGATAGGACAGGATAATAACTCAACATAGAAGTTATATGTAAGGGACCTAAACAACTGGAAACTCTTCATGGATAGGGCGTCAAACCTAAAAGAGGCAAGAGCATGAGTGGCCTTGCTTTTCCCTGAAGGTATTTTGCACGAACAAACAATCTGTCTTGGATTCAAAGCCTCAAATAACGAAGCAAAATATAAAGCCATTTTTTGCAGGACTAAGGATCACAAAACTTCTCAACGTCCAAGACCTCACAATACATTGTGACTTCCTATTAGTGGTCAACTAACTCACTGGCAAGTATATTGCCAGAGACGAAAGGATGCAAGCTTATCTAAACAAGGTCCAGAATGCAATTAAGTCTTTTTAAAAATTTAGGATTATCTAGATAGGCAAAGAACAAAATACCCACGCTGATGCACTGGCCACTTTGGCCTCAGCAGTAGAGAAGGTAGAGGCTAGAACAATTGCAATCGAATTCTTAACTTAGTCCAGCACTTCGCCACAAGCAGCGCAGGACCTACAAATAATTCTGTGCACTAGTTATGGCCCCAGTTGGATGGATCCAATCATCAAGTACATCAGGGAAGGAAAGTTCCCAGAAGAAAGGAAAGAGGCCAACAAGATCAAAAGAAGAGCACCCAGATTCTGGATCTCAGAAAAATGAGTTCTGTACAGAAAATCCTTTACATGTCCATACTTATGCTATGTCTATCTAGCCTTCGTTGAAAATATCCTATATGACCTACATGAGGGAATTTATGGAATGCACACTGGGGGGGCAGTCCTTAGTAGAACGTGCAATAACTTAGGGCTATTAGTGACCATTCATGCATAAGAATAGTCAGGCGTATGTCAAAAAATGTGATAAATGTCAGTGTTTCTCTCTTTTAATAACCGGCAACTGATCTTCATTCGCTGACTAGCCCTGGGCCTTTCGCCCAATGGGGAATGGACTTGATAGGCCTACTTCTGAAAGGCACGGGAGGTAAGAAATTCCCGTTGGTATCCATATATTATTTTACCAAATGGGTGAAAGTTGAGCCACTAATCACAATCAAGGACAAAGAAATCAAAAATTTCGCTTGGCGCAATATCATAACCAAGTTTGGCATACCACACGCATTTATCTCTGATAATGGCACGTAATTCGATTGCACCCTCTTCAAAAATTACTGCTCAAGATTAGGAATAAAGAATTTGTTTTCAACTCCCTGTTATCCTCAAAGTAATGGTCAAGTAGAAGCCTCCAACAAAATTGTACTTGATGGAATGAAGAAGCGTTACAATGGCTAAAAAGAAGATAGTTGACGAATTCTCCAATGTCCTCTAGGCCTACCGTACAAGTCCCAAAAGAGCAACAGGTGAAACGCCTTACACTTTGGCATTTGGAACAGAAGTTGTTATTCCATTGGAAGTTGGGTTGCCTACCATGTGATTAGAAATTTAGAGATGCAGAATAAACAGGCCCTGGCTTGCAACTTGGATTTAGTTGAGGAAAAGAGAGCAAAGGCTCTAGTTAGACTAACGCACTATCAAAAGCAGCTCTCAAAAGGGTACAACAAGAAAGTCCACTCCAAGGAATTCCAACTTGGAAATCTAGTCCTACAAAGAGTTCTGGGCATTCAGAAGAAACTAATTGATGGAAAATTAAGCCCTTATTGGGAAGGCCCATACAAGATCATTTTAGTGGGAGGAAGTAGAGCTTATCACTTAGAAGACATGGAAGGCAAGGTTGTACCTCATATTTGGAACACTGTAAACCTTAGGATTTATTTTCATTAAGAATTTGTTTCAAGAATAATTTGTAAATCCGTAATTCTAATGGAAGCTTCTGATTTGCAAATTCTGTTTTGACTGGTTCTTTACTTAAGTACAATTTATGACAATTGCTTGAGTACAAGAATAGAGGACCATCTAGTACAGGATCCAATCTTGCCCTGGATCGTAGCAATGTTTTTGTACAACAATAGACCATCCAAAATTCCTTAGACCATGAAAGTAGGCAAATACTGCTTTAGATTATTGTTCTTAAACTTAAGATAAGTGTTTATAGGAACATTCCTATTCAGGACTGTAGAAAGGTTTTTGAATCAGAAAAGTAGGACGATCCTGCTCTGGATTGAAGTTCTTAGACTTTAAAAAAAAAAAAAAAATTATTTTTTTAGTCCAAGAAAGATGACCTTCTTGCCTAGGAATGTAGTTCAGTTTTGAGTAAAAAAAGCAATCAAATCCTGTCCCAGATTGTGGTTCTTGGACATAAATGATTTATTTATTTATTTTTTTTTTCTAAAGTCCAAGAAAGAAGACCTTCTTATTTACAAAGGTAGCCAAATTTGTAGAAAATTTTTACTTAGCCAAATAAAATTTTTACTTAGCCAAATTTTTATAACTTGGTTGCCTTCGTTTTCAAATCCAACCAAGCTAGGGGTGAGCGGGGTGCCTTACACCCATTTCAGCCCATAAAAGAATTTAGAAAAGTATTAAATACTTAGACAAAAAACACGCACACAAAAATTACTGTTTATAAAAAATTGTCCCAAAACAGCATCACTTCAAAATAGATTAGGCCATACAAAACTCCTAGGCCAAAGTTAAGAAAAAATAAAAAGTGGAAAAAACAAGTCTCTTAATCTTTCATAGCAGGCATCCTGGCGACATCATCTTCAGCAACTCTAGAACAAACAGTTCTAATATCCCCGCCTTCAGCAAGGGTAGGAATTTATGCGGCAGGAGGAACAAATGGAGCATTAGAGGAGGTTTTGTTTTGAGGTTCAGGGGCAGGAAGTTTAACCTCACTAGCGGGGGCAGTAGCATTTTGAGTACTTTTTATCTTGGACAGCTTCCATCTCTTCAGGGTTTTCCTCCTCAAATTCCTTCTCTTCAGCTTCCTTTACTGGCGGCGAGTCTTTCTTCTAGGGCAGGATTGGTTCAGAGTATTGAGAAGAGTCAGGAGTAATCTCAGCATTAACCTGATCAGCTTTCCAACCACCAATAAACAGATCGTCTTGAAGCTTGTAAATTTGCGATAGATATTTTTCGTTAATGTCTTTGCAGCATTTCTCTAGTTTCTCTTTTTTCTCATTTTTTGGCGTTCATTGGCAATGAGAGCAGAGACCAGGTTTTCCTAGGCTTCTTCAAGTTGGGCTTTAGCCAAATAGGTTGCATCCTCAACAGTTTATTTTCCAGCCTTAAACTTTTGGAACTAGTCAGCCATAAGTGTAGTTTCATGTCCATCTCAATGGCACATTTCAAGGCGCTAGAGGCCTTGACAGATTGAATGCAAGCTTTAGCTTTGTAAGAGTCCATTCTGGACTGACTCTCGTCACAAACCTAGATAGCCTGCCAAATGAAGAAATGGCTAAGGAAATCCAATTAAGATAATATAAGGAACAAGAAGGGTTGTGGTACAAAAAGACTCACCCTTACTGTGCTGACCATATCAATGCGAATCAAGGAAGCATCATCCAATGACTGAAGGGAGGCCATGTCCTTGGGAAAGGTAAACCCCTTGCAAGGTCGAAAGCCTAGTTTTGGAACCTCCATGAGGCTATCACTCTTGGACACATAATGGCAGTTGAGAAGCAGCATTTGAGGCCTAAACTGATCAACAGGAACCTCGTAAGACACTGTTTTGCTACCATCTTGTGTTTTTGGATGTTTGGCAGCAGGATCTTCTGGGTTGGTAACAAGAATGTTAGCGGCCAAGGTAGAATACTTTGATTTTACAAACTTAGGAGTAACATACTCCCCAGTAGCGGCGGTGACAGCAGTAGAAAGGGTTGCTCCCACTTTACGTTTCATCGCAAGGATTTCTGCGACCTTCTGCAACTTTCTTTTCTTCTTGATAGAAGGGGGTGGTAGTTTTTGAGGTCTTAGAGGAACGGTGTGCAAGAGGTCTTAGAGGAACGGCGTGCAAAGGAAGTTGCTAGGTCTTCAACCTCAACATCCGTGGATGGGTCTATGAGATCAATGATATGTTCAGAAGTTCGTCTGGATCTAGGGCCTCTGGTAGAACTCTTTTGTTGTTCAAAAGAAGCTTGAGAAGACTTCTTCTCATCTTTAAGATGGGATGTAGTGGATTCGAAACCAAGGAGCTTGGGGGCAGACTTCTCTTCTTTAGGAAGGCTCTAGACTTTCTCAAGCTCTTCCCACACGGAAGGCGTACTCATGGAGATGTTTCACAATGTTAATGTTGGGATTTGAAAGAGAGGGAAGAAACAGTCAAGAGTGAGTCAGAAATCCAAATCAAATAAAATGAAGACAAATAGGCGAATGGAACCTGCTCTTTCGAAGATTCTGGGCATAGGCCAAGTATTGGGAGAGCTCTCAAATTCCCAGTTTCTAGGTCCTTAGTAGAGGCCTTGGCGTTATAGGCTGTAAGCACGTAAACATACAAAATTTTCATTTGCCTAAGATGAGTGCCCTAGGCTTGGTTTAGTTTATAAACCCCATTAACAACTCTGTAAATGTTGGCAGAGAGTTAAAAGGGGGCAAGAGACCAAGAACTCATGCATTCTCTTAAGAGGGGATTAAGGAGAAACCTCACCCTCCCTCAGTAATAGCAACGAGTGGCATGCAGGTATAGTTTGGGCCACCCTCAAGGTTATCAGAGTCCTTCCACAAAGGGACGTGGACATCGTCAATTTTGCCATATCGCTCGCGGAAGGCGGCTAAGGTAGGAAGAGATTCAAGAAGAGCACGGTATTTACCAATGGAACCAGAAAAAGATCGAAGTCAAGAAAGAAATAAAAGGGGACTTACAGTCACTGGAAACAAAAGATCGGAGCAGAAACTCATCGGAAAGGAAGATGAAATAGTCAGAGTTCTTTCTCGCTTGATCTCCTTGGGAAAAATTGATGAGTACTGGAGGGTTTAAAGGGGGAGATTTATAACATCAGAAATGATTATAAATAGATGCGTTAGTCATTTCATTTTGCAGATGCATTTGTTGTTTCATTTTGTAGACGTGTCGGTCTGAACCTAATGGACTGATGCCATGTGGCTGGAAGCAGTAGCAATGTGTCAAGTGAAGTAACACCCACTGTTTTGGTGGTACAAGGATTTGTCGTTTGAAAATTTGAAATGCTTATCTTAAAGTCCTAGAATTATGGGCTAGGACTCTAGCAGTCGCCCCAAAGAAGTAAACACCAATGCCTTTTTGAATCCAGGAGAGGAAAAAAAGCGTTGGAGTTGGGGGCTAATTGTAATAGGCTGAAATAAATCGAGCCAAGGCAGGATTGAAATTCCTAAACTGGCAGGCACAACAAGAAGACAACTTCACCAGAATGTAGGAAATTCAGCCTTGGATGGTTTGAGTCTGGTATAGAGGTCCAGGATCAGGGGTCCAGGACCAGAATGGATCATGGAAGTTTGAGAACAAAAGCAAGGCGTCAGAAAGCACACCTTAGGAGGACATAGACCTAGTCAAACCCATGTTTCTATATTTCAAGCACAACACTCCTAGAAATCCGCACCAAGCGGGACATGACCCCTAACGAAAAGGGTGACGTGAGGAGTGGTGGGAAGCCTAACAACCCATAACGGCTAATGGGAGCACGCTATAAAAGGGGAGGTAATTGGCACAATTGAGGTACACAATCACCTGAATCTGAACCCTACTCTAGTCACCTTGCACCTCTGTCTATTTGGTCACTAATTTAGGCATCGGAGGGACCCGAGACTGCTCCAACCAGCCACCTTTTACCTTTTTGTGAGTGATTTTCAAGTCCGAAGTAGAGGAGGAACCACCACGTCGCTGCCTCAGCCAAGTGGATTGATTTTTACCCACTACAATTATAAATTTGTATTTTTATTTTATAACTATTAAATATGTAATGAAAATATTTTATTAAATATATGGAATGGAGACGATAAAGAAAAGTTTAAGTGACTATTATTTTTAAGTTTTTTTATTTTTTAATTAATTATGTTTATAATTTTCAGATATATTTAATTTATAAACACTTAAAAATAGAATTTTTGAGAAGAAATCTATAAAAAATGTACCCTTACTTTTAAATAAACTTGTAAGAAAAAATAACTTCCATACTCTTTCGCTACAAAAAAAAAATAAATTACTATTATGAATCTAATTTGATTGAATTTATATACACTTTATTGACCAATTTGATCATTGATTATATGATTTATTAGCTCATTTTTTGCAATTCTTTTTTATCTATAATTATATATGTTAACATATCTTCCAATATGCATACATGATCTATACATACATAATCGTATCATGATTCGACAATATTGGTACATGAAATGGCAACGTTTGTTCCTCTGTTTCAATGACAACAATCATACCATACGTATGGGTATATATACTTACCAGTTGAATACTTTTTAGTGCCACGATGGGTATCATTTTCCTTCCGTTGAACACCACCTAGTCCATACAAAACAGAAAGAAATTAGGCTTGTTTTAGCAACTCGGCTAAAAGTCCTTAATTTGACTTTTTGGTTTTTGTTTGATTTATACCATATCTTTTTTTTATATGTTTTTTTTAAAAAAATTTTTAAAAACCAACTTTTAACCTATTGGTATGCTCAAATGTTAACAATTAGTTTATCAAACACTAGACGTACGACCCCCCCCCCCCCCCCCCCCACCCCAATTACCATTAAATCAAATGTGTTTAGTCCATTTTTTAATTAATTAGCAAAGATATAATTTTAGACTTACTTTGCAAAATATGGTCGGCAAGTTCCTCATATTTGTGATCGCTCAACTTCATTGGTTTCTCATCTGGTATACCTTGCAAAGCAGAAATAAATAAATTAGGAAAATATTATGGATCCCAAATAAATTACTAAATATTTTATTAAATCTCTCACATGGGTGTGAGACTCACACAAATAAATCACACACGCATGTGAGAGATTTGATAAAAAATTTGATAATTTATTTAGAATTCCTACCATAACTCAATAAATTATGCTTATTAATCTGCTCCAGTGGGAACACGTGTAGATAAATATATTAGAGAACAGTTAGGGATCATGAAAAAACTTTTATGAAAATGATCATGAAAGAATTATGACCCTTGGATTACCTTGATTAGTGTGTGGTGCTTTATTTTAAGTGTAATCCAAGGGTCATAAATCTTTCATGATCATTTTCATGAAAATTTTTTCATGATACCTAGTATTGCTCTATTATACTCTCAGACATGACTTGAAGAATTTATATAGGGAAGGGGTCATTTATCTAGTGACGGAAGGATGTTGTTTAGGTCCGTGAGACCCATCAAGATTCTTCCTTCGATAGCACATTCTTTTAATTTGAGAATTTGAAAAGAGCATTAATGATGTGAAAAAAAAAGTAAAAAAAAAAAACTAAAGTTAAAATATCACATCATATGAGACCCGCACACTAATTAGAATTATTAGAACTCTTAATTTAAAACTCTCAATATTTTTTCTTTCAATAATCTGAATGATTTATTTTATCACATATTTCATATATTTTTATTCAAAAAATATTAAATCGATTCATAGTAATAACCTATTCAAAATTTTAATTTGTCACTAGAAAAATGGATAACAATATATATATTTTAAAATTAGAACGATCCATAATAATAACCTATTCATATTTTAATTTGTCACTGAAAAAATAATGACAATTTATATATTTTAAAATAAACAATGCAAGTTGGTACTGCTTACAGCTATAAAGGAAATTTTCCCACCAAGTAAGCGAACTACTACTTTTGAATGCGGAGTACTTGCTGGCTAGTACATGGAGAGGGGAATCCCCTTGATCGTCAACAGCGTCAAAAAACTGGGGGAAACGCGACACGAATTGATATGCGAATTCTGCCAAAGCAATTAACCAAAAGGCATAATATCATCATCATCATCATCATCATCATCATCATCATCATCATCACCAATAACTCTCTTCTTCTCTCTCTTTTTAATGTTTTTATTTATATAATATTTAATTTTTTTCATCAATAATTTATTATTGAAATGATATAAAAATGATATTGATATTTTTTATTACACAAAAAATATAAATTTTATCTTATTTATTTTTATATCTTTATATATGATATGCATTCACCTTTTAAAAATGTTAATGTAATTATAGCAATATTATAAGAATTTATCAATGTTACTTACCCCATACAGTACAATAATATGCCGGAATATAGGTGGTGAGAAATTACAAAGAAGTGGAAATTGACTCAATAGAATTGTTTTGAGAATTAATTATTTTGGTTGATTTTTTTATTTTTGATGAATAGACCTGCAAAAAAATAGAGAGATGAATTCATTTTTTAGTAACTTTTTAACTATTTTAGGTAGTTCCCAAACTTAGCCTAAGTAGTATTGTGCAAAACATTACCTAATTCATTAAAACTACCCAAGCCATACCGATTTGCCCCCTAACCGCGGGTTAGTTTGATCCGCAATTTGAATTATAGCCTTTAAAACAGCCCCGCTTTGTTATAATTAATACATATATATTTTATTATTATATATATCTCTAATGAAATATCAAAGTAAAAATCATTTTGAGAGATATTTGAGATATGAAATTTATTATAAATTAGTGTTACATATATGAAAATATTATGTAAAATTAGTTAGTGTTATATATACGAAAAATATTATGTACGTACTTGATAATTGTTTAAGATTAATTTTCAATCAATTAACAAGTTAAAACCGTCCAAATTATAATTTGATTATTTGTGAATCTGTCATTCGCAATTTAATTTATAATTTTATGCTCAAATTGTACCAAACTGGACTGTAATACAAAGGAAGAATCATTCTTTCTCTGATTAATTAATTAATTAAAAAATAATAATAATAAATTTGTTGCATTGAACAATAAATTACGTATGCATGCAATACAAAACTGTTTTTATAATATTATGATTTGAAAAAAATGTGGGGTATTATAATTTTGTATTAAATGGTTAAGAAATATGAGGGACATAGTGAATGATAATTTGTAAAAGAGTATGAACACATAATATTGCAGGAGTATCTAATAATTTTCCTTTATGATGATGAGTATTGTAAGTAAATGTATTATTATTATTATTATTATATAAAATTTACCAAAATATTCGCCATCGATGCAACAGTGAAGAGGAGTTCTGCCATCTTTGTTCCGTCTGCAATAGATGGTGAAGTTGTCTGCGTCTTTAGAGAAGCAGATGATCCGAAAAATATTGAAGACTTCTTCGTGACCATGGAGCGCTGCTACGAGGAAAGGAGTTTCACCGTCCGTGTTGCGATCAGCAAGAAGATCGGGCTTCAAAAGAGCAATGCGCTTGAACATTTCCACTTGCCCAATCTTCGCTGCGTGATGAAGAGGAGTGTTCCCTTTATCATCGACCAACTTCACACCATCACCCAGAGCTTTAATCAGCCTCTCCACAGTTTTCACGCGGTCTGTATAGACAGCCATATGTAAAGCTGTATCCCCCGAAATTGTGATCGCCGCACCTTGAACCCTTTGGTCAGGATTTTCCTGATATATGTCCCCCACCTTATCCCATTCACCCGCCATCACACTTGTCCACAATTGTTGTATAATCCTATCCTTTTCATCCTCTTGCATCGCCATTGCCTTCGTTTAATTTTTTATTTGTTCCCCAAGCACCTAAGGAGGCTCGGATAATTTTATATATGACTACTGTATGTACCTAGCTATCTAGCTCACTCGCTAAGTCAGCAGATAGACATATCACACACATGCACTCACACATATCTACATCTACATCTATATATATAGCCAAGGAAAACAAAGAATTCTGCTTTTTTAATTCTTTCCTTCAACTACTTAATGTGGCATTTTTCTTTTTCTTTTGCTTTGACTACAGAGGATGGTAAGTGCGTCATGATTCTCTTCATTGGGGATTGGATCAGAATCAATCCAATGCAATCATCAATTGATCTTTTCATCTTTATATTTAATTCAAGGAAAATAGTACCAATTGTTTGGTTTAGACTGGTTTTCTTAAAATTAAATTTTTTATTTTTTGTGTTTTTTTTTAAATTTAATATATATATATATATATATATACAAATTTTCAACCTAATTGTACTAAGAAAGTAAAATATTTGTGAATTTATTTTTAATAAATACATGAGAATACGAAAACATATTAGTTTTTTGTATTTATTGAATTTTTTTAAAAAAAATTTATAAATATTTTACTTTTTAAGTTCATTGCGATTATGTGCAATTAAAAAGTTAAAAAAATAAAACTTAAAATATTAAAAAAAATTCACTTAAAATAATAAAAAAAATACAAAAAACAGAAACCCCTTTTTTTGAAAAACTATCTACACCAAACAAGGTAATTTTATTTGTTGTTGTTTTTTTTTTTTTCAAAAAAATTCGTAACAAGAATTATGTGGAAGTGGTATTTATAAAATTATAAGGACAATGATAAGTATTTTCTTTTTGCTTATTTACATCTCTATTTACATACACAATTTTAGTTTTATAATGATCTCCTGCACAAGGGAGGGATGTTCGTTTGGTGCAATTGAGGGACGAGATAAAATTTTATGTCCAACATATAAAAATTATTCTCATGTTTAAGTGCAAAATTGAATGTCAATTTAATAGTTCAATAGCTCATTGGACTATTACTCACTCATATATATGGGATAATTATGGCTACGGGGAGGGTGTGGGATACACAAGATTGGACAATGGGCGGGGTGTAATGGCCCGGCCCTGCCCTGCCCATGTTGGGCCTTGCGGGTTTTCGTCAAAAATCGGACCGGCCCGGACCGGCCCACGGGCCAGAAAACTAGGCCTAGGCCCAGGCCCAGGGGTATTCGGGCTTTGGGCGGGCCAATGGGCCGGGCCTCGGGCCAAGCCCCTGGGCTTGGGCTTGGGTTTTGGGCAGGCTTGGGCAGGCCTAAACAATTTTAATTTTTTTTTATTTTTTTCACCAAAATTTTATTATTTTCCATTAAAAATAACATTGGGCCTCGGGGCGGGCCTTTGAGCGGGTCGATGGGTGGGGCCAAGCGGGCCGGACTCATGGACCGGGCTAGGCTTCAAAGCGATGGCCCAAGCCCAAGCCCAAGGCCTCTGGCTGGGCTTGGGCCTGGGCCTAAACAGGCCGGGCCCACCTCGGGCCGTGGGCAGGCTTCGGGCCGCCCGCGGGCCACGGGCCAAAATTACATCCCTAATAATGGGTAGCTATGAGCACCTCAAAAATTAAGCATCCTATTTTTTTAATACAATTTTATCCATTGACTAAATGATTAAAATGGCCAAAGTCCTAACCCAACCAACCATAATGCTCCGGTTGCAGCCCCAATTCCAGCGATCTCGTCCCTAGCTCTGGCACCAATCCAATTAATTGTGAGTGATTAGTTCTCTTGTCCTTTCATCAATCAATCAAATGCAAAGAGCTGAACTTCTCTATCCTTTTCCCTCACGATTCCGAAAATTATTTTTTTCTCATGAGGCATGCTAATGTAATGCTCGAACTTGAATTTTATTACTTGAAACAGTATGACTAATCGTTTTATTGTCTCCTTTTAAGAGACAATTGAACAAGTATATGTTAATAAATAGTATGAAACAATACTCCAAGACTACCACTTAACTTCTTCAACGATTCACAGTTGTGAGTGGCTTTTTTCTTCTCCTCTTACTATAACCCTATAGCTTCTTGTCTTTGCATTGCATGCTCATCTCTTTCATGGCCTTTACGATTGCTTTCTTTACAATTTTTTATCTTTTATTGTTGCAAAACCTTTGCTTTATTCTTTTTAGGAAATATCATTTTGTCTCTCAAATTTTCACGCATCTTTCAATTCAACCTACAGTCTTCGATTAATATCAATTTTACACCCAAACTTTTGAAATTTGGATTAATTTTACCCTTACCGTCACATTCCGTCTATAATTGAACGAAATGTGTTGACGTGACACCAAAATTCATTTGGAATTTCATTTTACCCCCTAAACTATACCTTAAAAATCAATTTTCCCTCCAAATTAGATTTAAATATTTAATAAATAATTTTGTATCTCAATAATGAAAAAATTAAATTTTAAATAATATATACTTTGCAATATATATATATATATATATATATTCTCATTTAGAATTATCTTGAGACTATGAAGTATGGATAATTCGACAAACATGTCATATCAATGCCGAATACTTACCAACATATGATATTTTTGCATACATACTAGGTAAATAAAATATGTACTCAAATTTTTCTTTCTTAATTTTTGGCCTACCCAGACATATCTAGTATATATCTGTACGGGGAGGAAATATTCGTCGCTCTCCGTATTCCTTGGGCCCAAGCTTTGTGTTGCTCCAAATAACATCGCTCAATCTGAGAACAAAGTGACGTGAGCTACCTGAAGGGTGTGTAGCCGGAAAACCCTTCCGACGATCAAGTTAGCACACTTGGAGAAGAAGAAAGAGAGAAATGAGACAAAAGTTAGGTAGCTTTGATAACAAGAATTCCAAAGGCATGCAATCTTCCGTACGGTGCCCTCACTTATCATGACAAGTGCAACGGTACCTCAAATTGAAGCCTCTTTGTGTATCTCCCAACTTAGCCGACCATCGGACGTATGCCTCGTCACAGATCTTGTTAAGTACGCGGTTGTAGACACCCCATTTTTGACCGGCCTTAAGACTTGGACGCGACTAATGGTTTACATGGTGGAGAAAGGTGTGTAGGGGAAAGATTCAGTTTCTTCGGCAAGGAGAGAGTCAAATCTCAACTTCATACCCTTTTTTTTTGGACCAAAACAATCTTGATCAAAAGATTTTAGACCTTAAAACCCTCTCTTTCAAAACGTTTTTGAAATAAGTTTTTACGATGTTCTGAGGCTCGCATTTTGTCAAATGTTGCGCTTTTTGGTAAACCGAGAAAGGGCAAAATGGAAATGAACAAAACAGAAATGAGATCTTTGAAAAATCTTTCAAAACACCTTGTTCAGGGTTTGGATTTGAAGAAAAGAAGAGTGGAGAGAAGAAACCTAGTTGAGGAAGAGGATGGGCATGAATCGCTAAGAGAAAGTCGAGCGGTCCTCGCTAAATCAGGCTTATCGGTCCATACACTTGGATTTAAGCTATAAGGCCACCACCGTTGGAAAGAAGACTTCCGGGGCTTCATTTTGCACTCAAGAATCTCCTAAACCCAAGTCCGGACGGGGGAGATATGGTTGGTTGAAATAGGGCATCAATCCGGTTGGACCAAATCTGCGCGGCTTCACCAAAACAGGCATAACTTTTTGCACAGGAGGAATTTTAATGCAAGGTTTGCGCCATTGGAAATATAACTTCCGGGGCTTCATTTTGGACACCTGGCCGACCACTTTTGGACTTCCCAATCATTGGCCGACCACCTTTCTTTCCGGTAGACCAATTTTTTGTCCTGAAAAACCAGAAAAAGTGGCAGGTCGACCAGAAAAGGTGGCAGGCCGACCACCTGAACCTTTTGACCTGGTCGGCCGACCAGAGGAGGTGGTCGGCCGACCACCCTGACCCTTTTGAACTGGTCGGCCAGTTTTGTCTCTCTGAGTGTGTTCCAGCTGTGCCAGCTGGGAGGCATTTACTGCATCTTCCATGCACGTGTATGGAGGATCTTTGATCTTGGTTCTAAGCTTCTAAGAGAAGCTTTAGCCTCTTCTCTCTATAAAGGAAGCCCTCATCTTCCATTGCAAGGGTTAGAAGCTTTTGGGCTGGAATTATACATACAACCTCCTATATCTATACTTCAAGCCTCCAAACACCCATTTGTCTTGGCCATTACCCTACACCTCATAGCCTATCTCCTCCCTCATCCATTCCAGCACCTTGGAGGTCACTTGAAGAGCTTGGGGAGTCATATTTTTGGTCCAGAACTTGCTGAGGGTCAGCTCTACAAGGGTGAGTCCCTATTTTCCCTTTTCTTGCTTTATTTTGCATGATATCTTAGCTCCTTTTTCTTACTTTTTTGGGCTTCGACTTGAACTGAAAATAGTCTTATTTTGAGCTCATCTTCATGTTTGATCCAGAACTTTTTTCCGTTTGAGGTCTTCTACTCACCCTTTGTACTTTATCTCTCTTTTAGGGCTTATTTTGCATGATACATTAGCCTTATTTGTGAGCATTTATGGGCTTCGAGCCAAACTTTAAAGTATCTTATTTTGAGCCCCTCTTCAACTTTGTTGAAGGGCTCTTTGATATTTGAGGTCTTCTACTACCCCTTGCCCTCTATCTCTCTTTTAGGGCTATTTTTGCATCATGTTTTAGCCCTACTTGTGACTACTTTCGAGGTTTGATATAAACTGGAAAAAGTCTTGTTTTGATCTCCTCTTTGAGTTTGTTTAAGTTCTCTTCCCTATTTGGGATCATCTTACCCCTATGCATGCTTCATATCTCCATGATTAGGGCTATGCATTAGAACACTTGCATTGGCCATGGTTTGGCCTCTTAGCCACTGAAATCCAATGGATTTTCAGTGGCTTAGGTGTATTTTTGAGGGCCAAAATTAAAGGGGGGTGACTCCCTCTCTCCTTGTCTTGTTTGGTGGTCTTGTTGGCCTTCCAAAGGGACCCTTTTTTGCATGCATTGAAGTCATATTTCAGGCCTTATTCTGAGGGTTTTGAGGTCTGCCTTGACTCTGTCCAAGGCCCATTTTGCCATATTTTATGTCTATGTTGCATGTGTAGACCAATCCCATCCAAGGCCTTTCAAAGGAGCCTTTCTTTGCATGTTTCCTAGACCTATTTCAGGGTCAATTTGGTGAGTTTTAGGGCTTTCATATTTGATTTCCAAAGTTGGTTTTTCCATGCTAAGTGTCTATCTTGTATGTGCTTAACGACCCCCTTGCATGGCCCTCCAAAGAAGCCCCTCATTTTTGTACATGTTGGCTGCATTTCAGTGATTATTTGGGTGTATTTTGGCATGTTTTATTCACTAATTTTGGCTGTCTTGATGAGTTTTCATACGTTTCATATACATGCCATACAACTCATGCTTACTAGCCAATCTTGCATGTTGCCTTAGCCCTTCATGTGAGCACCTTTTGGCCATGCTTTGAACTGGAAATGTTCATGTTTTGGGACTACCTTGGCTCTGTCTTTGTGCTTCATAGTCAAATAATGCATTCTTTGCATATCTATAAGTCAATACATGCGCCTAGTTTTGAATTTCGGAGCTTATTTCATGCATCGGGTGCCATATTTCCATGCTTCGGGACCATTTAGCATCATGTTTCAGTGTTGAAAATTACGTGTTTGAATGCAATCTTTCATCCTTTGCCATGCCTTGTTAGAGTTGCATGTTGTGCCTTAGGATCGGTCCTTGGTATTCGTGCATGTGTGCACGCATTTCGGTTACCTCATTTTCATCTAATGGCCACTGATGTGAGTGTGGCTGAGGTTTACTTATGTTGGTGTAAGTCCATCATGCATTGTCTATGCCATTTCAATTCATAGCATTGCGTATGCTAGGTTGCATGTTAGAGCATTGTGTATGCCATGTTACATTGAGCATTGTGTATGCCATTTCAGAGTATTGCGTATGCTAGGTTGTATGTTAGTTGCATTGTGTATGCCATCTCATTTGCATCGTGTTTGGGATAGGAGTTAGCCCAAGCACGGGAAACAAGGGATGTTTCGTACTCCAAGTGACGGAACGTGTCTCAATTCCTGGTCGCCGACGCTCCGGATTACCCATGATGGCGTTTAGGTCTTATTGTATTCATATGTGCATTCATTTCACATCGAGTTGTGCAATTCGACTCCTCGGCCATCATGCATCGAGATGCGTAATTGGTGGCACGAGGATCGAGGACTACGCTCCCTGAAGAGTAATCATGTATACATATGTGAAAATACTTTGCCATGCCCCCTTTCTTGTTCTCTGTTGCAGCAAACCAGAAATCAGCAACTTTCTAAAGCCTTGCACAGCATTCCGGGATTAATTGCAAATAGAGGTAAATCGGGGCATTGCAAGGAATTTTCCGACGAAGGCGACTCGAGCATGCATCTTTTATCATTCAGAACAGAGCTGAGGCGGTCCATGGATTTGCATACCTAGTTTACTGCTTTCCTAGTTAATTTGTTAATTAATTAGTGCTTAATTATTTATTCGGACTGTATTATTCTTTCGGACCCTCCGAGCAAGGGCATAACTGTAATAAGTGTGCGTGTGTGTGATGCATATCTTCCAACCCCACGTCTTTCTCCCTTTTACTTATCAGCTTATGATGGTTAGATTAGGACATGTTTCAATTAGCATACTTATGCTCGCATGTTTGCATCCATTCATCTGTCTTGCATGCACCGGACTCGGCGCATCATACTAACTGCATTGTATTTCAATTCCAAGTTGAATACTTGTATCAATTGTTGCATTTCATATGCCATTCTTAGAATAGCCGAGCCTATTGTAGTTGCATTTTTACATATGTTGCATTAGGCATTGCTGTATAGTTAGGATCATGCATTGATTTCTAACTAGTTTCTGTTTTGGCTTGGAGTACTCGGTAAGTGTTTATGCTTTAGCATCCTTGCATGTGTGTGAGTGACTGCCATGATAGCATAATTGCCATGAGGCTAATTGCTTATGTGATATAACTGCCTGAATGCCTGTGGGTGACGGCTGGGTTATTTGGATTGGAACAATTCATCAATTGTGAGTTTTAAGCCCACTAGATAGTGGCAAAACCATCTTTTCTAAGCCCACCCGAGGGTGGAAAAATCTGCATTTTAAGCCTACTTGCGAGTAGCAAACCACTTTCAAAAACAAACATGAAATGTTTTGTTCCAATTCAGGCGATTTAGTCTATACTTGTATGCTGTGCGCATCACATAGTAAATCTAGGCTAATAACTGGAATAAGAACGCATAATGTTTTCAAAATTAGATATCATGGTTAGTAGAGGCCGATCTTTGATCGGGCGAGCGGGGGTGCTCACGAAGTGACCTTCCCTAATCGTACCCAAGTTTCCGAGCCAAGACAACTTTGGTGATGACGGACACATGGCCTTAGGCAATGAGTCAGGGTTTCCTAAATTTCCCCAAAATAAATATTTAGGTGGCCACTCTGTATCTGGCAAAGCAGTCCATGTTTGGCACTTCTTTCAAAAACATCTATTTTCAAAAACGAGTTGCCGGATTTAGACTCTTTGATGATTCATCGGTCTTGCATTGCACTCTGCGAGATTAGCTACAGGACCGTGACACAAATTGAGTCCGAACTGTAGCGAGGCCCAAGGGCGCATTTACAGCGGTAAATTGAAATTTTGAAGACCGTGGTGATGCTTGTTCGGGCATTCAGCTTCCTCTTTGTATCCTCCGTAGCATCACAAGGGTAGTTTTGCCCGGTCTGAGTTGCGATTCTTATCGTTCACGGGCCTGTTCTCTTTCACAGTTGTTCAAACGGTTTGCCTCATGTTTGACCGTGTGGACCTTTCCTGGAACCCTTTTGTCCGTCGCCACTAGATTTACATTCACGGTAGTTGCGGCTGCGCCATATTCAACTCGGATATGCTAATTGATAAGCTGCATCAGTAACTCCATAGTCGTAAGCTGATTCATAGTCAGCGAATCTCTGAGTTTATGTCTAATTGGGAGACCACGTTTGTATTGGATGATTGCTAGGCTTGTTGGGCAATCAAAAATCTCGTTGAACGTTTCCCAATACTTGGCGTTATATGCCTTTAATGAGTTGTCCGGTTCTATCTTGATTTCCAAAAGGTGGTCGACATCTTTGGAAGTTTTGGTGTTGGTTTTGAATCGAGTCACGAATGCCTCCGTTAGCTACTGTCACTTTTTGATACTCTCCTTTGGCAACCTCTTGAACCATTTCTGGCCCAGTTCACCCAAACTCGATGGGAAAATAAGGCACATTAGTGCATCATTGTGCTTGTGTCCCGCCATAACTTGTCAGAAGTGGCTCATGTGCATGTACGGATC
Source organism: Camellia sinensis (assembly GCF_055761805.1). NCBI lineage: Eukaryota > Viridiplantae > Streptophyta > Magnoliopsida > Ericales > Theaceae > Camellia > Camellia sinensis. The sequence continues at coordinate 33,006,677 of NC_138974.1, forward strand.
AATTTTTTCGTCATAGAGAGTAACTTTGGCTAGTGAAAACCTGCGAGGAGCGGTGTATTCTCTATCTCTCTGGAAAAGGAGGTGGCGCTCAGCCTCGCCAACTTCTTGTCTGGTGGTGCGTGCTCCGCCAAGCGTGGTGGCAACATTATGACCTCTTCATTGGCTCGTCCTTCGGGGGCCAACCGTTACAGTGCTAGCATCCTCTGTGCCTCCCATCGATGACCACGTTCTTTTAACACATGTCTTAGATCTCTCGAACGATCGGAATAAGAGTATTTGGATGCCATTGTCAGACGTGAAAGATGATAGCTGCTGTCTTGAGTGCGAGATACTTCGGTCAGTGTGACGGAGTTGGCAGCTCTGAAGCTCCTTGCAACGGAGAGTGAGGGAGTTCGTCGTCTGTTCCGACTGCCAAAATGGTGAGATTGGGCGTGCTCATTGTGGTTTCCCACTCTAGTGACGTCCTTTCCCTTCAACTGGCGTTTCATGGCCTCCATCTCCATTGTCATCTTCTTGATGATGGTATCTTAGTCTCTCAGCTTGCTTTCTAGGTGCTGAGTGTGTGATTCTCGCCGTCGGCGACATCTCTTCGGGCTAAATGAGCACCCAGAACTCCTTGCGCATTTGTCTCGCGCATTTTTGGAAGGTCCTCACATGGAGGTTTCCAAACCAGCCATCATCAAAATGACGGGCAAGTCATCTCGACGCCAGATTGACTATGGAGTGATGCCGTCGATGATAGACTTTGGAACGTCATCGTTGTTTCACCATAGAAGGTGATAAGAAAAGCTTGAAGGACAAGATTTTGTTTATCGAAGATTCTCACAGATGACGACAATTGTACGGAGAAGAAATATTCATCGCTCTTCATACTCCTTGGGCCCAAGCTCTGCGTTGATCCGAATAACGTTGTTCAACCTGAGAATAAAGTGACGGTGAGATATCCGGCAAGTGTGCTATTGGAAAATCTCTCCGACGATCAAGTTAGCACACTTGGAAAGGAAGAAAGAGAGAAAGGAGACAAAATGCAGGTAGCTCTGATAACAAGAGTTCCAGACCTCTTGTATGGAGGCACCGCATAGTTTATATAGTTTCTGGGCGCACTACTTTGCTCGTCCTTCCTTGGACGTGTGGACGTACTACCTCTCTTGTCTCTTTATACGTATATGCACAAATACTACCAAACAACATCAATAAAACAACCTAACGGTATTGACACGTATGGGTGGCGAAATCTCTTTCCTGCACTTTGGTTGGGTTACGTGGCAATTCACACCAAGGTATGCACAGCCCAGTCTGTCTTAGCCTCAATCTTGATTAACCTTCAAGGCCGAGCTTATTAACCAGCTCGGTTCACCATACTTGGCTTACTTAAGCTTCCTGTTTGTTGAGGTAAACCTTGCCTGACCTCGGCGCACATCAAGATCATCTAGCCCGATCGAAGGCATGACTACTAGCTTGGCTAACGACCCGAGCCTAACAACTAGCTCGATCCAACTTTCAGATCTCGGGCTAACCCAATTGCGTGACCTAGGAACTCTGCCCAAACCACACTTAGCTACACTAGCTCGGTCGCATAACCCAATGACATGGCCCAAGTCTTAACTAACTCGGCCCGTTTACTCAACGCAAACTCCCCTCTTAATATCCAAGCCATGTCGTATTTCAGTCGAAACAATATTTTTCTTCTATTACAAAGATGAAATTCTTTTTACTAAACTTCTTTTTTATTTTTAATTTTGTACTTAGCATGGTTTTAAAATTAAGTTATAATATAATAATATTTAATTTTGGTTTATTTTATACCTGTATTTTTGACATTAAATGTCAATTGTATGTTGGATTTAACAAATTAAACACTTTAATCAATTTTTGTATTATTTCAAATTAAATACGAATATTTTTTTTATAAACGTGTTAAACAATCTCATACCCATATCATACTTTTTTTAAGATTTTACCATGTCGACGTACTCATATTATACCAATACCAGTACTCATAACCATACATGTGCTTCATAGGTTTTAAATTATCTCGAGTCGATCCTAAAGAAACTTATTGAGCAGAAATTTTTTTGGCTACTCTATGTGTATGCGCACGTGCAATTGTAATTGGTTTATTACTCAAATTAATTTTAATAGAATTGATTGACTAATAGTAATTTTAAATTTGAGTGGGAAAAAAAAAATCAAAATTCAGTAAGTATCTAATACGGGTATGACATGTTTGTCGAAGTACCCATGCTTCATAGTCTCAAGATAATTCTAAATGAGAATTTTATATTTTTTTATTATTTTTTTGCAAAGTATATATTACTTAAAATTTAATTTTTTTATTATTGAGATAAAAAATTATTTATTAAATATTTATTTTAATTTTTTTATATTTGGGGGCAAATTGATTTTTAAGGTATAGTTTGGGGAGTAAAATGAAATTCTAAATGAATTTTAGTGCCACGTAAGCACATTTCGTCCAATTGTAGATGAAATGTGACGGTTGGGGTCAAATTGGTCAAAATTCAAAAATTTTAGTGCAAAATTGATATTAATTGAAGTCTGGAATCAAATTGAAAAGCGCGTAAAAATTTGGGAAGTAAAATGATATTTTCTCTATTCTATTTACTATCACAAATGTCACAATCAGAACAAATGAAACATACACCAAAATGGAGGTCTACCGTAGAATTTTCCATAAACTGTAATCCATGAAACGTACACCAAAATGGAGGTCTACCATAGAATTTTCCATAAACTGTTATCCATGTGGGAATTTGGTTATTTTAGTTAGTTTTTTTTATTTTTATTTTATTGTTTGTCTATTTTAGTTTGGCTAAAAAAATTGTATTTGGGATGATAGTTAATTTAGTAGTTGTGAGGAAAAAAAAAATTCCTAATAGTTTAAATGTGATATTTTATATTATTAATTATTTTAACATATTTTATTTTTATTGACTATTTTAATCAAAAAAAATTTAAAAAAAAAAACTATTTCCCAAACCGGGCCAGTGTGTACAATATGCTTTTTTTGGCATACCCTGTTTCGAATCTTACATTTATTTTTCTTTTCCTTATTCTTTTTCCTGTCCGAAGGCAAAGAATTGTCTAATGCTTGATGATAAATTAATTAACGCCCTGTAGCAGAACAAAAGGACATTAGATTATTCCTGTGTCTTACTGTCAGAAGAGAAAAAGAAAAAGGAAAAAAAAGAGAAAAAGAAAAGAAAAAAAGAGAGAAAGAAGGCTTGTCCAAAGAGAGGAAAACCCTCCATCCTAGAAAACAGAAGTATTAGCTAATTCGATTGTAGAAAACAAAAATATATGCTAATTCGATTGTTCTTCAACGCCAATTTTCTTTATTCGCCACAACGTTAATCACAACAAACACATTAATCATAATTAGTAAAAAAAAGGAGAAGAAAACAACGGATGTTTGTTATCATTTATTCACAAAAGAGAGAGTTATTCTTCGGTGGATTTCGTAGAATTTGGGCCTGAAGTTTTAGTGGATTCCGGAGTAACTCATTGTCGTGGATTTGACATTAGTGTTGTGGATTCAACGTTGAGTAAGACAATTCCGAGGTGAAAACGTTGATGGAAGAGACACATAAGGGTCTATTCAATTTGGGCGTTGCTTTGCTAGGTAATTGAAGGTATATTTGTGTAATTTCTTTTTGTCTTCTTAGTGGATTGTTTTGTAACTTTTGTCTATATTTTTTTTATCACAATTGGAGACGCTCCGATTGTAATTTTTTCACGTTAAATCGTTGTGTTGATTTGTCTTTAATTGTTTGATTGGGATTGTTATTTACTGTTTAAAATTGATACATAATCATAAATCAATATTTCGAAATTTTTTTGAGTTTTTAATTTTGTAGTTTGAAAAGCTGGTGTTCAAATACCTTTACCAAAACACTAATTCTATTACCTGGCAAATCTCCTCTTGGTAACCTCTGGAAATAAGTAGAGTCGTCCATCCTTAGTAGAGTACGGAGAAGATTAGATGTCAAAGATAGCGCAGGGAGTTGCCGCTTTGAAAGATTGAATGTTGCATTTTAAGGGAAAGAAAAGCTGCTCTTGAGCGGACAATGGAACAGTGACACTTCAATAGGGCCAAAAACAAGAAGAGAGAAAAAAAAAAAAAAAAAAAAAACAACCATACAAGTAATGAATACCAATGGAAAGGGTTGAGTTAAAAAAAATTTACAATTCTAATTTTAATTTAGAAAGGCTATTTCATTCTACCTTGCAGTTTGAATCAGTAGCAGCAAATTGCCCAAGTAGCAAAGCTGCCTTCCTTTGGCTCTTTGAATAGCAGGAAGAGTAATTGAAATCATAAAATTAATAAGCTCAAAAAATTGAGGGAATGGTGGGAGAGGGCAACAAATTAATTGAAACATAATTTCTACAAAGGAAGTTCAGAATAAACTACAACAAACAAACTAAAAACATATAGTCAATGAAACAAAAATGAGTCAGCACAGTCAAATTACGCGAAAGATCGGCACCTAAGTAATCCAATAACAGATTGTAAAGGTCCAGCAGGCAGAACTTAATATTTGGTGATGAATGCACCATATTCCCAATGACACCAACCTGTCAGATAAATCCAGAGGTCAATTATTGCTTCTGGGTTTTGGCAATATGAAGTGTTCAAAAAATGCCAAAATATATGTATAATAGAAGATCGAATAACATAGATCAAGATGAGAGTCAACTGTTTCATAATGCATGGCAACATTCTCAAACTGAAGCATTAGATTAAGAGTAGGTAGAGAATTGCATTTCAAAATCTGCAAATTTATAATTGAAGAAATATCATTTTACAGCAGAGCAGTTTATGAATGGCTCCGCGGTGGACTTGATTTTAATAAAGATGATACTGTTGGTATACCTCAATGATCAATTTAACCCATATACTTCTTATAATTTCAATTTGACACCAAAACTATTCAATTTTAGATCAATTTCACTCCTGCGTGAGCTGCCATCTTCATTTGTGATTTCATTTTACCTCCCAAACCCTCCCCAAAATATCAGTTAGACTCCTAAACAATATGTAGGGGTCTAATTGATATTTTTTAGATAGTTTAGGAGGCAAAATAAAATTTCAAACAAAATTTCGATGTCACATTAGCAACTTCAGCTTGATTATAAGTGGCAGTTAACTGCAGGGGTAAAATTGATCCAAAATCAATTGTTTAGGTGTAAAATCGAAATTATAAGAAGTATGTGGGTTGAATTGATCATTGAGGTATAATATGGGGGTAAAATGAAATTTCCTCTTTATAATTCCAAAACATAAATTGCATGAAATATTAAAATTGTATTAAAATCACTAAATGAATTCCATAAATCAGAGAACGCCCATCAACCTGATATTTGTTCTCATCATTCTTAAAGGCAAGGGTTCACAGGGCACCTCCTGCAATTCTGGATGTGCAACCAAAAGTGTCACAAAGATAGCATGATAGTAGATATTCAACTCAAAATAATGCAAATAACAAACCTAACACTGGTTTAATGTCGCTATTCTCATGAGCAACGTTGGTGATTGCATTAGCTACTCTCCTAATAAGACTGTTGACCACTCAAGAGTTTTGACCATACCAATGGCTCTTTAAACCAAACAATATATATTTAGAAGGTGAAATAAAGTCCTGCAAATAATGACTAACATGGAAGCTGAGAATAAAGCTAAAAAAACACCTGTAAACATGAGAAAAACACACACAAGAAACTATGGAGGAAAAAAAGCCGTAAACATCTTCCCTTCATACCATACCTTACATGATCCTCTTCTCCTTCAAAGCTGTTAGGATCAAAGACACCCAGAAAATTATCTCACACACACAGAGAACACAATATTTACGTGGTTCGGCCCAATGCCTACATCCACGGACAGAAATGAGAATTATCACTAAAATGGAGCAAAAATACAATTACAGAGGAGGAGATAAAACTCACTCAACTCACAGCTCTCACACTCAATTTCTGATACTTTCAACTCTCCCCTCAACCTCTATTTATACACCAAAGAGGGAGAGCCTCATTGGTCACCACCTACCCTCTTCCACTCTCTAGTGGGGTTGGTAGAGTGGGAGAGCCACTTCCATTGGGTGGAGAAAGTGGGTTCTCCAATGGGAGCTCACATGGGATGATCCAACAAATCACCCCCTCAACTCATGTGAGGTGATCCAGTCCACACACTGCTGCTAATCTTGTCACGCCCAAAAGACCAACAGAATCTTCATCTCCTTACTAAGACATTGCATCCCCTGAAAGCTAGAGATAATACACCAGAGATACAAGAGGAGGAGGGAATCCTACATCCTCAACTCAACTCACACCACTCTCTGATTTGGAGAGAGCCTCTGCTCCTATCTCCCACAAATCTCTTCCACGCTTCCTGTCTCGGATATCTTCACTTGCTATGCTTGAACTTGCGCAACCAAGATATCTTGACACCCCCTGATTGGATGTCCTGCACCCCCTACTCGGGATACCCTTGCATTACCGTGCAACTCCTTGCATGATGAACACGGGAGCAACTAGAAAACTTCAGAGTGTGACACATCAATATCCTCAATTTTCCTTGCTCGGAGCTTATTTCTGAACAACCAGCCTTTGCTTTCTGCACTTTAGAACAACTTCCCAGCGATCTCATACGCCCGTTGTCTGTGCTGCAATCCCTGATGTTCGGTTTAGTCTCACTTGTACGTCCGTACTGATGTTTGACAGTTAGCCCTTCTGCCAAGACAACTTCCATCGGTCTGTACAAGGTATCACTATGCAACTCCGTGCATAGTGCTCGCACCCCCTTATTGGAGTGCATTGCAACGCTCACTTTGCGACTCGAGATTGCATCCCTCCTTTCCATGCATCTTTTGAGAGGTTGCAAAATGTCTCTAACACGGAAGCAAAAGAAACTCTTTTCTTCACTGGCATAGTCTCTACAGACTTGGTTTCTTTGCTCTGAACTTTCTTCAAGATTGGCTTCACTGGCTCAGATCTGTGCACCTTTGAACTGCCTCCTTGCGTTCCCGTGCACCGTTTTCGCCATTCCTGATGAAAGCCTTGCTCAATCATACGCTTTGGTTGCGTATGTTCTCTCTTTGTACCCTTCGACTGGCATTTGACAACACTCATCTTTGTCAAAACTTCTCCTTCCAGTCTGTACAGTTTGTTGCACAATTTGCCTTGCAACATTTCTCTATCACCTTTGCGTACATGAAGAACCCCGCCACTAGATGAGAAATAATTTCCTTTTAGATCTAGCATACTCAGGGAGATTAGATTCCTCCGTACTCCTGGCACATGTCGGACCTCAGATAAAATTACTTTTCTTCCATCCTTAGTAAGGAATCGCACTGTCCCTATGCCGACAACTCTGTTCACTGTGTTGTTGGCCATCCGGATAATGCTACCGCTGACTCTTCGGTAAGTGGAGAAAAGCTTCCTATTCGCACATATGTGGAACGTACACCCTGAATCCAAAATCCAGCCGGGTGTTTTCAACTCTGACGAGACTGTAAGCATCACCTCTTCATCGTCAGAGGAATGCACTGCAACTGCTGTAGTTGAGGGACCTCCGTGTCCCTTAGCCTTCTCTTTGGCTTGTCTGTCCGCCTTCTTCTCCGGGCAATCTCTTATTACGTGATCCTCTTGATCACAGTAAAAACACCTCCTCGTGTTGTCCTGTCTGGACTGTGAACGCCCTCTGCTTTTACTTCTTCCTCTACCTCTGCCCCTTTCTCTATCTCTGCCTCTACTTTCTGTGACAAGGGCATGAGACTGCTCTCCGTCCATCTCTTTCTTCCTTGCCTCCTCGTTGAATAAGGCGTCTGTGACCATTCCCATGGTCAGCTTCCCTTCGGGTGCAGAATTACTGAGAGAAACCACCAATGTCTCCCAGCTGTCTGGTAAGGAACTGAGTAATAATAATGCTTGCATCTCATCCTCCAACTCCATTTTGATAGATGCAAGCTGGTTCACAAGGCTGTGGAATTCACTGGTGTGTTCAGCAACAGACACACCATTCTTCAGCTTCAGGTTTATAAGCCTTCTCATTATCAAGGCTTTGTTCCGTGCGGTCTTGGACTGGTACATGCCCTCCAATTTCATCCATAGGGCATAGGCGTCTGTCTCTTGGGCAACATGGTGGAACACACTGTGGTCAATCCACTGTCTGATTTGACCGACAGTCTTCCGGTTATTTTTTATCCAGTCCACATCTTTGTCTCCATTTGGTTTGACCCCCTTTAGCGCTATAGGATCAAACAAATCTCTACAATACAGGATGTCCTCCATCCGCGGCTTCCATATCGCATAATTAGAAGCGTTCAACCGAATCATCGGCCCTGAAACTGATGTGGATTCCCCCATCATCCAGAAAATAATCTCTGTTTGAAAAACAGGCTTTGCTGTGAAGTCCGGACTACTCAAATTAGCTGGAAAAGCACTTCGGATTGCCAAAATAAAAACCAAATCGGACCTCAACTGGCTTAGATCAAGCCAAAACAATTTTAACGGTTCAGATCGGCAGAATCTGGTGCGCCTGAGAAGCACCAGATTTTTCTCCGGTTCGGCTGGCGTCTGGCTGACGTCAGCGGCTCAGTCAGCGACTCGGTCAGCGGCTCGGGCTCGGTCAACGCGGCTCCGGCTCGAGCGGCTTGGTGCGCGCGCGTGCGGCGCGTGTCACGCGTGAGATCACGCGTCGTCTACCTCTGAAAGCGCGTGAGGCGCGTGAGGAGCGTGAACTCACGCGTCTTCTACCTCTGAAAGCGCGTGCGGCGCGTGACGAGGCTGGGATTCACGCGCCAACTTCTAGGGGCGCGTGAGAGCGCGTCTGGCCTCTGTTGGGTGTCTGTTTTATGTTTCTGGACTCCTCTCGTCGAGTCCTTGCTCCTGGTATGCTCAAAATGTGATTTCGAGCAATACGATTTCTGGGCAGTTTCGAAATAACGCTCTGTTTTTCCGAAAAAACGTACAACTTGGCTCTGATACCACTTTGTTAGGATCAAAGACACCCAGAAAATTATCTCACACACACAGAGAACACAATATTTACGTGGTTCGGCCCAATGCCTACATCCACGGACAGAAATGAGAATTATCACTAAAATGGAGCAAAAATACAATTACAGAGGAGGAGATAAAACTCACTCAACTCACAGCTCTCACACTCAATTTCTGATACTTTCAACTCTCCCCTCAACCTCTATTTATACACCAAAGAGGGAGAGCCTCATTGGTCACCACCTACCCTCTTCCACTCTCTAGTGGGGTTGGTAGAGTGGGAGAGCCACTTCCATTGGGTGGAGAAAGTGGGTTCTCCAATGGGAGCTCACATGGGATGATCCAACAAAAGCTGCTTTGCATATAATTTTTTTTATTTGCAAAAATAAATAAAATTTGTTGACAATAATAAACTGAGTATAACCATAAGCAAACTCCAGTCCCAACTGTAATGGTTGACTAAATCAACCACATCTAAGTTGGCAACATGCGAACACTTATTGAAAGACCAAAGTAGCAACAATAAAGCACCAACCAAAAAAACATAGGCATAACTTTCCTTGAATGCATGAAAAAAAAAAGAGAAAAGAAAGTCACGTAAACCAAACCTAGCTTGCTTCAAAACTATCTCCTCACCTCTTCACCGTTAAGCAATAGCTCATTATCAGTAACTATATATTAATCTGTAGTCATTAGTTGCTTTAACCCAGCAGGCCATGTGAACTCTAATTAAATCCAACATCTTTTCTCATGTAATATTTGATTGATAAAAATGACAATGACCATTTCTTTTTCTCAATGAAGTTGGCAAAATTGCAAAAAACAAAGACTCCCAGATTTTTTTTTCCAGTTTTTGTATTCAATACCAAGCCATCACTCGACCAAGCTGTCCAAATTTGTAGGACACACTCAGAGCAAGCCCTACCTTAATCAAATCAACAACCTAACTCCAAATCTGCAAGTGAGAAATCAAGTTCTTCTTTTGATCACCCAAAAAAAAAAAAAAAAAAAATCCTTTCACTGATACAGAACATAAGAGTACATGATTAGTACCTCACAATTACATCAATAAAAGGCCCAAGTGCAATGCTGCATTTCTTCAAGGCATAAAAACCCATATGAAAATATAAAGGATTCTAATTTATATTAAGTTAAGCCTTCCAATCTGCAATATTTTTTTTGCTCCTCTTGTTAAATGAAAATGGTTTCAGATCAAGCTACTAAATCTAAGAACCAAATGTATTAAGAATAGGGTGTTTTTTTTAATCAATGAAAATTATTAAAATTGAAGGCATAGGGCAGAGGGAGGTTGGTTGATCTCTAACTTAGTGCCATGTTGTAACGCCCTCGAAATAAACCCATGAATCATACAATCTTGACATGCTTAGACATAAGAGAATAAAGCATCATTTCATTCATCAGAGTATTCATTACAAAAGTATTACATGTTGACATGAAAAGTAAATGCTCTACGGGCTTACAACTTTCCAAGTCGATACTTGGTTATAGAAAGAGAGTACTAACACAAAATACAAAATAAGACATTGGCTTGATTTACATGTAATACACAAAAATAAACAAGAGCCTTCAACTCCCACAACCATCCAAGCTAAGACCTCGGAGGCGGCATGATACCTGAACCTGAAAGATGATGTCCTCTATAGGGTGAGCCAACGCCCAGTAGAGATATGCTAAACATATGAGCAATAACTAAAACATTACCATTCGATAAATGTTTAACTCATATATACCAACTTATAGCATATTTCAATTCCATGACAAATATGTCCATGTTTAATTCCATTTTCCATTTCTTATCCAGTTCTCAATTTATGAATAGGGCTCAGAACCTAACCAATAATTTAATGAGACTGTAACTCATATCAAAACACTTCTATAATTCACAATAGATACACATACTTGCTGTATCAATACCACATCAAAACACTTCCATACTTCATAAATGATACACAGATTCGCTGTATCAATAACACATTAAAACACTTCCATGCTTCATAAATGATACACAGATTTGCTGTATCAATGGAGTTTATCACCTATCTCCTCCCAAATAAAATCCGGTTTAGGAGTCCATCCCCTATCTTCCCCTCAACCGTTGAGTGCATCCCCTATTTCTTCCCACACAACACAATGTACATAAACACGCATCATATACATAAGCAATCAATACATAAATTTGATGTATTATTCCAACCGTCATATTCGATGATGTAATCAGTTGATTAGTTTTAATTCACCTAATCATCATGCATTGTCTACAACAATCAAGACTATCCTCCACCGATAGCCCAAAGCAATTTATTTCTAAACAGATAATAAATGCATCAACAGATAATTTGACAACAATTTCATAGGTGAGCGATTAATAAATCCAACTCCACCATTCCCTCTTATAATGAGCCAATTTCATTATTTCCAATTCAATTCCATATTTCCATAACATTTCCAAATTAATTATATAAATTAATTCATACAACAATTTAGGGCTTTCTTCCTCTTTTCTCTACAATGACCCAAAGGTCCCATATATCATCAACAACATCAATACCATCATTTTAGGACCCAAGATACACATTTATGAGTCAAAAGAACCAAACTCCTCTTTATTCATTTTGAAACCCTAACACCCAAAATTACCCAACTTCAACATTACATCAAAATGACCAATAGTTTATGTCAAAGACCATAAAAATGAGTAGTTATCCCTATCTCAAATTCGAAGCCCAAAGGAGAAGATGAATAAATTTGAAAGTGCTCCAAACCCCAATATTTTCGGATCAAAATGTAGCCCTCAACAAGCTCCACACTTTTTACAAAGGCCCAAGGATAGAAGATCACTCCTACTAGATCAAACCCTAGAGAGAAGTTGAAGTTTTAAAGTGAGGTGTTCTCCAATGGAGGTTTGAAAAAGTAGAAGAGAGGAAAAAAGTCAAAAAGTGATCCAAAATGTCACTTTTCGAACTGATATAAAAGTCATTCGGCACGAGCGTGGAACTCCCCGTTCGAGCGTCAGACACAGACTCACGCTCGAGCGTGAAAAGCGCTGCTCGAGCGTCGATTGCACATTTCCAGAAGTTTTGTAGACCATGGTCCTTGCTCGAGCGTCAAACTCCCCGCTTGAGCGAAGGAACAAAAACGGAAGGTCCCGCTCAACCTTCAAAAATCCCGCTCGAGCGTACGATGACCTGCAGAGAAAATACTGGGAGATGAATATTCACGCTCGAGTGTCAAAACGCCCGCTTGAGCGGATAAGCGACAACAAAGGGCCCGCTCGAGCATCAAAAGCCCCGCTCGAGCGTGAATGCCAAAATCTGGGCATCAACTTTTGGTTTCTAAACACAACAAACTATTCCAAACCTGCCCAACACAACCCAAGACTCAAATACAAAGAGTAAAGGATGAAAATGAGAATAAGACAACAACATAACCACGGAACCAAGTTCGAAATACAATAAACAAAGGAAGGGAAAACTGGGATCGCTATAACCTTCCCCCCTTAAGGAATTTCGTCCTCGAAATTAGATACAAGTTTTCAAAAACAAGTTTTCCTCAATTCTCAATAACATTACCAACCAACATTCCATAACCTCACCCATCACTGGTCATCCCATCTCTATCCCAGAGGCAAATTACAACATAATCTCTAACATGCATTTCAAAACATATTCAATGCCAATATTATATTTGCACTTCTAAAACAGAATTAACATATGCAATGTTAAAATAAACTTCTATAAACCGAAACATTTACAATGTTTTATAACTTAAGACATATTCAATACTCTTAAAGTTCATCAATATTACCAAATTACCGATACATGATTACACATTAACAAACAAGTCCGGATATTTCTCATGGACCTCCAACTCAAGTTCCCAAGTGGCTTCTTCCATTCCGTGATGTTTCCACAAAACTTTCACTAAGGAAATGGTCTTGCCTCGCAAGACTTGATCCCGCCTATCCAAAACCCGAACCGGTCTCTCCTCATACGAGGCATCCTCATCAACCTCTAAATTGGTCCAATCCAATACATGTGATAGATTTGGCTCGTACTTCAGATTAACATGAAGCACATCATGTACCCCGGACAACTGTGGTGGTAAAGCTAAACGATAAGCAACCTCCCCAATCCTCTCAAGGATCTCAAAGGGACCGATAGACCGAGGGGACAACTTGCCACTCTTCCCAAACCTCATCAAACCCCGCCTAGGTGATATTTTCAGAAGAACATGATCACCCGCCTCAAATGCCAAAGGCCTCTTCCTACGGTCGGCATAACTCTTTTGGCGACTCTGGGCTATAACAAACCTCCTACGGATAAGCTCAACTTTCTCCGTCGTTTCCCTCACCAATTCCGGGCCCAAAAAAGGTGTATCACCCACCTCAGCCTAACATACTGGAGACCTACACGGTCGGCCATACAAGGCCTCAAACAGTGCCATACCAATGCTCGACTGGAAACTGTTGTTGTAGGAAAACTCTACCAAGGGCAAGTGCCTTTCCCACGACCCACTAAAGTCAAGAACACAACCTCGAAGCATATACTCAAGGATCTGAATAGTACGCTCGGACTGCTCGTCAGTCTGAGGATGATAAGCCGTGCTAAAGGTCAATCTAGTGCCCAAGGCACTCTGCAAACTCTACTATAACCTAGCAGTAAAACGTGGATCTCTATCTGAGACAATTGACACTGGGGTGCAACCTTACTATGTCTCGGATATACAAGTCGGCAAGATGATCTACCGAATCCTTCACGCGCATAGGGATAAAGTGTGCTGACTTAGTCAACCGGTCTACAACCACCCAAACAGCATTACTACCCCGCTGAGTCCTCGGAAGATCTACAGCGAAGTCCATAGTGACATGCTCCCACTTCTACTTGGCAATAGGCAAGGGTTGCAACAAACCTGCTGGCCTCTGATGCCCGGCTTTCACTTACTGACAAGTAAGGCACTTAGACACAAACACTGCCACATCTTTCTTCATACCCCGCCACCAAAACTGGCGACCCAAATCACGATACATCTTAGTGCCTCCCGGATGCACCGCAAGACGTGAATGGTGAAACTCTTGGAGTACCTCCTCCCGGCAAGACTCCGGCACAAACAAACGGTCTCGATATCTTACACTTAGGTCGGGATACACAGCCAAACCCTTTTCAACCTTCCCACTGGAGGTCTTCTCTCGGAGGGATTCTACCTTATGGTCACCTCTTTGTGCCTCTAACACTCGAGTCACAAGTGTAGGCTGCGCAACAACAGAAAATAAGGCCGCAGCCTCAACGGATTCGCCCAAAAGCAAATCAAACTCGCCAAGTGCACCTAACATCTCCCACTCCCGGATGGCTATACAAGCAACATCACTAAAGGATTTTCTACTAAAGGCATTGGCCACAACATTGGCCTTTCCCGGGTAATAGTGCAACTCGAAATCATAGTCCTCGATGAACTCCATCCACCTCTTTTGCCTCAAATTCAAATTTCTCTATGTAAACAGGTACTTCAAACTCTTATGGTTTGAGAACACCTCGAACCTCTCACCATACAGATAATGCCTCCAAATCTTCAAGGCAAAGATCACTGCTACTAATTCTAGGTCATGCGTAGGGTAATTCCTCTCGTGTATTTTCAACTGCCACGAGCCATAGGCTACCATTTTTCCCTCTTGCATCAACACACAACCCAAACCCTCTCGTGAGGCATCACAATAAACCGCATAACCCAACCCTATCTCTAGAATAATCAAAACCGGAGCGGTGGTCAATCTAACATTCAACTCTTAGAACGACTTTTCACAAGTCTCACTCCATACGAATTTGACCCCTTTCCGCGTCAATCTAGTCAACGGCGAAGCTAGTTTGGAGAAATCCTTCACAAACCGACGAAAATACCCAGCTAATCCCAGAAAACTGCGGATCTCAAAAACACTCTTAGGCTGTGCCCAATCTTGCACTACCTCAATCTTAGATGTATCAACAGACACCCCTTCCCCGGAAACCACGTGGCCTAAGAATTTGACCTCTCTTAGCCAGAACTCACACTTCCCGAACTTGGCATACAGCCTATGGGCTCTAAGCAACTCAAGCACCACTCTCAAGTGTTCCTCGTGCTCCTCCTCAGACGGTGAATAAATCAGAATGTCGTCCACGAAAACGACTACAAAACGATCTAAGAATTCCCGGAAGATCCGATTCATCAAATCCATAAATACTGCCGGTGCATTGGTGAGCCCAAATGGCATTACCAGAACTCATAGTAGCCATACCGCGTACGGAATACCATTTTCGGAATATCCTCCTCCCTGACCCTCAACTGGTGGTAACCCGATCTCAAATCTATCTTAGAGAAACAACGGGACCTCTTCAATTGATCAAACAAATCGTCAATACGAGGCATAGGGTACTTATTCTTAACCGTAGCCCGATTCAACTTCTGGTAATCGATACAAAGTCTCAAGGCACCATCTTTCTTTTTAACAAAGAGGGCTGGTGCTCCCTACGGCGAAACACTAGGGCGGACAAAACCCTTATCTAGCAACTCCTGAAGTTGAATCTTCAGCTCACTTAACTCGACTGGGGCAAAACGATAAGGTCCCATAGAAATCGGCGCCATGTCGGGCACTAAATCAGTGGAGAACTCGATCTCTCGATGTGGTGGCAAACTCACAAGATCCTCGGGAAAGACATCTGAGTACTCACAAACCACTCTCGACAATACAGTCTGGGTCTTATCACACTCACCACTCATAAAGCTAGCGAGAAGACCACTAAGCTCACTCCGCCCTTGCGGATCATACATCGGTGGCAACACACTACCCACTCGATCTCTCATGAAATGAAAACAATCCCCGCTCAAGGTACATACTGTGACCCTCTGGCGGTAACAATCAATAACTGCCCGGTATGACGATAGTCAGTCCATACCTAAAATAACATCAAAACCCGACATAGCCATAACTACAAAAGAAAATGGAAGCTGGTTGTCGGCGACCTCTATATCGCACCCTCTACACCCTTGTTTCAAAATCAATTCACCCCTAACAGGTGATACTACAGAAATAAGAGATCCTAACTGTACCAACTCCAACCCCAAAACAGATGCAAATGCAGCAGATATAAAGGAATGAGATGCACCCGTATCAATCAACACATTGGCAACAGAGTTGCAAAACAAAAAGGTACCTCTCACAACAGATGGAGCCGGTACTAGATCCTGCACGATAACAGCATACACACGCCTTATAGGTCCCTGATCTACCTGCTCACCCCTAGGAACAAAAGACTGCTGCACAGACTGAGACGATGAAACCCCCTGATTAGCCCTCGCGGCTTGTACTGATTGTGCTGGCTGAAAACTCTGCGTCTGCCTAGAACCAGACGCACCCGATGTGGCACCCAACTGCAGGCAAAACCTCTTCAGGTGCCCCGCCTGACCACACTAGTAACAAGAGAGCGGCTGGCCTCTACCTTGACTCTGGCTCTGAGTTCGAGCCGAAGATGAAGCTGCTCTCTGACCTCCTCCCCTCTACGAGCAAGCTGGAGACTTGTGGCCCAGCTGACTACACTTGTAACATGTAACGCCTCCCTGACTACCTCTCCTCGAGCCTGCACTCGGCACTGGAAAGGTCGATCTAGCAAATGCACCCTGGGACTGCTGAGGGTTAGAGCCCTTCTGCCTCCTACCGTCCCCCTGACCATCCTGACTCCTTTTGGAGCCTCTCATCCTCTCATCCTCCTCCTGCATCATAATCTCCATATGGGCTGCAGCATCCACAAGGCGCCCATACTCCCGGGTCATAAACCCCCAAACTCTCATCTTGAGCCCGTGCCTCAACTTCTTCTCAAATTCTAGACAACGGCGTTCTTCAGACGCCACAAGCTCAGGTGCAAACCTGGATAAACTAGTAAATGCAGCTTCAAACTCGGCCACTGAAGAACTCAGCTGCTTAAGCTGACAAAATTGGTCCCTCAACTTCTCCCTAACAGTTAGAGATAAGAACTTCTCCTAGAAAACATCTACAAAGGCCTCCCATGTGCCACTAATACGACCCCTCATGAACTTCCACCACTGACCCGCATCCCCCTTAAGCTGGAAAGATGCCAAGGTCACCTTCAATGCCCTGTCTTCGATGCCAAGCATCTCAAGCGTCTTAGTCATCTGTTTCAACCACTCATCAGCCTTAAGTGGCTCTTTCGAATCACTGACAAACTTATCTGGATTTGACCGGAAAAACTCCTCCTTTAGAAAAAAAGGCCCTACATCAACAACCTGGGCCAGGACTTGATTCTCAGCTCTGAGAATGCCCATGGATTCCCTCAAACCTCCTGCTATCTCGCGGGCTAAGGCGCCCACAGCCTGCTGACCTACTGGCTCGGCGACATTGGCTTGACCAACCCCCTCCTGCTGCGCCGGAATCTCATCCGATATAGGCATCTCCTGCCTACCACGCCTACCACACTTACCACTTCGTCCTCATCCTGACATCCTAATAAAGGTAACGAAGACATTAACACATTCACAATTATGCCGAAGCTATAACACTCGCGTCCTAATACATTGGACAATTGTAATTCATTCCACGTAAGCACATAATTACATAAGCACCTACGAATTTCATTTCTGGATAATGATAGTCCCGAGGCGTTACTAGAGTTCCAGTTAGAAACAGCATTGATCAAGTGCTTTTCCAACAAGACTCACAGAAATCCAAGGATCCAATCAACATCCTAGAAACTAAATCTCATATCCAAATAGTCACATAAACATGTTATCAAATAAACACATAATGTCATACATAAGTCTCTAACAAGCGAGACAAACCCATTGTGGTACTAACCACTTCCCACGTACCCAAAGTATTCAAACCCGGAACGCTCTGATACGAAGTTGTAACGCCCTCGAAATAAACTCATAAATCATACAATCTTAACATGCTTAGACATAAGAGAATAAAGCATCATTTCATTCATTAGAGTATTCATTACAAAAGTATTACATGTTGACATGAAAAGTAAATGCCCTACGGACTTACAACTTACAAGTCGACACTTGGTTACAGAAAGAGTGTGCTAACTCAAAACACAAAATAAGCCATTGGCTTGATTTACATGTAATACACAAAAATAAACAAGAGCCTTCAACTCCCACAACCATCCAAGCTAAGACCGCGGAGGCGGCACGATACCTGAACCTGAAAGATGATGTCCCATATAGAGTGACCCAACGCCCAGTAGAGATATGCTAAACATAATATGAGCAATAACTAAAACATTAGCATTCGATAAATGTTTAACTCATATATGCCAACTTATAACACATTTCAATTCCATGACAAATATGTCCATGTTTCATTCCATTTTCCATTTCTTATCCAGTTCTCAATTTATGAATAAGGCTCAGAACCTGGCCAATAATTTAATGAGACTATAACTCATATCAAAACACTTCTATAATTCACAATAGATACACATACTTGCTATATCAATATCACATCAAAACACTTCCATACTTCATAAATGATACACAGATTCGCTGTATCAATAACACATTAAAACACTTCATAAATGATACACAGATTTGCTATATCAATGGAGTTCATCCCCTATCTTCTCCCAAATAAAATCCGATTTAGGAGTCCATTCCCTATCTTCCCCTCAACCGTGGAGTGCATCCCCTATCTCCTCACACACAACACAATGTATATGTAGACACCCCATTTTTGACCGACCTTAAGACTCAGACGTCACCGATTGAGCGCTTGGTGATGTTGCATATCATGCTCATTCAGAGGTTTCAGAGTCTCGGCTGCGAGCCTCGCCTCCGGACTTCTGAACTTTTTCATGCTTTGCCTCGGTTTGCGAACCAGGCTCTGTTTTCTCTGTTTTCTCTTCCCGAAGGGAGGGAGAGGTCTCGTAGATCATCTCTCAGTGGCCGTAGGCTACGTTTCGTGGTCGTAGGCCATTTTGCCCGTTTGGAGTCCGGTTTTTGGTTTTTCGAAGCCGTTGGCCGTGTGCCTCGGTTCGGGACCGCTTAACCACCTCCGTTTACTCTGATTTTTGGCATGCATCTTATTTGCTCCCTTTTGAGGGACACTGTGGCTCGAGAGACCAACTTCGTGGTCGAACACCACTTCCGGTGCTTAACAGTCAGTTTTCGGGGCCTCGGGCTGCGCGTTTCGGCCCCCGAACCTTCATTTTGCATCGGTTTGGGCTCATTTTTGGTGAAGACCTTATTTTCACTGCTAAGGAGGTCGTAGAAGGGTGGGAGGCCAGTAATTGTTCTGAAAAACTATTTTATTCCTCCGTCGCCCTCCGTCGCCCGTTTTTCCCACTTGAAAGCCAATGTTGACCACCCTGAGGCCACTTTTTCTTGCCCCAAACCACATATTTGTGTTGTACACACCTGGGAGGCCACCAATATCATATGGCCAGCCAGCAATTGTGTGACCCTTTTGAACCCCTCCTAAAAGTGGCCTTTTCTCTCTCCTGGTTCATTCTGTCCAGTTTTTGACCACATGGTTGTGTTGTGCACACATGAGAGGCCTTCTTTTTGGTATGGCCGGCCATTAACCTTCATTGACCCTTTTGACCCTTGGCCGACTGGCCATGGGGAAGGCCGACTGGCCACCTAAACCCTAGGAAACCGGCCGGCCATGATCCTCTCTCCAGGTACTTTACAAAAATGCCCTCTGTTTCTCCTCAGATTTTGTATCCGGGGGGGCCAACTTTTGGGGAGAAACTTGAATTCCATTCCCCCCCTTTTTCCCCCCTCTTTTGCCTATATATCCAGGCCCTCCAGCTCCCATTTGAGGGGTTAGAAAGTTTGGTTTAAGCCTCCTACATTGTATCTCTCTCTCTCTACATTCCAACCCTCAAAACCTCTCAAATCCTACATCCATTCTACTCCATCTCCAAGCCAACCAATCCACACTCCATTCCAGTAGATTTAAGGCCATTTCCAGAGGCCAAGGGCTCCCAAACTTGGTCCAAGAGTTGTTGAAGCATTGGTCTTCAAGGGTAAGTCTTGTATCCCTCTCTTTGGCTCTATTTTTGCTCAACATATTAGCTCCTCTTTCTTGCATATTTGGGCTCCGACCCTAACTGAAAATATCATTATTTTGAGCTCTTTTTCATGTTTGTTTAAGGGCCTCTCCCTGTTTGAGGCTTCCTTTTTACACTTGCTTCTTTACCTCTCTTGTATGCCTCTTTCTTGCATAGTATTTTAGGCCTATTTTTAAACTGTTTTGAGCTTGGTTATAAACTATAAAGTGGATTATTTTGAGTCCTTCTTCAACATTGTTGAAGGGCTCTTCACTGTTTGAGACTTCATTTTGTCACTAGCCTCTTTATCCCTCTTTTGGCCTTATTTTTGCATGTTTTGTTAGCCCCTTGTGCTTGTATTTTTGGGCTCTGGTCCAAACTGTAAATAGCCTTTTTTTGACCCCCTATTCATGTTTTATCAAGGGACTTTTGCTTTTTGAAGCTCCCTTTTTGCTCTTTGTGTTTAAACCTCTTTTTAGGCCTTATTTTGCATAGTATTTTAAACTTGCATGTGCACTGTTTTGGGTTTGGTCACTAACTGTAAAATACCATATTTTCGGTCCCTCTTCAACTTTGTTGAAGGACCCTCCTCTGTTTGAGGCCAGAAACCATCACTTGCTTCTTTGTCTCCCTTTTGGCCCATTTCTTGCACAATAGTTTAGCCATACTTGTGTTTGTTTTCGTGGCTTGTTGTAAACTGAAAAGTTCTTCATTTTGAGCCCCTCTTCAACTTTGTTGAAGGGCTCTTGGCCATTTAGGGCCAGAAGATGCTACTTGCTTCATTATCTCTCTTATGGGGCTATTTTTGCATGCTAACTTAGCCCTATTTGTGTTCACTTTTTGGCCTTGCTTAAAACTGGAAATATGCATGTTTTGGGACTGCCTTGATTCTGTCCTTACACTTCATTTTCAAATAATGCATGCTTTGTATAGCTATAGGCCATTGCGTGTGCCTAGTTTTGCGTTTCGGGTCTCATTTCATGCATCGGGTACCATATTGCCATGTTTCGGGGCTCTTTTGCATCGTATTTCGGTACTGAAATTTGCATGCTTGTATGCCATATTCCATGCCCTGCCATGTTTTGTTAGAGTGACATTTGTGCCTTAGGTTCAGTCCTCGGTTTGCGTGCACGTGTGCACGCATCTCGAGTGTCTCATTTTCATCCAATGGCTACTGATTTGAGTGTGGCCGAGGTCCAGACATGTTGGTGTAAGCCCATTGTGCATTGTGTATGCCATTTCATTCCATAGCATTGCGTATGCTAGGTTGTATGTCAGCGCATTGTGTATGCCATGTTATCTCGTGCATCCTGTATGCCATTTCATAGCGTTGTGCATGTTAGGTTGTATATTAGTTGCATTCATGCATGTCATGCATATTGCACTGTGTTTGGGATAGGAGTTAGCCCGAGCGTTGTGTCCATATGTGCATTCATTTCATATTGAGTCATGCAATTAGACTCCTCGGCCATCATGCATCGAGATGCGTGATTGGTGGCACGAGAATCGAGGACTACACTCCCTGAAGGGTAGTCATGCATACATATGTGAAAATACTTTGCCATGCCCCTTTCTTGCTCTCTGTTACAGCAAATCAAGAATCAGCAGCCTTCCGAAGCTTGGCACGCATCCCGAGAATAATTGCAAACAGAGACTAATTGGGGCATCACAGTGGATTTCCGCACAAGGCAACTCAAGCATGCATCATCCATCATCCGGAGCTGAGTTGAGACAGTCCCTGGCTTGCATGCCAATTTATTGCTTTCCTAATTTAATTTGTTAATTAATTAGGATTTTGTATATATTTGGACTGTAATATTCATTCCGGACTGTATATTATTTATTCGGACCCTCTGTGCGAGGGCAATGTTGTAATAAGTGTGCGTGTGTGTGATGTATGTCTTCCAACCCCACGTCTTTCTCCCTTTTATTTACCCGCTTATGATGGTTAGATTAGGGCATGTTTCAATTAGCATACAGTATGATAGCATGTTTGTATTCATTTCATCTGTCTTGCATGCATCGGGCTCTGCGCATCATACTAACTGCATTGTATTTTCAATTCCAAGTTGAATACATGTTAGCTGTAGCATTTCATATGCCATGTCTAGAATAGTCGAGCCTACTATAGTTGCATTTTTGCATGTGTTGCATTAGGCATTTCCGCATAATTAGGATCATGCATGGATTTCTAATTAGCTTCTGTTTTGGCTTGGAGTACTCGGTAAGTTTTATGCTTTAGCATCCTTGCATGCGTGTGAGTGACTGCCATGAATAGCATGCTTACCATGAGGCTATATGCTTATGTGATATAACTGCCTGAATGCCTATGGGTGAAGGTTGGGTTATTTGAATTGGAACAATTCATCAAATGTGTGTTTTAAGCCCACTAGATAGTGGCAAAATCATGTTTTTCTAAGCCCACCTGAGGATGGCAAATCCACATCTTAGCCTACTTGCGGGTAGCACCATCAAACCACATTAAAAAAATAAACATGAAATGTTTTGTTCCAATTCAGACGATCCAGTCTATACTTGTATGCTGTGCGCATTACATAGTACATCTAGGCTGATAACCGGAATAAGAACACATAATGTTTTCAAAAATAGATATCATGGCTAGTAGAGGCCGATCTTTGATCGGGGGAACGGGGGTGCTCACGAAGTGACCTTCCCCAATCGTACCCAAGTTCCCGCAGGCCTGATGCTGACAACTCTGAATTGATGCCCGCAGGCTTGATACTCAAACTTGTATACTGATCTGATGCCCGCAGGCCTGATACTGACAATACTGAATTGATGCCCGCAGGCCTGTTGCCCAAACTCATATGCTGATACATGCATTCCTGTAGAGACGCACTCTAAAGCACATAACAGATAAGTGAGAGCCAAAACACCCCTATGTTTGGGGTAGGGTTTCCCTGTCCTATTTTGTCAGGAGCTAGGGTTTCACTATGCACACAGCGGTTTCAAACAACCTATAAACGGGTAAGCAACCTGTCCTAATTTGGAATGGTCACTATGGATCCGAATATGCACTAGGTCGAAAGGTCAAAGAGGGTGCCCCGGTAAACCGGGGTTTGTGTTCCCATACTGGCAGAGCCCACAACCGGTCAGCCTTATGGTCATGCCTTGACAAGACAAGCCTCCGGCAAACCGTTCAGGAATAGCAGATGGCAAACACGGTGTCCTAGGCGCACCAATGCAAATGCAATGCAAAGAATCACACAAGTGTAGTCAAAAACAGATATCATGAGTTCGAGTCAAGTTCTCTAAATCCCCAGCAGAGTCGCCAGAAACTGTAACAAGCCCGCGGGGGGACCTCGCTACAGCTCGGACTCGACTTTATAGTCACGGTTCTAAATCTGAACCAAAGAGTCCAAATCCGGCAAATCGTTTTAAGAAAACAGATTTTTGAAAGAAGTGCCAAACATGGACTGCTTTGCCAGATACAGAGTCGCCACCTAAATATTTTATTTTGGGAAATTTAGGAAACCCTGACTCGGTGCCAAAAGGCCACGTGTCCGTCATCACCAAAGTTGCCTCGGCTCGGGAACTTGGGTACGATTGGGGAAGGTCACTTCGTGAGCACCCCCGCTCGCCCGGTCATAGACCGGCCTCTACTAACCATGATATCAATTTTTGAAAACATTGTGAGTTCTTAATCCGGTTATTAGCCTAGGTTACTATGTGATGCACACAGCATATAAGTATAGACTGGATCGCCTGATTTGGAACAAAACATTTCAATGTTTGTTTGTTTGAAAATGGTTTGATGGTGCTACTCGCAAGTAGGCTAAGACGTGGATTTGCCACCCTCAGGTGGGCTTAGAAAACATGATTTTTGCCACTATCTAGTGGGCTTAAAACTCACAGTCAATGATTTGCTCCAATTCAAATAACCCAACCTTCACCCACAGGCATTCAGGCAGTTTTATCACATAAGCATATAGCCTCATGGTAAGCATGCTATTCATGGCAGTCACTCACACGCATGCAAGGATGCTAAAGCATAGAACTTACCGAGTACTCCAAGCCAAAACAGAAACTATGTTAGAAATCATGCATGATCCTAAACATACAAAAATGCCTAATGCAACACATGCAAAAATGCAACTATAGCAGGCTCGGCTATTCTAAGATGGCATATGGAATGCTACAACTAACATGTATTCAATTTGGAATTGAAAATACAATGCAGTTAGTATGATGCGCCGAGCCCGATGCATGTAATACAGATGAATGATGCAAATATGCTGTCATACTGTATGCTAATTAAAATATGCCCTAATCTAACCATCAAAAGCGGATAAATAAAAGGGAGAAAGACGTGGGGTTGGAAGACATACATCACACTCACCCACACTTATCACAGTTATGCCCTCACTCGGAGGGTCCAAATAAATAATACAGTCCAAATATTACAGTCCCCAAAATAAAAGAATATTACAGTCCAAAATATTACAGAATTCTAATTAATTAATGAATTAACTAGAAAGCAAATAAACTGGCGTGCAAGCCAGGGACTGTCTTGCTTCTGATGGATGATGCATGTCCGGATTGTCTTGCGCGGAAATCCACCGGAATGCCCCAATTAGCCTCTGTTTACACCTGTTTCTTGAAATGCGTGCCAAGCCTCAAAAAGTTGCTGATTCTGCGTTTTGCTGCAACAGAGAGCAGGAAAGGGGCATAGCAATGTATTTGCACAAATATATGCATGTCTCGATCCTCGTGCCACCATTCACGCATACCGAGGCATGATGGCCGAGGAGTCGAAATGCACAACTCAATATAGGATGAATGCACATGAAACTACAGCTAAAACCTAACTCCATCATGGGTAATCCGGAGTGTCGGTGACTGGGGGAATTGAGACACATTCCGTCACTCGGAGTACGAAATGTACCTCGTTTCCCGTATCCGGGCTAACTCCTATTCCGGACATGATGCAATATGCATGGTATGCATGAAATGCAACTAATATACAATCCTAACATACACAATGCTATGGAATAACATGCCTCGAAATGCGTGCACACGGGCACGCAAACCGAGGCAATGATGGAATGCTGAAAATGAGATGCCTCGAAATGCGTGCACACGGGCATGCAAACTGAGGCGATGATAGATGCAATGAAAATGAGATGCCTCGAAGTACGTGCACACAGGCACGTGAACCGAGGCGATGACAGATGCAATGAAAATGAGATGCCTCGAAATACGTGCACACGGGCACGCAAACCGAAGCGATGACAGATGCAATGAAAATGAGATGCCTCGAAATACGTGCACACGGGCACGCAAACCGAGGCGATGCCAGATACAATGAAAATGAGATGCCTCGAAGTACGTGCACACGGGCACGCAAACTGAGGCGATGACAGATACAATGAAAATGAGAAATGAGCTTATACCAACATAAGTGAGCCTCAGCCACACTCACATCGGATGCCGTCGGATGAAAATGGAGTGCCTCAAAATGCGTGCACGCGGGCACGCAAACCGAGGCGATGCTAAAATGACATGGAAATGACAAATGGGCTTATACCAACATAAGTGAGCCTCAGCCACACTCACATCGGATGCCGTCGGATAAAAATGGAGTGCCTCGAAATGCGTGCACGCGGGCACGCAAACCGAGGCGATGCTAAAATGACATGGAAATGACAAATGGGCTTATACCAACATAAGTGAGCCTCAGCCACACTCACATCGGATGCCGTCGGATAAAAATGGAGTGCCTCGAAATGCGTGCACACGGGCACGCAAACCGAGGCGATGCTAAAATGACATGGAAAGATGGCAAAAATGATATGCAAGCATGCTAATGAAATTTCAGCAACAAAATATGGGGAAAACGATCCCGAAATGAAGCGAAATGATATGAAATGCAAGGAAATGTCCCGAAATGCAACATTAGGCATCCGAAATGGCCTATAGCCATACTAAACATGCACAACATGGACATGCAATGCAAAGACAGAAGCTAGACAGTCCCAAAATAAGCACTTTTCCAGTTATAAACATGGCCAAACAGCAAGTATAGGTATGGCGAAAATAGCATGCAAGAATAGGGGCCAAAAGAGGGGTAATGAAGCAAGTGGTATAAGCAAAACTCAAACTGAAAAATTTCCTTCTACAACACTGAAGATGGACCAAAAATATGAACATTTACAGTATATGGCAGCCTCAAAATCAGTATACAAACATGCTAAAAATATGATGCAAAATAAGGCCCAAAAGGTGCTAAAACATGAAGTGTATAAAATAATCACCAAATAGAAAAAACGTGTGAATGAAACATGAAGTATAGGCCAAAATAAGACCACTTTCAGTTCGGACCAAGGTCCAAAAACAGAAGCCAAGAGGGCTATTAATCTATGCAAAAATGGGGCTAAATAGGGGATATAACTACAAGTGACATATGGAAACACCAAACAATGTTGAGCCCTTCTCCAATGTTGAAGAGGGGCTCAAAATATGCCTCATATCAGTTTACAACATGCTCGAAAATAAATTGCTCATGGGTCAAAAATAGCATGCAAAATTATGACATACAACATGGTCAATGAAGCAAGTATATTATGGAGGGCTCAAACAAGGTTGAGCCCTTAATGAGAAGTGAATATGAGCTCAAAATATGGCCCTTTTCAGTTAGGGCCGAAGCTTGAAACCAAAAATAAATGAGGCTTAGAAATAGATCAAAGGAAAGGGTCAAAAGGATCAAAGTGTAACTTACCCTTGAAGATCCAAGCTTTTGTTACTTCTTGGGTTGATTTGCAGCTTCTTTAGCCTTCAAGAATCCCTCCTAGCTGCTGGAAATGAGATGGTGGTGGTGGAGCTTGGTGGTGTAGAAGGAATGAAGATTATAGACTTAGGGTTTTTTGAAGAATTGAAGATGAAGACAATGGAGTTTAGGGTTTGTCCTTGGAGAAGAATTTTTCTAAC
This sequence comes from Camellia sinensis, assembly GCF_055761805.1. Taxonomy (NCBI): domain Eukaryota; kingdom Viridiplantae; phylum Streptophyta; class Magnoliopsida; order Ericales; family Theaceae; genus Camellia; species Camellia sinensis. The sequence goes on from NC_138974.1 coordinate 33,033,700, forward strand.
CCTCATGAAGAAGACCCTCAGCTGGTTATATGGTCAAGAAAGGGGTGTAAAAGGGGGGTCAAATGGAGAGGAAAACTCTCTCCCAAAATATCCCCCGGATACAGAAAATATCTGGGGGATATTGCCCCACAGCTGGAAAGGGTACAGTGAGGAGAGCACGGCCGGCCGCTCACTTTTGCTGGAGGTGGCCGGCCGGCCACACCCCCTAGCCGGCCGGCTAGGGGTCAAAAGGGTCAACCAGCTTTTCTGGCCGGCCAGGTATTGGGGAGGTAGCCCTATGTGTGTACAACACAACCATGTAATTGAAATTCCAAGAAAGTGGGCCCAAGGGGTTCAACAATGGCTCGGAAAGAGGGGGTCAAAAGGGTCAAGTTGACTTACTGGCCGGCCATGAACTTTTAGGGGCCTCTCAGGTGTGTACATCACAGATATGTGGTTCAAAATTCAAGAAAAAAGGTCCAAGAGGTTCAACATTAGCCCGGAAGAAAGGGGTCAAAAGGGTCAGGTGACCTTAATGGCCGGCCATGAACTTTTAGGGGCCTCTCAGGTGTGTAGATCATAGATACGTGGTTGAAAGTTGGCAACGCTAGCTCTAAGGTATTCAACATTAGCCCGGAAGTTGCAAAAACGGGCGCCGGGAGGCCCCGAAGGAGAGATAACTGGTTGCTGCAACAATTGCTGGCCTCCCACCCTTCAGTGACCTTCCTTGTGATAAAACAGAGGTACCTGCCAAAAATGAACAAAAACCGTTGCAAAACGAACGTTCCGGGGCCAAAACACGCAGTTCGGGGTCCCGAAAATGGGCTGTTAAGCACCGAAAATTGTATTCGACCTCGAAGTGGGTTTCTCAGCCCCCAGTGTCCCTCAAAATGGATGAAATAAGATGTATGCCAAAAATCAGAGCAATAGGAGATGGTTAAGCGGTCCCGAACCGAGGCACACGGCCTGACGGCTCCGAAAACCGGGAACCGGACTCCGAAATGGGAAAAATGGCCTACGGCCACCAAATATAGCCTACGGACATTGAGAGATGGTCTACAGGACCTCTCCCTCCCCTCAGGAAAAGAAACAGAGAAAACCGAGTCTGGTTCGCAAACCGAGACAAGGCACAGAAAAGGGTTCGGAAGTCCGGAGGCAGGGCTTACGGCCGCGACTCTGAAACTTCTGAACGAGCACATTATGCAACATCACCAAGCGCTCAATCGGTGACGTCTGAGTCTTAAGGTCGGTCAAAAATGGGGTGTCTACAGTTTGCCATCTGCTATTCCTGAACGGTTTGCCGGAGGCTTGTCTTGTCAAGACATGACCATAAGGCTGACCGGTTGTGGGCTCTGCCAGTATGGGAACACAAACCCCGGTTTTACCGGGGCACCCTTTTGACCATTCGACCTAGTGCATATTCGGAATCCATAGTGACCATTCCAAGCTAGGACAGGTTGCTTACCCGATTTAGGTTGTTTGAAACCGCTGCGTGCGTAGTGAAACCCTAGCTCCTGACAAAATAGGACAGGGAAACCCTACCCCAACATAAGGGTGTTTTGGCTCTCACTTATCTGTTATGTGTTGTAGGAGTGCGTCTCTACAGGGAAAATGCATGTATCAGTTTATGAGTTTGGGCACCAGGCCTGCGGGCATCAGTTAGTGTTTGAGAATCAGTTATCTACGGGTATCAGAGATTCAATTTTCGAGGACAGCGATTTAGGGATAATGATCAGTGTTTGAGGACAGTGTGTATTCAGCTTATCGACCGTGTGTTGTTATGCCCAGCCGTGTGTTGTGTATTTATTTTTAGCTATTATACTGTTCATTTATCTGATTGTTTATTTCTTTATTGCTTTATTTATCTTTCTGCTAGGACATGGGGTTTTAGCACAATTGCTTCCGACCCAGTAGATATTCCCCAAGCACTTTGGACAAGAGGTCGTCGACTCAATTGATCTGAGGATCTGATTGACGGACAGCCAGTGTTCCATTCTCTACCCCCCGTTGTCAGGAGAAGGCCGAGAAGGCGTAGTGCGTCTGAACAAAGGCTACCAGAGCAGTGGTTTACCCTAGCAGGGAATAGCCGGGTTGAGGTGTCAGTTTCTGCCATAGAGATACACATACCAGTCAGTCAGCAAGATCAGTAGAATACTGCCAGGATGGAAGAAATGATGCGCTAGCTCCAAGAGAGCATGAAACAAATGCAGGAGGACGCTGCCCGCCAAGCAGAGTTCTCTAAACAGCAGGCCACAGTCATGGCTCAGCAGGCCGAGCTAATCACTAGACTGCAACAGCAAAATGCAGCATCTGCCTCACATCAAGTTCCTCCTCCACCAGGGGTCCCGTTACTCGAGCAGGCACCTACTGTCCAGAATGCCCTGCCAAACACCCAGAACACCTTACCCAATGTCCAGAACATCCAAGAGGACACAGACCTTCCAACGGGGCTAGCTCCGCCCCCGCTTCCGCCTCAACTGTCCAAGACCCATACACCCAACCACCCGGACTCTCCTTTCGAGTTCGAAATAGACCATACAGCTCTGAAACTGAGCAAGCTCGAGAAGCTTTTCAAGAAATCACAAGGAGTAAAGGCTATTCCGGATATCGAGGACGGATATACCGATGTGGCCGTAACATTGCCAGATAGATTCAAGATGCCGCAGATTGATCGTTTTGACGGATCCGGGGATCCCATGGTCCACCTCCGGTTATTCTCAGATATACTGCGGCCAATGGGCCTAACCCGACCACAAAAGCTTTCGCTGTTCGGCCGAACCCTGTCGGGTGTTGCCGCTATCTGGTACGCGAAGTTGGAAGATGAGGTAAAAAGAAGTTAGGATGAAATGGTCGAGGCCTTTGTCGCACAGTACTCGTACAATACCCAGATCGAGATTACAACTCATGATCTCGAAACAGCGAGGCAGGAGCCTAAAGAGACTTTCTCAGATTTCGTAACTCGGTGGAGGGCAAAGGCATCGATGATGACTTTGAGGCCCACTGATAAGGACCAAATCAAGATGATTGTGCGTAACCTCCAACCAAAATTGATGCAGAAGATGATTGTACTCCCCTTCCCCACCTTTTCGGATCTACATGAGATGGGGGTACAAATCGAGGATGCGATGAAGCAAGGTCTGATTGACCAGGACAAGGAGCAACCCCGGAGAACATTTAACCGCAACAATAACGCAGGCCCGAATGGCGCTGCAACCGCAAGAGCTTCGGAGGTCAGCATGGTCGCCACCATTCCCCCTCCCCTTCCAAGGCCCGTGGCAGCCACACCCTTCTCCGGTGCATCCGGAAGTAATACCCAAACCACTAAATACCAGCCCAAAGGCCAAAGAACCTTCACCCCACTGTACATGCCTTTGTCTAAGGCTCTGGGGGTCTTAATCAGAAAAGGGCATCTAAAACCCCTGGAGCCGAGGCCATTACCAAATCCACTTCCACCTTCTCACAACCCAGCCAAGTACTGTGCATATCACCAGCAGCACGGTCATGATACTGACCAATGTTTCAGGCTGCGTCACGAGATTCAAGACCTCGTTGACAAAAATGTGATTCTACCTCCAGAGAAACCTAACGTCACAACCAATCCACTCCCTACACACAACCAAGTTCCACCTCCCAAAAGAGTCAATCTTATCCAGACTGGGGTCGTGTCTTACGATCCTAGCATCTATATTACTCCTACCCATCTACCTAAGCCGGAGATGCTCCTTCCCGACTGCACTGACTTCTTGTGCATATTAGACATCTCTACAACCCAACCTGAGCCAGTGGTGGCGACTGTGGAAGACAACGCAACAGAGGTTGCAGAGGAGGATGAAATGGTCGAGACAGGGTTTGAGCAATCTGGAAACTTTGCTGGGGAACCTACGACCCAAGTGAGTACATCCTGTCAGTGGGCCAATCTGAGCTAAGTGTAGGGCTGCCAGAAAAAGCACAACTATGTGTGATTCAGGAGGACAGATTTGAACAAGGAACGGACAATCTGACGGCTGTAGAAGAGAGCCTTGCCAACGTCCAGTTCTTCAGTGACCAAGAATCAGGGGATGCAGCAGTCAACTGGTTTGAATATGAGGAGTCGGCAGAAGTAACCGGATGGTTAGATGATCAACCAGACATTGTAGAATTTCAACCAGAACAAGGCCAAGCAGGGCGAGAGTACCAGTGATGGCCGGAACCCCGAAAGTCAGAATGCATTGCCGAAGAGCGCCGGTACAAAGAATTTCGCTCAGGACAGAAGCATTGTAAATGCAAGGAAAGTTGAACAACAAACTGCACTGACGCAGGTAGAACAACAGGGTTCTGAGAGAACCGGGAAAGCCAAAATCCATGAGGGGATCGGAAGTGCTGTGGGCACAAGAACAGAGGATGCTGTGAGCATGCAGGCTGAAAGTGCTGTGAGTACAAACATGCCCGAGCTAGACAGGTGCCTTTTGAATGCCAACGGAATGTGGTGGGAAGACGATGACTTATGTCTTGCCCACACAGACGAAGACTGGGGAAGCAGTCAACCAGACGACACCTAGTACCTCAATGAGGTTGATCACATGACAAGAAGCGGGCAGTACTTCAAGCCCCCGCACCTAGACCAACCCGAGGCATCTGGAAAGGACAAAGAAGCCGAGAGACAGAAAGAGAAGCAGATCGAAGAGGAAGCTGTACTAAAACAACTGAAGAAGATACAAGCAGACATCTCCATCTGGGGACTGCTTATGGCGTCGTGAGTACACAGACAGGCTGTCTTATTTGCCATGGACAACGCCAAACTCTCTATAGATACTACACCAGAACAGCTGGTTGGGCTGGTTTTTCCGGGAGGAGGTTCCCGGCATTAACCTTTTCAGACAAAGAACTACCACCTGAGGGCACAAATCACAACAAACCCCTCTACGTTTCCATGGAATGTAGAGACAAGTGGATACCGGTGGTACTTGTTGATACCGGGTCCGCCATCAATGTCTGCCCAGCCAGAACAGCGTATGCAATCGGGTTGAAGCCCGCGGACTTCGTGCTGACTACTCAGGTGATCAGAGCATATGATAATACTAGCAGGGAAGTGATGGGGACTGTCAAAATTCAAACCCAGGTTGGTCCCGGACAACACAACATTGAATTCCATGTCTTGGACGTTCCCGCAACCTTCAATCTACTCTTGGGGCGGCCGTGGTTGCACCAAGTAAAGGCAGTCTCTTCCACTTTACATCAGATGTTGAAGTACCCTCACGGGAAGGGGGTGGCTATTGTCTTCGGGAATTCATCAATCCATCCGCCGCCAGAAGTGTCCACACCAGTCTTGGAAATCGAGCATGGCACTGAGAATGTGTTCTTATCAGGGTTCACTTTGGCTAAGGCTCGAGTGGTGCAGAATATTATGGCTGTGAATGAGGGGGTGTACGTCAGTGCTCAATCCGTCTACCTCATGAACAAGTTACAACACATCCCCGGGATGGGATTAGGAAGGAGCGGCCGGAAGGGCGTCGCAGCATTGGCCGAAGTGCCACACAATCCTCATACCTTTGGCTTGGGTTATATGCCCACCAAAGAGGACTGGGTAAGGAAGGGTAAGGAAATCGCCGGAAGAGCCAGAGCAAAGCAGGCTGGGAAGCCTTTCGAATTAATGCATAGGCCCATTCGGGGTACCCTGAATGGACGTTTCGTCAGGGAGGGGGAGGACTTTCCGTTTTGCGGCTTCCCAAAGCCGTGGCTAAACGAGGAGAAGAAGCGCGTGCCAGGTTTCGAGAGCTTCTTCGACCTGCAACTACTCGGGGATGATATTGCCGAAGAGCAGACAGACCCATCAGCTGATATAGGGCAGTGTAAGGCAGTGGATTCCGAAGGCGCTGAAATTGAAATGGGGGTAGCGCTGGCAAGTCTACTCTCAGATCCACCGATCGACCATAAGTGCTTGGGGGATAACTTCTCGATTTCCGTGATTGGGGATGAAACGGCTGCGGGCCTACCAGCAACTATTTTGGATGCATCTATCGCACCCTCTCTCACTTGGCAGTATGATGAGGGGTTTTTGTCCAGCAACGTCGGGTCAGGTAGTGAGCCGGAATCTGATTCCACCGAATCTTGTGAATCGGAATCAGGTTCCAGCTCGACTGAGTCTGAGTCCGGTAATCTTGGGGATGATAACCCGGATGCCACAGTTATGTCCAGGTCGTCTTATTCTTTCTCGTTTGAGTCTGTTGTAACTGAGAATTCGGACGATTTGGATGTGCTTAATGAGAATCAAGTAACTGTGGTTTCTGAGTACTTTTCTGTGCCCTTAATTTATTGCATAAACTCAGACTTTCAAAATTTTGATGAAAACGACGAGGAAGAAATTCCTCCGGTTTTGCAACGTTTAATTGAGCAGGAGCATGAGAGATTTGTCAAACCCTTAATGGATGAAATCATTACCGTGAATATTGGTACTGAGGAGGACCCGCAGCTGGTCCAGATCGGGTCCACGTTGTCTTCGGAGGAACGCGAGCGCTTAGTCGCCTTATTAAAAGATTTCAAAGATGTTTTCGCGTGGTCTTACGAAGACATGCCTGGGATCGATCCTGAGATTGTACAGCACCGGATCCCCCTTGACCCCGAGGCCCGACCTGTCAAACAAAAACTCAAAAGGATCCGCCCGGACTGGGCTCTCAAGATTAAAGAAGAGGCCACCAAGCAAATCGATGCAGGCTTCCTGCTGGTGTCCGAATACCTGACTTGGTTGGCCAACATCGTTCCAGTGCCGAAGAAGGATGGCAGGAACCGGGTGTGCGTGGATTTCAGGGATTTAAACAGAGCTAGTCCGAAAAACGACTTTCCCTTGCCGCATATTGATGAGTTGGTGGATTTCACAGCGGGACATGCTTTGCTTTCGTTCATGGATGGCTTCTCAGGTTACAATCAGATAGTGATGGCACCAGAAGACAGGGAAAAGACTGCTTTCGCCACCCCGTGGGGGACTTACTGCTACAGAGTGATGCCGTTTGGATTAAAGAATGCTGGAGCTACATATCAACGGGCCGCGACTACAATATTGCATGATATGATCCACAAAGAGGTTGAGGTGTACGTGGACGACATGATTGTCAAGTCCAAAGAAAGAAAGGGCCACTACACCGCCTTGCAAAAGTTCTTTCAAAGGATCAGAGAATTTCGGTTGCGACTAAATCCTCAGAAGTGTACGTTCGGTGTTACAGCAAGAAAAATGCTGGGATTTCTGATTACACAAAGGGGCATCGAGGTCGACCCTTCAAAAATCAAGGCCATCTTAGAAATGCCACCACCAAGGACTGAAAAGGAGGTGCGAGACTTTCTGGGTAAAGTGCAATTCATAAGACGGTTTATCTCGAAATTAACCTTGACCTGTGAACCACTTTTTGGCCTCCTGAAGAAAGGAAAGAAATTCCAATGGGACGGCCGATGCCAAGCTGCTTTTGAACAGATCAAGAAATATTTACAGAACCCGCCCTTGTTGTCGCCACCACAGCCGGGGAAACCGTTGATTTTGTACCTTTCAGTGACTGAGACTACAATAGGCTGCATGCTTGCACAAGAATCAGAGGATAAGGTGGAGAGGGCCATCTACTATCTAAGCAAGAAGATGTTAGATTACGAGACCCGCTACACTCCGCTGGAGAAGGCTTGCTTAGCTTTGGTATGGGCTACTAGGAAGCTGCGGCACTACTTGCTAGCTTACTCCGTAATGTTGGTTTCACGACTGGATCCCATCAAATACCTTTTCGAGAAACCGGCACTTACAGGTAGGCTAGCTCGTTGGTTGCTGTTGCTCTCCGAATTCGACCTGAAATATGTGACACGCAAGTCAATCAAGGGAAGAGCAGTGGCAGAGTTCTTAGCCGATCATCCAGTGGAAGGAGGTGAAGCAGTTGAATACTTATTCCCAGATGAAGCCATTTTGCACATCGACGACGAGTATTGGACGATGTACTTTGACGGAGCGTCAAATCAGTACGGGTATGGGATAGGAGTGTTGCTGATAGCACCCGACAATTCCCGCATCCCTCTAGCCTTCAAACTCCGGTTCAAAGTCTCAAACAACGAAGTAGAATATGAGGCATGCATTGCCAGTCTAGAAGCGGCCCTGGAACTAGGAGCAAGACGGTTGGACGTCATCGGGGATTCAAACCTTGTTGTGTCTCAAGCAAAAGGAGGTTGGAAGGTCAAAGAAGAAAAAATGATGATGTATCACCAGACCTTGGACTTGTTAATTCCTCGGTTTGAAAAGCTAAACTTTGCTCATCTTCCAAGAGAGAACAACAGGTTCGCAGATTCTTTAGCAACTCTATCTTCCATGATAGACATCCCATTTGGAATCCGGATGCGTCCAGTCATCATTGACCAGAAATTTACACCTGCCTACGAGTCGATTGCTGCTATAGATGAGGTTCAGGACGAAAACCCCTGGTATTACGACATTTGGAATTTCTTGGAGAAGGAAACATACCTGCCAGGGGTGAACGCCAAAGACAAAAGGGCAATCAGAAGAATGGCCGTTCAGTTCATCATCTGTGGGGGCAAGCTGTATAAGAGAGGTCATCTGGGAATGCATAAGCTGTGTGTTAATGCCGAAGAGTCGAAACATCTAATGGAAGCCATCCATGGAGGGGAATGCGATGCACACATGAACGGAGTAATGTTAGCACGGAAGATCCTCAGACAGGGTTACTATTGGTCCACCATGGAGGAGGATTGTGTTAGTTTTGTTCGGCGATGCCACAAATGTTAGATCCATGCAAATCGCATGAATATCCCGCCGTCGAAACTGTACAACATGACTTCGCCATGGCCGTTTTCAGTTTGGGGAATTGATGTGATCGGGGCTGTCACTCCGAAGGGGTCGAATGGGCATGAGTTCATCCTGGTCGCGATAGATTATTTCACAAAGTGGGTTGAGGCCCAGTCTTATGCAGTGTTGAAGGCATCGCACGTTGCGAAGTTTATCAGAAATAACATCATCTGTCGCTATGGGGTCCCGAACGAGGTCGTTTCAGATAATGGTTCCCTTCAAGAAGGAAGTGATTAGCTTGTTGGAAAAATACAACGTGGCTTTTCATAAGTCATCCACATACCGGCCGCAAACCGACGGAGCGGTCGAGGCCGCCAACAAGAATATCAAACACATACTGCAGAAGATGGTGGAAACCTACCGGGATTGACCAGATAAGCTGCCCTTTGCTCTGTGGGGCTACCGGACGTCAATCAGAACTTCTACCGGAGCGACTCCGTATTCATTGGTTTATGGGATGGAGGCCGTTCTACCTATCGAGATTGAGGTTCCATCATTACGAGTGTTGGCTGAGTGTCAAATAGCCGAAACAGATTGGCAGCAGAGCAAGTTTAAGGAACTCATGCTTTTTGATGAGAGAAGACTGAAAGCACTGTACCATGTTCAAGGTTATCAGCGCAGAATTGCCCGGGCTTTCAACAAGAAAGTTAAGTCCAGGAATCTAAAGGAAAGAGATTTGGTGCTCAAGGACAACCGAGCTCCTATCCACGACCCAAGGGGCAAGTTCAGACCCAATTGGACTGGTCCTTACATCATTAAAGCTATTTGGTCAGGTGGAGCTGTGGTTCTGATGGACCTAGATGGTCTGGAATTTTCCCAACTGATCAACATGGACAAGTTGAAGAAATATTACCCCTGAGAGGCTCGCTAGGCCGAAAACCTGAAAGGGCGACCTAGGCAAAAGTTAGAGCACAAAAAATTGGAAAATATAAAAACTGAGCTCGCAAGGTTGAAAACCCGCAAAGGGCGACCTTAGCAAAAGTTAGAGCGTAAAAAGAGAGTGAAAATACTCGAGTGAACCTAAGCCTGAACTACGTAAGGCTTGATTCCCATCTTCGGGATACGTAGGCAACTTCATCCTGAAGTTCAGCCATAAACTTTTCCCGATCAACCCTATCCAGTTGATCATCTCAGTCATCTTTGTCTATCAGCATTTGAGGGCTTCCATTGGAATCTCCGGTGCAGTGCTATTCAGACTAGGGGCAACTTTCCGTTGCCATGCAGTGCCGCGGTACTCTTCAGACTAGGGGCAACTTTCCAGTTACAGGGATCCGGGGTTGTGCATCTCAGTGACAGATCTCAGGCGTGTCCAGTTCTGATCCATATCGAAAACGGCTTTGAAAAGTTTTAATAAAAGTTGACTTTGTTCAAATTAATCTCTTTACAACTAAGACCATTTTTGGACCAAAACGGAAAATTTTCAGTACCACAACCTTCAATTTCATTGATTTCAAAACAGAGTTCTCCTACTCTTGCATACAATCGAAGTTGCTTTTTATTACATTCATAAAGAAAACTTGAAAGTACTAATAAAGCAATAAATCCGGGGCATAGTCAAGTCAAGTATCCCTGCGCCCCCTCCCAGAGCTGGTCGAAGCCTCTGACGCCAAGCTGGGCCCGACCTGTGCCTCCTCATTAAGCCAGTCCCAACACTCGTCAGACGAAGTACAACTGAAAGTGGGAGCAGGGGCCAGGAGCTCTCTAGTCCTCCATGCTGTGGCATATCGGGCAAGTTGTGCACCTCGGACCGGGAAAGCAGCCGGGTACTCAATCCCCTCTAGCGGGCAAATCTGATCATGACCGAACTGGCGCAGGAACCGAAACGAAAAGTAGAACACATAGTGGGTCAAACCAATCAACTGGATCCCGATCAGCCGGGATATGCTATAGCTCATTGCCGGGAGATTGAGCCAAGGACAACGCCAAGCAATGCGACCTGCAGACAAATTGCACATCCAGTCAAACCACCACCTTTCATCAGGGGCATCGACTAGGCGCTGTCGAAAGAAATAGCCTCGAGCTGAGTAGGCTGGGCAAGACTCCACAACCTGCAATTTGCCCATCAACCATACCTGGGGAGGGATGAAAAATGAGAGAATAAAGAATAGAGAGATGTACGGTGAGAGAAAAGTGAGAAAAGGGTTTTTGTGAGAAAAACCGAGCCTGAGGGCCGAGTGATGTGAGCAAATACATATGTAAGATTGGGTGGGAAACATTACCTGCAGCAGCAGTGGACTCCCAGCAAATCTAGTCGTCTCCCGACAATAGATAGCATCCAAGCCCATCAGTGTCTCGGCCAAGGTCATGGCGATGCAGCTCTTTCCTTCTTTCAAGCCTTGAGCAACTTCAATCAGACGAATGCTAAATCCGTCAAAGCCCGGGGAAAGCAGAAAGTGAGACAGCAGGCACAAGTAAAGGGCGTGTTGCCGGAAACCTTGCCAATAATGGTTGCTGCGGTCACCAGCGTCAGAAAAGCGATGAATCAAACCGAGGATATCCAGTTCCCCATTACAGATTAGAGACCGAGCATCATGCGCGGTGAGTCCACACATCCGCCCTAAAGCTTGGGCGTGGCCAAAGCAGAACTGGGGCAAGATCTCTTCATGACATTCAGATTCCATCAAAACTTGAAAATCTTCAAAAGTTGGACATACCTCTTGCCCACCAAAGCTAAAGACATGCGTCACCGGGTTCCAAAACCTCGCCGCGGCATGGAGGAAAGGAAGGTGCAGCAGAGTGGGACTCAGCGTGAACAGTGCATTCAAGCCGAAACCCCAGAAGTTCAACTTTTCCGAACCATCTAGAGAAGCAATCTAAGCTGTGAGATTTTCAACGAGAAATGCCTCCATTTTTGTGCAAAACTAAGATGAATTGAATGAACCACGGAGCTAAGGCTTTTAAAGAGGAAAAGACACTATTCGGGGGACAAGTGTCAAAAATTTGACGGTTGCTGAGCTGAGTGGCCGGCCGGCCACCTTTTCTGGCAGGCTGGCCATTTCTTTTTTTAAAAAAACCTGGCCGACCGGCTCCCAAAAGTAGTCGGCCATGCTCCAATGTGTGTCTTTAGCCTTGTTTTACCCTCCAAGAGAAAGTTTCAAGCATTTCCATGCAACGGGTGTGTCGAAGGCCTCTATTTCCCTCTGTTTCGGATGCGTTCTGTTGCCCAGATCGTCCGAAGTACACTTTGTTTTGTTAAGTTTTGTTTATCGAGTTGTTGTTTTGTTTATCGAGTTGTCGTTTTGCTTATCGAGTTGTTTGTCGAGCTGTCGTGTTTCGTGTTTTTGAGTTGTTACTCTTTGTTTAAGCAATTTTTGTTTGAGTCTTGTTTATTGAGTTGTCAACATTATTGTGTTTTGCTTATCGAGTTGTAAACTTGCTAAGGTTTTGTTATATCTTAGAAAGTTAAGTTGTTGCGTCGGTTCACTACCTGACTGGGCAAAATGCACAATGCACATTTCCATTCAATCTCATTATGGTGCAAAATGATGCGATATGATGCTAAGAGTTTAAAATACAACACTTTTTTCAAAGGCTGTTTCATTCCATTATGTCTCGCTTGTTACAACATTTTACAGACTAAGGCACAAGTTTTACAAAGAATAAAACTGCCCAATAATGTACAATGTGCTACAACTACTAGCAAAAAGATATATAAAACAGGAAACAGCCGCATCTGTGCTCTCAAGAGCAGGAATAAGAGGCCCTCTTCGCCCTCTTCTGCGGAATAGACTCTCCGCCACCATCGCCATCATCATCATCTGAATCGGAGTCGTCATCCTCGGGATCCCCCTCAGCCTCGCCTCCACTCCCGAAACCAAGACCGGAGCCGTCCTCTCTGTCAGCAGATGTCTCCGACTGACGATCTGCAGGCTCCTCCTCCTCATCCTCACCGGGCTCCTCCTTTACAATGTGTGCTCTGTGTCTACGAGACGACCCCCCCTCCAGCTCCTCGAAAAGGCCTGGATGGCCCAGCTCCGTGAAAAGGCCTGAATGGCCCAGCTCCTCGAAAAGGCCCAGATGGCCCAGCTCCTCGAAAAGGCCCGGATGGTCCACCTCCCCGAGAAGGCCCAGGTGGCCCGGCCTGCGGCTGAGCATATACCGAGGGCATCTGAGAATAAAGAGTTCAATTTAAATACATCAGTCCAAATATGTACATCAGATGCAGATACAAGAAAACTACATGAAGTGGGTACATGTAAACACAGTGTATAAGTGAGGTGTGTGTCAGATGTGCTCTACACAAGTAGCCTATCAATGCAGTAGAAATCAGCATATCATCAGAAGTATGATAAATGCCAGAAAACTAAAGGGTACCTGGAAGCCCATGATGGACAACTGCGCCTCCCTCCGCAGGACCATCCCCTCAAGTGAGGCTACCATCTCGAGCACCTGATCCATGTACTCAACAGGGGGCTGCAGATACAAAGGCAAGGGTATCAGTAAAGGAATGAACGTCCAAGTATCTGAGTAATGAATCAAAGCCGTAAAACATACCAGTGGTGAGTCGGGGTCTCTGACATATCGATGGCCGGGCATCGGAGGCTCTATCGAGATCGGAATCGGAGAGGTAGTCCCATATTGCCACCCCATCAACTCGGTCGGCATGTCCGGCCATCCAGGATGAGGATAAGTCGGAGGAATCGGGGGAACCAATCCACCCCCACCTCTAGATGTACCAGCCCTGCTAGTGGAAGGGGCATCTACAGCCCGAGCCCGGGCCTGGCTCGAAGATGGCATGCCAACAGGCCTCATCGTCGGAGTACGAACTCCCGTCAATGGAAGCATCAAGTATATGTGACGGTAAGTAGCGTAATCCCCCTCCTCAAGATGTAGCAAAGCATCAGTACCCAGCATAGCACTAACAATATCCCGAGAAGAGAGCCTATCAGCAATCCGCATATCGACTGGGGGTGCTGAGGGAGGGTCCTGAGAAGTGTACCCCCAGACCTGACGCAAGAAGCGGTCCCCCAAAAACCAGGCCCTACCAACTGGCCCTTCGAACAGGATCCTGTACCGGGAGACACCCCACCCTCCGGCAAACTGGAATCGGAGACCTTCACCTAAAGGTGCCCAGGGCTGCCATGTAATTTACGGATAACAGACGCATAAACCAAGCAGAAATCGAAAATGTACAGGACAAATCATAGATGAAAACAGAAAGAACTGAGAGTTCTGAAATACCTCCGTCGACCGCACCGTGTCGAAGTACTACCGCAGATAAAGGAGAGACTCCCGAGGTCTTGGCCGGTGCTGGCCTTCAAATAGAAGTGAGTACGGGGTCACGAGAGGTCCCTCTACCACCAACTCCGGGGCCAATGTCGGGAAATACACATAGACCTACAACTGTGGAAAACAAAGCAGAATACGAAGTGTTGAGGGCAAAGTGCACGATACAGAGTATAAAGTGCGCCGTGTGTGCAATGTGCAGGTAATGAGGAGCAGAAATGTAAATCAAGAGGGCAGAAAGTACCTCCCAGGCTCTCTAATAGCCGCCAAGTAAGTCCCCCCGTCCGCGGGAGGTCGCGCTCATGTAGCAATAAAGGGTAGCCAAGCCGGCGCCACCCAAATCATACCGCCTGACCTGTGACAGGTCTACCAAAGCACTCAACAGATAAAGCCTAACAATGTTCCCCCTGTCGACAAACAAAGTGGTCCCGAAGAGGAACATCAGAAAGCCGCGGGCATACTGTGCTGCCTCCTCAGGAGTCCCGCGCTCCATCTCCACCTCCGGAAATGGGAAGAGAACCAGGTGTATCGGACTCTCCCCGAAGGTCTATCAACAGGCGGGCGAACCCCCAGCAAATATATCCAAGCAGCCTCCTACTGGCCCATGTCCTCGTTGTAAGGGATGGGCCAACCTCCCACGTCAAGGCCAGTCAGTACGGCAAAGTCAAACGGGGTCATAGTCAAGTCCCCCATGGCAGAAAAATGGAAGGAGTTGGTGGTGTCCCACCATCTCTCCACCAAGGCGGCCATCAACGTCCTCCTGGCAGGACAACGAGATAGCCCAGTACAAAAGGGCCCAAACCCCACCAAGTCAACCATATCCCGAACAGCCTCCGGGAGCTCGGCGTACCAATCTCTCGCCGCGGTAGAGCCATATCCCCCCACAGTGCGAGAAGTCACCTGCATTCAGAGTGAATACATGTTTCATCATAAAATAAATAAGCTGCGTGCAAATAAAATGAATAGGCTGTGTGCAAAGTAAAGTAAGTGAGCCGCGTGTTCAGAATCAGTGTGTGCTGCGTGTTCACCTTCAATTTGGGCTGTGTGTTCAGAAAATCAGTGTTTTGGGCTGCGTGTTCAACTCTCAATCAGTGTGTGCTGCGTGTTCACCTTCAATTTGGGTTGTGTGTTCAGAAAATAAGTGTTTTGGGCTGCGTGTTCAACTCTCAATCAGTGTGTGCTGCGTGTTCACCTTCAATTTGGGCTGTGTGTTCAGAAAATCAGTGTTTTAGGCTGCGTGTTCAACTCTCAATCAATGTGTGCTGCGTGTTCACCTTCAATTCGGACTGTTTGTTCAGAAAATCAGTGTTTGGGCTGCGTGTTCAACTCACAATCAGTGTTTTGGGCTGCGTGTTCAACTCACAATCAGTGTGTGCTGCGTGTTCACCTTCAATTTGGGTTGTGTGTTCAGAAAATCAGTGTTTTGGGCTGCGTGTTCGACTCTCAATCAGTGTGTGCTGCGTGTTTACTTTCAATTTGGGCTGTGTGTTCAGAAAATCAGTGTTTTGGGCTGCGTGTTCGACTCTCAATCAGTGTGTGCTGCGTGTTCACCTTCAATTTGGGCTATGTGTTCAGAAAATCAGTGTTTTGGGCTGCGTGTTCAACTCTCAATCAGTGTGTGCTGCGTGTTCACCTTCAATTTGGGCTGTGTGTTTAGAAAATCAGTGTTTTGGGCTGTGTGTTCAACTCTCAATCAGTGTGTGCTGCGTGTTCACCTTCAATTTGGGCTGTGTGTTCAGAAAATCAATATTTTGGGCTGCGTGTTCAACTCTCAATCAGTGTGTGCTGCGTGTTCACCTTCAATTTGGGCTTTGTGTTCAGAAAATCAATGTTTTGGGCTGCGTGTTCAACTCTCAATCAGTGTGTGCTGCGTGTTCACCTTCAATTCGGACTATGTGTTCAGAAAATCAGTGTGTGGGCTGCGTGTTCAACCCTCAACCGATGTGTGCCGTGTGTTCACAATCAATTTATGGGCTGAGTGTTCAGGAATTCAAGTGATTGAACCGTGTGTTCAGAGTGCAAACAGAATGCATGAAAAATTCATAATATGTTACAGAAAAGGTAAGAACGAAGTAAATACCTCTCGTGCCTCATGGGAGAGGTGATACTCTGGCTCCCGCAAAAGGAGATCCCCGGGTGCTCGCTCGTCGAAATCGGTGAAGTGATAGAAAACAGCCCGTGGAAGAATATGTGCCGGTGGGTCGTACCTCTCGGGTATGAAGGGTCGAACCCTCGGAGGCAGAGCCATGATATTGGGATCACCTCCGGCGTCTGGAGGACCTCCACCGTGGGGGAAATGACAAGCCATTTCAGAAAATCTGCAAAAGGGGTAAAATGAGCAAAAATGAGCCAAAATTGGAAAAAGTCAACAAAAGTCAACTCTCAGGAAATGAAAAAGTCAACAAAAGTCAACTCCTGAGAAAATCTTCCAAATATTGAGACAAACTCACCTCAAGTGGCGAAAATGAGAAAAGAAGCCTCGAAATCAAAATTTAATCGGTTCAAAGTGCTTAAAACTGAAAGATTTCGCGAAAATAACTTGCGTGGGACGTTGGAAAACGCGTATAGAGCACAGATCTGAGGGAGAAAATGGTTTGGGAAGCTAGGGGAGATGATTTCGGAGCTGCACTTGTGAGCACAAAGTGTTTGGATGAGTGGATTTAAAGAAAAGAGAGTGAAAGTACAAAATTGCCCCGAATTTGGCAAAGTGGCCGGCCGGACACTTTTTCTGGCAGGCCGGCCATTCCCTTTTCAAAAACTGGCCGGTGGCCTCCCTCTCCCAATAAAGATGGCCGGTGGTATTCCCCACATGCCCCCCAAGGTCCCTGCAAATTTTGGAGAGGATTGGAGTCCCCGGGACCTGAAAAAGTACAAGAGAAGTGCACTTTCTGTCGCGAAATCGCTCCGCCGGAACCTCAGCTTCAACTTCCGATGCGTGTCTCATCATTACTCATCGAAAGTGAGATATATCCTTTTGAACATGTTGTAACCTCTCCGGGAGGTGAACCGAAGGCCGCGATCGAGTCGCCCTCGCCGAAACGCGCATTTCCTTGCTCGTTGTTTTATGACAAACATACATCCTGGTTTACGCTTGTTCAGCATTATCATGCACGTGACTTGCATTCTCATGCACATACTTGCATTGTTATGGACGTCTTTTTGATATCACCGAGCCTCCGTGCTTAAACTCGCGTCGTCATGCGCGTTCCTTCCCACATTGCGATGCACTTTTCTATCGGCACCGCGACTGTCTGCATTTGATATCACATTGAACCTATGTTGTTAGATCTGTTGTGCTTGTTGAGTTTCTTTCTTTTGCAGGCACGATATTGTATGTACGGTTCATTTGAAGCTGGTGCGACCAGACGAATCGCGCAGGTATCGTATCTTCTCCGTGTGAGACACGACGAGAATTGAATAATTCTCTGCATTCCTAACTGCATGAAATGTAGTTGTTGCTTTGCATTCTTGCTTAAAACTGTTGCATCTATTTGCGAATACTTGCTTCATTACAGCTTGCCGCATTTGCATGATCATCAAGTCGCATTTGGCCTTGTGTATACCGTTTTGCATCTTGCCCCCTGCCTGCGGGCACGCCTGCAGGCACATCTCTGTTTATCTCACCTGTTTGTCTAAGTCTTCGGCCTTGTCAAAAATGGGTCATCTCTAGGCTTTGACATTCACTCCCGTCACTTATGACTTTCGAGTTCTGTCAAAGAGGGGCAACTGTAGACACCCCATTTTGACCGACCTTAAGACTCAGACGTCACCGATTGAGCGCTTGGTGATGTTGCATATCGTTCTCGTTCAGAGGTTTCAGAGTCTCGGCTGCGAGCCTCGCCTCCGGACTTCCGGACTCTTTCATGCTTTACCTCGGTTTGCGAATCAAGCTCTGTTTTCTCTGTTTTCTTTTCTCGAAGGGAGGGAGAGGTCTTGTAGATCATCTCTCAGTGGCCGTAGGCTACGTTTCGTGGTCGTAGGCCATTTTGCCCGTTTGGAGTCTGGTTTCCGATTTTTCGTAGCCATTGGCCGTATGCCTTGGTTCGGGACCGCTTAACCACCTCTGTTTGCTCCGGTTTTTGGAATGCATCTTATTTGCTCCCTTTTGAGGGACACTGTGGCTCGAGAGACCAACTTCGTGGTCTAACACCACTTTCGGTGCCTAACAGTCAGTTTTCGGGGCCTCGGGCTGCGCGTTTCGGCCTCCGAACCTTCATTTTGCATCGGTTTGGGCTCATTTTTGGTGGAGACCTTATTTTCACTGCTAAGGAGGTCATAGAAGGGTGGGAGGCCAGTAATTGTTCTGACAACCTGTTTTATTCCTCCATCGCCCTCCGTCGCCCGTTTTTCCCACTTGAAAGCCAATGTTGACCACCCTAAGGCCACTTTTTCTTGCCCCAAACCACATATTTGTGTTGTACACACCTGGGAGGCCACCAATATCATATGGTCGGCCAGCAATTGTGTGTGACCCTTTTGAACCCCTCCTAAAAGTGGCCTTTTCTCTCTCCTGGTTCATTCTCTCCAGTTTTTGACCACATGGTTGTGTTGTGCACACATGAGAGGCCTTCTTTTTGGTATGGCCGGCCATTAACCTTCATTGACCCTTTTGACCCTTGGCCGACCGGCCATGGGGAAGGCCGACCGGCCACCTAAACCCTAGGAAACAGGCCGGCCATGATCCTCTCTCCAGGTACTTTACAAAAATGCCCTCTGTTTCCCTCCAGATTTTGTATCCGGGGGGGCCAACTTTTGGGGAGAAACTTGAATTTCATTCCCCCCCTTTTTTTTCCCCCCTCTTTTGCTTATATATCCAGGCCCTCCAGCTCCCATTTGAGGGGTTAGAAAGTTTGGTTTAAGCCTCCTACATTGTATCTCTCTCTCTCTCTACACTCCAACCCTCAAAACCTCTCAAATCCTACATCCATTCTACTCCATCTCCAAGCCAACCAATCCACACTCCATTCCAGCAGATTCAAGGCCATTTCTAGAGGTCAAGGGCTCCCAAACTTGATCCAAGAGTTGTTGAAGCATTGGTCTTCAAGGGTAAGTCTTCTATCCCTCTCTTTGGCCCTATTTTTGCTCAATATATTAGCTCCTCTTTCTTGCATATTTGGGCTCCGACCCTAACTGAAAATAGCATTATTTTGAGCTCCTTTTCATGTTTGTTTAAGGGCCTCTCCCTGTTTGAGGCTTCCTTTTTACACTTTCTTCTTTACCTCTCTTGTATGCCTCTTTCTAGCATAGTATTTTAGGCCTATTTTTAAACTGTTTTGAGCTTGGTTATAAACTGTAAAGTGGCTTATTTTGAGCCCTTATTCAATATTGTTGAAGGGATCTTCACTGTTTGAGGCTTCCTTTTGTCACTTGCGTCTTTATCCCTCTTTTGGCCTTATTTTTGCATGTTTTGTTAGCCCATTGTGCTTGTATTTTTGGGCTCTATTCTGAACTGTAAATAGCCTTATTTTGACCCCCTATTCATGTTTTATCAAGGGACTTTTGCTTTTTGAAGCTCCCTTTTTACTCTTTGTGTTTAAACCTCTTTTTAGGCCTTATTTTGCATAGTATTTTAAACTTGCATGTGCACTGTTTTGGGTTTGGTCACTAACTGTAAAATATCATGTTTTGGGCCCCTCTTCAACTTTGTTGAAGGGCCCTCCTCTGTTTGAGACCAGAAACCATCACTTGCTTCTTTGTCTCCCTTTTGGCCCATTTCTTGCACAATAGTTTAGCCATACTTGTGTTTGTTTTCGTGGCTTGTTGTAAACTGTAAAGTGCTTCATTTTGAGCCTCTCTTCAACTTTGTTCAAGGGCTCTTGGCCATTTAGGGCCAGAAGATGCTACTTGATTCATTATCTCTCTTACGGGGCCATTTTTGCATGCTAACTTAGCCCTATTTGTGTTCACTTTTTGGCCTTTCTTAAAACTGAAAATATGCATGTTTTGGGACTGCCTTGATTCTGTCCTTACACTTCATTTTCAAATAATGCATGCTTTGTATAGCTATAGGCCATTGCGTGTGCCTAGTTTTGCGTTTCGGGTCTCATTTCATGCATCGAGTACCATATTGTCATGTTTCGGGGCTGTTTTGCATCATATTTTGGTACTGAAATTTGCATGCCTGTATGCCATATTCCATGCCCTGCCATGTTTTGTTAGAGTGGCATTTGTGCCTTAGGTTCAGTCCTCGATTTGCGTGCGCGTGTGCACGCATCTCGAGTGTCTCATTTTCATCCAATGGCTACTGATTTGAGTGTGGCCGAGATCCACTCATGTTGGTGTAAGTCCATTGTGCATTGTGTATGCCATTTCATTTCATAGCATTGCGTATGCTAGGTTGTATGTTAGCGCATTGTGTATGCCATGTTATCTCGTGCATCTTGTATGCCATTTCATAGCGTTGTGCATGCTAGGTTGTATATTAGTTGCATTCATGCATGTCATGCATATTGCATTGTGTTTGGGATAAGAGTTAGCCTGAGCACGGGAAACGAGGGGCGTTTCGTACTCCGAGTGACGGAACGTGTCTCAATCCCTCGGTCGCCGATACTGCGGATTATCCATGATGGAGTCTAGGCCTTGTTGTGTCCATATGTGCATTCATTTCATATTGAGTCGTGCAATTCGACTCCTCGGCTATCATGCATCGAGATGCGTGATTGGTGGCACGAGGATCGAGGACTACACTCCCTGAAGGGTAGTCATGCATACATATGTGAAAATACTTTGTCATGCCCCTTTCTTGCTCTCTGTTATAGCAAATCAAGAATCAGCAGCCTTCCGAAGCTTGGCACGCATCCGGAGAATAATTGCAAACAGAGGCTAATTGGGGCATCGCAGTGAATTTCCGCACAAGGCAACTCAAGCATGTATCATCCATCATCCGGAGCAGAGTTGAGACAGTCTCTGGCTTGCATGCCAATTTATTGCTTTCCTAATTTAATTTGTTAATTAATTAGGGTTTTGTACATATTTGGACTGTAATATTCATTCTGGACTGTATATTATTTATTTGGACCCTCTACGCAAGGGCAATGTTGTAATAAGTGTGCATGTGTGTGATGTATGTCTTCCAACCCCACGTCTTTCTCCCTTTTATTTACCCGCTTATGATGGTTATATTAGGGCATGTTTCAATTAGCATACAGTATGATAGCATGTTTGCATTCATTTCATCTGTCTTGCATGCACCGGGCTCGGCGCATCATACTAACTGCATTGTATTTTCAATTCCAAGTTGAATACATGTTAGCTGTAGCATTTCATATGTCATGTCTAGAATAGCCGAGCCTGCTATAGTTGTATTTTTGCATGTGTTGCATTAGGCATTTCTGCATAATTAGGATCATGCATGGATTTCTAATTAGCTTCTGTTTTGGCTTGGAGTACTCGGTAAGTTTTATGCTTTAGCATCCTTGCATGCGTATGAGTGACTGCCATGAATAGCATGCTTACCATGAGGCTATATGCTTATGTGATATAACTGCCTGAATGCCTGTGGGTGAAGGTTGGGTTATTTGAATTGGAACAATTCATCAAATGTGTGTTTTAAGCCCACTAGATAGTGGCAAAATCATGTTTTTCTAAGCCCACCCGAGGGTGACAAATCCACGTCTTAGCCTACTTGCGGGTAGCACCATCAAACCACTTTAAAAAAATAAACATGAAATGTTTTGTTCCAATTCAGACGATCCAGTCTATACTTGTATGATGTGCGCATCACATAGTAAATCTAGGCTGATAACCGGAATAAGAACACATAATGTTTTCAAAAATAGATATCATGGCTAGTAGAGGCCGATCTTTGATCGGGCGAGCGGGGGTGCTCACGAAGTGACCTTCCCCAATCGTACCCAAGTTCCCGAGCCGAGGCAACTTTGGTGATGATGGACACGTGGCCTTAGGCACGAGTCAGGGTTTCCTAAATTTTCCAAAAATAAAATATTTAGGTGGCGACTCTGTATCTGGCAAAGCAGTCCATGTTTGGCACTTCTTTCAAAATCTGTTTTCTCAAAATGATTTGCCGGATTTGGACTCTTTGGTTCAGATTTAGAACCGTGACAATTTGAGAGTTCGAACTGTAGTGAACCCCAAATGAACAGAACGGGACTCATCCCTCCCGGGGCGTTCGGGGACGTCTACAGTATATAAACAAGTATCATATATATGAGCAGTCAATACATAAATTTGATGTATTATTCCAACCGTCATATTCGATGACGTAATCAGTTGATTAGTCTTAATTCGCCTAATCATTATGCATTGTCTACAACAATCAAGACTATCCTCCACCGATAGCCCAAAGCAATTTATTTCTAAACAGATAATAAATGCATCAACAATAATTTGACAACAATTTCATAAGTGAGCGATTAATAAATCCAACTCCACCATTCCCTCTTATAATGAGCCAATTTCATTATTTCCAATTCAATTCCATATTTCCATAACATTTCCAAATTAATTATATAAGTTAATTCATACAACAATTTAGGGCTTTCTCCCCATTTTCTCTACAATGACCCAAAGGTCCCATATATCATCAACAACATCAATACCATCATTTTAGGACCCAAGATACACATTTATGAGTCAAAATAACCAAATCCCTCTTTATTCATTTTGAAACCCTAACACCCAAAATTACCCAACTTCAACATTACATCAAAATAACCAATAGTTTATGTCAAAGACCATAAAAATGAGTAGTTATCCCTATCTCAAATTTGGAGCCCAAATGAGAAGATGAATAAATTTGAAAGTGCTCCAAACCCCAATATTTTCGGATCCAAATGTAGCCCTGAACAAGCTCCACACTTTTTACAAAGGCCCAAGGATAGAAGATCACTCCTACTAGATCAAACCCTAGAGAGAAGTTGGAGTTTTAGAGTGAGGTACTCTCCAATGGAGGTTTTGAAAAAGTAGGAGAGAGGAAGAAAGTCAAAAAGTGATTCAAAATGTCACTTTTCGGACTGATATAAAAGTCGCCCCGCTCGAGCGTGGAACTCCCCGCTCGAGCGTCAGACACAAACTCACGCTCGAGCATAAAAAGCACCGCTCGAGCGTCGATTGCACACTTCCAGAAGTTTTGCAGACCATGGTCCCTGCTTGAGCGTCAGACTCCCCGCTCGAGCAGAGGAACAAAAACGAAAGGTCCCGCTCGAGCGTACAATGACCTGCAGAGAAAATACTAGGAGATGAATATTCACGCTCGAGCGTCAAAACGCCTGCTCAAGCGGATAAGCGACAACAAAGGGCCCGCTCGAGCATCAAAAGCCCCGCTCGAGCGTGAAGGCCAAAATCTAGGCATCAACTTTTGGTTTCTAAGCACAACCAACCTGTTCCAAACCTGCCCAACACAATCCAACCCAAGACTCAAATACAAAGAGTAAAGGATGAAAATGAGAATAAGACAACAACATAACCACGGAACCAAATCCGGAATACAATAAACAAAAGAAGGGAAAATCGGGATCGCTATAACATATGGTTCCTGTTGGATCCAGCCATCATTTTTTGCCAAAAAAACATTTTTAGTTTTGTGTGTGCCTGAAAGAAAAACATTTTTAGTTTTGTGTGTGCCTGAAAGTGTGTGGGGGGGGGGGGGGGGGGGGGGGGGGGGGGGGTGTTACAAAATTTATCAAACATGTAATAGACAAGAATGATAGGATACCATATCTTCTGAATATAAACCAATTTATATATACATATATAAACCAAAAATTGAAAATTTCACTAAATTCTTTTCATAAAATTCATAAATTGTGATTCAAAAGAACCTTACGGATTTAAAAATGTTTCATTAATTTTATTTTGTCCTAACAATTGAACATACCAACAAAAAACACAATATTGATGCTTGAATTGCATTTCGAAATTTAAGCAGTGCAGGCTACCAGTGTCCATATCAAAAGGAGTTTATCGATTCCGATTATATTCAACCGAAAGGGAACCAAAAGTCAGTTCTCCCATGGTCAAAACAATTATAAACCCGAAATTTAAATTGCAAATCATGAAAATTCCATGAAGCTCAATGCAATTTCAATCAAAGTAAACCAATAAACAGTAATTTAAAACATATTTATGGTATCGTAATTAACAATACAAAGAAAATCAAGATCTGTGTGATAAACTGAGAGAAAATTCAATTTAGTTAAATACAATAACCGATATATACAATTCATTATTAATGAATCAAGTAAAAGATTTTTTTTTTTTTTTTTTTGAACTGGAAATCAAGTAAAAGATCGGACAGAGAAATGGAAATAAACGATTTCGGTACCCAATGAGGAGCAGTTGTAGACAACTAAGGGCAATAGGAAATCTCTACAAAAATTCTTCAACATCCATTCTTGCTCCCCTTTTTTTCTTCATACAAACTAAAAAGTGAAGGATCAATAGCAGCATTAAAGATTATGAAACTCCTTAATCTCTAACAATATAATAAATGCATATTGGACCAGGTCAGATTATTTATTTTCCTATAAACTGTCATTGGCCATTTTTATTTGACAATCATGTTGTTGGTTAGAAAAATTAACCATTCAAAAGTTTAAATATTGTATTTGATTGGCTAAACATTTTAAAGAGATTCTACAAAATAAATTTCACTGAACTTCAACTGTCCAAGAAAAAAATTTCTGTTACCGATATTTACACCAGAATTGAAGCTCTTCGACCTCAACTCTGTTCTTCATGATAGTTTTGAAACACTCAGATGCGGGCATACATCCCCAATAATCATCTTGCTAGCTAAACACATAAATATCAACTCGTAACCATGTCAAGAATTCAAGAAAACTCGTTGAGAAAATGTCAAATTGAGAGAAGGGGGGGGGGGGGGGGGGGGGGGGGAAACGCAAGCAGAGAATGGAAACAGCAGCCAAAAAGAAGGATACTTTATAATGTACACAAGTCCTCTAGTAATGAAATCTGCAAACATCATCCCTATGCCTGAGTGCCCGCCAAAATTCCTAGATAAACAAACATACAAACATATATGAATTTTCACAAAGTTGATATATACAAATGGATTACAACAACAATAATTTCAATTTTTTAAAAGCAAATAAATAATTGAATCATACCCGTTATAATATAGAAAAATAAAAGCCAAAAAACAATCACGCCAACAATTTGATAGATTAATAATTCGACGGAAATTTATTATTTATTATATATGGTATAATAAATTATTATTATTATTTTTTATTATTTATTATAATAATAAATTGTTAATAATTTATTAAATTATTATTTATTATAATAATTTATTATTAAATTATAGAGGACTTGTGTATATTATTATAATTGTTAATTATTAATATAATAAATTGTTTATTATTATTAAATTGTAATAATAAATTATTATTAAATTGTTGTATAAATATTATTATTAAATTGTAATAAATTATTATTACAATTTAATAAATTATTTAATAATAATTAAATTTTAAAATTTAATAACAATTTACTACAATTTATTATTATTAAATTATAATAATTTATTAAATTGTAAATAAATTTTAATAAATTGTAATAATTTATACAATTTATTACAATTGTAATAATTTAAATTTATTACATTTGTTATATTTATTACATTTACAAATGTAATCAATATAATTATAACTTAATAAACATAAATGTAATAAGGGAGATTTACCAATAAATCCCAAAATTTGAACTTATGCACCAATTGGTCCCATTTTTATTCTATTAAACCATTTAGTCCCATTTAATTGTGAAGGACATAATTACCCTCATCTAACCGTAAGACACACACAGGGGCTGGCATGGGCTCTTTCTCCTATCACACAGATACACACATACATTGTGAGGGGCACACACACAGATACACACACACAGATACACACATACATTGTGAGGGGCAGACACACACACACACACAGATACACACACATACACAGATACACACATACATTGTGAGGGCAGACACACACACACACACAGATACACACATACATTGTGAGGGCAGACACACACACACACACAGATACACACAGGGACGCCGTTGCTGACCGATCTAATCTTCCTGAGCCGTCGGTTCGTGCGTCGCCCGCCGAGCCTCCGCGGCAGTCGGAGAATGATGCGCGAGCCGGAGTTGAGGGTAAGAGAGGCGGCGGTGGAGCAGATCGAAGAGAGGCAGAGCGATTGGGTGTACTGGAAGACACAGAAGACACCATTAACGCACACACCCAGCAGCAGCCTCAGCATCTCAGCATCTTTATACTCACACAAGCAGATCAAATACATCGGATCGTTGATTCCACCGCCTCGATCCTTCGAGAATGGAAACCGAGGGTACGAATTGATGACCGCTTGATCGAGCCCTCTTATGGAGACCCATTCTGCAACACATCTCTCTCATGGTGACCCACCGCCTCACTCATCTCTCTCATGGAGACCCATTCTGCAACACACACACACGCAAATCTCTGAGGGTGTGCCACACCGGAATGAAAGTGGGACCAAATCAGTGAACCAAAAATGACAGTTTGTAAATCAATGAAAGGGCACTCTCGTCCACAGAGTAAAACAAAAAAGAAAAAAAAAAACAAAAAGGACCAAATCAATACACCAGCAGGACTATTTGGTATAATAGAATAAAAGTGGGACTATTTGGTATAACAGTTTGTAAAATAGGATTTATTGGTAAATTTACCATGTAATAATTGTAATTATTAATTTATTACATTTGATACATTTACAACTTATTACATGTATTAAATTATTACAATTTATACAATTAATAATAAATTGTATACAATTTATAAATTTAATAATAATAAATTATTAAATAAATTATTATTAAATTGTAATAAATTGTTAATAATTTATCCAATTTATAATAAATTATTTATTATAGAGGATTTGTGTATTAGTCAACAGATAGATATAAATTTGAATAGATAGTCAATAGAAAGTCAAACAGATAAAAAAGTCTAAAAATTGAAAACAAAATGTTTTCTAAGACTTTTCAACAAACTATTTCACAAAGTGTGAACCTTTTATTAGCAAAAAATATCTCTTGGACCTAAATGTCTTATACCCTCCTTAGATTGGATTTATTACCAATTAACCCCAATAATAATTTGGTGATCAAATTTTGGTATTAAATTTTTAGGGTTGAAATAAAATAAAATTCTTATGGATAAAACAAAGTGACATAAAATGAATATTTTAGAGATTATACACGTCTTTTATTAATATTTTGTTATATTTAATAAACAATATCATAATGAGTCATAACTGACACTATATATAATTAAGTCATAATTAATATTATAATAAATTATAACTAAAAATTACAAAAATTATAGCTAAAAACAAAATAAGTGTGTATGATCACTACAAGAATTTACACATTTGGCGACCACTTTTGCCGACCAAAAAAATTTTGGTCGCAAAAAAATGACATTTGGCGACCAAATATTAATTAGTCGCGAATGATCAATATTTTTGGCGACCAAATATGAGTTGGTCGCAGAAGGTCACATTTTGGCGACCAAAAATGAGTTAGTCGCAGAAATTGGTATGCTTTTGGCGACCAACTACAAATTTGGTCGCGGAATGTCACATTTTGCCGACCAAAAATAAATTAGTCGCGAAATGAGTATTTTTAGCAACAAATATTTTAGTCGCCGTTGATTAAGATTTGGCGACTAAAGAAGTTTGTCGGCAAAGGTACTTTTTCTGCGACTAATCTGGTCTTTCAGTCGCCAAAAGTTTAGGAGGCAAATTTGAAAGTCTGTCCAGGCAGGAATTGAATTTTTTCTGCGACAAAAAAATTTGGTCGCTATTTTTAAAACGACGTCGTTTTGTACTAGGAAAATAGAAAAAAAAAAAAGAGAAAAAAAGAAAGAAAACAAAGCCCTAATCTCTTCTTTATCCAGCCCGCTCTCTGTGTATGTTGGTCTGCCCTCTCTCTCTCTCTCTGTGTTCTCTCTCTCAATCAATCGGTGCCCACTCTATGTAGCTCACCGAAGTCCCTCACCACCATTGCTCACGTCCGTCGCACATCGCCACCGCCGGAAATCGCCATCGCCCTCTGTCTAATGGACTCCTCATTTCTAGAAGATCCTCACCCAATCTCACCTCATCTCAGACCAACGTCGCACGCCACTACTAGCGCCACTGCCGCCGCCGCATCCCCTCGGTTTGTCTGTCTCTCTCTCTCTGTTTCTCGCTCTCTCCCTCTCTACCCTTTGCCCTCGGTCTCTCTGTCTCTGTATATATATATATATATATATAATGCGGTGATCATCCGTACGGAGACAGGGATTTGAGCCCTGATTGATGATTTTGAAGAGGTTTGTCATGATTTTGCGGTATGATTTTGATTTTGAGGTATGATTTTGATTTTGAAGAGGGTTTTTCGCCATCTGGGCCGTGGTTCAATCCCCTGTTCGGTTCGAATCTCAGTAAGTTTGAGTTCAGTTCTGTGTTTTTTAAGTGATGTGGATGATGGCTAATTGAAATGGGATAATTTGATTTTTCTTTGTTGTTTCACAGTTTCAATCTGCAAACATGCATGCCAATCACTTGCTTCTCGAAGAGCCTATCAGGATGGCCTCCATTCTCGAGCCATCTAGAGCCGTAAGTTCCATTTTTTTCTTCTTCTCAATTTCAATGTCGATCTATACATCTTTGTGTATGTATATATATATATATATATGATTGTGACTTTGATTTGGAACTTGTACGATGTTTATTGATTTCACAGAATTTCTTCCCCGCAACGACAAAGATCGTTGGGACTTTGGGCCCCAGGTCTCGATCTGTCGAGGTCATCTCTGGTTGCCTTAAAGCTGGAATGTCTGGTATTATAAATTTTCTCTGTAAATATTTGTATTTATGTGTTACAATTGTTGCATATCTTTGATCTTGTGTGGAACAGGGTTTTGATTTTACTTTGAAGTTTGGGGGATTTGAGTAATGATTTGTGAATGTGTGGTTTGCAGTGGCTCGATTCGACTTTTCGTTGGGGGATCCTGAGTATCACCAAGAGACTTTGGAAAACTTGAGGGCTGCTGTGAAGACCACTTATAAGCTTTGTGCTGTATGTGTTTATATATATGGGGTTTTTATTAATTGAAGTTTGTTACATTCTTGATCTACAATCATTTATGCTTAGTTTGTTTGCATGGAAAACGTTTTGTACGAAAAACTTTTTCCTATGTTTGTTGGTGGTGGTGGGATGAAGGTGGCGGCTGCGGTGATGGTTGGCGGTGACCGTAGTGATGTTGGTGTGGCGGCGGCGGTGGTAGAGCGGAGAAACTTTTATCACATTTTAAAATTGAAAAATATTTTCATGTTTGTTTTTTATTGACCATGAATATTTTTTTGTTGACTTTCGTATTTATTATACCAAACATCAGAAAATAGTTTTGGAAACAGTTTTTTGCCCAGTTTAAGAACCAGTTTTGATTCTTGTTTTTCCTATTCAGATTGGTGTTGTATATATTTTCATGATTCAATTCGATCCCAAATATCCATCTATTTACTTTTTGCCTACTACCCTTTTTCGATTGAATCTTTTGTACAGTTGATGATTCGAGATCTATACATGCCTCTGGATATAGTGATTATGGTTTGAGTGTTCATGGTTCATCCCCTTTAAAGCCCCCTTTTTTTTTGTTCAGTATTTTTAGTAATTATTCTATTTCTGAGGGGAAGACCCATGTCCAGTTTTACAAGATAAGATCTCAACTCAGATTCAATCAATAGATTTATTTATTTATTGAAAAAAGATCGGTATGATTGCATGATTTGATTTAAAAAAAAATTTACTTATCAAAAAATATATTTAATGGGATTCTTTGGTTAAATCATTAAATGTTCCAACTTCCGACTAAGTCAACCAAACTGGTGGATTCTTTGGTTTGTGGTTGGACTAGTTCAACCAACTGGTTCAGTTCTCTGATGACACTAGGCTTGTTTATTAATGGGATCTTGCGCTTTCAGTGATAGGATTTTTTTTGGTTACCTTTAGAAAATGTTAACAATCTCTACAATTGGTTTTCGAAAAATTCCGTTAATATTAGATATTGATGAGAAGGATTATGAACTTTTAAAATTATTAATCTATTGCCTTTCACTGCTTATGCTATTCTAGTGATGGGGCATCATATACTTGGCAATGATTAATGGATTTTGTCCAAAACTTCTGCCACTCGCTTTGATGCTCACCAAATTATTTATATGGTTGGTAATTGTTGAGTAAATTTGTTCCAGCTTGAGAACCCAGTGATTGAAGATGAAGATGATGAGGATGATGACGATGAAGATGATGACAAAGATGAAGATGATGTTGAAGGCAAGTGTACAGACAACACTAAATTTGGCTTTATGTTTTCTACTCATAGCAAGTCATTATATTGAAATCTATTATATGGCATATATGGTTTTGGTTTTTGTCCCCTTCATGTATCTTAGTGGCATTGTGTTGGTAGGTAATTTTTAATTGCCTTTTCTTTTTTGTTGGTGTGGTCATTGTTGAACGTTAGGAATTATGGGGCCCATTCTACATGGAATCTTGAATTTGGAGCACCTCTTTTGGGATGGTTTGCATGGGAAGTCCTTTGTTAAGAGGCCTTCTAATAAAAAGCCCTTGTGTTTAAAATTTTCTTAGAAAATATTATTATTTTTGCTTGAGCTGCTTCATGGTGTAATATTCATCTTGACTTGACAGAGTATAATTTATTTGGACTGTTAGTGAGAAATACATTTCTCTTGTTTTTGTTTTGTTTGGTTAAATCATAAGTGACCATAATGTTATTTATTTGTTGCGATCAATATCATGTTTTTATCATAATTAGACCTGCTAACAAGGCCATCACACATCACACAACTGGTCAATTTTGTCGAATCAACTAATTTTCTGATTGCATTCACGTAATCTCAATTTTAATTATGTCAACAATTTTCGAATCAACTAATTTCTGATTGCATTAGACCTGCTAACAATTTATAGAGAAATTCCTGTCATTATTCTTTTTCTTTTATTGAAGACTATTAGTCTATTATATTTCTACGCATCCTTGATCATGTTAAATTTATTTCCTCATCTTCAAATTCTTCAAATTCCTCACTAGCTTTTGGCCTTTTATCATTCTGCAGGTTACAAACAGTCGAGGAGATGTTCTCCAATGTAGTCATTACATGCCTGTTGTTCGTCGAGAAGGAAAGGCTTTGCCTTGTGTATTCTATTGCCATGGAAACAGGTTAGAAAATAAATGTGGATGAGTAGAGATTGTTCTTATAGAAAAAGTAAGGATAGTATATGGAATATCAAAGGTCTGTCTAATATTTTTTCTAAAAATATAGGTCCTTTACTTGCTTTCTGTCATAGTATGGATGAGTATTAAGCTGGTAGATAGTTGAATTCAGTGTTGACTTGGGTTTCTATTTTGCATATCGATTAATAGACTAAATTGAGCTGGTGAACTTAGAGGGAATTATGCATCTAATTAAAATTATCTTTTTGTTTATTTATTTATTTTTTACCTTGACTAGTGTTGATTTGGGGTTTGACTGAATTTTATTGGTTGGATTGGAAATTGGGTTTCTTTACCTACTCCTCGAAAATCATCAGCAAATTAGGTCGTTTGGGTACACTTTTGTTGCAGTTATGATAAGAGTGGTGTGCTTAGTAAAAATATGTGTGGCAACTCATGTACCTGCATCACCGTGTCTTGAGGTATTTCAAAAAAAATTACCACAATTAATTTTCTCAATTAGCACATAGTTGCATGTAACTTCTTTGAACATGTAGACTTGAGGGAGCAGCTATTAGAAAAACGAAACAGATGTAAATGAAATGAGGTGTAATGTGATGAAAAGAATATAAATGACTTTTTTATTTTTTTTATAAGAATGGATATAAATGGCCTTGAGGCCATTTATTGGGGCTACTTATAATTTTTATTTATTATGAGAATTTGTGCCAAAGTATTCGGTGTAGCTACTTACATTTTATAAGGCAAAAATACATTAAATAAGCTGAAAAAGTTGATTATTGAAAAGTTGAGAGAAGGATGCTTTTAGTTTCTTCGTTATGATGATTAGCTTTCAACTTACGAGAACCTATACTAAACAGACCCCTTATAGGTAGAGACATAATGATGAAACCAATTTAGGAATTGGATTCCACAAGAGAGAAAATGCTGAAATTAGGGATAAAGAGCACTTAGCTCAATAGATACAATCTCAAAATGTCACAAACTGATTATAATAAGCCTAAACCGCCTACTTGTAGACTAAAGACCCAACTAAGCACTTATGGTTGGCTCATGCACAGCTGGCCACAACTACTTCTTCAGGAAGAGCTGCAAAGGCAAAGACTGGCACACCATGAGGAGGCAGAGGAAAAATCATACTGAAACAGCCATGGGTGAACTTGTGTCTTAAAGAGAATGAATATACTTTGTATTGAATCGAATCAATTGTTACAGGATGAAATTATATTTATACACTTCAATGACTCTTAACCATAACTACCTAACCTTGAATCTAACTACTAAACCATAGTTAACACTGGACAGTTAATCTGTAACAAACTAACAACCTATAACAAAATAACAACCTATACAGCTGGATATTACACATGTGTGACTTATGCTATAGATGGAACTGTTGTAGCTTGCTCTGTATCTGTTGCAGGTTTTGCAGATTGCTGTGACTTATCATGTCTAATCTTCTATCTTCCGTTGGTAATATTATCTAAAAACTAAATAAAGTAGATGCTGGTGGGAATTTTAGTGGGTAGTGCCCTCTGATGCTCATAATGATTTTTTTTTTTTAATAAGCAATGCAATATGCTCATGATGAAATTAGTTTACTTATCAATTAAAAGTACTTGTTTCCAAAAATGTGAGACCATTAAAATTATCCGCAATAAATACAGAAAAATACAGAAATTTGAACATAGTGTGATGCTCTAAGAATGTTCATAGAAGTGTCTATAGTGTCGCTAATGGTGAAATCACATGATTATCCTTCTGTTGTGCCACAAGTCTCTAAAGTGGGTTCATCAGTTATAGGCTTCACAAATTTTCTCTTTGTTTAGACTCTTACATGTTGAATGAGAATCTTGAAATGGTATGGATCTCAACACCATTTTATGAATAAGGTTGAATTAAACCATCAAGAGTAAGTGACCAACCAATTGACTTGTCAACTAATAGATCATGCATTCAAGTTTATTGAGCTAGGCATATTCCTTATTTTTAACAAGGAGGTTGATGACTCTGCTTCCGAAAACATACAACTTTTCTCATAACTCCTCCCATCTTCCTTGTTTTAGGAGAAAAAAAAGAACAATTTGTAAGTTGTATTTAGCTTTTTGGCTTGTATATATTCCATTGCTGCACTGTAATTTATATATTTGATTTTGATTGACTTATCTATCTTGTAGGTTCCTGCACGAGCTGTAGCAGCAGCAGCTGTTGCTCGTGCTCTTGCTGGACTACCTCCTCATCAGAGGTATAGTCTTCCATCAAGCTCTGAAGAGTTGAGTTCGATATATGGAAGCAAGCCCCATGGTCAAGTAGTGGAGGAGCTTGAGGAAGAATTTTACGAAGAGGTTTTCCTTGCTCATGATTGTCAATTTGGTTTCAGCAAGTGGCATGCTTATGTCCTATACTGTCTTTTGATTTATTGATTTTTAGTTGATTAGATAGGTAATTGATTCATATGACCAAGTTCTTTTTAGTTATTGCAAAGAGTGCTAATGTTTTCTTTACCTAAAGGTGCCAGCTAGCTTACCTGGTAATGTTAATATCTCTTTGTAGTTGTACCAGGGACCTGGGATCCGATCCTGTTTTCATCTGGGTTGGGTGGGGTTATGGGTAGGCTCCTCTGGCAATACACACCAAAAAAAAGCATATATACTTGCTGTTTTTACCTGTGTTAGTTCGCAATATGTTTAGCATTCTTCTTGTCAGCCACCTGTTTCAAAACTTCAAGAAAGAAACCTCTTCTGTTCATAAGACCTTTAAATCCACAACATGGAATTATTATCATCAGACCTTTGTGCAGCTTGGTGCTTTACACTTCTCCTTTGGCTTGTGATGCACACTGCACACGACAATGTTAATTGTATAAAATGGAGTTATGGGTGCATGCTTGTGTCATAGTAGAATGCAGCCCATGTAGTTTGTACCAGCTCTTCTTATAGTGAAGACTGAAGATCAACTACTAAGAAAGATTCTGTTATGAGCATTTAATCCTATGCTGCCTGGGCCGTTGTTGCTACAAATTTTGGAGAAAGGAAAGCGATCTTCCAAAAGTATTGACTTACCCTTCATGTAGCATAAATTTTTGGTTTTATTTTGTCTATTTATTTAGACGATTGGAAGAGTTTTTATTTTCCATTATTGCGTAGTTGGATGGGGATCCACATCAACTTAAAGTGGTCACATTCTTGTCAGTAGTCACATCAACACTAAGTATCATGACGAGATGAGTATGATGTCTTGACGCATGAGCAAGGGGATGCCTAGGTTGGGCCTTAGAGTAGAGAATACCCAAGTCTGAGGCATGAGAAGGCTTCCTTTTAGCTGATTTAAAGTGTGTGATGTCTGTTCTCTCCCTCCCTCACAGCTTATTCTTCTTCCTTTTTTTTACTAGTGTCAATGGGAATTGAGCCTTGGCGTCACTACACAATAGCTCTCATATTACCCTTCAACTTTGATTTGAAAGCAGTGGGCTATTTATTATTATTATTTTTTATTAGTTTTAGACCAAGACACACTTCTAATGCATGGGGGACACACATGTCCATTGCTTACACACACACACACACGAAACACAGTATAAGTAACTTAACCAATACAATGGTAAAAAGAAAAAAGAAAGTAACAATTTATACCTATTAATCCTCTTCCTTTAAACTTTAGAATATAGTGTTGTGTTACAATTTTTATTATCTTTGAATAAAATATTAATATATATGACATATAATAAATATATAAAATCATATATTTAGTGCATGTCCCTCGTGTCTTGCATTTTTTGAAAATTGATGTGTTGGTGTGTTCGTGCTTCTTAGATTGGATTGCATTTGTTGTTCAACATTCTTGTTGTTTTCATTTTTTTCTTGATACGAGTGTTTCAATGCTTTATAGGTGGTTGATGCTTATGCGTTGATTAGGGATGTTTCTGGTCTTGCTGAAAAGATACAAAGCTTCTTTATGCAGGAGGTTCTGTCAGTAACCCATTCTGTCTTGAAAAATATTTTGCAGGAGGTATGCTGCTGCATTCTATTATCAATTGAATTCATTACTGAAGTAGCTGGAGATAAACAAAGTGAAAAGAAACAAGATACTTGCATATCATTGTGTTTGTGTGTTGGTTTGGACTTCTTTGGGCCAGGTGTCAGTCTGTAGATTTCCTTAAGAACAAAAGAAAGAAAAGTGTATCCCGTCCCTCATCGCATAGTTGTCTCACTTTAGTGGGTCTTATAACTCTCCAGTCATCTTAGTGTTATGCCCTTCTGGAGGTAGTGCATGAGTTTGGACTTATTTTTGTTCCGATATGGTTTCTCTCTGTTTCTTTTATACTTCTTTAAGATCAAAGGACAGAAAAGTGTATTCGGCCCACATCCAGTAGTTGTCCCACCCTAGTGAGCCAATAAGTCTCCATCACTCTTTCGTGAGTCAGGCCCTTTTGGAGATAGTTTGTGGGTTTGGACTTCTTTGGCCTAGGCATGGTTTGTGTGTTACATTTCCTTAAGATCAATAGAACCAAGTATATCATTATGTTTATCATTTTGATGCCACTGTATTACATGCAAAATTATAACCTTGAGTCATCTACAAGTGATGATCACCGTAAATGGAAATGGTAGAAGCGGAATATATGAATTATTTAATTATGTGAGCATATAGCCCTTGATAGAGTGGATAATTAAATAATGGTTGAATGACACACACACACACGCAGACACTTTTTCATTGAACGACATTCTCACTGAGATACTATTTAAATTTGGCAGGACCTGGAACCTTCCAATATGCAAAGTAGTAGGTATTACTTTTATGTCTCTGCATACATTGTTTGGTTTTAGCATAAACCATGCTGGTTCTGATTTAGTTTTTAAATATCTTCCAGTTCCAGACTTACCTACAGTGATCTATGCCATCAAATACCTGAATCCAAGTTTAGGCAATGTTTATTGACAACACTAGCTGCCCTTTTTAAGTTGATGAGTTCATATCAAGCAGTCATGAGCTTTCAACTAGCGGATAAGGTAAAAACTATCGTCATCACTGTATTATGGGTCATTTGGTGTTAATTACTTTGTTTATATTGTAGATTGTGATTATATATATATATATACATACATTTCTACTTTGTCTACAAATTTTAAAATTCTCTTACTAAATCATTTGTTATCATTGGTACATATCAGTTCACTGTCTGTGTTGATTCAACTGATATTAAACATTTTCTAGCTATTGCTGCTTGTGAAATTTGGTGTTGTAATTGATCTGTATCATATCAGTCATGCTAGGAACACAGAGTTTTGTGTCCCATTCTGTGTTTGGTTTCTATTGGCAC
Source organism: Camellia sinensis (assembly GCF_055761805.1). NCBI lineage: Eukaryota > Viridiplantae > Streptophyta > Magnoliopsida > Ericales > Theaceae > Camellia > Camellia sinensis. The sequence goes on from NC_138974.1 coordinate 33,070,295, forward strand.
CTGTTTTTTTTTTGTGTATATTTCTCTTTTTTCCTGTAATGTAGACTCTGAACAGACTGGACTTTTGGTATCAGGTAATGACAAATCAGGAGGCAGTGGAGTGCATTACGAACATAAAGGATGCTAAAGCGGCTGCTAAGCACCTTACTTGTTGATAGCAAATATTAGTAGTTTTATTTGTTGATAGCTGCGCATGGATAACAAATAGTTATGTTTCAAATTGTTATGCTAGATGGATGTGACTTGTGAATGAAAACTTAGAATAGTTGTATTGTGTCGAATGTTAATGAATTATGTATTGTGATTGAATGTTAATGATTTAGTTAATTTGAATGATGCTTTAAAATTATAGGTTTATTATGATTTGAATGAATTATTAGGAATTACAGGTGTATTGTTTTCCTGTTTTGGCGACCAATTTATTAGTCGCGACAAATAAATAATTTTTTTTCGCAAAAAATGACAATTGCCGACCAAAAGTTTTGGTCGCAAAAAATACATCTATTGCCGACCAAAACAGCTCTTGGTCGTGGAAACTCACTTTTGCCGACCAAAAGTTTTGGTCGCGAAAAGTAACAAATGGCGACCAAAACCTTTTTTGGTCGCGGAATGTCACAATTGGCGACCAACCTTTTTTGGTCGCGGAATGTCACGATTGGCGACCAAAATTTTTTGGTCGCGGAATGTCACGATTGGCAACCAAAATTTTTGGTCGCGAAATGTGTCAATTGGCGACTAAGAAATTTGGTCGGCAAAAGGCGACTTTTCGCGACCAAAGTGTTTTAGCGACAAAAGAAATTAGTCGCGGTAATTAAATCGTTAGCGACCAAAAATTTAGTCGGCAAATCCAACTTTTGCCGACCAACCAAAATTTTGGTCGCGAATTACTTTTGCCGACCCTCAATTGGCGACCAAAGTAGCGACCAAAAAAATTGGTCGCGGATAACTTTTGCCGACCAAAAATAGACTTTTAGCGACCAATTTTTTTGTTGCTAAAAGTGTTAATTCTTGTAGTGGATAGAATTTTCTTTTAACTTATACATGATCCAACTATAATAACTTTGGGTGATCTCACTATTTTTTTTTCTCACCAAACATACTCTCAATTTTGTTTTCATTATGTAACTTTTACGTGTTGGAACAATTTTCTGTATAAATAAAATAATTTGAAATAAATTCAAACAAAATAAATAAATAACATATCAGATTTATTTATCGAACCGAATTAAAATTAAGACCAAGTCGAGTGTGTGACACTCTGTCCTTAAAACAGATTTGCTCCGCTACGGTGCTTACGGTTGAGTGGCGTCTATCTCCCAGGATACAATGATCTTCACAAATTTGTATAAGCACTTCAAACAAATTTGTTCGGCGAACCAAACCTGTATTCTAATACTCTCTTTATTTAATTCTAAAACTAGAATGTAGAATAATGCAAACAAAAATAGTTTGGACAGTAAGACATTAATTTTAAACTGTTTTCGGATAGGAAATTGGATCCCCAAGACTGCTGGATTTATGGAGTATTTATAGACAAAATCAACAGACCTGAATAGGTGCAATATGAAAATGAACAGGTGCACCACTGTTTTGAATAGATTTGATTCAAATGAACAGGTGCACTAATGTCAAACAATTTTGACCGTTTGCCATTTGAATGTTGTATTCAAACTTTTGAAAACTGTTCCGTTTGTAACTGTTGGAACAAAAATCTATTAATTAAACTATTTAAAATATATATATATATATATATATTAAACTATTTGAATATATATATATATATATATTAAACTATTTAAATAGTTTAATAAATAAAAGAAGATGTATAAACTTTAAGAAACCATTTAGGAATATAAAATTTGAATATAGAATTAAACTAAATTCCCACAATCACAAACTTTAGGAAACTACTTAGGAACCCAAAATTTGAATTTAGAATTAAATTAAATTCTCACAATAATTTTTATTGAAAAAAAAAATTCTAAAGAATTTTATTTAAAAAATTAATGTTAAATCCGAAAACGACGTCAACTTCTCATTCACTCATAAATGGTTTTGACGTTCCGTCTTCACCGTGTGACTTGCCACGCGGCAAGGAACACTTCACCTCTTGAAACCCACTCCAAAAAAATATTTAGAGTCCACTCAAATTTGGACTAAAAAATATGTCTATATTAAACCATTTTTCTAACATTACATAAATGGCAAAATTGCACCTCGTAAAAAGTCGAAAAAGAGGAGTGGTTGGTGAGGTGTGGTGAAACGTCAAATAGTTAATAGAAATGTAAAAGGTAATGTTATAGAAATAATGTAAAAGGTAATGCTGTAGAAATAGAAATTTTAAGAATTGGAGTGGCAATTAATTGGGTAATAGTCATTGTTGTGATGTTTATGGAACCTATTTCACAATTCATTTTAATTCACTTTCTGGACTATATCAATCTACAAAAGAAACAACTGAGATTGCAGTAGTGCCACGCATGGTAAGCCCATTAGCCTAACATGAACGGACTAGACTTCTCTCCAAAGAAACGAAATCTTAGATTTAATTTAAATTATGCTTTTAACATTTTATAAAGGTAATTACACAGACATCACATGAGGTATCCGAAGATTATAGGAAGTTTTCTGTGATTCTAAAATTATACTTCCTTCTCTTGATAGAATCGTTAAGGTAATTTTATTTTCTTAGTTCACACATTTAATGAATTTTTTTAATACAATTTTATCTTAGAATAAAAATATCATAGTACCTTTATCTTTTATCATACTCTAATTACAAAACACCACAATTATCCTCCATCGTTAGCGCCACCTCTCTCCTCCGTCATCCCATCCCGTTACCTCTTTTCCCATCCGCCTATAACAATCTTTTGCCATGAACCATGCACTCTCAAATGCACTTTATTGCGAATCAGCCACTTTCGAGGTTGATTATGGAGGTCTATAATGAAAGCAGATGAGTTGGGAGTGGTCGTTGTGGTGGTGGTCGTCGTGATGGTGATAAAAGGCTAAGAGTGACAATAATGGCGGCGAAGGAAGAGTCGATGGGAAGAAAAACTTTTTTTTTTTTTTAAAGTGAAGTAACAATATGGATCAATCTTGATAGTATTTTTCATTAACTTCATCAATTTTGACAAACTAAAAATTTGTGAAACTTTTCAAACCAAAAAAATTTCACAAAAATTGAATAGAACTAAGAAAATTATCACCTGCACGAAACTAAGAATTCCTCAATTTTGTATAGTAATGTTTTATATAGTAGTTTCGCCAAAAAAATATTTTTTTTATTTTATATAATTTAATATTCAAAATTGATTTTATTTGATAAATCTCCACAATTATGTTCTAAAAATATAAATTTTATTAAAATTAACTGTATGAAATAAAAGTTATAACATTTTAAAATTTATAACACATCATCATGCATCACATCACTGTATACACCACTTGCATTTTGCATGATAAGTTATTTGTTAATCGTGAAAGGTTGCTTCACATCATTTATTGAATAACGCTGGTTAATTTGTCTCATAAAAATAACAACCCCCCCCCCCCCCAAAAAAAAAAAAAAAAAAAAAAAAAAAAAAAAAGTATTGGTCCCCCCCCCCCAAAAAAAAGAAAAAAAGAAAAAGAAGTATTGGGTCGCATCATTTCAACCAATTAAAATTATGTTCAAAGACCTTTCGGTAGCGTTTGGTTTGCGTTTAGAATTATAATTTGAGTGTGAAATTATATTTTGAGTTTGTGAGTTTTGAAATTATGATTTAAAAAGAGAAAAATTATTTGATTAAGAGTTTTGAAAAGAGTTTTGAATTAGGTGTTGAATTTTTAAAATGAGTGTTGAATTTGTGAAAAATTATTTGATTATGGGTTTTGGAAAGAGTTTTCAAAACTTAATTCAAAAACTAATAACTTATAACTCATAACGAAACACACAACTTAAAACTCTATTGAAAATTATATTCAAAACTCATACCCAAACTCTTTTTAAAATTCAATTTACAAAAAATAATTATTAAAAAAATAATTTTTTTATTTAAAAAATTTAACAAATTCTAAAAATATTTTTTATTTAAAATATTTAAAAAAATATTATTATTTGTTAACAAAAATATTAAGCTTGATGGGCATAGCCCAAATAAGTGGCCCAATGGGCTGTCCAAACAATTCCTAACCCAACTTAGGCTCAAGGGCCAGACAAGAAGAAGAGATAAGCAACCTCCTTCTGTGAAGTCCACGGCATGACAACACTACCATAAACTTACGGCTGATAGGGCAGGTCGACTGGCAGGGCACGGTAAGCGAAGAGGCTAGAAAGGTATGGAAGAAATCAATATATACAAGTAATCACTCTCTCGCTAACTACCTTCTACTTCCTCTCTAAGCTAAAAGCTTCCATTTTTCTACTAGAGACTGCTCTAACTTAAACATCGAAGGGTCCTCAAGAAGGAACCCCACCTCCGGGGTCCTTCTCGACGGACTTGGTGCAGGTACAACTGGGAAGACGAGGTTCAATCATCCTGTGGAGCATCCGGACCCTGTCTGACCTATTCCTCATCCGACAAAACTATATTATCAGTCGACGCCGTCTGTGGGAAACTCTTCCGATTAGCGGTTGTGCTCATTGTCACCGGAAATAGTTTCTTTTTTACCCACCTTCAGTGTCGGAATGAATGGTTACCATATGATTCATGGCTTCCCAGCGGCGGCGGCGGCGACGTTTTCCCCGCCTACACCTCTCTCGCCGACACCATGATTCTAGACCGATCCATGGCCGACGATCTCATTCCGACACTGAAGGTAGGTGAAAAGGAAACTATTTCCGATGACAATGAGCACAACCACCAATCGGAAGAGTTTCCCACAAACGGCACCAACTGATAATGTAGTTTTGTCGGATGATGAATGGGTCGGACAGGGTCCGGATTCTCCACAGGATGATTGAACCTCGTCTTGATTCTCCACACTATAAATAAATATTAAATAAAAAGTAATTTTGTTCATTTTAATTTGATTTGACACTATAAATAAATATTAAATTAAAAAGTAAAAGCTAGCTTTTTATCAACTTCCCAAATCACTTCAAAAAAAGCCAAAAAATTTGATAAAAAATCAAAAACTAACTTTTTACCAACTTCCCAAAATAACCCTAAGTAATCTTTCATTTTGCATTCAATGGCACTTTCACGCAAGCTGTATCGTACCAAAAAATTCAAATAATTTCAAATTAAGGTTTCGCTTGGGATCAACTTCTTTCGCTAAAATAATTGAAAAAATATATATATTTAATTATAGAGTCTTTTGAAAAATCGGTAAAAAGTTAATTTTCAATTTTTTTATTTATTTTAAGTCACATCATCTCTCACATAACTTACCAACAAAAAGACAAAAAAACTAAAAAAGTCAAAAAATTAACTTTTTAACAACTTCCCAAAACACCCTATATGTAACAACCCAGATCTTTAATTATTCTGTAGAATTTATACTAATATTATTTAATCTCAGTTCGGAAAATATATAATTTATTATATATTATTATGTGTAATTTTTGTAAAATGATATAATTATTTAAACGTTTAGGAGTCAAAATATAAATAATAATAATATTGATAATATTAATAATAATAATAATGAGTGTGGTAGTAAAATAAATAATTTATTTTCTGTTGGTATATGATAAAGTGTAATTTAATTAAAAATTATTTTATTTATATAATTATATTAAAATATTAGATCAAAAGATAATTATCTTAAATATCTATTAAGAATAAGAACGAATTTATATAATTAATTATCGAATTTGAGACGAATAATGCGTTGGCCGAATAATGCGCTCACCTCTCTATAAATAGAGAGAGGTGATCTGCAGAAATGAAAGAAGAAAAGGAAAGAAAAAGAAAGGAAAGAAAAGAAAGAAGAAAAGAGAGGAGAGAAAGGAAATATAATCGAAGCTCAAAGGGTCTTTAATAGTGAAAAGGAGTAAAGTATTAAAGTTAAGGTGAGTTATATTATACCTTAAGTTATCAAAATGTATTTTACGTTTGTTTTGACTTACCAAAATCTGTTTTATACAAGTTATGTTTTTAATAAAAGTTATGTTTTATTAAAGTTTCAGTTACGTGGTTTACTTTCTGAACCCTATTTGCTTAAAAGGAAATCCATGGATCTGTCTGTTTTACTTTTAAAGAATATTTGACTATGACCTTATAAGCAATTATGTTTTGTAAGTACCACCACGGGAGGGAGTCCCACACCTTGGGAGACTTAAATAATCATTGGTCTCTGTTTGACCGTTTTGTGATCCTCTGTCTGTCATAGATCCATTGACCTCTGTTTTGTGTGGACCAAAGTGCTGTGCGGAACTAAGTGCTACACTATAGTGGGAGCCACCTCTAGAATCCGTACGAGCCACCTCTTGAATCCGTACCTCTGTTTTGTGCGGACCAAAGTGCTGTGCGGAACTAAGTGCTACATTATTGTGGGAGCCACCTCTAGAATCCGTACGAGCTACCTCTTGAATCCGTACTTCTGTTTTGACTGTCACTTCTGTGACCTCTGCTCTGTTCTGTACCGTGGTTATGGTCATGGTCATTTACTTACATAATTCTGTATTTCAGTTTCTGACATTTAAATGATTTATGAAAATAATCTCAATTTTGCTACTTAAAGGATTATTTATTCCGACTAAGTTATCTTAAATGTTTTGGCCTAACTAACGATCCATGGTTATTTCGTGTCTCTTATACTCTTGGTATAATATTTCTCACTCTGCCATGTGCTTATAATTTTTTACCAATTTTCAAGAAACATGCAATTCAGAAATAGCTTCTAGAAAGTCTTAGATGCGGGACTGCGGAATAGACACACACAGTATTTTTATGATATTATATATATGTAAATATCGGCCTTTTTGGTCAATATATTTTGTAATAAAAATAGAAGTTCCAATGATTATTTTGGTACCCTTACTCAAATATTTCTTCCGCCTGCGGTTATTAATTTGTTTATGAATTGGCTGTAGGTAACTTCAGTTACTGGCCATTACAATGCTTAACCCTTGAATACGGGGAGCGGATCGTGACACTATATCCTTCTCTTTATTTTTTTATGTATTAACTAAAATAGTTAATTTTCAAATAGAACCTTAGACTGTGTTATATAATCTGATTTAGTACTTAAATTGAATGTATTAAGTGATAATCAATAAAATCCGTTTGATAACCAAAAATGACATTATTTAAAATTTTAAGTACCTTTTAAAATGTAAGCTAGAATTTAAATTTTTTTAAGTCATTTAAAATTTATTTAATTCTGATTGAATTTATAAATACTAACATAACCATCGATATACACTATTATAAACTCACCACCATCACCATCACCGCTGCCATTGTTACCTCTACTATCACTACCACCACTATTGTCACAATCTTTATCACTATTATCATTGTCGCCATAAGTATTATCATTATTTTATTACCACAACCACTACACTCATGCCATTGTTACCACTATCACTGTTATCGCCTGTTACTGGCGCGGTCACTACTACCACCACCACCACCACCACCATATGCCATTGCTACCACTATCATTGTCATTGCCACTTCTACCGTCTCAATATAAAAATAAAAATAAAAATATACAATTTAAAAATAATAAATTTTAAATTTAATCTTATACCTATCAAATAATTTATTTTTAATTCAACACTTAAAATTTTATCAAATAATTTTTTAACTTAAATTTAATATTTAATTTTCAATACTTAATTTTCAATTTTATCAAACACCACCGAAGATTTCATCGATTAAATAAATAACACTTTTGAATAAGCTAGATTTTCACCTTTTTGTAGTAAACTGACGGTATTACTCCAATCAAGCTTCATGAGGATATGGGTACCAGTCACTGCGACGCATGTACCTGTCGTCAGTTACGGAGAACAAATGATCTGATGAGAAACAAATGCAAAACTGCAATTTAGATCCCGTTTGGGATTTGATTAATTTACTTATTATCTTTTATTTTTATGAAAAAAATAAAAGAAAATAATATGACAGTTTATAATTTTTTAACTTTTTAGTTAAAAACTACACTCTCCAAACACTAAATAATATCATTGCTATAATTTATTTATTTATTATAATTTTTTTAATGTCTTACATCACCGCTTACTTTAATTTTTTGATTTACTTTTTGTTGATAAATAATTAACAGTAATAAAACTGAATAATTGGACAAATTACACTCATGATTCTTGTGTCAATTTAGTTTCTGTAATTTTAATTTTATCAATTTGGCCTTTAAATTTTTCATAATATGTTAATTTAATTCAATTGATAATTAGGTTGAAATTAAAGACAAAATGATTCATTTAAAAAGTAATGGACTATTTCAAATTAGGTATACCCTTCAATTTCTTTAAGAATAATGGACAAATTATTTTATTTCTTAATTTCAATCTAATTTCAAAAACAATGTTATGAATTAAACTAAATAGATACAACGTTAATAAATTCAAGAGTAAAATTAATATAATTAAAATTATAAAGACTAAATTAGCATAAAAAAACAAACAAAATGAACTATGAGTATAATTTATCCTAAATAATATCCTGTTATGTAGATAATAGCAAAAATATTGAGACAATGCCCAAAGAAAAAAAAAATGTTTCCACTTCGTTTGTTTTCAGTAATGTATAGTATGACAATAATTATTATTATTATTTATTTTTATTTTTCATATAGGCTTTGTTTGGCATCCACCTAAAAAAGTTACATTATTTTGTTAAAACATTTTTATCTTTAGTAATTTTTTTTCTTCAAATTTGTGTCAAGTTTTTTCATTTCTCCGAGGTGTGTAGAAAAATATAAAAAGTAAAAAAAAAAAAAAAAAAAAAAAAAAAAAAAAAAAAACTGAAAATTGTTCATTAAAAACAAAAATAAAAACAAAAAAAAAAGTAAAAATGCCAAATGTTTTAAAATGTTTTTTTTTTATTACTATTTTGTTTTGTCTAGTCAAGTAGATTTTAAAATATTAATTTTTTTAAAAAAAATCACTAACAAAAAAAATTACAAAAAAATTATTAAAAAAATCAATTCCAAAGAACTCCTTAATGCAAAGCATTCACAATAATTAATTCAGTAAATCCCATGAGAATTTAATTAGTGGCATCTAACCACTGTAAATGTGTCAAATTAAAAGGTCATCATGACAATTGATTTATTAGGACACTCTTAAGCTTCGTTTGAGAATATGTTATTTTAATAATATTTTAATTTTTTATGAAAAAATATATAAAAAATGAAGAAAATAATATGATAACTTATAATAATTTTTTGACAAACATATATAATTAATAAATAAAATCTAATTAATATATCAATTAATATGACCAACTTTATTTTCATTTGGAGAGGTAGAATTTTCATTTGGAGAGGTAGCAATACTACAAAAATAGATAAAAATCACACTTTTTTTTGTGTGATGTATGTTATTTAATTACACATTTTAAATTTTATTAAAGTGTGATCTTTGAGAGTGTTATTAAAAGGGATCATTTTTAATCACACCTTTTAAGTGTAATTAAAAATATTTAAAGTGTGATTAATAGTATTTAGATCACACCTTTTAAGTGTGATTAATAATATTTAGATTACACCTTTTAAGTGTGATTAAAAATATTTAGATCACACCTTTTAAGTGTGATTAATAACATTTAGATGTAAAAAAAAAAAAACATATTACACTCATTAGCTTCTCATTTGCTGTTGTGGAAATTCGAACCATCAACCCTCTCACACCATAAACCTTATACAACACAACCCTGCGGCCATCCCTGTGGCACCCCAAAACGACGTTTTTTGGGAAAAAATTTCAATTAAAAAAAAGAAAAACCAGAAACCAGAGTGGGGAAGAAGAGCCGCCCACCTGCTTGGCAAGAACATAGCATTAGGGATATTTTCCTATTTCAGAGTTTCAAACTAGTGTTTAAATAAAGCAACTGGAAAGCAAAAAAGTTAATGTTGGCTACTTGAAGCTTTAGGTTTAAATTTTCTCCATCTAAACCCCAATAACAATTTCAACATTGAAGAAGGACGAAGCATGAACAACAATCACACATAGAAACAAACGAAAAGCAAGATCTAACAAACAAAAAAGCCCTAATCAGTTGAGAAAAGCTTACAGGACCACTCATTGGCAAGGTCTCGACAATGCGAGGGGAAGACAAAGGTGGGAAATTTCAATTTATAAAAAAAAAAAAAAAAAAAAAAAAAGATAGAAACCAGAGGGGGGAAGAAGAGGAGGAGAAGAGGGGAGAAGGCAGATCCGCGCAAAAAAAAAAAAAAGACAGAAACCAGAGGGGGGAAGAAGAGGAGGAGAAGAGGGAAGATGGCAGATCCGCACAAAAAAAAAAAAGATAGAAACCAGAGGGGGGAAGAAGAGGAGGAGAAGAGGGGAGATTCTCACCCTTTCTTTCTCTTTAACCCTTTTTTCTTCAGACCATCAATGGAAAACCCATCAAAATTTCAAGAAAATCAAAACCCATCTCCAAACAGCCATAGCACCAACAGTACAACCAGTAGCAGCAGCAACAATGGCCTCAGCCACAACTTCCACCCAAACCCACCACCAAATCCGAACCCAACAACCCATACCCGACCACCTTCGTCCAAGCAGACACGTCCTCCTTCAAACAAGTAGTTCAACTCCTCACTGGCCAAATCCTAGATCTATTTTTTTCGACTGATTTTGGGGTTTTTTCGACTGATGAATGTGGGTGTATAATTTTTAACTTGTTCTAATTTTTTTTCTTTCACAGGTTGATAATCTAAACTTTGGTCAGAACGATTAGAGAAGAAGAGTGAGGAGAGAGATGAGTGGGTTGTTGAGTCTTTTTGGCCTTTTTTTGCAGAGAGAGAGGACGGAGGGGGGCCGGATCGGAGCCTCAATGTTGAAGGAGAAAGCGACAGGGGAGCAGGTGGGCGGCTCTTCTTCCCCCCTCTGGTTTCTGTTTTTTTTTTTTTTTAAATTGAAATTTTTCCCAAAACGACGTCGTTTTGGGGGTGCCGCAGGGATGGCCGCAGGGTTATGCGGCCGAAGATCCGGACTCCTCTTTCCACTACACCTCTATAATACCATATGATTATATATGCAACATATATTATTGATATAGTATATAGACCCGTATTAATATAAAAGTATATATATAAAGATAATTATTTTTTATTGTACATAATTTATGTAAAAATAATTTATTTACTACAAAAAAAAAAGACCACTTTTGGCGACTAAACATAATTTTAGTCGCCAATTCTATACTTTTGGCTACTAATTATTTTTTAGTCGTTAAAAAATTTAATTCCCAGGCTAAAATTACTACTTTTGGCGACTAAACTTCTTTTTAGTCGCCAAAAAGCCTCACTTTTGGCTACTAAATATCTTTTTAGTCTCCCAATGCCTCAGTTTTGGCTACTAAATTTTTTTTAGTCGCCAAAAAATCTCACTTTTGGCTACTAAAATTTTTTTAGGCGGTAAAAGCCTCACTTTTGGCGACCAAACATCTTTTTACTCACCCAATACCTCACTTTTGGCTACTAATTTTTTTTTAGTCGGTAAAAGCCATATATGGGCAACCAAATAGATTTTTAGTCGCCAAAACCTATACTCTTGGCTACTAAATTTTTTTAGTCACCAAAAATCTTTACTTTTGGCTACTAATGCTTTTTTAGTCGCCAAAACCTATACTTTCAGCGACCAAATGTGTTTTTTTAGTCGCCAAAGATGCTTTTTCTTGTAGTGGAATGTGATTATATATATATATATAATTACACTTATTTAAAAAGTGTGATTAAAAAGTAATAGTGTATATATAATCACACTTTAATTAGAAGGTGTGATTAAAAAATATATAAATAATCACACTTTAATTAGAATATGTGATTAAAAAATATATATCTAATCACACTTATTTAAAAAGTGTGATTAAAAAGTAATAGTGTATATATAATCACACTTTAATTAGAATGTGTGATTAAAATATATATATATATATATATATAATCACACTTAATTGAAAAGTGACATAAAAAATGAATATTATCACACTTAATCAAATTAAGTGTGATTAAAATATCAATTTAATTTTTTTTATCACATTCCTAATAAAAATGAGATTTTTTTTTTTATTAAAGTGTGATTTTTAATTATTTTTAACGCAGCGTAGCATAGTTGGGTGAATAACTTACCATCCGTTTTCATCTTTACTGATCTCTGTGTCAAAAGCCTCTGTTTTGGTTAGAATGTTACATTAGGTGCGATTTATTTTGGAGTGTGATGGATAGAATGAGATTAGGATGGAGGTGAAATTATTTAATATTGTGTTTGTTTGTAGAGTTGGAGAAGATGTTATGATGGAGAAGGAGATTAAGATTGGAAGTTGGAAGGGAGATTGAGATGAAGGAGGTGGAGGTAGTATTAGAAAAATAGTGAGGGGATTAGAATTTTTTTTTTATTTTAATTTTTACATATTGAGAATTTTTTGTTGAACATAAATGTTTAATTTTTTTTATTTGTTTTATTATTTTATAAAAAAATAATTTGACAATTCCTACACTAACAACTATTATAAAAACAAACACAATTTTACTTGTTTCTCTCACTAACAATTCCCTCACTATTGATTCTCTCATTATGAATCTCCTCCATTGTACCTCTGAAAACAAACGCGATCTTATGTCTGACATACACCATGCCTTTATTGTTATGGCCTATTTTAAGAAATAGTTTTAAAATTAAGTTTTAATTTTTTTTCCGAATTTTTTTTAAAAATGTATGAAATGTAGAGAGTTTATTTGATTTAAAAAAAAAAAAAGTTAACAAATTGACGTTTAATCTGAGACTTTGTTTGGCTAAAGAGGTTGAGACTAATTTAATTACAAAAAAATAAAATAGACTAAAAAATTAATAAGATAAAATGTCATATCTAAATCATAATCATGTCATTTTTTATCTTGCAAAACTAAAAAAAAAATTAAAAAAATCAACTTAAATAAACTTTTTAACCTAAATTAAAATAATTTAAAAAATTAAAAAATTAACTAAAAAAGTCAATTAACAAACGGGGACTTAGGATTGTGAAAGATTGTTTAAAAATGATTTTTTAATTTTTTTTAATCTTTTTTAAAATGATGTGTAAAAAATATAAGAATTAATATGATTAAAAATTAATTAAAAATTAATTTTTGACTACTAATTTACCTTCCAAATGAACGCTTATTCCCAAATTAGGCCTGTGGTATAGATAAATATAAAGAAACTTACGGTCCGTTGACATCTGGTTCTCCGTATTGACGCTTTACTCGAGCTACCGATTCCCGTGTCAGAAGCCTCTGTCTTGATCTCGATTTGTACCTCTTCTTTAGGTGACGCACCTGAGACAACTTTGCAGTTAGTAAACGCTAATCAATCCATTTGATTTGAGTCTATATATTTATCTATATATCTAGTGAATTGGATTCGGAGAAGTTTGGTTTTCGGCACTGTCCTGTTGTCCTTCGACTTCGTTTGGGATGTTGGTTATTGTTTTAGTTTTTTTGATTATTTTAATTTAGAGTTAAAAAAAATTTATTTTGTAAGAAAAAAAATAAAATAATTATGATTTAGATATGACATTTTGTCTTACTGATTTTTTAGTTTATTTTATCTTTTTATAGTTATTTTAACGAAAAAGCTTCAAATTTTTTTATGCCAAACGAGCATTTCAGGTGTGTTTTGATTTTTAAAAAATTAATAAATACACAAAAATATGAAAATATATTTTAATTTTTTAAATTTTTTTTGACATTTAGTGGTTTTTTTATTTAAAAAATTCATAAATATTATACTTTTTAAATATATTTTTATTAAGTGTTCAAAAAACTAAAAAAATTATTTAAATTATTAAAAAAATTTAGTGAAAACAAAAAAATACAAAAAATGAACAAATGTATTTTTGAAAATAAACTATCAATTTTTACAAGATAAATCCAATAAAATGAAAATATTATTAATATCAGAACGATTTAATATTTTTCATAATTGATATGTATAAATATCTTATTAAATGAACCATTTAAATTATTATAACAAAACTTGTAATGAAAGTTTAGATTTAAATGTGAGGAAACCCATACGAAAATTAAGAATAATAACGAGAGGAATCAAGTACTCTAGAAGTTTCTATGTTTGTTAAATGGGCAGGAGACAGTCATCTGTTAACTATCACAATCATCTTCCTGTTTTGTTGTCTGTCATACGTATACCGATAAACCTATGTGCACTCCCTATGACCCTACTATAAATTCATATAATTTTATAATATTAATTATGAAGTATGCAATTTTATCATAAATTAATGTAATAAAATATTTAAAATTTTATAATTAATGTAACAAAATTTTGTGATTTGATTATAATATTTTTTGTTATGCCAACTTATGATGAGATTACACATTTTATGATTTTACTAAATTTTATAATAAAATTATATTAATTTATAATAGGTGCATACCATAGAATTTTCCCACGTATACCCATGTGTGAAGTTTTTATTTTCAATCAACATTTATTATTCTTTTTATAATTTAAAAAAGGACTTTTCTTAAGTGTGCAACTTACACCTTACACTTACGTCTTTCTGTTTGCTGTCCTGTTTTATGTTTATACCTTCCACTTATACTTTTTGTGTTGGTTGCATATGGTGTGCAACCTTAAGGGGTTGCACACCATAACAGAATCCTTTAAAAAATATCGTTAACACAGCAATCTAAATGTATCATCTTTATAAATTTCCTTTTCAGCAATGATAGAGACTTTTTTTGTGGAGGACCCCTACAACCCTTTTTGTGATCCACACTGTACGGGGAGGAAATAATTCTCCTCGTATAATCCTGTTGACCAAGTCCACGCTCCTCCGTACGACGTCGCTTTATTACCTGAAAACACAAACGTGAGCTAGCCGGCGGGTGTGTGCCGGAAACCTCTCCGATGCCTAAGTCAGTAAGCTTGACAAATAGACAAAGCTCTATGTTCTCAGAAAGAATTGTGTTCAATTACCTCCTCCAAGGTGATGTTTGTGAGCTTTTATAAGTTTCCCGTGGCACAATCCTAGTGGGACTTGTATTTCTCCGTGCAGAGTCCTCCTAGGATTCATACTCCTAAGGATAATGCTTATCCTTTTACACCCTCCCCCACTGCTTAAACCAAGTGGGATGATTTTCTCCATGGCCGAATCACCATTTCACCGAAGTAACACTGGCTATGCTGAGCCATAGAGAGGACCGAACTATCCTTAGCTCGGTTTTCTCCCGTTCAACCATGGTATGCTGAGACCAAGCTTCTGAGTAGCAAGCTCCGACCGATCTAACCACAATACACCGCAACCGGACTAACTTTGAGACCGGACTAACATCAAGTTACCTCCAGACCGGAGTAGCTTTACATCATCTTGGGCCGAAGCAATTACACCTCTCCTAACCGGAGTAACCATACCTCTCCTGGGCCGGAGTAACTATGCTTCTTCTGGGCCGAAATATCATTACGGCCTTTTTACTGAGTCCTTCACACTTTGGGCCAAGTCCATCTTACAGCTCGGTCCAATTCTCTCCAAAAATTACCCTCTCAATTGCCCCTTAATTCCATCTGCACAGCGTGATTGGGATTACCAGTCTACCAACCGAGCTGAAGTTTATTAAGCCTTTCCAGCCGAGCTAAAAACCCTTTAGCTTCTCCAGCCGAGCTAATTTTACTTCGGGCTCCGTTTTGTCCGGTCAAAAACGTCTCTTCAATCACAGCGTCTGTAACGCTTCCCATTCCAGTGACACGTGGCAAGCTCTGATAAGCTGTGGCCAACTGTCACGCCGCTCTACAGAAATTTTGTACTGTTCCCGCCTTTTCTTTCCGCCTTTTTCTCTCTCCTCTTTCACAAAACAACCTATCTTTTTCTTGAATCACTTCACCTTCCATTCTTCATTTCCTCTCTCTGTGTTCTTGCCGTTCGTGCTCTGCAACAGTTTTCATCTCCAGTCCCTGCTTCACTAATCTAGTAAGCAAATCTACTTTCCTTCTTACTCTGTTTTGCTTTCACATTCGTTTTATGCACCTGTATATCTTGTTTCGTATGTTTTTTGCAAACATTTTGTCCATTTCTGGTTTGCTTCTGTATTTTCATGAAAAAACCATAGAACTTGTACGTGTATGAACTGTTATGTAGAAAAACCAGTCTTAGATCCAAAATCACATAGCAACCGAACTAGGATCCTGTTTGCCCCAAATACGTAGATCTCTGTAGTCAATAACCGAACTAGAACTTAAAAGTTTCAAAGGGTTACCAGAGCCTGACTTTCTTGAGCCGAAATAAGATCACCGAGTTTTGAATATAGCAAACTAGGAACCTCGGTTGTCGACCGAACTAAGTTTTTGGGGCCAAACCGGCTTTCTTGGTTCCTAAACCGAACTCAGAAAGCCGCCCCAAGGGGTTCAACCGAAGTAACTTTCTTCACACTGCAACCGATTTAGGCCTTGGGGCTAAACCAGCTTTCTTAGTTTCTTAGACCGAACTCAGAAAGCTGCCCCTAGACGTTAAACCGGTCTACTGAGCAAACTGCTCAAACCGAGCTACCAAACCTTTTGATGAAAGAACCAGTTCTTTGAGGCCGAAGTAGGGCTTTTATACCTTGCTTTTAAATTGTAGCACGGTCCGTTGATCAGTGCTTTAACCCCCTCTGTTTTTTTTTCACTTTGCAGACTTAGGTTACCCAGGCACTCCTGCGTGCGCTCAACCGAGCTACTGAGCACGATTTTTGCACCGATATAAATTATAAGTACATTATACATCAGATGGGTAAGTATAGGTATCTAGTTGAGACACCTGGTGGCATGGCCGAATTTAGGAAAGATTACCATATTCCTGATGATGTTCATCTGAGTTTGGCCGAAAAAGATGTTATTCCGTGGGAAAAAGAAGGCTTCGTCCCTTTTACCCTTCAATCCATAATAGAAACCGGACTACGGTTTCCTGTCCAACCATTGATCTGTGAGTTCCTTAGGCAGACTAGGTTATGCCCCACCCAACTGTCCACCAATACATACCGCATTATTATGGGAATAGCGCACTAAACCACCAAACCGGACTAAACCTTGGTCTGGCCGAAATTTTCCACCAATACTCCATCGGCTCAAAAGATGCTGGGTGGGTCTATTACCTTAGGATTCGCCGCCGCCGAGAGAAGATAGTTAAGCACACACCGGACAAAGACCTTAATGATGATGATTTTTTCTGGGTCTCTGGGAACTTTGAGGATTTCCAAGCCCAAATTCCTGGTCGGCCTATAAATTGGAAAAAGGGGGAGCCCGGTAATATGACTTCGATCTTCTTTCTTGTATTTTATTTCGGCTTTTCTTAAGTCAATTAGCTGAACTAACAGTTCTCCTTTTGCAGATTTCGCCCATCTTCATTCCTTATATAGTTATCCAAACCTTGCAATTCTGCGAGCCGCACTACGATTTAAAGAAAGGAGTTGGGCTAAGCTTCTGAACTTTGAGCCGACCTATCGGTACAGCGGTCGCCGAAAAGCAAGAGTGACTGACTTCCTTCTTGAAGAAGCGCCTGAACCGGACCCAACCTTGCCCGAAATAAGACTTGTCCCACTAACCGCTGAAGAAGAGATGGCGAAGAGGAGCAGAGTTAGGGCCCTTCTCACCGAAACAACTAGGCCCGAAGTAACGCCTCCCAGTCAATCGCAGCCTGCTGTTGTGGCCCTTCCCTCTCAACAGCCATCCTCTTCCCGTCGAACCAAACGTGCCCGAACTACCGAAACCGAACAATTTTGGTTGATGAAGAAGAACCTGCTATTCAGCCGAGCTTACCACCAAGCCCCCAACCGGAGTCTTCCGACCGAACCATTGGCAGCTGGGCACCAAAACTTACTTTCAACGACCGAGACATTCGAGATACAGATTCGGTTGTTGCTGAAAAAGACCACCTGTTGGCCATCAATCTGGCCAAGAGTGTGTGTCTGCCCAAAGACATGGAGCATCACAACAAACAGTTAACCACCGAGCTGAAGTCCATCCGGTCTGCGACTAAATCCATGATTCTGGTTAGTAACTTCGGTCGTTTTTCTGTTTATTTTTCTTTTTCTTTTCAACTTTTACTTCGGCTAAAGGGAAGTTGTTGCTTTGTCAGGCCATTCAGAAAAACCAGATCACCCATAGGAAAGTACTGGAGCTTAGGAAAGTAACTAGGCAAGCAGCGGCCGAGGCAGAGGCGAAATCGGCCGAACTGGAAGAGGCCAGAAAGGAACTGGCCGAACTCCGAGGTGAAGTCGGCCGACTGACCGGAATGGTTAGTTCGGCCGAAGCTGAAAAACAAAAGACTGCCATTGCTCTGAAGGACAAGTACTTGCGCGAGCTGTTAAAACTTGAAAGAAAGAAGGATGCCGAAATAAAGGAGAGGGCAAAGGAAGTTGATAAACAAGGCTTCAAGAGGGCAGAGGATGCTTACGCCTAACAATGCAATGCTGCCAAGGAGCTTTTCTTTAAGTGCGGCTGGAGGGGAGCCGTTGAGAAGCTCGGTCATGATCCTCAGACTGAGGTTTTTGACCCTCCAGCGTACTTTATACCGAACTCCCTGATGGAATACGCCAATGCGATGCAGCAGCAATTCCTTGAGGACTCAGACTCAGATGAAGACTCTGCCCCTGAGGATACCCCAGTTGTGAATGTAGACCAAGTAGTTCGGTCGGAGCCCATGGTGGAAGATCTAACTGTTGATCAACCAAGTGAAACCGTGGTTCCGGCCGAAACCACTCTTCCGACTGAAAACGTCCTTGCGCCTGAAACCGGTCTTCAGGTTGATGCCGATGTTGCCTTTGACGCCGAAATCGAAGATCTTTTTTCTTGATTTTTTCTCTTTGTTTGTTATCTTTTCTTTGTAACCGGGTTATGCCCCTTCCCTTGTAATGGTTTTGCAATGAATGAAAAATTTTGCTAGAACTCTTATTCCGGTTTTAGTTTGTATGCTTGCCTTTGTAATGCTCTCTATTACTCCAACTGCTATTTCGGTTTTCTCTTGTTAGACTATGCTTACCAGCCAACCACTCCTTAGCCGACATAATTACTTCGGTTGAGGAGTACACATAGTTTGGTTTTTTCCAATCAACCACTCTTCAGCCATACCCTTACTTCGGCTGAGGAGTAACCAGAGTTGGTTTATTCCAGCCAACCACGCTTCAGCCATACCCTTACTTCGGCTGAAGAGCAATAAGAGTTGGTTTATTCCAGCCAACCACTCTTCAGCCATACACTTACTTCGGCTGAAGAGTAACAGGTTGGTTTATTCCAGCCAACCACTCTTCAGCCTTGCACTTACTTCGGCTGAAGAGTAACAAGTGTTGGTTTATTCCAGCCAACCACTCTTCAGCCGTACACTTACTTCGGCTGAGGAGTAACAAGTGTTGGTTTATTCCAGCCAACCACTCTTCAGCCTTGCACTTACTTCGGCTGAAGAGTAACAAGTGTTGGTTTATTCCAGTCAACCACTCTTCAGCCATACACTTACTTCGGCTGAAGAGTAACAAGTGTTGATTTATTCCAGCCAACCACTCTTCAGCCTTGCACTTACTTCGGCTGAAGAGTAACAAGTGTTGGTTTATTCCAGCCAACCACTCTTCAGCCATACACTTACTTCGGCTGAAAAGTAACAAGTGTTGGTTTATTCCAGCCAACCACTCTTCAGCCTTGCACTTACTTCGGCTGAAGAGTAACAAGTGTTGGTTTATTCCAGCCAACCACTCTTCAGCCATACACTTACTTCGGCTGAAGAGTAACAAGAGTTGGTTTATTCCAGCCAACCACTCTTCAGCCATGCACTTACTTCGGCTGAAGAGTAACAAGAGTTGGTTTATTCCAGCCAACCATCGAAGTTAGTTTTTCCAGCTAACTTATAGTATTTGGTTATTCCGACCAAATGTCCTGCAGCCTGGATCCTTATCCTGGGCTTAGGAAGGGTGTTGGTTTATTCCAGCCAACCTCTAAGTTAGTTTTTCCGGCTAACTTAGAATGAAAATGCTTGCAATGCGCCTAATCTTTACTAAAGCTAACTTTTACAAGGAACAACTTGTGCTAAAAAGAATTTCTCATTTTATTGAAAGAAGAGAAAATTACATATGTTTGAAAAGAAAAAAGCTAAAAGTAAAATAACTTGAGATTGGCCGTATTCCATGGCCTAGGGATTGCCTTGCCATCCTTGTCTTCTAGGTGGTATGCCCCTTTGCCTGCTAACCCAACCACCTTATAAGGACCTTCCCAATTTGGGCCTAACTTGCCATCTCCTGGGATCAAGGTGTTTCCCATTACTTTGCGTAGTACCCAATCCCCAATCTTGAATTGTCTTGGATGCACCTTTTTGCTGTATTTTCTAATTAACTCTCGTTGGTATGAGGCGATGTGGACTAGTGCTCTTTCTCTTCTTTCTTCTGCAAGGTCGAGTTCTAAGGCTATGGCTTCTCCATTTAAGTTTGGATCAAAGTTTTCGCTTCGAATTGTGGGGAGGCCAACTTCTAGTGGGATCACTGCTTCCATTCCATAGGCTAAGGAGAATGGTGTTTCTCCAGTTGATCGTCGAGGTGTGGTGCGGTAAGCCCATAAGACGTGAGGAAGT
The DNA here is from genome assembly GCF_055761805.1 of Camellia sinensis. Lineage (NCBI taxonomy): Eukaryota > Viridiplantae > Streptophyta > Magnoliopsida > Ericales > Theaceae > Camellia > Camellia sinensis. The sequence continues at coordinate 33,091,003 of NC_138974.1, forward strand.
TCATCTGCCCACTTGCCTTTTGCTTTCTCTAGCCTTTTCTTTAGGCCATCCAAGACGACTTTATTTGATGCTTCAGCTTGCCCATTTGCTTGAGGATATGCCGGTGTAGAATTGTAGAACTCTATCTTGTATTCTTCACAAAAGCTTCTAAAGATATTGCCGTCAAACTGAGTTCCATTGTCTGAGATTAGTGCTTTTGGTATACCAAACCGAGTGATGATATTCTGCCAAACAAACTTTTTCACGTCTTTTTCTTTGATTGACGCCAATGCTTCTGCTTCCACCCACTTTGTGAAGTAGTCTGTTGCTGCGAGAAAGAATTTTCTGCCCCCGGGCGCTGTTGGAAGTGGTCCTACTATGTCCAAGCCCCACATTGCGAAAGGCCATGGGCTAGTTAATGGTAGGAGTTCCCTTGCTGGTTGATGTATTTTGTGCGCGGATTTTTGGCATTTTTCACACTTTTTTACATATTTTTCTGAGTCTGCTTGCATATATGGCCACCAATATCCTTGCGAAATAGCCCTGTAAGCGAGCGACCTTCCCCCTTGATGACTTCCACACACCCCTTCGTGTATTTCGAACAAGAATGCTTCTACTTTGCTGGGATGAACGCACTTGAGGTAAGGCCCAGAGAATGACTTCTTGTATAATGCCAAAGATGGAGATAGCCAAAATCGCTGCGACTTTGCCCTTATTTTGTTGGCTTCTTTTTTCTCTTCTGGTAGGATGCCGTCTTTCAGGAACAGGATGATGGGATCCATCCAAGAAGGGCCTAATTCTGCGCAACATACTTCTTCTGCTTCTGGGTCTTCTATGCTTGGTCTTGGTAAGAAGTCGATGAGTAATGGATGAGGGATTGATGTGTCTGCCATTGAGGCCAGGCCTGCCAGTTCGTCCGCTCGGCAGTTTTCCTCCCTGCCAATTTGTTCTATCCTTACCACATCAAACTTCTTGATCTCTGTTCTGACTAACTCTTGGTACTTAGCCATTCTGTCGTCCTTTGCTTCGTATTCGCCAGAAATTTGGTTTACCACCAGCAGAGAGTCACTGTATACCATTAGTTCGGTTGCTTTCATGAAGTGTGCTGACTTGAGTCCTGCGAGAAGCGCCTCATACTCCGCTTCATTGTTGGATGCTGGGAAGCCAAGGTTGATTGCTTGCTCTGTAACCAGGCCGTCTGGAGAGATGAGGACTATGCCAAGCCCTGCACCATGTCGGTTGGATGCTCCATCCACAAAGAGCTTCCACATCTCTCCAACGAATAGTTTCCAGCAAGTGGAAGGATCAGATGATGTCGTGAGGTCAAGAATGGTGTTTTCTTCAAGGTCCATGTTGGCTGTCTGTCCTTTGTCCTCTGTTTGAACTGCTGGTGAGCCTTTGTTTGTCTCTCCCTTGTTGTCCTTAGTATGGTCTGCCTTGGTGCTTGATTGACTACCTTCCACTAGGGGTTGCGCTATTCCGGCGTCAACTTCCGTCCCTAGTTCGGTTGTGTCAGTTAGGTCGACTGGGCAGATATGATGACTTCCAGGAGTAAACTCTGCGACGAAGTCTGCCAAAGATTGGGCTTTTATTGCGGTCTTGGGTTGGAACTTGATGTCGAATTGTCCCAACTCTACTGCCCACTTCAAAATTCGCCCACTAAAGTTCGCCCTTTCAAACAGAGCTTTTAGTGGAAAGGCTGTGAGGACGACTATGGTGTGGGCGTGAAAGTAGTGTGCCAATTTTCTGGATGCCATCATTAATGCTAATGCTAGTTTCTCCAAGGGCAAGTACCTTGTTTCGGCTCCCAACAATGTCTTGCTGACATAAAAGATGGGCAAGTGTTGTATTCCTTTTGCACAAACCAACACTGCGCTGACTGCGTGCTGAGAGACTGCCAGGTACAAAAAGAGTTCTTCACCAGGTACTGGAGTAACAAGTAGTGGTGGAGAGGACATGTACTCCTTCAAGCTTTCCAGAGCTCGGTCGCATTCTTCATCCCACTCAAATTTGGCTTTTAAAGCTTGGAAGAACGGTCGTAGTCTGTCTGATGACCTGCTTATGAACCGGTTGAGTGCTGCCGCCATACCAGTGAGATGTTGCACTTCTTTGACTGAGTTTGGTCTCTCCAACTCCTGGATTGCTTTGATCTGAGAGGGGTCTGCTTCTATACCTCGGTTGGTCACCAGGAAGCCCAAGAATTTTCCAGATCCAACTCCGAATGCGCATTTGGACGCATTGAGGCGCAACTTGTGTTTTTTCAGGATCTGGAACATCTCGCCTAGGTCTTTAAGATGGTCATTCTCATTCTTGCTTTTGACCACCATGTCGTCGATGTAAGCCTCCATTGTTCTGCCTAACAATGGTTCGAACATCTTGGTGACCATCCTTTGGAATGTCGCCCCTGCGTTCTTTAGGCCAAAGGGCATGACCTTGTAGCAATATAACCCCCTTGGTGTTGTGAAGGATGTGACCTCTTGGTCTGGTTCATGCATGGCGATCTGGTGGTAGCCTCTGTATGCATCCAGAAAGCTAAGTCGGTTATGCCCTGCCGTTAGGTCTACCAGTTGATCTATCCTTGGTAGAGGAAAGCTATCTTTTGGGCACGCCTTGTTGACTGCTTTGTAGTCGACGCAGACACGCCATTTACCATTCTTTTTTGGCACTACAACTGTGTTGGAGATCTATCTTGGGTAGTGCACTTCTCTTATTGCTCCTGCCTCCAGCAGGTTGCCTACTTCCTCCGCCACTATTTCGGCATAGTGGAGTGCCGATCTGCGTGTGCGTTGGATGACTGGTCTGGCGGATGGGTGGACATTGAATTGGTGACTGATGAAGTTTGGGTCAATACCTGGCATGTCGTAGGGTGTCCAGGCAAACACTTCGATATTAGAGGTCAAGAATTCCAAGACCTCTAATCTCTCAGTGCTGGACAACGATGAGCCAAGCAAGAAGAACTTATCCGGGTTCTTCTCATCTATTTTTACCTCCACCAAGTCCTCCACCGCTTTCTGATCAGCCTTTTTGCCGACGTCCGCGAATAGTTCATTACTTTCTGGTTCTTCCACCGAATGAACGTATCCTTTGGCAGCTCGGCTTCCATTCGCTGTGGCGAAGCATTGTTTTGACATGATCTGATCACCATAGACTTTTTCGATTATGCCGGCGTCGTTGGGGAACCTCATTACCTGATGGTATGATGACGCTACCGAACGCATGGCATGCAGCCATGTTCTGCCCAAGATGATGTTGTATGTGGAGGGGACCTTCAATACCCAGAACTCCACTTGTTTTGTTACACTCCCTGTTCTGACTGGAAGGATTATTTTGCCGACAGGCCACTCTGGCATGGAGTTGAATCCAATCAGGGGAGAAACTGCAGGCGCCAAGTCTTTGTCTTGCAGCTTCAGTTGCTTGAATGTGTCGTAGTACATGATCTCACATGAACTACCCTGGTCAATCAGAATCCGCTTAACGTCAAAATCCTTGACTCGGAGAGTGACGACCAGCGCATCATTGTGAGGACAGTATATTCGATCCAAGTCCTTATCCGAAAAGGACATGACATTTGTTGCCTCTGTCTTCCCCTTCTTGGCGGCAGGTTAGGCACTTAACACTTCCCTGAAGTGCTCAGCCTTCTTTATTGATCCCCTAAGCTCGCATACACGCTCAGGTTCAAAGACTCCATGTATTACATTGATGATGCCTTGTGGTGGGGCGTCGATTGGCATTCTGTTGGGATGGTTATTATGATCTTGGGGGGCCGGTTGCGTCCCTCCTTCAATGTATTTGTCCAAGTGGCCTGCTGCCACCAATTTCCAAGTGCTGTCTTAGTGGCGTGCAATTCTCAGTTCGGTGCCCCTTTTCTTTGTGGAAGGTGCACCGTGATTTGTCATCGTAATTTTTCTGAGCTTCCCCTAGCTTGGCTGGCCACTTGACAAACGGCTCGTCTTTTATTTCGCTCAGAATCCGATATATTGGTTTTTTGAACACCGTTGTTATGGCAGTGCGGATTCTCAACCATCTTTTGTCTGGGTCTTCTCCGTTATCTCGTCTGCCACGCCCGTTTTTATTCTGCCGATCTACTGTATTGACCTTTGCTGAGGTCTTCTTTTCTGGTACTGTGGTTGTACTAGATTTTGCTTTTGCACGTGCGCCATCCTCTTCTACCCTGATGTGCTGATGCACTCTTTCCATCAGGGCCTCCATGGTGAGGGGTGGCGTCATGGTAATCGAATCCCTTAGTCTGTTCCCTATTGGAAGGCCTCTTTTATATTGCGCAATGGCTAAATTGGTGGGGCAGTCTCCAATCTAGTTGAATGTCTCCCAGTAGCGACTATTGTAAGATCTGAGGGTCTCTTTTTCACCCATGTCGATGAGAGTAACTGGTCTATCTCCACCGGCGTTTTAGTGTTTGTTCGAAACCTCGTTACGAACGCTTCTGCCAATTGGGCCCAGGAGGCTATGCTGCCCTCTGGGAGCTTTTCGAACCAAGTCAAGCCTAGGTCGCCAAGACTTGATGGGAAGAGTATGCACATTAAGGCCTCGTTTCGCCTGTACACAGCCATGACTTGGCGAAAGTGGCTCAGGTGTGAATACGGGTCCGTCTTTCCTTCATATGTATTGAATTTCGGCTGAAGGAAGCCTGATGGTAGGGGCGCGTTTTCGATCGCTGGGATAAACGGCGAAGTCTGTAGTCTTGCCAATGCCTTGTCCGTTGGTTCGTAGGCCGGTCGCGGTATTGGCATTCCAACCTCGACGCTTCCATGCGTCCGAGGAGCCAACCGTTGTAAGGCCGAAATTCGGTGTGGATCCCTTGCCCTGGCATCTTCCTTGCATCGTGCTTTTTCTTCGAGCACGGTTCGTAAGTCGGATGACCTGGGCAGCTCTGTTTGTCTAGATCTGGTTTGGTGTGAATATGAAGGCCAATACGTGCTTCCTTCAGTGTATGATCTTTCGGATCTCGTCCTCTCAGACCTGGAGTGACGAGTTCTGGAAGATAAGGAATGAGTGTCGCTTGTCCTGAGGCTTCTGCTCTCTCCTTGGGAGGGTGTAGTATTCCTACTACGATTCTCTGAGTGGCGAGGGGGCGTCTTGTGCTTGTGCCCCTCTTCTGTCGCCACCTCTTTAGTCTTCATCTGGCGTTTTAATGCTTCCATGTCCGCCGCCATCTTCCGAATTAGTTCATCTTGTTCTTTCACGCGATCTTCCAGGGCTTGAGGATCAATCCTCCTCCTTTGCCTATCAGGATTTTGAGAGTGACGAGGGCTGTTATTCCGCCTTCCCCTGCCACTCCTCCTGGAGTTATGTTGTTGGGGCTCCAGATTTGCCATAGGAGGGACAAAGGGTAATCCTTCGCGCCTTGCGCCTCCGTCTGGAGTTAGTCCGTCGACGGCGGACTGCGGTAGTTCTTCAATGTGTGCCATTGATTTGAGAAAAAGGAGAAGCTTAGTCAAGAGGTTTTTGTCCTTGTCTGTTCTTCCCACAGACGACGCCAATTGTACAGGGAGGAAATAATTCTCCTCGTATAATCCTGTTGACCAAGTCCACGCTCCTCCGTACGACGTCGCTTTATTACCTGAAAACACAAACGTGAGCTAGCCGGCGGGTGTGTTCCGGAAACCTCTCCGATGCCTAAGTCAGTAAGCTTGACAAATAGACAAAGCTCTATGTTCTCAGAAAGAATTGTGTTCAATTACCTCCTCCAAGGTGATGTTTGTGAGCTTTTATAAGTTTCCCGTGGCACAATCCTAGTGGGACTTGTATTTCTCCGTGCAGAGTCCTCCTAGGATTCATACTCCTAAGGATAATGCTTATCCTTTTACACCCTCCCCCACTGCTTAAACCAAGTGGGATGGTTTTCTCCATGGCCGAATCACCATTTGACCGAAGTAACACTGGCTATGCTGAGCCATAGAGAGGACCGAACTATCCTTAGCTCGGTTTTCTCCCGTTCAACCATGGTATGCTGAGACCAAGCTTCTGAGTAGCAAGCTCCGACCGATCTAACCACAATACACCGCAACCGGACTAACTTTGAGACCGGACTAACATCAAGTTACCTCCAGACCGGAGTAGCTTTACACCATCTTGGGCCGAAGCAATTACACCTCTCCTAACCGGAGTAACCATACCTCTCTTGGGCCGGAGTAACTATGCTTCTTCTGGGCCGAAATATCATTACGGCCTTTTTACTGAGTCCTTCACACTTTGGGCCAAATCCATCTTACAGCTCGGTCCAATTCTCTCCAAAAATTACCCTCTCACACACCATTCATAATGTGGACCCCACACATACATGAGTGGGCCCCACACATCATGAATGGTGTAGATTAGTAAGGGGGTTGTGGGGATCCTCCACAAAGGGGTTCTGACTCATTTTTCTTTCTTTTTCCTGTCAACAAATCATTTTTCATAAATATGTTTATTCCTCCCTCTACATGGCAACAAATATATGTATGCATATATTTTGGAAAGTAAAAAAAAAAAAATCAATTTTTAACTTTTTACTTATTTTGAATCATATCACCTCTCATATTTTTTACTCATAAAAAAAAAATAAATTAAAAAAGTCAAAAGATTAATTTTTTTATCAATTTTCCAAAACACCACTTACCCTCATCACGTAACAGCTTCTGTAACAGCTCCTTAAAGGGTTCAACAGGACGCATTTCTGGTTTTTTAGCCGGTGTACCTTGTAAAACAAAGAAATAAATGTACTTAGCCTTATTTGTCAACAAGTTATTTTAGTTAAAAAATTAATAAAAATTACCATAATACTCTTTTTATTTTTTTATATATTTTTTATAAAAAAATTTAAAAATTATTAGAATAATCAATTTCTAAACGAGTCCTTAATTGTTGACCTGTGCAATATAAAGGTAAACTAATATTTCAAATAAATTATTTAGATAATATCATGTTGAATCATAGCATAAATATATTATTTATATAAGTAATTATTTTTGTAAAAAAAATTTATAAGCTCTAATGCTGAGTAAATTACACTCATCTCCTTCGAGAGTTTACAAAAATACAGTTATTTTCACACTTTTGAGGTAATTACACTAATTTCTTTTGATGTTTTAATTTATATAATAATTAAAAAAATTATTAATAATTTATTAGTTATATGAATAAAAAAAAAATAGGATTGAGATAAGTTGGTGGACATGTTACTAATATTATTTATAGGTCAACAATATAATTGATAAGATTGGAAAAATTAAGATGGGTTACAATGAAAAATTACCAATTTAAATTAGGTCAAATTTCACTTTACTCCATTGTAATTTCACCTCGAAACACTTTATCCCCTTATAATTCAAATATATACATAAAATCATCTTATGATTTTGGATTGAAATTCAAAGTTAATTATGTTAAAAATAGTAGAAAAATACCTAAATGTCCTTATGTCATATTCTTTTTCTCTCTTCTCAATTTTTTTAATCTTAATCACATATTTAAGAAATTAAATCATAAATTAACCGAAACACCCTAATTTATTACCATATTTTATTTTTTATTTTTTTATTTTAAGAAAAATTTACCCATAAATCCCATATGGGAGAATGTTGATCCATTTAGTTCTAAGAGTTTTATTTTTATTTTTTTTGAATCAATTAGTCCTTTTGTTTTGAAAAGTTGCATTTATTTAACTTGGTGCAATTTGAGTTGAAGTGAATGCATTTTTGTGATTCATTTTTCAATTTTTTGGTTTATTTTTGGGATGAGAATGAAAAGGTAAGGTGTGAAAGACTCTTTTTGGAGAGATTGGTGCCCGAAGTGTTGGTTGTTGAGCGTGGAAATCTATATTTCTATTGGTGTGATTTTTTGGTGTTACGTTGAAGTATTATATTAGAATGTTACATTTGAAAAAATTATACTAACGAGGTTTTTTTTTTTTTTTTTGTTACATTAATTGAAGTATTATGTTTGAAAAAAAAAAAATGCACTCAAGAGTAGGGCAGCAAACAAACCGAACTGAGCCAAGTTTTGCTGAGCTCGAGGCCAACTCGTTTACTTGTCGAGCTTGTTTATTAAGCTCGAGGCTGGCTCGATAAGAAACTGGGTTCGAGCTCTGCTCTGCTCGTTAATATTAATGAAACTCGAGCTCGACTCAATTCAACTCGATAATTTTTTTAAATATTATTTAAATAGAAACATTTAAATAAAAAATATTATTTATATATATTTATATATTATTTAATATATAAATAATATAGTTATTATATAATTTAAATAAAGATAAACGAGCCGAGCTTATGCGAGCTCGAGCTCGGCTCGTTTACTAAATGAGCCTAATAATCGAGTTTGAGTTCGACTCGTTTACTAAATGAATCGAGCCGAGCTTGTTTATAAACAATTCAGTTCATTTGCAGCCCTATTAAAGAGTTTTTTTGGAATGTTGCATTATTATGTTTAAAAAAAAGTACACTAATGAGTTTTTTAGTGTATTACATTAGAGTGTTACGTTTAGAAAAAATACACTAAGGGCATGTTTGATTGGGTGGATTGGAGCATGGGATTGGGATTATTAATCCGTGGGCCCAATTATCCTATGTTTGTTTTAACATTTTGATTTAGGATTAATAATCCAATGGATAATTAATCCAACAAATTTGTAGGATTATTAGTAATGGGGTAGGGGTGGGATTATTAATCCAATGGATATTAATCCAATTGGATAGTGAATACCACACTAATTTAATAGGATTATTAATACTTCACTATTAGTGTTGTGAATCAAACATGACCTAAGGGGTTTTTGTGTGTTACATTGTTTGGAGTGTTACATTTAGGAAAAGTACACTAAATTATTTTTTTTTTTGGAATGCTACATTGTTACATTTGAGAAAAGTATACTAACGAGTTTTTTAGTTTGTTACATTGAAGTGTTATGTTTTTAGAGTATTATATTGGAGTGTTACGTTTGGAAAAAGTACATTAAAGAGTTTTTTTGAAGTGTTATATATAGTAATTTCAATATTATGAAAAAAAACTCACATTTGTCTCTTAACACACAACACACGTGTGTTTGTGCTTGATTATTTATGTAATTCATATTAGAATGAGACCTTTGGAATCATAAAAAAACGAAAGAAAAAATCTGACTAAACAATTCATAAAATCACTATTTAAGATTTATTGGTGTTTCACCCTTATTTTAAAGCCAATTTTTTATTTGAACATTTTAAATTAAACATGTATATCACAAATTAAATCATAAATTAATCTAACCACCTTAATTTATTATCATCAAATTACTTTAATCTAATTTTTAATTTTTAACCCAATTTTTTATTTAATAATATTTTAAAATAAACATAAACACACACATATATAAAATAATAAATTAAACTAAACACTCTAATTTAATATCATAAAATTAAATTATTTAATAAATTTTAAATTAAACATATACGTATATATGCATCTAAAAAATAAATTAAATAATAAATTAATTTAAATACCTTAATTTATTACCATAAAATTAAATCATAGAAGTATTTTAATATAATTTTAAATTTTTAACCCAATTTATTATTTAATAACATTTTAAATTATATATATATATATATAAAACAAATTAAACCATAAATTAACTAAAACATCATAATTTATTACCATAAAATTACCTTAATTGCAATTTTAATTTTAAACCTAATTTCTTATATAATAACATTTAAAATTAAAATTAAATTAAATTAAATATTTGATAGAAAAGGACATTTAGGTTAGGGTTATGGTTTGATTAGGAATATTGATAAAAAAAATAATATTTTAATCATTAAATTTAATATAAGTGTATAAAAAATATCTAAAATACTCGTTTATGAGTTTGATGACTAAAGTACATTTATTTTATATTTTTTACTTAACAAGAATAAACAAATAATTTAGATTTAAAACAAATCAAAAAATTAAAATTAAAATAAATAAATTTAAAAATGCAAAATTTATATTGTTAGAAAACCTAAACTGAATTTTTTATTTTTGTTTTTTGGTTGGCACTGATGCTTACAGCGATAAATGAAACGTTGTCCCCACGTAAGGCTACAACTACTTCTGAATGCCGAGTGCTTGGTGACTAGAAGATGGAAAGGGGTATATCCTCGGTCGTCACGAAAGTCAAGAAATTTCGGCAAGTATTTGATTATTTGATATGCCAAATCTGACAAATTTCTAAAAGCATATATTAACCAAAAGCATAAAAATACATATGAGAAGAAAAGTCTGCTCCCCGGCCGGGCCGAGAAGATGGGAAAAAAAAATTAAAAAAATTAAAAACATATCGAGAATTTTATACTTATAGAGAAGATTGATGTCGTGTCCTTCAACAAAAGAGTTGTAAATTCTTATTGATTCTTTTGTGTTTATCACTTTAAATAATGTATTTGATAAATGTCATAATTTATCAAATATTTTATTATATAGAGCCTAATTTCAATGTCACATCCTTAGACAGTGACAGACACAAGGGGTTGCGGGCGGGGTCACCGCCCCCCAAACTTTTGGAAAATTACATTTTTACTATGTAATTTTGAATATTTATTAAAAAAAATTACATTTTGGCCCCTTCGAAATATATCTCCAATCCCTCCAAAATCTAAATAATTTTACTTTTGCTATCTTAAATTTTAAATATTTCCATTATTTTCATGAAATTTTTAGTCATTATAGAATAAATTAATATTTTAGTCACCCTAAATATTTGAAAATTTTCATTGCTTTCATGTCATTTTGATTTTTTATAAAATAAATTAATATTTTGATTTTCAAAATCTATGTAATCTTACTTCAATTATTCTAAAATTTAAATAATTTTGCTTTAGCCCCCTTTACACAATTTTTGCGTCCGCCACAGTCATTAGGAATCATTTAAATATGATAAATTAGGAATGTGACATTGTTGTTGTTTTTTTAATTTATATTTTGGTTGTTTTTCTCGGAGACTAGACTTTCTACGTTATTGCATTTCCAGATAAAATATAACTTGGAATTGAAAATAACCTAACCAAATTAAACCAAACCCAACTAAATCAAATCTTAGGCCTCGTTTGGCAACCTTCAATTTCAGTCAAAAAGTCATTATAAATTATCATATTATTTTTTTTATTTTTCTGCACATCTTTTTGTAAAAAGCTAAAAAATTATTAAAATAGCTATTCACAAACGAAGCCTTAGTCCCATCAAATGGAGACTTGGAATTGGAAATAAATAAATTAATTAACATACTGCTAATATTAATAGGGGGATATAACAATAACAATAATAATAAGAAATTCCATATATATATGATAATTACCAAAATACTCTCCATCGAGGGCACAGTGGAGAATAGTGCTGCCGTCACTGTTCCTTCGGCCTTCTTCGTAGACTTTGTCGGCGGAATATCCAAAATGCTTAGTGTAGACGACGTAGAGAGTAGTCTCTGTGGCTCTGTTGCGACAACCATAAAGACAGGACACCTTTGTTTTTTTTTTTTTATCAGAAATTTTTTTTATTGATGAAACTCATTAGGGAGAGATACATATAAACATACATCAATAAAGGAGACGACGAGAGCAAAAGGCAATAAGACAAGGCACCTTATGAGCAATGTGGAGGCAGATTTCCTTGTACCCTAACTTTGCTGCGACATGGAGAGGATTATTCCTTTCGTCATTGGCCAAATCCTTTTGAGCTTCGTACTCTTTTTCCTTGATCAGAGGAAAGAAGGAAAATATTATTATTAATGTAAATCAAAAGGCCAACAAAGAACAGACGCATACATTAATAACATCAGGGGACAACGAAGAAAACGCACTGTATGTTAGGATCCTCTAGAGTGTGAATCCTACATTGATCTTCTAGAGTGATTTATCCGAGGGTTGACATTAAGTCTCACCAAAATGACGTCGTTTTGATGAACAATTTCAAAAAAAAAAGAAAATCAGATGTCAACAGATGTTCCTCTGAAGCATTACAGGGAGAGAGAGAGAGAAGGAGAGAAGAGGAGGAGGACATCACTGCCCTGCCCCTTCCCAACCCCGACGCACTGCCACCGCTGCCACACCGCCATTGTCCAACAGATTGAAGGAAAAAAACCACAGGTTCATCCTCCAAACTGAAAATATTAGGGCTTTGAAAAAACAGAGTGAGAGAGAGACAAGAAGATAAACCCACCTCTGTGGATCTGTGCTTGTATTTGTTTTTTTTTCTAGCAAGTTATTGGGCATCAAATTGAAGAGAGAAGGCATGGAGCTAGGTTTTGGAGGAAGAAAATACTATAGCTGGCATTGGAGAGAAGGCATCAATTTATGAGTTTATCTTCTTCTCTCTCTCTTATTGTCTCTGTCTCTTCTGGTAACTTGGCCATCAAATTGAAGAAAGAAGTCATGGAGGTGGGTTTATCTTCTAAATAGGATGTATTCATAAAAAATCCAAAGAAATCAAAAAGGATATATATATATATATATATATTCAAAGAAATCCAAAGAAACCCAGCTCGAAAAATCCAAAGAAATCAAAAACAAATACAAAAAAATAAAAGAAATCAAAAAGGTATAGTTAAATGTAGATTTTGAAGAAAACCCAGATGGGTTGTGGCTGAAATTCCAACAGAACCACAATGTCTGAGTCGGCTTTGTTGACGAAGGAAAGCAAACATTGCATTCAAAGTGATAGAGAAAATATTCCGAGGGTAGAGTGTAAGAATTTATTCTTAATTAGGCTGTCATTGACTATATTTTGTTTGGTTTGTGAAAAACGGGTTGAACGTGATTCAGATAGATTGACTGGTATGAGCCCAAAATTATTATTGTGATCCATAAAGTTTGGGCCATGGTTATCTTAGTGTATATATTATTTTATATGTGGACATGTGATATGGAGGTGTAAGGTCTGTTTTAAGTTATTTGGGTTCCTTAATGGGAGGGTCCAGTAATTGTTTTATTTAGGCTCAGTCCCCTCTCCTATCCTTATTAGGGTTTACCTGTATCTATATATATGTAGATCAAAGGGTTGTCAGCCCCATTGAAAAGACAACAAAAAGATTAGGAGAAGGAGGTGAAGAGCTGGTGCTAAGGTTTTTCAATTGTGAATGCCATATTCTTTCAAGGAAGTAAAACTCAAGACAATAACGGAATCAAATGGAATGTATCTGAGTTTATATTTTAGTAGTTACTTATATTCATATTGTTTTGATTTCTAGTATATAGATCCTAAAATCTTACATGTGGTATCAGAGCAAGTTTATACTAGAATCAAAATCATGGCAGATTATTTCAGTAAAATTATTTTATATAATGATAAGGAATAAATTAATATTTCTTTTACTGAATGATATTTTTGATGTTTTTGCATCTCAAAATTGTGCTTTAGTAATTTCAAGCAAACTTTTTCAATGTAACGAGTACATACTGTTTGAGTATTGATAGTTTGCTTCCAATTATATTATATAAAAATAAAATAAAATAAAAAAGTAATTTAGATCTGGTAGTTTTATGAAAATTGTGAAGTATGGACATGTGTATATTGAATCTGTATTGATATATATATATATATATATATTTCAAATCTTACCTAATCAAATATTTGCAAAACATATGAAACATATTCGTTTTTATGACTTTTACATAAATATTAAGATTGTTTAAGAGTTCTATATCATGTATATCACCTTGGTGTATTTTTTGTAAATTCATTTGCAAATTTTGGTTGGCCGTGAGCTATTATTTTTGAATAACTGTTTAGTAGTGATTCGTAATATGATATTATATATGCTTTGATGGGTTACAGATTGCATTATTGTTAATAAATAAATAAAGTTTTAAAGGTGGACAAATATTTATTTTGTAGTCTCAGTTAGAAGATTTTTGAATCAATATGGGTGATACTGCCGAAATGGTTAACTTATTGAGATTTAAAGTGATTTATCAATAAGGATTTTGGAAAGCTCTTCTAATATTATATCACTCAATTACCTACCCAAAGGGGGTTAATTGAGTGTATTAATTTTAGAGGTAGTGTGAGCCGCTAGTAAGGGAAATTTTATTGTTTTTGAAAGAATTTATCTACCCAAAGGAGATAATTTCTTGATAAATCATTCTTGCTAGTTGACTTGTTTATAGGTGTTAGAATGTGTCTTATATATTTAGCCCAAAGGTATTTATATGATGATACATTCTGAAACATCTAACAAGATTGTTAAAGTTTATTTGCAGCCCATTGTTGTGAGATTATAATTATTGCCCATGTATAATTAATTAAGATTATATTAAAGTTTAAAGATGTTGATTGTATTCTATATATTCAACCCAAAGGTGTTTATATAGTGATACATTCTGGCACATCTGAGAATATTGCTAAAGTTTATTCGCATCATATTCTTGTGAGATTATACTAATTGCCTATGTATAATTGAAAGTTGGAGTTGTGAAAATGCTTTCCATATATTCAGTTTAAGAGTGATACATTTTAAATATTTGAGAATATTAATTGTGATTATGAGATTATTATTGTCTATATATAATTGAATGATATTATATTGAATTGAAAGCAATGAAGGGAGATATTTTTATGAAAATTAAATTTACTCCATTAAAGTTTTGATTATGAATCGGTTAAAAGATATTAAGTTAGCTTTAAGACTAACTGATTTAGACATTGACATACTCGAGAATGTGTCTTCTTAACCATTTATATTAAGACCTCAATATAGTGTGAAAGATTGAAATTATATTCAATGTTAACTATTTAAGAAAGTAGAGTTTTAAAATATTCACTAGGTGATTCTTATAAAAAAATCTAAATTATACTCTACAATGCTCTATATAATACCTTCGACTTTTACAAATCGTTATCTCTCTTCGGTATTTTATGTTTTCCTTTTCAGAATATTCCGCAAATCTCTTTATATATTATTAACTCAAGTAAGACAAATTCTTTAGAATTTTTTGTGAGCTATGACGCTCTTCCCACCTTCGGAATCTCCTTATTTATTTTTTAAACTGCTTTAAAAAAAAAATGCTTGTGTTGATCAAAATTTTATTTTATGGACAAGTTATTTAAGTTATAGTTTAGTACTGATCTTATTTTAAAGAATGTTATTTTTATATTATCCATGAGATACCGTTCAATTTTAATGTCAACAAAATAAGCATTGTTATTATTTTTAATTTTGGTAATAAATAAAATAAAAATAATAATAATTGAAATAGATTTTCATTTATCATAAGGTGTGTGGGAAAAATTATTTTATTAATTTCATAAATGAGTATTGATGTTATGCATTTGTCTAATCTCGTTTATGTTGAAAAACACACTGATAAAGATTTTAAAATTATTAATTGAAGATCGATATTATAGTGAACATGATAATTTTGGTTAATATGCATAACCTCTTATTAATTTTTTTTTTTAATAAAATTGTGGAATCAATTTAAACATATCATGCTTGTAACTTCGAAAGAAAGTTGAGTACTTGAGTGTCGTAATTGGACTCCAATAAAATGATGAGGTGTATGTTAACATGTTTAAATTAAACAAGTTTTTGTGATAAAATATTTTTAATTACTATGTATACTTATGTATACTTTATATATGGTACTAAGTTAAAAATATTTTTAAAACACTTTTAAATTACGAACTAATATAAAATTTAGTTAGAATAACTTTTGAGTTTGGGATTGTACAGAAGTAAAAAAAAATTTTATGATATATTTTTTAAATCAAAATGGGACCTATAGCTATTTGTTGTTACTTTGTAAGTTGTCAATGGTTCTATTATCTTGCTTCTGACATAAGAATCTTTTAAGCTTTTAAAATGTGAAGTTATTAGATTGGTGAACAATTTAAATATATAAATCTTCCTGTATACTTGTGCCTATTATAATAAATTGGTCCGTTCATTCTCACATATAGAAAGTGAGAGTGCAAGTAGAATCTGAAATGTCTATTCAGTCTATTGATAAAAGTTGAACATGTATGACATGTGCAACCTTCTAGACATTCTCATACAATTAAAAGATCCTTACGATTATATTATTTTTCTAAATGAGCAATATCAAGAGATTGAAGAGATGATTGTTACGTATGATGAATATATTGGCGATTTGTAATATGGTAAACGAATTGGTACAAATTATTAATTAGATATGAGATCATGTTATACCTTTTTAAAAGTTTGAAATCTAATGAGTATTTTTTTTAAAAGATAAATAAATAAATACAATGCTATTGCAAGAGGTTGTGATTTGAAAAGAGTATTATTCTTACCAATGTCATAAATATAGGTTTATAATTATTATAGTGGTATTGTGAAATTTTTATCTTTTGCTTCGCCAAACAAAATAAATTTGATTTATAAGTTAAACAAATTTATCTATGATTTTAAACGAATTTCTGAGTAATGATATTTAAAGGTTCACCAAACATTATTACTTGGCTTTATGGATAATACTATTAATTTATGCATACATCTCAAGGTCAGTGGGAGCAATTTATTTTTCTTGATCCTTTATAGCGATGGAATTTTACTTATTAGTAATAATTTCGAATTAATACTTGATGTGAAGATATTGTTGTTAATAAATTCTTGGTGTAAAGTATCTTGATAAAGTATTTTATGTGTTTGGCATTGAGATACTTGAAAAATAACTTAGAGGATTATTTGTCTCATCTCAAAGAGCATACCTAGATCACATTTTTTACTGAATTTAATATGCAAAATTGAAAGCTTTACGTTGCTCTTCTTAATGATCGAGATTAATTAAGTAACATTCAGTATTCATAAAATGATTTTGAGAAAAAGTTCATGAGGAATGTCTTGTATGCTAGTGTTGTGAGAGTTTAATAAATTATGAAGTTTGAATTAAACTTGGTGCATATGCAATTAGTTTGTTAGACAATTATTATTTTAATTTAAGCCTTGACCATTGGGTTGAAAGACATAAAGTGTCATGATATTTATAGAGAATTAAAGATTATACAATTAGCTATGAAAGAATTAATCATGTTAATATTATTGGTTGTATAATGTCGACTTTGGAAGTTGCTCAAATGATATATAGTGTCTGTTACTGGTTACATTTTTTATGTTTGCATGAGATCTTGTTTCATGAAAGAGTTTCATAAAATCTCTTATAATTTTTCACTATACAAACATGTTTTAGAGTTCAACTTAAGTTATGTAATTAAAGAATTTTATTTCAGAGTTTGGAATTGTTAATTTCATCTCCAAACCTATAAAGATGTATTATGATATATGGTTTTAATTTTCTCTATGAAGAATAACAAAAACTCTGATGGTATTAAATACATAATTTTAAAGTATTTCAGAATTACAGAGTTGTTAAAGATGATATTCTTTATGAGCACATGTTATAGAATACATACTAGTTGATCCTCTAAATATAGGGCTTAGGCCAAATTTTAGTTTGCTAAATATATTAAGCATATGGGTACTTTACAGTTTTTTATGTGCTTGGTTAAAGAAATTTTTTACCCATGAATATTATCTATGGTATATTTCAGTTAATAAAGTTTAATGTGTTTATTCACATTTTGTTTATAGTTATGTGTGTGTACGCATAAATGGTAATTGTCATATATGTATACTTCTTACATGAACTCTTACAGTTATATTTAAATTTTGAGATATAAAGATTGACACTTTAACTTAGAAGTGTATTATGCTTCGGTTTAGAAGTGTATATGGATCCATAAAGTCTGATGCTTGGTTTAAAGCATGAATCACCTTGGTTTAGAGGTATAAAGGCTTCTTTTAGAAGTGGAGAAAGGAATGAAATTCCTTGCAGGGTCTTGTCAAGACCATACAAAGGACTGAATGTGAAATTAGCATGTTATATAATTTTTGGATCAATTATGCTGAAATTCCACACTACACTTTATCACATATAGGAATCCATGTTGGTGAGATATTAGTGTTTGTAATTGTGGAAGGTGTTATGTTGTTCAATAGCATAATTACCGCTACAGTTCGATATTAATATTTCTCATTGAACGGGATTCTGTACTGAGATGTTTTTATTCTGAATCATGTTTATGTGGTCACTAAAGTTGTTTAACCCGAGAGTCATTTTTCTTAAAAAAAATATTTTCTTAAAGTAGTAGTCAATGTTGCCTAAGTGGGAGAATGTAAGAATTTATTCTTAATTAGGCTGTCATTGACTATATTTTGTTTGGTTTGTGAAAAACGAGTTGAACGTGATTCAGATAGATTGACTGGTATGAGCCCAAAATTATTATTGTGATCCATAAAGTTTGGGCCATAGTCATCTTAGTGTATATATTATTTTATCTGTGGATATGTGATATGGAGGTGTAAGGCCTGTTTTAAGTTATTTGGGTTCCTTAATGGGAGGGCCCAGTAATTGTTTTATTTAGGCCCAGTCCCCTCTCCTATCCTTATTAGGGTTTACATGTATCTATATATATGTAGATCAAAGGGTTGTCAGCTCCATTGAAAAGACAACAAAAAGATTAGGAGAAGGAGGGGAAGAGCTGGTGCTAAGGTTTTCCAATTGTGAATGTCATATTCTTTCAAGGAAGTAAAACTCAAGACAATAACGGAATCAAATGGTATGTATCTGAGTTTATATTTTAGTAGTTACTTATATTCATATTGTTTTGATTTCTAGTATATAGATCCTAAAATCTTACATAAAGATTATGAACTCACCAGCTTCACCAAGATTTTCTTGATCGATTCAGTATGTTTCTCTCTCTCTCTCTCTCCCTCCCTCCTTCTCTATTTCTTGATCGATACAGATCTTTTTTTTTTTTTTTTTCAAATAACTCACCAAAACGACATCGTTTTGGTGAGGCTTAATCTCAGCCATTGGCTGGATCACTTTAGGAGATCACTGTAAGATTCACACTCTAGAGGATCCTAACGCGCATGTCCCGACTAGGTTGGCAATCTCCGTACTTACTTTTGGTCCTTCATTAATATCTTTCGCAATCAGCGTCACTAGTTTTTTCACTGTGTCTGTTCTTTCTGCATACACGGCCATATGTAAAGCTGTGTCACGTGAATCAGTTAACTTCATATGTCGAACCTCTGACTGAGAATAATTCTCGTATATATTCACAACCTCACCCCATTTTCCCTCCATGACATTTTTGTACAACTTCTGTTTGATTTGTTCCATATTTTTTGTGGCTTCTTCCTAGTTAGCTCAGTCAGCAGACAGTAAGTACATATATATAGCCATGCAAATCAGTGAGAGAATTTGTTTAGCTTGCAATGTAAGGAAGATAACAACACTCCAACCCCACCACACTCCCAATCCAATCTCTTTTTTTTTTTAATTTTATTTTATTTATTTATTTGTTTTTATCAAAAATAGCGTTAATATGTTAGTATAATTAAATTATAATTGAAGGGTTCGTCACTGTTCTATCAGATCGAATCCTTAACCTCCCATTCACCACACCTTAGGTGGACCTGTTAGGCTATTGAGTCACACCTTAATATTTCAAAAAAAAAAAACACAAAAAACACAAAAAACTTCAATATTTAGAACCAACCAAGGTGATTATTTTTTTCATAAAAGAATAAAATGATGTTATCACTGTTTGTTTGTGATACTTTCATTGCAAATCAATACACTTCATGATTCGTAATTGCATAGTTTTACTTCCAACATTATCACGATTTCAAATAACTATTTTATAATTATTTCAAATCTTTCATAATTAAGTTACACATTTCAATCTTAAAATTCACAGATAAACTATCAAATTTAACTTTAATCTTTTTTTTTTTTTGATCGGCAAAATAAATTTTTATTGATGAAATCAACAAAATGATAAGATACATCAATAAAGAGAAGCTCAGAGCTAGGACAAGCTCAAAGCTCCAGTTGGTGAGAAACCAACAAGAAAAGGAAACAGAAAGTTGGCTAGACATCACTAATCTAACAACAGAGTGATAGAATTGTAAAACAGAAGACAAACAACCAAAGACCCCCGAACCAGCCCAGAAAGCAAGAACACCAAGTCAGCAAATCACCTATGAACAACTCAACTCTATCATCACTTTGTTTGCTTGCAGTTCAACCACATAACAACAGATTGTAGATCATTGCAGAAAACCAACAAATCACTACTTGCATAAAACCAATTCAGATCACCCACTGGGATGACAGATTACAGTTCATAACAACACAACACCAATTGTAGAAGCCCACTGGGATGACAGATCACTAATTGCAGGCAGAAGCCCAATTCAGATCACCCACTGGGATAACAGCAGCAGAAGAAGACAGAGTAGTGATAACATCAGTCAAGAATGCTGGAGCTGAAACTGAACAAAACAGTGGTAGATTTCTTTTAAACTGAATAGCATAGCCTGGTTTGTCTCCAATTGAGAACCACATCCTCAACTGTGAAGGGGAAATCCTTGATAGAAGCTTTAAGCCAAAGAGCCAATTTGATCTTAATAAGTTCCCACAATGCTGCAGAATTAGGATGAGTATCTCTAAAAACACACTCATTTCTTAGCCTCTAAAGGGACCACAGTACAATCAGTGGGATTGCTTCCCAGAATTTCCTGAGAGGGTGCTTGAGCTTAATCCCCATCCACCAGTTAAACAGAGCTGCTACAGATTGAGGGATACACCAACAGAGCCCCCACTCATATAGCACAGATGACCAAATGGTCCAAGAGAAATGACAATGAAGCAAAACATGAGAAACAGATTCAGGGGCCACTTTGCAGAGAGGACATAAAAGGAGAAACATTGCTGCCTAGGATACCAATATCGAGTAGAAACACCGTTGTTTTAACTCTGTTTTTCCAAGCTAACCAACCAAAAAAATGAACTTTTGGAGGTAAGGTATTGCTCTAGATAAATTTGCTGATGTTGAGGGGAGGCCCAAGGAGAGAATTACAAAGAGAATATAGGGAAGACACAGAGAAAACACAAGAACCTGGGGCAGACCACACTAGGCTGTCAGCACTGTTAAGGCACAAAGGGGGGGCAGAAGATAACATTGTAATCAACCTAGCTTCACTGGTCTCTTCCCAGGTATACAGGATTCTTCTATATGGAAAGTTCCAAACTGAAGTGCTGGTTTTCCTCGCATAGAACTGTTGAAGAGAACCATTCTTATTAACAGACAGGTTGAAGAGAGAGAGGAACTCATCCTTTAGATAGGTAGATCCACACCACTTGTTATGCCAAAATCTGATACGGCTACCATTCCCAACCTTGATTTGGCAGCTATCGAGGAAGAATTGAAACGTATAAGAACTATGGACTCGTATACAAGTGATATCCTTTCATATCCTAGAGAACTTGTAGGAGGATTGCACAGGAGGATGCCAACACTGAACCTCAATTTTATACTTGCTGCAAATAACGTTCCTCCATAATGCTGAGATTTGATTTCCAAATTTCCACCACCATTTTAGAAGCAAACATGCATTAACATCCCTTATCCTTCTAATGCCCAAACCCCCTTGGGCAACACTCTTTGTAACCTCCATCCATTTTACCAGATGAACTTTTCTTTTTAGGCCATCACCACCCCACAAGAAAGCAGCCTTGATCTTTTCAATTTCACGAGCCACACCTTCGGGCATCTTGAAAAGGGAAAGATAGTACACCGGGAGACTAGAAAAGTACAGACTTGATCAAGGTTAACCTCCCAGCAAAGGACAACATTTTCCTCTTCCAACCTGAAAGCCTAGATCTAATATTATCAAGCACAGGCTTCTAGGTTGATTTTCTACCCGGGTTTGCTCCTAAAGGTAGCCCCAAAAATTTCAGTGGCAATCTTTGCACCTGACAGTTCAAGAGTCTGGCAATTTCATTTAGATACTCATCATTCACACCTATACCACACACAACACTCTTGTGATAATTTATTCTAAGCCCCGAAAGGACTTCAAAGCATCGGAGGAGTCTTTTGACAATCACCACCTGGTCCATATCAGCCTTGCAGAAGAAAATTGAGTCATCAACATATTGAAGGTGAGATAAAAGAACCCTATTAACCCCAACCGAGACGCCATGAAGGATGCCAAGATTTAGTGCTCTATTTAAGAGAATATTGAGCCCCTCAGCCACTATATTGAAGAGAAAGGGTGACAATGGGTCACCTTGACGGAGTCCTCTTTGCGGAGAGAACTCATTAGTTGATGAACCATTGACTAGGATGGAGATTCTAGATGTAGATACACAGGTTTTAATCCAAGACACCCATTTAGTCCCAAAACCAAAGCTGGACATCAAAGAGAACAGGAACTCCCAGTTAACTAAATCGAAAGCTTTCTCAAAATCTAGGTTGATGATCAACCCTTGTTTCTTAGCCTTCTTCCAACCATCTACTACTTCATTAGCAATAAATACCCCATCAAGGATATTCCTTCCCCCTATGAAAGCAGTTTGAGAATCACCAATAATGGAGGGCATTACGGACTTCATTCTGTGCGAGAGAACCTTTGCTAAAATCTTGTATATAGAACCCACCAGGCTAATGGGTCTGCAATCTGACAGATTATTGGGATTAGGAGTTTTACGAACTGTTGATGCCATAGGTAAGTCTGCTGTGGTTGTGAAAATATTAGAAGAATTGCATAATCACTTGTTTCATTATTCTCCAAAACTTCTGATAGCATAGGAGATTAAACCCATCTGGTCCGGGAGCCTTGTTGCTATTACTCTCTTTAATGGCAGCCCATACCTCTGCTTCAGTGAAGACTGATACGAGATGATGGGAAATGGTGTCCTCAATTAATCTGAAATCCCCTCCCAATACGGGCCTCTTGACCCAACCTTCCTTGAAGTGTTTCTTAAAATAAAGGAACACCTCATGTTTAACTCTGCTTGGCTCCTCGAAAGACACACCATTAACTGAGATGGAATTTATCATGTTCCTATTATGTCTGGTACTTGCAACAGCATAAAAGAACCTAGTATTTTTGTCCCCTTGCGAAGACCAATTCATTCGGGATTGTTGATGCCATAGCCACTCCACCTTCCTATAGAGTTTCCACACTTCACATCTCACTTCTCTTCTTCGATCCATTTTTGATTGGAGCAGTACTCTTTCCTCTGCTATTCTGTCAAAGGCATGCAATTCCTCCCCTGTTTCCTTGAGCTTAGTGGTAATATTACCGAACACTTCAGTGTTCCAAACCTTTAGCTTCATCTTAAGATGCTTGAATTTTTGCTGGATTATGAAGCTTGCCCAACCAGAGGCAGTAGAATTCTCCCAGCAGGAAATGAAAAAATGAGAGAAATTAGGGTGCAGGGTCCAAGCATCAATAAACCTGAAGGGCTTAGGGCCCCAATCTCTTTCATCTTCCATCATCAATAGAGGGCAATGATCTGATATTAACCTAGGCAGGCCCTAGAGTTTCATTTTGAAGTGAACCAACCATTCTAGGCTGAGCATTATTCTGTCAATTCTACTCCATTTCAGGGCTTCCTGAGAGTTACACCAAGTGTAGGACCGACCAAGGAGGAGCAGATCACTCAATTCACATTTGTCTATAAATTCATTAAGATGGCGCATTCCCCTATCTCTTCTGACACAGCCAACTCTCTCCCCCATGTGCCTAATTTCATTAAGTTCGCCAACCAAGCACCAAGGCCTAGGGAAGGAGTCCTTGAGCTTAAAGATGGAATTCCAAAGAGTGGACCGACTACTAACATCATTAGGAGCATATACATTTAAGAGGACACGATCAAAAGAGTTGTAGAGCGTACCTAAGAGGAGTATAAACCTCCTGTTACAACAGCTCCCAACTAGTTGGAAAACATCCGGATCCCAAATGCAGAGAAGCCCACCTGCAGTGCCAACAGGGTCTACAGACATAAACTCCATTTTCCGACTTCCCCAAAGCCCACGAGCAGCAAACTCTGAATCTATTACTTTCTTGGTTTCTTGAAGGAAAGCAACATCAATATGTCTATCTCTCAGGAGACGTTTGATTATACCCCTCTTTTCAGGCTTACCAATGCCTCTGACATTCTAGGAGAGAAGCTTCATAGAGACCAGATGATGCACTGTGAGGCCCCCGGACACAGCAATCACGGCTTTGCCGAGCCCACTTCATTGATTCTCTCTTTATCATTAAGTTCAAGATCAATAATCTTGTCCATCACAGTAACTTTTTTACCCATAAAATTAATTCCAAGCTGCTCCCCCAACTTGATGGTTGCTTTAGCTTCTTTGAGGAGGAAGCTGCTTGAGCTGGAATTTCCTTCGGACAAATCTGATTGAGCAAGGGCAGCAGCAGCAGGTCTGAGGATGACAGACCTGAATGAGTGCTTAACAGTGGTTGCAGCTGTCTGGCCATAAAGCCTAGCAAAACGGGAGAAGCCCTCCACATGAGCCTTCTTCTTCCTAGAATTCTTTACCTTCCGAAAGGGATTAGTGATGAAAGAAGATGAACTATTGAGGCTTTAATCCTTAAGACCCAGAGTGCCCAAAGAAGATGAGCCAGCAATAACATGTGGGCCTGAGACTGGAGCATGACAAATAATAGGCCTAGTGGCAGAGAATTCAGGTGACTTGAGAATAGTTAGGCTTTGGACTCTTTGCAACCCATGTGGTTAGGCTAGAACCACCTCAAGGGAAATACCAGGCCCAAAGTCATCCATCGGCCCACTAAAGCTTTTGTTAGAGTGAGGAGATGAAACTTCCTCAGCACTCTTCAGTGGGTCAGCCAAGTTTAGTGGGTAGGGTGATAGCTCCCCCATCATTGCCCCCTTCACATCTACTGCACTAGCACTGCAGAGCTTCCCCTCACACAACGTCTCCTCAACCTCCGTGTCTATCAACTCCCCACTGTAGCACTGGTTAAGTCCCTTCTTGAGTGCTTCCTCATTGGGACCAGGAGCTACCACACCAGCTACGTTCTCACCTAGCTGCCTATCATAGCCGGTCTCCGCAACCACTGTATCCTTATTCTCACCACTGTTGCACTGTGTGAGCCTCTGATTACCATGTGCCATTGCAGCATCATCAACCTTCTCCTCGCCGAACTTCTGCGGAAAATTAATTGGCCCCACTCCTACAATGGAGTTACAATCATCATGCTCAGTGTGTGAGCTGGTAGGAAAGTCAACTGTGTTGACCAGGTGATCCTCATACACAAGGATAGGATGAAGTAAGCCCTTGCACTCCAAATTTATTGTTGAAGAGATGAACCCCATGCAGGATGTCACCACTTTAATCCTGGTAGAGGAGAAGGACTTAGGTTGATTAACATCACCCTCTAAGCTAAGAACTGACCCCCACAAGCTGCCAATGTTGTTTAATGTGCTTCTATTCCAGAGGTTAAGGGGTATGCCAAAACATCTTAACCACACATATCTCTCCTGCTGGATTTGAAGACATGGCTGCCATTCTAATACAAACTGGCTCTAGTCTTTAAACCACACCTTCATATTGTGGACGTTAGATTGCATCTCCTTGTGGGCATTAAAAGTTACAACTACATCACGACCTCTCCCTTTTCTGACCACGGCCTGCAATATCCCATTCTCCTCAAGGGCCTCTCTGATACTATTTACAGTGTAATCCATATTTAGTCTGATTATAACACTGTCATATAGCCATCCATTGCCATCTTCATTTGCTTTGATGGTCATACAAGCTTCCCCATTGAGTTTGCCCCCTTTTAGTACCTCTGCGAACGTTCTAGAGCCAACAAATGGCATATGACCCCTCGTTGTGGTTGTTTCAAAAGCACCTCTATTGTTCTGAACCCGCCTTTGGCTTTGTACATCCCTGTTACTCCTATCTTAAGAAGCCATGTTGATTGCTAGCACCTTATCGTCCACCAAGAGGCCATTTGCTTTCTGAATAGCAACGTCTGATGCAACAGGACAACCAAATCTCACAAAACCAAATCGGGAGTTTGACACTCTCCTCCTTTTGAAAGGAATAAAAACATTGATTGATTAAAATTCCGATATCTCCTCTATTTGGTTTATTAGAATGAGAGATAATGAAATGAAATGATATTCTTTAAGTTTTCATATAGAATGATCATTTTCTTAAAATGAAGTAAGATGATTCCATTTGTAATGAATTTATCATTATATTTTTTAGTCTAATCAAATATGAGAATAAATATTTTAATGAAATGATCATTTTATTTTATCTAATTCCAAAGAACCAAACACTACTTAAATATGAACGGAATCCACTCAACTATACATCTCAAACAAGAATTCATAAAAATAAAAACAAAAAACCTCCATCAATTATACTCATTTTCACGAGTCTTTTGTTTTAAAAAAAAGAACCACATTTATCTACATTATTCTGCATCAATTATCTGTTTGTATATCAGTGTTGCTCATCTCAAAATGGAGTAATTATCTACAAATAAAAAAATATACACTATTAAGACAAAGAGCATGTTATGATTTTTTTATTACAAAAAATAAGATTATCAAATCATTTTATTTTATTTTTATTAAAAAATAAAATTACGAAATAATTAACATTTTTCGTGAAAATCAATTCTAAGTTCTAGAGCTAAGACCACCAAGATTTAAATCCCCAGTCAGCAAAGCAGGGACACCGGCAACACACCAAAAAACAATCATCAGTCAGCTCGATCTAACATAAATAAAATAAAAGAGAAACAAAATTATTTATAAATATTAATTATTTATCAGAGTTAGCAAACCAAAAATAAAATAAAATAAAAGTCTTGTTTTGACAAACAATGGCTATTAATTTTCTTAACCCCACCCCCAAAACAAAATAGTTTCTTTCACTTTATTTTATTTTCATATCTTTTCCATTTCATTTTCATTTATCTCCATAAATTCAATCCAAACATTACCTTGTCACACATGCTCAATTTAGTGTGTTGTACATGCGCCTTTAATTTGGATAGAATTTGTTATTTTTCAATTGCAAAATCAAGATCATATGAATCTTATATGTGACTGTAAGATAATGTGTTTTTAGCTAAACTACAATGTATAAATTGTGATTAAAGTATTGTTATTCAAACCTAAAAATTAGACTTACTTTTTAGATCCAATAATGTGATACTCTATTAAAATTTTTAAATCAACTCTCTCTCATTTATTTTCCAATCACCAACCAATCATCTTGTTATCATATTACTAGGTCTAAAAAATAAATCTAGAAAGTAGACTTATATATCATTTTTCATTGTAAAAGTTTTTTTTTTTTTCCTCCACAATTTTTTTTTTTTACAAATTTAACATTCAAATACAACCTTAACAGTTATAATTACAATAAAAGCTCATGTTATCTAGATAAACTGTTTACTTTACGTGGTTGCATTGTCTTTTGTATAAGACACTTGTTCAAGCTTGACTTAATTTTTTTTAACAGTTGATAATAACCATGAAAGTTCATGTTATCTAGATGGACTGTTTACATTATGTTTTTACAAGCGAAACACATATGAGCTAGAAAAGCAGTTCACCATACC
Organism: Camellia sinensis; assembly: GCF_055761805.1. NCBI lineage: Eukaryota > Viridiplantae > Streptophyta > Magnoliopsida > Ericales > Theaceae > Camellia > Camellia sinensis. Next base: position 33,118,433 of record NC_138974.1, read on the forward strand.
TTTTTCTTTTTCTTTTTCTTTTTTCTTTTTGGGGCATAACCTTGTACAAGCTTCCATTCATTTTTCTTTTCCTGGTCGTAAGGCAAAGAATTTTGAAGTACTATGAACATTTAAAGAAAGATTACAAGAAAATAAAAAATGACATCTAATTATGATGATTCTTGTTACTACCACCTGCTAGAGGAGAAAAAGAAAACCTCCGTACTGAGAATAGAAAATTTATAGGGTTTATTACACCTTATACTCGGAAACTATCATCAAATTGTCCATTAATCTCTCAATTATCAATTGAGTCTAGTCCAAAAGTATATAAATTAAAATTTATTTAATCCCTAAATTGTCAATTGAATCTATTTATTTATTTATTTTTTTTATCAGCAAAGAAAAATTTCATTAACAGCATGAAATTAAGAGTACAGGAAGATGAAGTGCACTGAGAGAGATTCGGAAGGTACAAACTACCCCTACTACTGCTACTCGCACCCAAACAACCAAAATAATCTATTAAGTCCTTAAAGTATTTAATTCAAACCTATTTAATCTTTGAAAATATTACAAAAATAAAATATAAGTTCATAAGTATTATAAATTAGTAAAAAATACTATCTAGTTAAAATTTTATTTCCAAAAAATCTTAAATTTTTATATTACCTTCAAAAAGTGTGCGTCAGTTCTTCTGGTGAATTTTCTCTATAAGGGTAAGAGTAATTATGTATAGTATTTTCTTACTTATCTTCTACAATGACTATTTGTTTGCCTTTATCTAATATTATATGCTGGTTTCATTTATAATTTCTATATATTGTCTTAAGTTTTTCGATAAATTCTTTTATAACTTAATTAATGTATTGTTTTGTTTTATTATAATTTGTAGCGAAGTGTTATTATTTAAATTATCTAATTTTATTCTTCTGTATGTCTAATACTCATATAATTTTATTGGCAAGACTGATAAACCAAACTCTGATAATAATTTAAATACGCATCAAAAAGAAAATACTTTTTAAAGACAATAGAAATTTAAGATTTTTTTGAAGTAAAATCTTAACTTGGTATGGTCTTTTACTAATTTACAATATTTATGTATTTATATTTTATTTTTGTAATCCTTTCAAGGACTAAATATGTTTGAATTAAATACTTTAAGAGCATGTTTGTTTGGTAGGATTGGACTAATAGTCCATCCAGACTAATAGTCCGTTGTTTGTTTTAAATTTTTTGCACTGGACTAATAGTCCATTCGAACTATTAATCTTAAATCTGTTGGACTATTGTATCTCATGGGACGTGGGACTAGGGATGTAAATTTGGCCAGGTCTGGCCCATGTCGGGCCTCACGGGCTCCCACAGAAATTTAGGCTGGGCCGAGTCGACCCAGTGGGCCTGGGTCTGGCCTCGGGCTTGGACGGGTCTGACCATTTTTTTATTTTTTTTCTTAATTTTTTTTATCAAAATTTTATTATTTTCCACTAAAAAAGACACTGAGTCTTAGGCGAGCCGGGCCTTGAGTGGACCTTAAGCGGGTCGATAGATTGGACCACGGACCGAGCCGAGCTTCAAAATGATGGTCCAGGCCCAGGAGCTCGGGTTAGGCTCTGGTTCGGGCCTAAGCGGGTCAGGCCCACTTAGGCTACAAGCGAGCTTCGGGCCGCCCACAGGCCGCGGGCCATTTTTACACTCCTAGGTGGGACACAAATCATGGGATAACTTATCCCATAAGACCAGGTTGCCAAATTACGTTATTGACCCTCTAATATTAAATATATTTTTCCTCATGGTATTAATTATACTTAATAAAGTAGTCACAATTTAAAAATAAAATAATTTTATTTCATTTTTATTGATGTTTTATTTATTTAACTTTTTAAAATAATTTTTTATAGATATTTTATTTTAAAATTTTGTTGATATTTTATTTAATTTCATTATTTAAGTATTATTATTTTTAAAATAAATTTATTTAAAATTTTAATTAAAAAAATAGCATACATTTTTATTAATATTTAATTTATTTATTTTTTAAAAAATATATTTAATTGTGTAAAAATATAAAATAAAATAAATTTTTATTTAATCTAGCTAAAAATAGTTAAAATATTAAAAATATTTTTAATATTGCTATTACTTGATAAATAATTGAAAATGATAAAATAGTCATTTGAGTATTTATCCTTCTCCATAATATGCCAAACAAACATAGAATTCATAGCCTATTCAATCAAATAGTTATTTCTTGACATCTAATCTTATGAGTAAACAAACATAGGATATATATCTTATCCAACTGTGTGGATGATTTTCCGACCACACTGCCCGCTTAGTAACCAGCTGGAGAGCACTGGCAGAATAGATGGCACCTGACTGACCTGTAACAGAAATATAAGAATCCCGCGGTGGTTTCGACCACCCGGGGGCACTCCGACGATCAAGTCAGTATATCTCTCAAAGATAAATCAAGTATTAAACTAACAAGCTTGAGTATCAAAAACATACCTTAGACCCATGGGGGTGCCTCTCTTTTATAGCCAATACAATCCTAGTCCCAATAGGAGCCTGGCCCTAATGGACTTAGGATTACTGCTAATCTGGAACTCCCAGTGGGATCAGGATAAACTCTCTAAGAGTCTTATCTTTACCCAAACTGAAGTCTTCTCTCAATCTAGGACTCTTGTCCATATCCAAGTTGAGTTCCCTCTTCATTCTAGGACTCTTGTCTCTTATCCGCTTATCTAGGATTCCGATATCTTCGGAGGCAACCTCGGCCTAGCCGAGATGACCTCGGCACAACGACCAAGACACGTGGCACCTCGGCTGACACGTCGGCGTCACCTTGCCACGTGTTGGTACTCAGAAAATATATCCCCACACCAACCAAATAGTCCCAAAACTATGAATCTCAAGATCACAATCTGGTGGATTCTAATCCCCCATTATCCAGTCCGTCCAATAAACATGTTGTTAGGACTTAATAGATTCAATCAATAGTTTAAAAACTAAATATATTTTAATTTATGTATTTTAAGAACTAATAGTAGATCCAATCGATAGTTTAAGAATTAAATAAATAATTTAACAATAATTTAAGAATAAAAAATGTAATAAACCCAAATTCATTTGCTTGAATCCTTCGACCCGAATTTTCTTTGCAATTCCACGTTAATCACATACCCCCCTATGCCGAGCCTGGCAAAAAAAGAAAAGTTCATTATTTTCAAATCATATGCCTAGTCCACTATCTTCTTGTTATTCTTTTTTACTATTTTTTTTAATTAACAAAAAAAATTTTTATTGATAAAATGTATAGTACAAAATACAAATACATCAACATTAATAAAGGGTGATGAGTGCAAAGAATATCGCATTATATAAGATTATTATTATTACTATTAATAATAAATAGGATTATTTTTATACAATTTTTTTATTATTATTATAATAAATAGGATTCGAACTAACTGCTCTCTTACTATTATTATTATTTATTTATTTCTAAAAAAACAAGCTTGGGTAAGTACTTATATAGGAATTTGATGATAATATAAAGAGAAATACCTATCCATCCCCCTATTTCATCACTCCCAATTACACCCCTCATAAGGAGGTAAATAATAATAACAATCAATTCTTTTCAAAGTGTGGGACTGCTTCACATGGGAGTGAACTATGTCATTAGGGTGCAAAATTAGAGGAATGTAACACTACTCTATAAAGAGTTATCCATATAATTTATGAAGCACACTATATTTTTTGGTCAAAACCTAAGACAATTCAACATCATCCATTCTTTTTTTAAGTATACTTATTGTACGGGGAGCAAATATTCGGTAATACCTGTACTCCTTTCGTTCAAGCTCCTCGTCTGTCCGATCGACCTACGAATACAACGGCGGTGAGCTACCCGGCGATGTGTGGCCAAAAAACCCCTCCGACGGTCAAGTTAGCACACACTCAGTGATATAGAGAGAGAAGACGGAGTTGAGTGTTTAGGTTGTTCTCACCAAATGATGTTTCATCCCAGCATGGGGGACGCAGTCATGCTTATATACTTTCTGCGCTCAAATCTGCTCCCATTAGCCTCTTGACACGTGGAGCTGCTCTCTCATCCGTCAGCACAAATCCAGCAATCACCACTTAACCAAACCGGCAGACTACATTAGTGGGAGCTCGGCAACTCGGCGGCATCACCTCAGCCTCACACAACCGTGCTGCATAACAAGTCTGAGTGCTGCACTCGTCGAGCTCCATAACGATCGTGCTCGGTTGCATTCCGACATAACCGAGCTCAAGACAGGTCGAGCCGGTAAATCGAAGCCTTTCCTGCTGAGCTAAATGCGCGAACCGTGGAATCCTGAATAGCAGGGATCATCTCGGTCGAGTAGCTCGAGTAGCTCAAGTAGCTCGATCCCCACATGGACAAGCCCAAGTAGCTCAGTCCCAACATGGCCCTAGGCCTCAACCGAGCTGAACCATCTCCGAACAGGCCCAAGCTATCACGATCCAAACGTGCTCAGCCCTCAATTTGCCCGGCCTTTACCATGGCCCATTCCGGCTCATAAATCTCCCTCTCAATTGTCCCTTAATTCCGTCCACGCAAAAGCGTGATTGGGATTACATGACCTAACCGGGGTATATTCCCCGCCGGTCTTTCCTCCACAAGTTGTAAATCGCGTTAGTCGACATGCTCGGTTTCTAGACTTGCCTGGTCGATGCCTCAACTTGCCTGCCTGTCTCTTCAATACCGACGCCGCCATCAATAGGGACACTCGTCGATCATTTACTGGCCTCGAGCAGCTAACCCCGACGTCTTTTCATATTCGAATTATGGCGGCCTTTTTCGCCTATAAGTACGCCACTTCACCCTTTCATTCTCTTTTTACTGCCTGTCTTTCATTCCAGATGATCTAGCACCATCGTTGCCCTCGACTCCCAAGCTCCATTCTTACCTTCTATTGCGTTCGTGCTCCAGATTCGACTTTTGCCTCATTCTGGTAAGTTCTCCCAATTTCTTTATTGCTTTTTCCTTTGGTATTTCGCATTCCTAGGCACAAAAACCATAGGTTTTAGGATATAACCCCCCCAAAAACCTCTTCTGCCCTACTCTCTTTGCTGTTCTTCAACTCTAGTGATGAACATATGAAGATCTGGAGCAGACCGGGCTCTAGGTCTTCTTTTGATCCCAAAAAAAATCTAAACCGAGCAAATTGCGAGTTTGCAAAAAAACTATTGTAAGAACCGAGGTAGGCAGAAGGCTTGACCGCTCGACCGGGCTAACATCTGGTCCGCTTGAGCGACCGAGCTTTTGAATTTACCTTCGTGACCGAGGTGGTCCGGCACTCCATCTGACCGAGCTAAAGTCAAGCTCGTTTTGCGCGACCGCGCTCCCACTTACACTCACCCTCCTTTTCCTGTAGAGTCCAAGGGGACCACGCACCAACACTGAGGCTCTCAACGACTGAGCAGCCATCAAACAAGAGTCTGTGATAAACCAATACAGCCGCTCTAAAACCAGCCGGCTACACATGGGGCGTTACCGCTTCTTGGTCGACACGCCGATTGCTCTAGCCGCGTTCCGGGAAGAATACGGTATCCCTGACGACGTTCATCTAGAGCTCGGTGACGATGACACAACCCTCTGGGGCAGATTAGACCAGTATCCTTTCACCGTGCTTTTCATTATAGATGGAGGCCTCCGCTTCTCGATTAACCCCTTATTGTGCGAATTCTTGCGGCGCACCGGGCTAGCACCAACCCAAGTCTCAACCAACACTTACCGCATAATAAACGGAATCACCGAGCTGAACAACCGGCTAGGAACCAACTTAGGTCTAGCCGAGATGCTTCGCCAGTATACCCTCGGGCATACAGGTGACGACCTTGCCTATTATTCAAAGATCAGACCGAGCAAGGAGAAAATAGTGACAGGTATCCCAGACAAAGACTTGAACGACGACGACTTTTTCTGGGTGTCCGGTAATTATGAAACAGCCGACGTGCCGGGCTGGTATATCAGTAAAACTTTCGGCGAAACAGGTAAGCCGTGCTAACTACTCGGTCAAATTTCTTTCTTTCATCATTTTGTACTTACATCTTTTCTTCTTCTCCTCTTTGCAGCAATCGAAGCTTTGCAAGCCAACTACTATTATCCCAACGAAGCTACCATCAGAACCGTGCTCCGATACCGTAGTCGGGATCACCACGAACTTCTCGCCTACGTACCGACCTACAGATACTCCGCTCCCCGCCGGAGTAGAGTGACAGACTTCCTTCGAGCGCCGTCGCCACCTCCTGACCCCACACTCCCGGACGTGCCCTTTATCCGGTTGACCGAGGCAGAGGAGATGGCCAAAAGAAGCCGCATCAAGAATCTGATCACCGCTACATCCACCGAGCTACCGAGCATGCCCTCCCACATAGCCGCTGCCGGTTAACCAAGCGGGACCGTGGTCACATTGGCGCCACCTACCGCGGTGCAGGCAAGCAAAGAAAGCCACCGAGCTAGGAAAAGGCCTCGTATTGCCGATCCTTCAGCCGAGCTTGTTGCGGAGTTGAACACCAAGCAACCGGCGGTCACAACTGACCCAACACCACCATGGAAGCCCCAATTGAAGCACTGAGGAAAAGAGATCCCGGCCAGTGCATCGGTCAAACGGGACAAGGAGCATCTACTCGCCTTTGACCTAACCAAAGCCTTGCATTTGCCGAGTGATGTGGTCGACAATGACCACGTGCCTGACACCCGACTGGTGAAGTCCTCGGTCAAGTCTATGACTTGGGTAAGAATTTCAAACTTTTTATTCAAATTTTTCCAAGTGTTTGCTCAGTTTCCCTTCTTTAATCAAAACTCTTCTTTGCAAGCTATCCAGAAACAACATCTGGTCATGGAGCAGATTCATAGACTCCGACAGAAGGCAATCGATGCTGCCAGCTAGGTTGAGCACCTTCAAATCGAGCTGGGGCGATCATGAGCTTCTTTGGAGATCGCAAACTTTGACAACTCCAGATTGCTCGGCCAGCATGGAGCCGCCGAGCAAGAGAGGGACGCTTTCCCGGCCAAGCTGGAGGCATTGAAAAATTCAAAGAAGGATAAGCTGGATGAAGCGAACAACGCAGGTTTCAAGGAGGTCGAGGAGATCTACACGAAGCAAGTCCATGCCACCCAAGATATTTTCTTCAAGGCTGGCTGGAAGGTTGCTTGCGAACTGCTCGGCCAAGGATCTGGAACCGACATGTTTGCCTCTCCCCCAGCTGTCTTCTTTTCGACATACATGGTGCCATACACCAACGACGTCTTCAGTGCATTGCAGGCTGAGGCTGAGGAAGATGATGGGGAGGAAGCCGAGAAAAATGCCGAGGGAGGTAACCGCCCAAAGCAGACCGGCCAGGTAGAGATCGGAGTCCAGGAAAAAATAACCATGGTCGACCTGGAGGCTACTGCTACCGGGGATGAATTTGCTGACTTGTCCCCCTTAGTTTAGTTTTCTATCTTTTTCTTCTTCGTTTTTAAGAACGTAACCGGGCTGCCAGCCCCACCGTATGTAATTCTGTTCCTCATCAATGAAAAGTTCTGATTTCGTTAAATGTTTGCACGGTGTTTAAACTAAACAACTTCAGCCGGGGTAAAGCACCTTGGCTTAGTAAATCATCAACTCGTCCTTGAGCAAATTATCAACTCATATAACTAAGATAAACCATCTCGGTTGATAAAACATCAACTCATTTAACCAGAGCAAAATCATCTCGGTCTAAATCACAGAGTTGAGAAAATCATCAACTCGCTTAACTGGAATAAAACATCTCGATTTAAATCACAGAGTTGAGCAAAGCATCAACTCAATTAACCAGAGTAAAACATCTCGGTTAAGATCATAGAGTTGAGCAAATCATCAACTCGCTTAACCAGAGTAAAACATCTCGGTTTAAGCTGAGTAAATCATCAACTCATTCAACTGGAATAAAACATCTCGATTTAAATCACAGAGTTGAGCAAATCATCAACTTATTTAACCGGAGTAAAACATCTCGGTTAAGATCGTAGAGTTGAGCAAATCATCAACTCGCTTAACTAGAGTAAAACATCTCGGTTTAAGATGAGTAAATCATAAACTCGTTCAACCGGAGTAAAATATCTCGATTTAAGCCACAGAGTTAAGCAAATCATCAACTCATTTAACCGAAGTAGAACATCTCGGTTTAAATCTTAAAGTACGCATCGAAAACAACAGAATGCTGGCAAAGACAAGTCATTTCTATTGTATTTGACAAAAATCGTGTTACATTCAAAAGTGTAGGGAGAGCAAGTCTTTTCACAAAAAATTACGTAAGAACGTAAAATGCTAAAAATAGTACAGTTTGAGGTTGGCCGCATTCCATGGCCGGGGTATGCCTTTTCCTTCCAGATCTTCCAAGTGGTATGCCCCCTTACCCACCAGACCAGTTATCTTGTAAGGCCCTTCCTAGTTTGCCCCTCGCTTACCTTCCCCCGGCACCAGTGTGTTGCCCATCACCTTTCTTAAAACCCAATCCCCAACTTTGAACGGTCTGGGGTGTACCGTTTTGTTATATTTTCTGGAAAGCTCTTGTTGGTATGCGGCCACATGGATTAGAGCCCTATCTTGGCGCTCTTCCACTAGGTCCAATTCCAAGGCGATGGCTTCAGCGTTCAGCTCGGGCTCGAAACTTTCACTGCGGAGGGTGGGCATGCCAACTTCCAATGGGATGACCGCCTCCATGCCATATGCCAAGGCAAAAGAAGTTTCCCCGGTAGATTGCCTCGGGGTCGTCCGGTATGCCCAAACGACACTTGGGAGTTCCTCGGCCCATTTTCCTTTAGCTTTCTCAAGTCTTTTCTTCAACCCATCAAGAATGGTCTTGTTTGATACTTTGGCTTGGCCGTTGGACTGCGGGTAAGCCGGAGTGGAGTTGTAGAATTCAATCTTCAATTCTTCACAAAATCCTCTAAATAAGCGCCCGTTAAATTGGGTGCCGTTGTCAGAAATCAGAATCTTGGAAACGCCAAACCGCGTTACCACATTCTGCCAGACAAATCGTTTGACGTCTTTCTCCTTGATTGTTGCAAAGGGCTCAGCTTCAATCCATTTGGTGAAGTAGTCTGTAGCTGGGATGAAGAACTTCCTGTTGCCTGGTGCCGTTAGGAGTGGTCCCATTATGTCCAGCCCCTACATCACAAGAGGCCAGGGGCTTGTGAGGGGAAGAAGTTCTCTGGCTGGCTGGTGAATTTGGTGGGCGAACTTCTGGCACATCTCACATTTACGAACATATTTCTGAGCATCCGCTTGCATGCATGGCCACCAATACCCTTGCAAAATAGCTCGGTAGGCCAAAGATCTGCCCCCGATGTGACTGCCGCATATGCCTTCGTGAATTTCGTACAGGAAAGCTTCCACGCTGTTTGGGTGTACACACTTGAGATAAGGACTGGTGAATGACTTCTTGTACAAAGCGCCAGATGGAGAGAGCCAAAACCGCTTTGTCTTCACCCGGACTTTATGCACTTCCTTTTTATCAGCCGGAAGGGTTCGCTCTTTTAGGAAGAGGATAATAGGGTCCATCCAAGAAGGGCCAAGCTCGGTGCAGAGTACTTCTGTCTGCTCGGGTTCCTCAATACTAGGCCTTGGAAGAAACTCAATCAAGAGAGGATTGGGAGATGTTCTGTCGACCATGGAAGCCAAACCGGCTAACTCATCTACACGGCTATTGTCTTCCCGCCCAATTCGTTGGACCCTTATCGCCTGGAATCGCTTGATGTGGTCTCTTACCAGAGCTTGGTACTTTTCCATTCTATCATCTTTAGCTTCATAGACCCAGACACTTGGTTGACAACAAGTTGGGAATCGCTGTAAACCATCAACTCAGATGCGCGCAACTGGAGCGCGCTCTTAAGTCCGGCTAGCAGCGCCTCGCACTCAGCCTCATTGTTTGACGCAGGGAATCTGAGTGTGATAGAGTGTTCGATGGTCAGACCATCTGGGGAAATCAAAACTATGCCCAACCCAGCACCGTGACGATTTGAGGCTCCATCTTCAAAAAGTTTCCATATTTCACCGACAAAGAGCTTCCAACACTCTGAGGGGTCTTGGGAGGTTTGAAGGTAGATGGGATCACGGTCACTCGGCTGTTCGATTCCCGATTTGCTGCTGTTCAGTTCCATTTCATCCCTCCTCGGCGATGAAGCGTCGGACCCAACAAGTTGATCTACCGTGTCCAAGTCCGGAGTTGCATCGCCGGGCTGCAGTATTATGCCGGCTGGAGATTCTATGGCGGGGCGCGCAAATTCCGCGTCCCCAACATCGCCCTGCTGTGCAATTTTTGGCGAGCCGGCATTCACCTCCTCGGCTGTCGTGGCAAGATTCACCGGACATACTATATGCATTCCATGTGAGAATTCAGCAACGAAATCGGCCAAGGTCTGTGCTTTTATGGCAGTTCGTGGTTGGAACTTGATGTCAAATTGTCCCAATTCGACTGTCCACTTGTGGATTCGATCGGAGAAATCGGCCCGCTCGAACAAGGCTTTGAGAGGAAACTCGGTCAAAACGATGATTGTGTGAGCATGAAAATAGTGCGCCAATTTCCTTGAGGCCATCATCAACGCCAAGGCAAATTTTTCCAGCGGCAAGTATCTCGACTCTGTTGGTAGCAAGGTTTTGCTGACGTAAAAAATGAGAAAATGCTGGATGCCTTCTAACCGGACAAGCACCGCGCTAACTGCATGCTGAGAGACGGCCAGATAAAGGTAGAGTTCTTCGCCGAGCTTTGGTGTCACCAATAATGGAGCAGAAGACAGATACGCCTTTAGCTCGGCCAAAGCCTTGTCGCATCCCTCGTTCCATGAAAACTTGGATTTTAAGGCTCGAAAGAAAGGGCGGCAGCGATCTGATGACCGGCTTATGAATCTGTTAAGCGCTACTGCCATACCGGCAAGATACTACACGTCCTTCGCCGAGTTTGGCTGCTTTAACTCTTGTACAGCTCTGATTTGTGTGGGGTCTGCCTCGATGCCTTGGTTTGTGACTAGGAAGCCCAAGAATTTTCTGGATCCCACACCAAAGACACACTTAGACGTATTTAGGCGTAGCTTGTGCTGTTTGAGAATGGCGAACATCTCGGCTAGGTCGGACAAGTGGTCTACTTGATGCCGGCTTTTGACCACCATGTCATCGGTATAAGCCTCCATCATCCAGCCTGGCAGAGGAGCGAACATTTTGGTCACTATCCTTTAAAAAGTTACCCCGGCATTCTTCAAACCAAAAGGCATGACTCGGTAGTAGAAGAGTCCCCTTGGAGTAGTGAAGGAGGTTATTTCACTGTCGGCGCTATGCATGGCAATCTGATGATAACTGCAGTAGGCATCCAAGAAATTGAGCCTGTTATGTTCGATCGTTAAATCCACCAGCTGGTCTATTCGGGGCAGGGGAAAGCTGTCTTTAGGGCAAGCTCGGTTGATGGTCTTGTAGTCGACGTAAACTCGCCACTTCCCATTCTTCTTGGGTACTACGACCGTGTTTGAAATCCATCGAGGGTAGTGAACTTCCTGAATAGCCCGTGCCTCAAGCAAGTTCCTTACTTCCTCTGCGACTACCTCGGCGTGGTGCAGCGCCGATCTTCTCGTTCTCTGAATGACCGGCCGTGTACCGGGGAAAACATTAAGGTGATGAAAAATAAAGCTTGGATCGATGTCAGGCATGTCGTAGGGCGACCATGCGAAGACTTCGATATTTACCATCAAGAATTCTACCATCTCGGTCCTTTCTTGGGCAGTAAGGCTTGATCCGAGAAAAAAAAACTTGTTCGGACTTTCCGTGTCAATCCGCACTTTTACCAACTCTTTAATAGCTTTGTCCTCAGCCTTGGCGCCCACATCTTCAAGGACTCCCTGGTCCTCCAGTCCTTCGATCATTTGGACAAAGCCTTTGGCAGCGCGGCTCCCATTTACTGCCACGAAGCATTGTTTCGACATGACTTGATCGTCCTAAATTTCCTCAATTTGCCCCATAGCCGAGGGGAATTTCACAACCTGGTGGTAGGTCGACGCTACAGCTTGCATAGCGTGAAGCCATCTCCTACCGAGGATCAGATTGTACGTAGACGGCACCTGCAGTACCCAGAACTCCACCTGCTTGACCACGGCTCCGGCTTTGACCGGTAAAATTATCTTTCCCAAAGGCCATTCCGGTTGCGAGTTGAAACCTGCTAATGGCGAAGTCGCCGGAGCCAAGTCTGTATCTCAGAGTTTGAGTTGCTTGAACGCATCGTAGTACATAATCTCAACCGAACTCTGGTCAATTAAGATGCGCTTGACATCGAACTCTTTGACGCGAAGGGTGACCACTAGGGCGTCGTTGTGTGGCATTTGAATGCGCTCCAGGTCCCTGATGGAGAAACTAATCGCGTCTTTTTGCTCGGTCTTCCCTCTTTTGATCGCGGGCTAGACTGACAAAACTTCCCTTATGTGTTCAGCCTTTTTGATCATTCCTCGGAGCTCGCATACACGCGCCGACTCCACTATGCCGTGGATCACATTAACCACTCCTTGAGGGGGCCCCTCCAAGTCATTCGGTCCATGCGGATCAATCGGGGCGGGATGTGCGGCCGCAACACCCCCATCAATGTAAAGATCCAAGTGTCCGGCTGCGACTAACTCCTCCAAGTGTTGCTTCAGAGGCAAACAGTCCTCTGTCCAGTGTCCTCGCTCCCGGTGATATGTACAACGGTACCGTGGATTGAAGCCCTTTTGCGTGTCGTCTAACTTAGCAGGAAACCGGACGTAATCCTCGTCACGAATTTCACTAAGTATGCCCGAGCTTTCGACCTTCTGTTCGCATCAGCTACGTCATCGCGGGGCTATTCAGCTCGATCATTCCGATGGCCCCTTCGCCAGTTCTGATGATTTGACCCATGATCAGATTTCTCAGCTCGATCATTTGGACGGTTAGACTCCTGTCCGACTGCGTGTACCTTGCCAGCCGACCTCTTATCTGTTACCACCAGAGTTATCTTCGCGGTGGATGCTGCCGCATCATCCTCTACCCGGATGTGCTCATTGATGCACTACATTAGTTGGCCCATGGATGTCGGCTGGTTCATGGTAAGCGAGTGCCGCAGCCTATGTCCGACCGGGAGACCGCGCTTATATTGGGTGATTACCAGGTTGATCGGGCAATCTAAAATCTCGTTGAAGGTTTCGCAGTATCTGGAATTGTATGCCTTGAGTATGTCGCTCGACTCCATTTTGACACTGAGAAGGTGGTCCACCTCCTTCGGCGTTTAGTGTTGGTCTTGAAACGAGTTATAAAGGTTTCCGCCAACTGCTGCCACCTTTCGATACTTCCCTCCGGCAGCCTCTCAAACCATTTCAAGCCCAGCTCGCCAAAACTCGATGGAAAGATAAGGCACATAAGAGCGTCATTGCGCCTATGTCCGGCCATGACCTGCTAGAAGTGGCTTACATGCATGTATGGATCGGTCTTTCCGTCGTAGAGCGTAAACTTGGGCTGGTGAAAGCTCGCGGGGAGCGGTGTGGTTTCTATCTCAAGAGAGAAAGGGGTGGCGTTCAGCCTCGCCAAATCTGTGTTTAGACGCAGAGGCATGGCTGGGCAGGGTGGTAGCATTATGACCTCTTCACTGGCGTGACCCCCATAAGATAGTCGCTGGAGCGTCGGCACCTTTTGAGTCTTCCGCCGGCAAGCCCGCTCCTTTAAGACTGCCCGCAGGTCCTTTGAGCAAGCGGAATAGGAATACCTCAATGTCGTCGCTGGACGTGTGGGTTGATAGGTACTATCTTGCGCGCTAGACTTCTCTACAGGCGCGTCGGATTCTCCAACCCTGTAGCTTCTGGTGATAAAAAGGGAGAGAGTGTGCTGCTGGCTCTAACTGCCTGAACGGCGTGATTGGGTGCGCTCACTGTGGTCTTCCACTCCAACAACACCCTTTCCTTTGACATGCCATTTGAGAGCTTCCATCTCCGTTGCCATTCTCCGGATGACGGCGTCTTGGTCCCTTAACTTGTGCTCCAGACGCCTAGCGTGCGATTCTCTTCACCGCCGGTGCCCGTCTGGGCTCCGAGAGTTACCAAAACTTCTACCGCGTTTATCCCGTGCATCTCTTGAATGTCCTCCTGGGGAAGTCTCCAGGCCCGCCATGTTTGGAACGGCGGGAGTCCGTCTCTCCGTCTAGCTGACTCCGGGGTAACACAATTGATAGCGGACAACGGTATCTCATCGTTGTTCGCCATGGAAGACGATCAAATGAGCTTGGAAGACAAGGTTTTGTCTATCAAATTTCCCACAGACGGCGCCAATTGTACGGGGAGTAAATATTTGGTGATGCCCGTACTCCTTTCGTCCAAGCTCCTCGTCTGTCCGATGGACCTACGAACACAACGGGGGTTAGCTACCCGGCGGTGTGTGGCCGGAAAACCACTTCGACGGTCAAGTTAGCACACACTCAATGATATAGAGAGAGAAGAGGGAGTTGAGTGTTTAGGTTTTTCTCACCAAATGATGTTCCATCTCAGTATGGGGGACGCAGTCATGCTTATATACTTTCTGCGCTCAAATCTGCTCCCATTAGCCTCTTGATACGTGGAGCTGCTCTCCCATCTGTCAGCACAAATCCATCAATCACCACCTAACCAAATCGGCAGACTACATTAGTGGGAGCTCGGCAACCCGGCGACATCACTTCGGCCTCACACAACCGTACTACATAACGAGTCCGAGCGCTCCACTCGTCGAGCTCCATAACGACCGTGCTCGGTTGCATTCCGGCATATCCGAGCTCAAGACAAGTCGAACTGGTAAACTGAAACCCTTCCTGCTGAGCTAAATGCACGAACCGTGGAATCCCGAATAGCAGGCATCATCTCGGTCGAGTAGCTCAAGTAGCTCGGTCCCCATATGGACAAGCCCAAGTAGCTCGGTCCCAACATGGCCCTGGGCCTCAACCGAGCTGAACCATCTCCGGATAGGCCCCAGCTATCACGGTCCAAACGCGCTCGGCCCTCAATTTGCCCGGTCTTTACCATGGTCCATTCCGGCTCATAAATCTCCATCTCACTTATAAACTGTCTAGTGTCTACAATATGATTTTGAAAGACCTGCTTCAATCTTACATTCTTTTTGAGTTTAAAAAAAATCTTACATTTTTTGTTTTGTTTTGTGTGTGTGTGTGTGTGTGTTTTTTTTTTTTTGTTCTATTATAATGGTTAGGATGGTTAACAATCAATCCATACTCATAACAAGGGAAAGTGTTAAAATATAAAAAGAGTAAAGTGTAATTTATCAAAGGAAAAAATTGCAAATTAGTGGTAGCTTCACAAATTTTTTGTAAATTCATGAAAAAATTTATAACTTTAAGTGTTCAAATATAAAAGGGCAAATTGCATATACCTCCCTTGAGATTTAGCTAAATTACAGATATCTCCTAAGGTTTCGAAAATTACAGATACTCCCTGAAGTTTATATTTTCATAACAAATTACCCCCTGAGATTTATATTTTTATAACAATTTGCCCCCTAATTTGTTATGCAAATAGTACCTTCAGGGGATATCTGTAATTTCTCAAACCTCAGAAGGGTATTTGTAATTTTGCTAAACCTCGAGGGGTATATGTAATTTGCCTAATATAAAAGGAGTAAAGTGCAATTTACCAAAAGGAAAAATTGCAAATCAGTGGTAACTTCACAAAATTTTTGTACATTCATAAAAAAATTTATAACTCTAATTATTAAAGTTGCTAAAATTCTCGATCAAAAAAAAAAAAAGTTGCTAAAATTTACCACCAATTTAAAATTATTTTTGAAAACCTACACTGACTTGCAATTTTCCTTATAAAAACTTTCTCTAATAGTGTCTCCAATATGCTTTTTTGCATGACCTGTTTCAAATCTTACATTTAATTTTGGGCAAAATTACAATGGTGATCCTTATATTTTATTTCTTGTGACATCTTGATCTTTACACTTTTAATTAGTTTAATTTTGACCCTTAATTTTTGTTTCAATTTGGTCCAATCAATAATATTATTAATATTTTTTAAGAAAAATTATCACTAAATTGGTTGTGGTTAGCTAATTAAGTAAATTTATAATTTTATTCTTAAAAATCTGACACATGACTCTCATGTATGTATTTTCTATAAAAATATTGAGATTTGTAATTAATTGGATCAAATTGAGATAAAATTATAAATTTAAGATCAAAATCGAGCAAATTAAACATATAAAAACTAAAATAACACAATAAATAAAGTATAGGACTACCGTGGCAATTTCCTCTTCAATTTTCTTTTGCTTATTCTTTTCCTGTCCTAAGGTAAAGAATTGTAGCAGAATAAAAAGGACACATAACTTTGTCATGAGAGTGAATTTGTTTACTTTGATAATTTCTGTCCCCGACCCGCGGAAAAGGGGAATAAAGAAAACCTCCCTACTGGAAAGCAAAAGTATATGATAATTCGGTTCTTCTTCAACTCCAATTTTCTTTATTCGCAACCACTATTCACAAATTTAGAAATATTAGATGCACAGAAAAAAATAATAATAATGATAATAATGATAATAATGTGGAGCCCTTCTGTTTTTTTATTAAATTGTGATCATTTTCCTGATGCAAAACCTGAATTATTAGCCAAAAACAAACCTATTGTGTACGGGATTTTAGACTGATTCGCTAATTCTAAGCCAACCTAATAAAATGTTGCCAAATGTTATTATTTGAGTTCTATACATATTCATGATCACTGTTTACTTTACATTCAAGTGTTAGGAGGTGCAATTAGATGGATTAATTCAGATTTAACTACATTAATAATTCTCTATTTGTCTGCCTATAGAAGCGTATCTTCGCATTTTATTTTTTATTTTTTTTTAATTTGACAGCCAGTATAATATTAGATAATTGGAGTGTTTTCTTCGTCTTCTACTTTTTTTCTCAACAAATTGAAGATTATTAGAAATGCTCTAGCTGATGAAATGAAGTGAAGTGATATTATTATTGTTATTATTATTTTTGGTCTGTAATTGCATCTCCCATACTAAACTCATCCTAAAAATATGTTTTAATCCTTTTTTATGAAAGCAAACCATCTCCAATTTTTATACTTTTGTTAGCTTTTTGGCTTTCGAAGGTTATTTTTGTAATTATGAGCGTGCTAGCAAGGATTAATCAGTCCTTACAGAATTATAATTGCCAACCAATTATTCAAACGATTGTGTTCTGGTTCTTTTAGCCTCAATAAAGAGGACTTTTACTGGTGGCTTACTGGTAGCTTAACTTCAGAGAATGTAAACATAAGAACAGTTAAATAAATTGAAGCATTTCATTAGTATGAAAAACTTACAATGATCTCAGCCTCGTAGGGATTTACAGTGGCAATATACTCGAAAACTACTCCTACAAATGAAGTGCAGTGCAGGAACTTAAAGTACAGAAATGTAAAGAACAGGAAATGAAACTGGAATATATAAAGTAAGACTGGTTTTCTTAGATCTTTTTTCCGTTTTTATTCTCTAAAGTCCTTCTTGCTATTTATACTCTCCAAAGATAACCATCGAACTGCACTTCAAACCGTCAAACTGCTCCTCCGTGATCGCTGATCATGCTACCTTATAAGTAGGTCCACTATGCCTTCACTTGCAGTTAGGCTTCCCTCCTATATTTGAATTTGAATGTGAGCAACCGTTGAAGCCACGTCACGTTACATCTCTTTGTTGATCCGCTGCTACTCAGATCTTATAACAACCAATATTAACTGCCACGTGTATGATCTGGATCGAAGACCTGACTGGTCTCCCCATGTTACCCTTATTCTGCCACGCGTCGAATTGCCACTGGCTAGCACAAAATATGTAGCTAACAACTTTCTAAAATTTTATCAAATTTATTATTGTTATTTTGGTTTGTAATAACATCAAATTTATTATACTTTTTGCATCCATTCTCTTTATTTTTGATCAGGGAAAGTCAATTGTTAATAGTTAGATTAGCACAAATGAGAGTTAGCCTCTCTACCTGGCAAAACATGAAGGGCTTGCCTCACGACAAATGACACTTTTGACAGCTAAATTTTTAGTCGTTGAAAAGTTTTGCCGACTAAATTATTTGATCTCCAGCTTAGTCGTTGATTAGTTGTCGGGGAAAATTAAATGGCGACTAATTTTTTTGTCGCCGAAAGTCAACAATTCGCTACTAAACTATGATTTTTGTTAGAAAAAATGATTTTTGAGGACTTTAATTTAATATTAAAGTGTGGTGACTTTAATTAAATATTAAAGTGGGTCCTAACCATTTTTTGTGTTAGGTCCAAGTGAGCCAAAAATCATTGGGTTTTGAATAAGAAATTGCCAAGAAATTGCTTCATGATGTTAGATTCATGAATAGGATTTTAAAGAGTATTTAAATCTTTTTTCTTGGTTAAAGGGTGTGAATCCTTTGGGTATCCATACTTTTCATTTTGTGGAAAGCGGCTATAGATGCTTGGTGTTTTAGTGACTAGCCTTAAAGGCTGGAGGCTTTTCCTCTCTCCCCTATACATGTATAAATTGAGACCCTCCTGTCAAGTTTCAATATAGAAATTTTTGCTTCCATTTTACAAGTTAGTTTGCTTGATAGTTCCTATTGTGAGAGAGTGCTGCCATTGTTTTGTTCGCTAAGCTAGACAGATAGTGCTTCTGCCGTAGTTGGTTTTGACCGTCGTATCTTGGGAGACAGACGCTGGGTTTCCTCAAGCACTCGACCCATGAGGCGGCGAAATCTGTTTTAAGGAAACTGCTTCCGTGCAGGCTTCGGTTTTGTCTCTTTACCCTTTATTGTTATTTGTGTATTTCTGTTGAAATTTAGTTGTAATTATCAGCATATGTTCTTGGTATATAATTTGTTTTCTTCATAAATCTATTTATTTAATTTCACAATTTTGAACAACAAGCTTAAAACAGATTTTATATATCTTTTCTATGAAATTGATCGAATAGATTTATATAGACTATTAGGTTAGCTTTGTATAATGTTTACTAGGAATTGTTGCGGAATTGCTCACTATTTCAATAATTGTAAATTATGCTATGGTACTCTCTAATTGCTTAGTTTAATTAGAATGCTCTATTATAATTTGCATACTTAATTGTATTAGTATAATCTTGTTTTATGCGTATGGTTCATCATTTCCCTACCATGATTTGCATGAATTTTAAGGTTATAAAATATAATTTATGGATGTTGCAATTTTGACATGCTAATTCTATTCTAGTCTCAATTTGTTACATGCTTATTATTTTCTAGGCTAGATTACATAATTTAATGTATTTGGAGTTATAGAGTTTTATGAATTGTGTACATGGTTAATCTAAATTATCTAATTGGGTGCATTAATCTGAATTATCAAATTGGGTGCATTAATCTGAGTTATTTAATTAGGTGCATTAATATAAATTATTTATTTGGGTGCATTAATCTGAATTATTTAATTAGGTGCATTAATCTGAATTATTTAATTAAGTGCATTAATATGAATTATTTAATTGGGTGCATTAACTTTGAATTTGACTTATCTATTTGGAATTATTAGTTTAAATGTTTATTATGAATTAATTTCATTCATGACTCATAAGTATTGAACTTTATTTTAAAGTTGTAATTTAATTTTGAAGTTACAAATTGTATTTTGTTTTGGTACCTTATATTAGTTGGTTACTTATATAATTAATAGTTGGCTAGATGGTTTCAATTATTTATTATAATTAAATTTTTTAGATTATTTGTTTGTATTCTGTTGTGGTTTGCTACTAACTTTCTTTGTAGGGATACCAATGCGAAAAACAAATATAAAACCAAATGAATAGAATTTGGAATGTAAAAACAAAAATGTTTGGACTACTAACGTTTGTGTTGAATAGGAATACCTAAGCGTGGAAAAGGTTTTGGACTACATAGAATCCTTATGGATTGGCTATTTTATCAAAATGTTTGAAGCATGTTTGCTTGAGATGTAATTGATTTGTTTACCAATTTGTAGTAGCAAGTTTTATTTGCTTATATTGTTGTAGCAATGGTTTTACATTGCTTGTAAAAGTTTTGGACCCTGGTTTGCTTTAACCTAGTTCATCCCTAAGAAAATTTAATTCTTAATTTGTTTATCATGGATTAGGAGTCAACATGCTCTTAAAAGTTTTGTCAAAAGGTTAACTGGGTTTTAAGTGGGACCGATGTGACCCCTCCAGTCTTCCTGGGAACTTTTTTGACCATGTTCGATTCTAGGTTTTGTGGTGAGACTAATTTTTGAATTAATTTTTCTTCTAAGGGATTTTCTAAGGGTTAAGTTTAATTTCTGGAAACACAGAAGTGATATTCTGGTGTAATTTTCAGAAATGGAAACTATCACTGATGCTGCTGCTACTGCTAATGTTAGTGGGGATTTGAACCCCGGGGCAACTGGATTGCCAACCCCTACTGCTGTGACCTCTGTGGTCAACCCTGGTATTACTCCGGCTGTTCCGGGAGGACCGCTTAGTCACCATGAGCGCCCAGAAAAATTTGCTAGGGAAAACTTTAAGAGATGGCAGTAAAAGATGCTGTTTTACTTGACCACGCTAAACCTTGCCATGGTTCTGAGTGAGGATCCTCCAGCCGTGGCAGAGAATGAGCCTGATAGGCAGAAAGTCATAGCGCTTTACTCATGGAAGCAGACAGACTATCTTTGCCGGAACTATGTGTTCAACAGCTTGGCAGACTCATTCTATAGTGTGTTTTGTTCCAAGAGCTCAGCAAAAGAATTATGGGAATCTCTGGACAAAAAGTACAGGACTGAGGATGCCAGGGCAAAGAAATTTGTGGTTGGCCGTTTCCTTGATTTTAAAATAGTAGATTCTAAAACTGTGATAAGCCAAGTCCAGGAGTTCCAAGTGATCTTGCATGAAATTCATGCTGAGGGGATGCCTTTGAACGAGTCATTCCAAGTTGTTGTGATCATTGAGAAACTTCCCAATGGTTGGAAGAATTTCAAGAATTACTTGAAGCACAAGCGCAAGGAAATGTCTGTTAAAGAGCTGGTTGTCCGACTCCGGATTGAAGAGGATAATAGAAAGAAAGGAGGGAGTACCTCCTCAGTAAAGGCCAATGTCGTTGAGCATGGCAAATCTTCTGGGATAAGGAAGAAACCCCCTGTGAACAAGAGCTCTAAGCTGGGGCCATGGGGTGGTGTTGCAAAGAAGTCGGCTTACAAGCCGCAGGAACCTGGTTATCGGTTCTTTGGGAAGTGTTATAACTGTGGTAACGAGGGGCATCGGGCTAGTGACTGCCGCAAGCAGAAGAAGCCATACAAGACCAAACCTCGTGCTCATATGGCAGACTTACAAGAGCACTCCCATGAGGAGGATGATATGCACTTGTCTGCCGTTGTCTCTGAGGTGAATCTGGTGGGTTCAAACCCAAGAGAATGGTGGATTGATACTGGGGCTACATGCCACATCTGCTCCGAGCAGAAACTGTTTACAACTTTCAAATCGGTTACAAACGGTGAGAAGTTGTTTATGGGAAACTCTGCTACCTCGATTGTTGAGGGGAAAGGAAAGGTGGTCCTGAAGTTGACGTTAGAAAAGGAGCTGACCTTGAACGAAGTCCTATATGTTCCGGACATTCGTAAAAATCTTGTCTCAGGGTCTCTTCTTAGTAAACATGGTTTTCGCATGGTTTTTGAGTCCGATAAGGTCGTTCTTACCAAAAGCGGAATGTATGTGGGTAAGGGTTATATGTTGGGGGGTATGTTTAAACTCAATGTTATGACTGTTATCCCAAAGATGGATAAAGGTGCAATTTCTTCTGTTTACATGCTTGAGTCTTCCAATTTGTGGCATGGTAGACTAGGACATGTGAACTTTGAATCTTTACGTAGATTAATCAAGTTAGATCACATACCATCTTTTAAGATTAATCCGAAACACAAGTGTGAAACTTGTGTTGAAGCGAAGTTGACAAGATCTTCGTTTCTTTCTATTGAAAGAAGTTCAGAACCGTTGGATTTAGTGCATAGTGATGTGTGTGACTTAAAATTTATACAATCACGTGGTGACAATAAGTACTTCATCACTTTTGTTGATGATTGCACTAAGTATTGTTATGTCTATTTGCTCAAAAGCAAAGATGAGGCGATTGACAAGTTTGTTCTTTATAAGAATGAAGTTGAGAATCAAGTAGGCCGCAAGATTAAGGCTCTAAGAAGTGATCGTGGTGGTGTAGACACCCCATTTTTGACCGACCTTAAGACTCAGACGTCACCAGTTGAGCACACGGTGATATTGCATATAGTGCTCGTTCAGAAGTTTCAGAGTCTCGGCTGCGAGCCTTGCCTCCGGACTTCCGGACTTTTTCGTGCCTTGCCTCGGTTTGCGAATCAGGCTCTGTTTTCTCTGTTTGCTCTTCCCGAAGGGAGGGAGAGGTCTCGTAGATCATCTCTCAGTGGCCGTAGGCTACGTTTCGTGGTCGTAGGCCATTTTTCCCGTTTGGAGCCCAGTTTCTGATTTTTCAGAGCCGACGACCGTGTGCCTCGGTTCGGGACTGCCTAACCATCTCCGTTTGCTCCGGTTTTTGGTATACACCTTATTTCCTTCCTTTTGAGGAACATTGTGGCCTAAGAGACTAACTTTGTGGTCAAACGCCACCTCCGGTGCTTAACAGCCCATTTTTGGGGCCTCGGGCCGCGCGTTTCGATCCCCGAATCTCCGTTTTGCATCCGTTTTGGTTCATTTTTGGTGGAGACCTTATTTTCATAGTTAGGAAGCTTGTAGGAGGGTGAGAGGCCAGCAATTGTTCAAAAAAACCAATTTTATTTCTTCATCGTTCTCCGACGCCCGTTTTTCTCACTTGAAAGCCAATGTTGACCACCCCGGGGCCATTTTCTTGAACCCTAGACCCCATATTTGTGATGTATACACCTGGGAGGCCACCAATATTTGGTGGCCGACTAGTAATTGTTCCTGACCGTTTTGACCCCCTCTAAAAAATGGTCTTTTCTCTCTCCTAGTTCACTTTTTCTGGGTTTTAACCACATAGTTGTGTTGTGCAGACATGGGAGACCACCAATATGA
This sequence comes from Camellia sinensis, assembly GCF_055761805.1. Classification (NCBI taxonomy): domain Eukaryota; kingdom Viridiplantae; phylum Streptophyta; class Magnoliopsida; order Ericales; family Theaceae; genus Camellia; species Camellia sinensis. The sequence continues at coordinate 33,141,529 of NC_138974.1, forward strand.
GGTGGCCGACCAGCAATTGTCATTGGCCCTTTTGACCCTTGGTCGGCCGGCCATGGGAGGTGGTCGGCCGACCACCTGAACCCCCAAAAACTGGCCGGCTATGACCCCCTCACCTGGTTCCTTACAAATCTGACCTTTTTTTTCCCCCCAGATCCTGTATCCGAGGGGGACTCTTTTGGGGGAGAAATTTGAATTCATTTTCCCCCCTTTTCCTCCATTCTTTGGCCTATTTAACCAGCCCCTCAGCTGCATTTTGGGAGGTTACAAATTTTTGGTCTTGAGCCCTTGCACTCAATCTCTCTCTCCTTCTATTCCAACCCTCAAAACCACCTTGCTCCTACACCATTTCTACACCACCTCATAGCACCACACCTCCATCCTCCATTCCAGCAACTTGAGGCTGCTTTCCAGAGGTGAAGAACTCCCAAACTTGGCTCAAAAGTTGTTGGAGCATTGGTCTACAAGGGTGAGTCACTTTCTTCCCTTTTCTAGACTTTTTTTTCTTTGTATATAAGCCTTAGTTTCTTGCATTTTTTGGCTCCGACCCTAACTGTAAATAGCCATATTTTGAGCCCCTTTTCATGTTTGATTAAGGGTCTTTCTCTGTTTGAGGCCTCTTGCTATCACTTGCTTCTTTAACTCTCTTTTAGGCCTTATTTTTGCATAGTATTTTTGGCCTATTTGTGAGCTGTTTTGGACTTTTCCATAAACTGTAAAATAGCTTTTTTTGATCCCCTCTTCAACATTGTTGAAGGGCTCTTCTCTGTTTGAGGCCAGCAGCTATCACTTGCTTCTTTAACTCTCTTTTAGGCCCTATTTTTGCATAGTATTTTTGGCCTGTTTGTGAGCTGTTTTGGACTTTTCCATAAACTGTAAAATAGCTTTTTTTGAGCCCCTATTAAATATTGTTGAAGGGCTCTTCTCTGTTTGAGGCCAGCAGCTATCACTTGCTTCTCTATCTCTCTTTTAGGCCAATTTTTGCATAGTACTTTAGGCCTATTTGTGAGCTGTTTTGAATCTTTACATAAACTGTAAAACCTCTTGTTTTGAGCCCCTCTTCAACATTGTTGAAGGGCTCTCCTCTGTTTGAGAATAGAAGCTGTCACTTGTCTCCTTACCCCTCTTTTAGGCCTTTTCTTGCATAATAGTTTGGCCTTATTTGTGATTATTTTCATGGCTTGATGTAAACTGGAAAGTGCCATTTTTTGAGCCCCTCTTAAACTTTGTTGAAGGGCTCTTTGCCATTTTGGGCCAGCTGCTGTCCCTTTGTGTTTAATCTCTCTTTTGGGGCCATTTTTGCATGATAGATTAGCCCTATTTTCATTCATTTTTGGGACTTGTTATAAACTGGAAATATGCATGTTTTGGGACTGTCTTGAATCTTTCTTCATGCTTCATGATCAAATAATGCATGTTTTGTATAGCTATAGGCCAATGCGTATGCCTAGTTTTGTGTTTCGGGGCCATTACATGCATCGGGTGCCATGTTTCCATGTTTTGGGATCATTTTGCATCACATTTCAGTGCTGAAACTTGCATGTTTGTATGCCATATTTTGTGCCTTGCCATGCCTTGTTAGAGTGCCATTTGTGCCTTAGGATCGGTCCTCGGTTTGCGTGCATGTGTGCACGCATTTCGAGTGTCTCATTTTTCATCTTATGGCTACTGATGTGAGTGTGGCTGAGGTCCACTCATGTTGGTGTAAGTCCATTGTGCATTGTGTATGCCATTTCATTTCATAGCATTGCGTATGTTAGGTTGTATGTTAGCGCATTGTGTATGCCATGTTACCTCGTGCACCGTGTATGCCGTTCCATAGCATTGTGCATGCTAGGTTGTATATTAGTTGCATTCATGCATGTCATGCATATTGCATTGTGTTTGGGATAGGAGTTAGCCCGAGCATGGGAAACGAGGGACGTTTCGTACTTCGAGTGACGGAACGTGTCTCAATTCCTAGTTACCGACACTTCGGATTATCCATGATGGAGTTTAGGTCTTGTTGTGTTTATATGTGCATTCATTTCATATTAAGTCGTGCAATTCGACTCCTCGGCCATCATGCATCGATATGCGTGATTGGTGGCACGAGGATCGAGGACTACACTCCCCGAAGAGTAGTCATGCATACATATATGAAAATACTTTGTCATGCCCCTTTGTTGCTCTCTGTTGCAGCAAATCAAAAATCAGCAGCCTTCCGGAGCTTGGCACGCATTCCAAGAATAATTGCAAACAAAGGCAAACCGGGACATCGCGAGGGATTCTCCGCACAAGGCAACCCGAGCATGCATCATTTATCATCCGGAGCAGATTTGAGGCAGTCCCTGGCTTGCATGCCAATTTATTGCTTTCCTAGTTAAATTTGTTAATTAATTAGGGTTTTGTATATATTTGGACTGTAATTATTTGAGACTGTATATTATTTATTCGGACCCTCCGAGTGAGGGCACAACTGTAATAAGTGTGCGTATGTGTGATGTATGTCTTCCAACCCCACGTCTTTCTCCCTTTTATTTACCAGTTTATGATGGTTAGATTAGGGCATGTTTCAATTAGGATATAGTATGATAGCATGTTTGCATTCATTCATCTGTTTTGCACGCACCGGGGTTGGCGCATCATACTAATTGCATTGTATTTTCAATTCCAAGTTGAATACATGTTAGCTGTAGCATTTCATATGCCATGTCTAGAATAGCCGAGCCTGCTATAGTTGCATTTTTGCATGTGTTGCATTAGGCATTTCTGTATAGTTAGGATCATGCATGGATTTCTAATTAGCTTCTGTTTTGGCTTAGAGTACTCGGTAAGTTTTATGCTTTAGCATCCTTGCACGCGTGTGAGTGACTGCCATGAATAGCATGCTTACCATGAGGCTATATGCTTATGTGATATAACTGCCTGAATGCCTGTGGGTGAAGGTTGGGTTATTTGGATTGGAACAATTCATCAAATGTGTGTTTTGAGCCCACTAGATAATGGCAAAATCATGTTTTCTAAGCCCACCTGAGGGTGGCAAATCCACGTCTTAGCCTACTTGCGAGTAGCACCCTCAAATCACTTTCAAAAATAAACATGAAATGTTTTGTTCCAAATCAGATGATCCAGTCTATACTTGTATGCTATGCGCATCACATAGTAAATCTAGGCTAATAACCGGAATAAGAACGCATAATGTTTTCAAAAATAGATATCATGGTTAGTAGAGGCCGACCTTTGATCGGGCTAGCGGGGGTGCTCACGAAGTGACCTTCCCCAAATCGTACCCAAGTTCCCGAGCCGAGGCAACTTTGGTGATGACAGACACGTGGCCTCAGGCAAACGAGTCAGGGTTTCCTAAATTTCTCCAAAATAAAACATTTAGGTGGCGACTCTGTATCTGGCAAAGCAGTCCATGTTTGGCACTTCTTTCAAAAAAATCTGTTTTCTCAAAACGATTTGCCGAATTTGGACTCTTTGGTTCAGATTAAAGAACCGTGACAATTTGAGTCCGAACTGTAGTGAGCCCAATAATACGAACGGAACAGGACTCACCCTCCCGGGGCATTCAGGGACGTCTACAGTTTCTGGCGACTTCGCTTGGGAATTAGAGAACTTGACTCGAACTCATGATATCTGTTTTTGACTACACTTATGTGTTTCTTTGCATTGCATTTGCATTGGTGCGCCTAGGACACCGTGTTTGCCTTCTGCTATTCCTGAACGGTTTGCCGGAGGCTTGTCTTGTCAAGGCATGACCATAAGGCTGACCGGTTATGGGCTATGCCAGTATGAGAACACAAACCCTGGTTTTACCGGGGCACCCTTTTCGACCATTCGACCTAGTGCATATTCGGATCCATAGTGACCATTCCAAACTAGGACAGGCTGCTTACCCAATATAGGTTGTTTGAAACCGCTGCGTGCGTAGTGAAACCCTAGCTCCTGACAAAATAGGACAGGGAAAACCCTACCCCAACATAGGGGTATTTTGGCTCTCACTTATCTGCTATGTGCTTTTAGAGTGCGTTTCTACAGGGAAATGCATGTATCAGTTTATGAGTTTAGACATAAGGCCTGCGGGCATCAGTCAGTGTTTGAGAATCAGTTATCCGTAGGCATCAAATTCAGTCTATGGGGACAGTGACTCAGGGATAATGATCAGTGATTGAGGACAGTGTGTTCAGCTTACCGACCGTGTGTTGTTATGCCCGACTATGTGTTGTGCATTTACTTTAAGCTGTTATGTTGTCCGTTTATCTGTTTATTTATTTCCTTATTGCTTTATTTATCTTTTTACTAGGGGCAGTTTTAGCACAATTACTTCCAACCCAGTAGATATTCCTCAAGCACTTTGGACAAGAGGTCGTCGGCTCAATCGATCCGAGGATCTGGTCGACGGACAGCCAGTGTTTTATTCTCTACCCCCAGTTGTCAGAAGAAGGCTAAGAAAACATAGCGTGTCTGAGCAGAGGCTACCAGAACAATGGTCTGCCCTAGCAGTGAACAGTCGGGCTGAAGTTTTAGTTTCTGCCATAGAAATACACATACCAGTCAGTCAGCAGGATCAGCAGAGCGTAGCCGGAATGGAGGAAATGATGCGTCAGCTCCAAGAGAGCATGAAGAAAATGCAGGAGGATGTTGTCCGCCAAGCGGAATTCTCTAAACAGCAGGCCACAATCATGACTCAGCAGGCGGAGCTAATTACCCGGCTCCAGCAGCAGGCCGGAGCGTCAGCCTCATATCCAGTTCCTCCCCCACCAGGGATCCCGTTACCAGAGCAGACACCAACTGTCCAAAATGTCCTGCCAAATGCTCGGAACACCTTGCCAAATGTCCAGAACGTCCAGGAGGACACAGACCTTCCAACGGGGCCGGCTCCGCCCCCACTTCTGCCTCAACTGTCCAAGGCGCCTACACCTATCAACCAACCGGACTCTCCCTTCGAGTTCGAAATAGACCCAACAGCGCTGAAATTGAGCAAGCTCGAGAAGCTTTTTAAAAAATCACAAGGGGTAAAGGCTATTCCGGATATCGAAGATGGATATACCGATGCGGCCATAACACTACCGGATAGATTTAAAATGCCGCAGATCGATTGCTTTGACGGGTCTGGGGATCCCATGGTCCACCTCCGGCTATTCTCAGATATACTGCGGCCAATGGGCCTAACTAGACCCCAGAAGCTTTCACTATTTGGCCGGACCCTGTCGGGTGTAACCGTCATCTGGTATGCAAAGTTGGAGGACGATGTCAAGCGAAGTTGGGATGAAATGGCTGAAGCCTTTGTTGTGCAATACTCTTACAACACCCAAATTGAGATTACAACTCGTGATCTTGAAACAACAAGGCAGGAGCCCAAAGAGAGTTTCTTGGATTTCGTAACCCGGTGGAGGGCGAAGGCCTCGATGATGACTTTAAGGCCCACCGATAAAGACCAGATCAGGATGATTGTGCGCAATCTCCAGCCAAAATTGATGCAAAAGATGATTGTACTCCCCTTCCCCACTTTTTCAGATCTGCACGAGATGGGGGTACAGATTGAAGATGCAATGAAACAGGGTCTGATCGACCAAGATAGGGAGCGACCAAGGAGGACTTTCAACCGTAATAACAATGCAGGCCCGAGTGGCGCTGCAACTGCAAGAGCTTCAGAGGTGAGCATGGTCACCACCATTCCCCCTTCCCTTCCAAGACCCATGGCAGCCACGCCCTTCTCCGGTGTATCCGGAAGCAACATGTAGACCACTAAATACCAACCCAGAGGCCAAAGAACCTTCACACCCTTATACATGCCCCTGTCCAAAGCTCTAGGGGTATTGATCAGGAAAAAGCATTTGAAACCCCTGGAGCCGAGGCCATTGCCAAATCCACTCCCTCCCTCTCATGACCCAGTAAAATACTGCGCGTATCATCAACAACACGGTCACGACACCGACCGTTGTTTTAGATTGCGTCACGAGATCCAGGATCTTATTGACAAACAGGTGATTGCGCCTCCCGACAAACCCAATGTCACAACCAATCCTCTCCAACCGCATAACCAAGCTCCCCCTCCTAATAGAATCAATTTTATCCAAACTGGGGTCGCATCTTATGATCCTAGTATCTATATCACCCCATCCCACCTACCCAAGCCGGAGGTGCTCCTTCCTAACTGCACCGACTCTTTGTGCATGTTGGACATCTCCACAACCCAACTAGAACCGACAGTGGTGACCATCGAAGATGGGGCAGGGCAGACTTCAGAAAAGAATGGAATTGTTGAGTCTGGGATTGAATAGTCTGAGAGTTTTGCTGGGGAAGCCTACGATCCAAGTGAGTACATCTTGTCAACAGGCCAGATTGGGCTGGGTATAGAATTGCCAGAGAAGAAAGAGCTGTGTGTGATCCAGGAGGACGGATTTGAGCAAGGGGCAAATGATTTGACGGCTGTGGAGGAGGACTTTGCCAACCTACAGTTTTTTGATGACCAAGAATCAGGGGGCGCGGTAGTCAACTGGTTTGATTATGAGGAATCGGCAAAGGCCACTAGATGGCTAGATGATCAACCAGATGTGGTGGAAGAATCCCAACCAGAACAGGGCCGGGCAGGGGTGAGAGTATCAACTGTGGCCGGAAGGGCCGGAAGTCAGGTTACATTGCCAGAGAGCATCGGTATGAAGAATTTCGCTCAGGACTTGAGCATTGTGGATGCACAGAAAGTTGAACAACAAACTACGCCGACACAGATAGAACAAGAAAAGATTTGGGATTCCGAGAGAATCAGGAAGGCAAAAGCCCATGAAGGGGCCGAGGATGCTGTGTGCACAAAAACAAAAGATGCTGCAAGCATGCGGGCAGAAGGTACTGCGAGTACGATCATACCGGGGCCGGACAGGTGTCTGTTGGCCGCTGACGGAATGTGGTGGGAAGACGATGATTTATGTCTTGCCCACACAAATGAAGATTGGGGAAACCATCAGCCAGACGACACCTGGTATGTCAGGGAAGTCGACCATATGACGAGAAGCGGGCGGTATTTCAAGCCCCCGCACCTGGACCAGCCAGAAGCATCTGGGAAGGATAAAGAAGCTGAGAAACAGAAGGAGAAACAGCTTGAAGAGGAGGCTGTACTCAAACAGTTAAAGAAGATACAAGCAGACATCTCCATCTGGGGACTGCTATTGGCTTCACGAGTGCACAGACAGGCTGTCCTTTCGGCCATGGACAAGGCCAAGCTTTCTATAGACACCACACCAGAGTAGTTAGTTGGATTGGTTTTTCCAGGAGGAGGTTCCCCGATGTTAACCTTTTCTGACAAAGAACTACCGCCTGAGGGTGCAAATCATAACAAACCCCTTTACATCTCCGTGGAATGTAGAGACAAGTGGGTGCTAGTGGTTCTTATCGACACGGGATCCGCCATTAACGTGTGCCCGTCAAGGACAGCGTATGCGATCGGGTTGAAGCCCGCGGACTTCGTGCCGACTACTCAAGTGATCAGAGCCTACGATAACACAAGTAGGGAGGTGATGGGGACTGTCAAAATTCAGACTCAGGTTGGTCCAGGACAACACAACATTGAATTCCATGTCTTGGATGTTCCCGCAACCTTTAACCTACTTTTGGGGCAACTGTGGTTGCACCAGGTCAAGGCAGCCTCTTCCACTTTGCATCAAATATTGAAGTACCCTTACGGGAAAGGGGTAGCTATTGTTTTTGGGAATTCATCAATTCATCCACCGCCAGAAGTGTCTACACCAGTCTTGGAAATCGAGCACGGCATGGAAGATGTGTTCTTATCAGGGTTTACTCTGGCTGAGGCCCGGGTTGTGCAGAATATCATGGTCGTTAATGAGGGAGTATATGTCAGTGCTCAATCTGTATACCTCATGAACAAGCTTCAACACATCCCCGGGATGGGATTAGGAAGGAGCTGCCGGAAGGGCGTCGCAGTATTGGCCGAAGTGCCACACAACCCTCATACCTTTGGCTTGGGATATCTGCCCACCAAAGAGGACTGAGTGAGGAAGGGAAAGGAAATGGCTGGAAGAGCCAGAGCAAAGCAGGCCGGGAAGCCTTTTGAGCTAATGCATCGACCCATTCAGGGTACCCTGAGCGGACGCTTCGTCCGGGAGGGGGAGGACTTCCCATTTTGTGGCTTCCCAGAGCCGTGGCTGAACGCGGAGAGGAAACGCGTGCCGGGGTTTGAGATTTTCTTTGACCTGCAACTATCCGGGGATGACGTTGCCGAAGAGCAAACAGACCCATCAGCTGAGGTTGAGCAGTATAAGAAAGTGCAGTCTGAGGACGCCGAACTTGAAATAGGGGTAACACTGGCATGTCTACTTTCAGATCCTCTGATCGACCAGAAGTGCTTGGGAGATAACTTCTCGGTATGCGTGATCGGGAATGGAACGGCTGCGGGCCCGCCAGTAACTATTTTGGATGCATCTATCGCACCCTCTCTCATTTGGTAGTATGAAGAGGGATTTTTGTCCAGCAGTACCGAGTCAGGTAGTGAGTCGGAATCTGATTCCACCGAATCTTGTGAGTCGGAATCAGGTTCCAACTCGACTGAGTCTGAGTTTGGTAATCCTGGGGATGATAACCCAGATGCCACAGTCTTGTCTAGGTCGTCTTTTTCTTTCTCTTTTGAGTCTGTTGTAACCGAGGAATCAGACGATTTGGATGTGCTTAATGAGAATCAAATAGTTGTGATTTCTGAGTACTTTTCTATGCCCTTGATTTATTGCATTAATTCAGACTTTCAAAATTTTGATGAAAACGACGAGGACGAAGTTCCTCCGGTTTTGCAACGCTTAATTGAACAAGAGCAAGAAAGATTTGTTAAACCCCTGGTTGATGAAATCACTACAATGAATATTGGTACTGAGGAGGACCCGCGGCTGGTCCAGATCGGGTCCGCGTTGTCTTCAGAGGAACGCGAGCGCTTAGTCGCTTTATTAAAAGATTTCAACGATGTTTTCGTGTGGTCCTACGAAGACATGCCTGGAATCGATCCTGAGATTGTACAGCACCGGATCCCTCTTGACCCCAAGGCCTGACCCGTCAAGCAGAAACTTAGGAGGATCCGTCTCGACTAGGCTCTCAAGATTAAGAAAGAGGTCACCAAGCAAATCGACGCGGGCTTCCTGCTGATATCCGAATACCCGACTTGGTTGGCCAACATCGTCCCAGTGCCGAAGAAGGATGGCAGGATCCGAGTATGCATGGATTTCAGGGATTTGAACAGAGCTAGTCCGAAGGACGACTTTCCCTTGCCGCATATTGATGAGTAGTGGATTTCACAGCAGGGCATGCTTTGCTTTCATTCATGGATGGCTTCTCAAGTTATAATCAGATAGTGATGGCACCAGAAGACAGAGAAGAGACTGCTTTCACCACCCCGTGGGGGACTTACTGCTACAGAGTGATGCCGTTTGGGTTAAAGAATGCTGGAGCTACATATCAACGGGCCGCGACTACAATATTGCATGATATGATCCACAAAGAGGTCGAAGTGTATGTGGACGACATGATTGTCAAGTCCAAAGAAAGAAAGGGCCACTACACCGCCTTGCAAAAGTTCTTTCGAAGGATCAAAGAATTTCGATTACGGCTAAATCCTCAGAAGTGTACGTTCGGTGTTACAGCGGGAAAAATGCTGGGATTTCTGATTACACAAAGGGGCATCGAGGTCGACCCTTCAAAAATCAAGGCCATCTTAGAAATGCCACCACCAAGGACTGAAAATGAGGTGCGAGGCTTTCTGGGTAAAGTGCAATTCATAAGACGGTTTATCTCAAAATTAACCTTGACTTGTGAATCACTTTTTGGTCTCCTAAAGAAAGGCAAGAAATTCCAATGGGACGGCCGGTGCCAAGCTGCTTTCAAACAGATCAAGGAGTATTTACAAAACCCGCCTGTGTTGTCACCGCCAGAGCCGGGGAAACCGTTGATATTATACCTTTCAGTGACCGAGACCACAATGGGCTGTATGCTTGCACAAGAATCAAAGGACAAAGTGGAGAGAGCCATCTACTATCTGAGCAAGAAGATGCTAGAGTATGAGACTCACTATACACCGTTGGAGAAGGCTTGCTTAGCTTTGGTATGGGCTACTAGGAAGCTGCGGCACTACCTGTTAGCTCACTCCGTAATGTTAGTTTCACGACTCGATCCCATCAAATATCTTTTCGAGAAACCGGCACTTACGGGTAGGCTAGCTCGTTGGTTGTTGTTGCTCTCCGAATTCGACCTGAAATATGTAACACGCAAGTCAGTCAAGGGAAGAGCAGTAGCAGAGTTTTTAGCCGATCATCTAGTGGAAGGAGGTGAAGCAGTTGAATACTTATTCCCAGATAAAGCCATTTTGCACATCGACGACGAGTATTGGACGATGTACTTTGACGGAGCGTCAAATCAGTACGGGTATGGGATATGAGTGTTGCTAATAGCACCCGACAATTCCCGTATCCCTCTAGCCTTCAAACTCCGGTTCAAAGTCTCGAACAACGATGCAAAATATGAGGCATGCATTGCCGGCCTTGAAGCAGCCCTGGAACTAGGAGCAAGACGGTTGGACGTCATCGGGGATTCAAACCTTGTTGTGTCTCAAGCAAAAGGAGACTGGAAAGTCAAAGAAGAAAAGATGATGATGTATCACCAGACCTTGGACTTGTTAATTCCTCGGTTTGAAAAGCTAAATTTTGCTCATCTTCCAAGAGAGAACAACAGGTTCGCAGATTCTTTAGCAACTCTATCTTCCATGATAGACATCCCGTTTGGAGTTCGGATGCGTCCAGTCATCATTGACCATAAATTTGCGCCAGCCTATGAGTCGATTGTTGCTATAGATGAGGTTCAGGACGAAAGCCCCTGGTATTACGACATTTGGAACTTCTTGGAGAAGGAAGCATATCCGCTAGGGGTAAATGCCAAGGATAAAAGGGCAATCAGAAGAATGGTCGTTCAGTTCATCATCTGTGGGGGGAAGCTGTATAAGAGAGGTCATCTGGGAATGCATAAGCTGTGTGTTGAAGCTGAGGAATTGAAGCGCCTGATGGAGGCCATCCATGGAGGAGAATGCGGTGCACATATGAACGGAGTAATGCTAGCACAGAAGATCCTCAGACAGGGTTACTACTGGTCCACCATGGAGGAGGATTGTATCGGTTTTGTCCAGCGATGCCACAAGTGTCAGATTCATGCAAACCGCATGAACATCCCGCCGTCGAAGCTATACAACATGACTTCGCCATGGCCATTTTCAGTTTGGGGAATTGACGTGATCGGGGCTGTCACTCCGAAGGGGTCGAATGGGCATGAGTTCATCGTGGTCACGATAGATTATTTCACAAAGTGGGTTGAGGCCCAGTCTTATACGGTGTTGAAAGCGTCGCACGTTGCAAAATTTATCAGAAACAACATCATCTGCCGCTACGGGGTCCCAAACGAGGTCATTTTAGATAATGGTTCCCACTTTAAAAAGGAAGTGATTGACTTGTTGAGAAATACAATGTGGCTTTTCATAAGTCGTCCACATACCGGCCGCAAACCAACGGAGCGGTCGAGGCCGCCAACAAGAATATCAAACACATACTGCAGAAGATGGTGGAAACCTACCGGGATTGGCCAGATAAGCTGCCATTTGCTCTGTGGGGCTACAGGACTTCAATTAGAACTTCTACCGAAGCAACTCCGTATTCATTGGTTTATGGGATGGAGGCCATTCTACCTATCGAGATTGAAGTTCCGTCATTACGAGTATTGGCTGAGTATCAGATAGCCGAAGCAGATTGGCAGCAGAGCAGGTTTGAGGAATTCATGCTCTTTGATGAGAGAAGATTGAAAGCACTGTACCATGTTCAAGGCTATCAGCGCAGAATTGCCCGGGCTTTCAACAAGAAAGTTAAGTCCAGAAATCTAAAGGAAGGAGATTTGGTGCTCAAGGACAACCGAGCTCCCATCCACGACCCAAGGGGCAAGTTTAGACCCAATTGGACTGGTCTCTACATCATTAAGGCTATCTGGTCAGGTGGAGCTGTGGTTCTAATGGATCTAGATGGCCTAGAGTTTTCACAACCGATCAACATGGACAAGTTGAAGAAATATTACCCCTGAGAGGCTCGCTAGGCCGAAAACCCGCAAAGGGCGACCTAGGCAAAAGTTAGAGCATAAAAAAAATTAGAAAACATAAAAACTAAGCTCGCAAGGTTGAAAACCCACAAAGGGCGGCCTTGGCAAAAGTTAGAGCGTAAAAGGAGAGTGAAAATAATCGAGTGAACCTAGGCCTGAACTACGTAAGGCTTGATTCCCATCTTCGGGATACGTAGGCAACTTCATCCTGAAGTTCAGCCATAAACTTTTCCCCGATCAACCCTGTCCATTTGATCATCTCAGTCATCTTTGTCTATCAGCATTTGAGGGCTTCCATTGGAATCTCCGGTGCAGTGCTATTCAGACTAGGGGCAACTTTCCGTTGCCATGCAGTGCCGCGGTACTCTTCAGACTAGGGGCAACTTTCCAGTTGCAGGGATCCGAGGTTGTGCATCTCAGTGACAGATCTCAGGCGTGTCCAGTTCTGATCCATATCGAAAATGGTTTTGAAAAGTTTTAATAAAAGTTGACTTTGTTCAAATTAATCTTTCTACAACTAAGACCATTTTTGGACCAAAACGGAAAATTTTCAGTACCACAACCTTCAATTTCATTGATTTCAATACAGAGTTCTCCTGCTCTTGCATACAATCGAAGTTGCTTTTTATTATATTCATAAAGAAAACTTGAAAGCACTAATAAAGCAATGAGTCCGGGGCATAGTCAAGTCAGGTGTCCCTGCGCCCCCTCCCAGAGCTGGTCGAAGCCTCTGATGCCAAGCTGGGCCTGATCTGTGCCTCTTCATTGAGCCAATCCAAGCACCCGTCAGACAAAGTGCAACTGAAAGTGGGAGCGGGGGCCAGGAGTTCTCTCGTCCTCCATGCTGTGGCATATCGGGCAAGCTGTGCACCTCGAACTGGGAAGGCAGCCGGATACTCTATCTCCTCCGGCGGGCAAGTCTGATCATGACCAAACTGGCGTTGGAACCGGAACGGAAAGTAGAATACACAGTGAGTCAGACCAACCAACTGGATCCCGGTCTGCCGGGACATACTATAGCTCATTGCCGGGAGATTGAGCCAGGGGCAGCGCCAGGCGATGCGATCTGCAGACAAATTGCACATCCAGTTGAACCACCATCCTTCATCAAGGGCATCAACTAGGCGTTGTCGAAAGAAGTAGCCGCGAGCTGAGTAGGCTGGGCAAGAGTCCACAACTTGCAATTTATCCATCAACCATACCTGGGGAGGGATGGAAAATGAGAGAATATAGAATAGAGATATGCGCGATGAGAGAAAAGTAAGACAAGGGTTTTGTGAGAAAAACCGAGCTTGAGGGCTGAGTGATGTGAGCATTACATATGTGAGATTGGGTGGGAAACATTACCTGCAGCAGTAATGGACTCCCTGCAAATCTGGTCGTCTCCCGGCGATGGAAAGCATCCAAGCCCATCAGCGTCTTAGCCAGTGTCATCGCAATACAACTCTTTCCATCCTTCAAGCCTTGAGCAACTTCAATCAGGCGAATGCTAGATCCACCAAAGCCCGACACAAGCAGAAAATGAGATAGCATACACAAGCAAAGGGCATGTTGTCAGAAACCTTGCCAATGATGGTCGCCACGATCACTGGCATCCAAAAAGTGATAAATCAATCCGAGGATGTCCAGTTCCCCATTATAGATCAGAGACCAAGCATCATGCGTGGTGAGTCTACACATCCGCCCTAAAGCTTGGGCGTGGCCAAAGCGAAACTGAGGAAAGATCCCTTCGCAACTTTCGGATTCCATCAAAGCTTGAAAATCTTCGAAAGTTGGACATACCTCTTGCCCGCCGAAGCTAAAGACATGAGTTACCGGGTTCCAAAACCTTGCCACGACATGAAGGAAGGGAAGGTGTAGCGGAGTACGGCTCAGTGTGAATAGTGCATTTAAGCCAAAACCCCGGAAGTTCAACTTTTCCGAACTGTCTAGAGAAGCAATCCAAGCTGTGAGACTTTCGACGAGAAACGCTTCCACTCTGGTGCAAAATTGAGATGAAATGAATGAGCCACGGAGCTGGGGCTTTTAAAGGGGATAAAGCACTGTTTGGAGGGACACGTGTCGAAAAACTGGTGGTGCCTGAGCAAAATGGCCGGCCGGCCACCTTTTCTGGTAGGCCGGCCACCTCTCCTTCTCTCAAATGCAAAAGCTGGTCGGCCAGCTCCCAAAAGTGGCCGGCCATATTGCAATCTATGTATTTGGTCCTGTTCTACCCTTTTGGAAGAAAGTCCCTAGCGTTTCCATGTACTGGGAGTATTGAAAGCGCGAGTTTTCCTCAGTTTTGAATGAATCCTGCCGCCCAGATCGTCCGAAATACACTTTGTTTATAGAGTTGTTGTTTTGTTTATAGAGTTGTTGTTTTGCTTATCGAGTTGTTGTTTTGCTTATCGAGTTGTTGATTTGTTGGTCAAGCTGTTTTGTTTACCGAGTCTTGTTTAATCGAGTCGCCGAGTCATGTGCCTTTGAGTTGTTACTCTTTGTTTATCAATTTTGTTGTGTTTTACTTATCGAGTTGTAAACTTGCTGAGGTTTTTGTTATTTCTCAGTAAGATTAGGTTGTTTAGTTTGTCGTGTCGGTTCGCTACCTGACTTGGCACATACACAATGCACATTTACCGTTCAATCTTTTTACTTACAAAATGATGCGATGCGATGCTGAGAACATAAAATACAACACCTTTTCAAAAAAGGCTGTTTCATTCCATCATGCTTCCTTTGTTACAACATTTTACAGCAAAGGTACAAGTTTTACAGAAAATGAAACTACCTAATAATGTACAATGTGCTACAACTACTAGTAAAAAGAGATAAATAAAGCAGGAAACAGCTGCACCAATGCTCTCAAGAGTAGGAATAAGAGGCCCTCTTCGTCCTCTTCTGCGGAACAGGCTCTGCACCAGCGGCACTATCTGAGTCGGAGCTGTCATCCTCAGGATCCTCCTCTGCCTCCTCTCCACTCCCGGAACCAGGGTCGGAACCCTCCTCCCTGTCAGCAGAGGTCTCTGACTGACGATCTGTAGCCTCCTCCTCCTCCTCATCCTCATCGGGCTCCTCCTCTACGATGTGTGCTCTGCGTCTGCGGGACGACTCCCCTCTCCCGGCCCCGCGAGAAGGCCGAGATGGCCCGGCCCCCCGAAAAGGTCGAGATGGCCTAGTTTGTGGCGGATATACTGGAGGCATCTAAAAATAAAAAGTGCAATTTGAATACATCAGCTCAAAATGTGTGCATCAGATACAGATGCAAGCAAACTACATGAAATGAGGGTGCATGCAGATACAGTATATGAATGTGATGTGTCAGATGTGCTCTACACATACAATCAATCAAAGCAGTAAAATGTTCAAGGTCAACATGTCGTCAGAAGTACGATAAATGTGGGAAAACTAAAGAGTACCTGAAAACCCATGACGGACAGCTGCGCCTCTCTCCGCAAGACCATGCCCTCAAGTGAGGCCACCAATCCGATCACCCCCTCCATGTACTCTCTGGGTGGCTACAGATACAAGCTCATAATCATCAGTGAATAAAGGAATGTCTAAGTGTTTGAATGATAGACGAAAAATAGTGGGGCATACCGGCGGTGAGTCGGGATCAATGACATATCGATGATCAGGCATGAGAGGCTCTATCGAAATCATGTAGGAGGTCCCATATCGCCATCCTGTCAACTCGGTCGGCATGTCTGGCCATTCGGCGTGATGATAAGTCGGAGGAATCGGGGGGACCAGTCCAGCTCTACCTCTCGATCTACCGGCCCTGCTAGTAGAAGGGGCACCTGCAGCCCGGGCTCGACTCAAAGACGGCGTATCGGTGGACCTCCTCGATGGAGCACGGACACCTGTCAACGGAGGCATCAAGTAGGTGTGACGGTAAGTCGCGTACTCCCCGTCCTCTAGATACAGCAGTGCATCAGTGCCTAGCCTAGGGTCAATGACACCCTGGGGAGTAAGCCTATCAGCAAGCCGCATACCATCCGGAGGTGCTGAGGGAACATTCGGCTCAGGAAAGCCCATAGTCTGACGAATGAAGCATTCCCCCAGGAACCAGGCCCTACCAACCAGCCCCTCGAACAAGATCCTATATCGGGAAGAGCCCCATCCTCCGGCAAACTGAAATCGAAGGTCCCCACCCAAGGGCAACCAGGGCTGCCAGGTAATCTGCGGGTAACCAAGGCATAGGCTGATCAGAAACCATAGATGTACAGAATAAACTAGAGATAAAAACATTTGGAATTGGGAGTTATGGATTACCTCTGACGGCCGTACCGTGTCGAAGTACTGCCGTAGGAAGAGAAGAGTCTCCCGGGGCCGCGGCCGGTACTGGCCCTCGAAAACAAGAGAGTAAGGGGTCACAAGGGGCGCCTCCACCTCCAGCTCTGGCGCTAGTACGGGAAAATATGCAAAAACCCATAACTGCGAAAAATGGGGCAAAAGCCATCAGAGTACAGAATGCTGAGTGCAAGAAGTCATGATAGAGTATAAAGTGTGCTGTGTGTGCAATATACATACATTGAAAAGCAGAAATGTAAAATCAAGAGGGCAGAAGGTACCTCCCAGGCTCTCCAGTAGCCGCCGACTGTGTTGCCCTGTCCGCGGGAGGTCGCGCTCGTATAGCAATAAAGGGTAGCCAAGCTGGCGCCACCCCAATCATACCGACTAACCTGTGTGAGGTCTGCCAGGGCACCCAGCAGATATAGCCCAACGGTGTTCCCCCTGTCGGAGAACAGAGTAGTCCCGAAGAGAAACATTAGAAACCCACGGGCGTACTGTGTAATCTCCTCCAGAGTCTCAAGCTCAGTATGCCTAAAATGGGAAAAAAACCAAGTGTATCAGACTCGGCCCGAGGATCGGTCGACCGGTGGACGAGCTCCCAGTAAGAAGATCCAAGCAGCCTCCCACTGGCCCATGTCCTCGTCATATGGGATCGCCCAACCTCCCACGTCAAGGCCAGTCAATACGGCAAAGTCAAACGGGGTCATGGTCATATCCCCGACGGATGAGAAATGAAAAGAGTTGGTGGTGCCCCACCACCTCTCCACCAGGGCGCCCATCAACGTCCTGCTAGCTGGATAACGAGATATCCCGGCACAAAAGGGGCCGAATCCTGCTAGGTCAACCCAATCGCGGACGGCCTCTGGGAGCTCCGCGTACCACTCTCTCGCAACGATGGAGCCGTATCCTCGTGTAACACGGGAGGACACCTGCATTCACGGTGAATACATATATTCAGTTTTAGAATAAAATAAACAAGCTGCGCGCAAATGAAATAAACAAGCTGCGTGCAAATGAGATATACAAGCTGCGTGCAAATGAAATGTATAAGCTATATGCAGGATCAAATCAGAATTCAAATGTTTGGGGCTGTGTGTTCTACTCTCTACAAGTGTGGGCTGTGTGTTCACCTCAACAATGGGCTGGGTGTTCAGAAATTCAGAGTTGGGGTTGTGTGTTCTACTCTCAACAAGTGTGGGTTGTGTGTTCACCTCAACAATGGGCTGCGTGTTCAAAAATTCAGAGTTGGGGCTGTGTGTTCTACTCTCAATAAGTGTGTGCTGTGTGTTCACATCAACTTGGGCTGCGTGTTCAGAAATTCAGAGTTTGGGCTGTGTGTTCTACTCTCAAAACTAGTGTGTGCTGTGTGTTCACCTCAACAATGGGCTGCGTGCTCAGAAATTCAGAGTTTGGGCTATGTGTTCTACTCTCAAAACTAGTGTGTGCTGTGTGTTCACCTCAACTTGGGCTGCGTGTTCAGAAATTCAGAGTTTGGGCTGTGTGTTCAACTGTCAACATATATGTGTGCTGTGTGTTCACCATCAGGTTATGGGCTACGTGATCAGAAATTCAAGCATACAAAACGCAAACAGAATACTCTATCATGGGCTAAGTGTCAGAACAAGCTACGTGTTAAAGGGAGCAGATATGCATAGCAAAAGGCATGAAACATACAAAAATGCGGAATACATTGCAGAAATGTAAAAAAGGGCGAGATAAATACCTCTCGTTCCTCATGAGAGAGGTGAGACTCTGGCTCTCGCAAAAGCAGATCCCCAGGCGCTCGATCATCGAAATCAGTGAAGTGATAAAAAATAGCCCGAGGGAGGACATGAGGCGAAGGATCGTACCTTTCGGGGATAAAGGGGCGAACCCTCGGATGCAAAGACATGATGTCAGGCTTGCCTCCGGCGCCTGGAGAACCTCCGCCGTGGGGAAAGTGACCTGCCATTTCAGGAAATCTGCAAAAAAGGAGCAAAATGAGCCAAAATTGAAAAAAAGTCAACAAAAGTCAATTCTCGGGAAATGAAAAAGTCAACAAAAGTCAACCCCCGAGGAAATCCTCCAAATGTTGAGACAAACTTACCTCAAGTGGTGAAAATGAGAAAAGAAGCACCGAAATCAAAATTTAATCGGTCTGAAGTGATGAAAACTGAAAGATTTCGCGAAAACAACTTGCGTGGAACGTTGGAAAACGCGTATAGAGCGCATATCTGAGAGGAAGAATGCTCTAGGAAGGGAGAGGGACTGATTTTGGAGTTGGAGTTGTAAGGAAAAGGTGTTTGGCCGAGTGTATTTAAAGAAATAGGAGCAAAAAGACTAAACTGCCCTGGATTTGGGCTAAGTGGTCGGCCGACCACCTTTTGTGGCAGGGCGACCACCCCCTTTGCAAAAAGCTGGTCGGTGGCCTCTCCCTGGGACAAGACCTAGTCAGTGGTGTTCCCCAAGTGCCCACCAAGCTCTCTGCAAATTTTGGGAAGGATTGGAGTCCCCGGGACCTGAAAAAGTACAAGAGAAGTGCACTTTCTGTCGCGAAATCGCCCTACCGGAACTTCAACTCCAACTTTCAGTGCATCTGTCATCATTGCCCGTCAAAAGTGAGACGTATCTTTTTTTTGAACACGTTGCGACCCCTCCGGGAAGTAAACCGGAGGTCGCGATTGAGTTGCCCTCATCAAAAACTTGCATTTCTTCGCTTGTCTTTTCATGACAAACATGCATTCTAGTTTGCACTTGCTCTGCATTGTTACACACGTCACTTGCATTCTCATGCACACCACTCATACTATTGTGCACATTTTACAGGTGTTGCTAATTATGTTGTGCTTGTCGACTTTCTCTTTTTTCAGGGCACGATATTGTATGTGCGGTTCATTTGAGGCTGGCGCGACCAGATGAACCGCGCAGGTATTGTATCTTCTCCGTGTGAGACGTGGCGAGAATTGAATAATTCTCCGCATTCTTAACTGCATGAAATGTAGTTGTTGCTTCGCATTCTTGCTTAAAACTGTTGCATCTATTGTGAATATGTGCTTCATTACAACTTGCTGCATTTGCATAATCATTGAGATACCTTCGGCTTTTTGCATCGTCGGTTGCATTTTGCCCTTGCCTGCAGGCATGCCTGCGGGCACATATCTGTTTATCACGCCTGTTTGTCTAAGTCTTCGGCCTTGTCAAAAATGGGTCGTCTCTGGGCTTTGACATTCACTCCCGTCACTTATGACTTCCGAGTTCTGTCAAAGAGGGGCAACTGTAGACACCCCATTTTTGACCGACCTTAAGACTCAGACGTCACCAGTTGAGCGCTCGGTGATATTGCATATAGTGCTCGTTCAGAAGTTTCAGAGTCTCGGCTGCGAGCCTTGCCTCCGGACTTCCGGACTCTTTCGTGCCTTGCCTCGGTTTGCGAACCAGGCTCTGTTTTATCTGTTTGCTCTTCCCGAAGGGAGGGAGAGGTCTCGTACATCATCTCTCAGTGGCCGTAGGCTACATTTCGTGGTCGTAGGCCATTTTTCCCGTTTGGAGCCCGGTTTCCGATTTTTCGGAGTCGACGGCCGTGTGCCTCGGTTCGGGACCGCCTAACCATCTCCGTTTGCTCCGATTTTTGGTATACACCTTATTTCCTCCCTTTTAAGGAACATTGTGGCCTGAGAGACCAACTTCGTGGTCAAACGCCACCTCCGGTGCTTAACAGCCCATTTTCGGGGCCTCGGGCCGCGCGTTTCGGTCCCCGAACCTCCGTTTTGCATCCGTTTTGGTTCATTTTTGGTGGAGACCTTATTTTCATAGTTAGGAAGCTTGAGGAGGGTGAGAGGCCAGCAATTGCTCCAAAAAACCAGTTTTATTTCTTCATCGCTCTCCGAAGCCCGTTTTCCTCACTTGAAAGCCAATGTTGACCACCCCGGGGCCACTTTCTTGAACCCTAGACCCCATATTTGTGATGTACACACCTGGGAGGCCACCAATATTTGGTGGCCGACCAGTAATTGTTCCTGACCCTTTTGACCCCCTCTAAAAAATGGTCTTTTCTCTCTCTTGGTTCACTTTTTCTAGGTTTCAACCACATAGTTGTGTTGTGCAGACATGGGAGACCACCAATATGAGGTGGCCGACCAGCAATTGTCATTGGCCCTTTTGACCCTTGGTCGGCCGACCACCTGAACCCCCAAAAACTGGCCGGCCATGACCCCCTGTAGACACCCCATTTTTGACCGACATTGAGACTCAGACGTCACCAGTTGAGCGCTCGGTGATATTGCATATCGTGCTCGTTCAGAGGTTTCAGAGTCTCGACTGCGAACCTTGCCTCCGGACTTTCGGACTCTTTTGTGCTTTGCCTCGGTTTGCGAACCAGGCTCTGTTTTCTCTGTTTTCTCTTCCCAAAGGGAGGGAGAGGTCTCGTAGATCATCTCTCAGTGGCCGTAGGCTACGTTTCGTGGTCGTAGGCCATTTTGCCCGTTTGGAGCCCGGTTCCCAGTTTTTCGGAGCCGTTGGCCGTGTGCCTCGGTTCAAGACCGCTTAACCACCTCCGTTTGCCCCGGTTTTTGGCATACATCTTATTTGCTCCTTTTTGAGGGACACTGCGGTCCGAGAGACCGACTTCGTGGTCGAACACCACTCCCGGTGCCTAACAGCCAGTTTTCGGGGCCCCGGACTGCGCGTTGCGGCCCCCGAACCTCCATTTTGCATCGGTTTTGGTTCATTTTTGGCAGGGACCTTTGTTTCATTGCTAGGAAGGTCATAGAAGGATGGGAGGCCAGTAATTGTTCTGTCAACCAACTTTATCCCTTCATCGCCCTCCGTCGTCCGATTTTTCTCACTTCAAAGCCAATGTTGACCACCCTTGGGCCATTTTCTTGCACCCTAAACCCCATATTTGTGATGTACACATCTGGGAGGCCACCAATATTTGGTGGCCAGCCAGTAATTGCTTTTGAACCTTTTAAACCCCTTTGAAAAGTGGGTTGTTCTCTCTCCTGGTTCACTTTCTCCAGTTTTTTACCACAGGGTTGTGTTGTGCACACATGGGAGGCCCTCTTTCTGTGGTGGCCTTCCATTAATTCTCATTGACCGTTTTGACCCTTGGCCGGCTGGCCATGGGGAAAGCCAGCCGGCCACCTGCAGTTTCAATAACTGGCCGGCCAAAATCCTTGCATCAAGTACAGTGCAGATACACCCTCTTTTTCCCCCCAGATTCTGTATCCGGGGGGCTGCATTTTGGGGGGACACTTAGATTGTTTTCCCTCCATTTTCCCCCCCTTTTCCCCCCCTCTTTTGTCTATATAACAACAGCTCTAGCTCTGTTCTTAGGGTTACAAAATTTCCTCCAAACCTCTTGCATTCAATCTCTCTCTCTCTCTATACTGCCAAGCTCCAAACCCTCAAGTCCTACACTCATTTCTTCACCAACCCATAGCCCCACCCTTCCATCCACCATTCCAGCAGCTGGAGGTTGTTCTTCAGAGCCTAGGAGTGTTGTATCTTGGTCCAAGAGGGTGTCAAAGACTAGTCTTCAAGGGTGAGTCCCTATTATCCTTTTTTGTGCTTTATTTTGTTCAATACATTAGCCACACTTGCTTGCTGTTTTGGGCTCTGACCCTAACTGGAACTAGGCTTATTTTGAGCTATTTTTCATGTTTGTTTAAGGGCCTCTCATTGTTTGAGGCCTCCTTGTTGCACTTGCTTCATTACCTCTCTTGTATGCCATTTTCTTGTGTAGTATTTTTGGCCTATGTATAAATTGTTTTGAGGCATGTCATAAACTGTAAAGTGGCTTATTTTGAGCCATTCTTTAATGTTGTTGAAGGGCTCATCACTGTTTGAGGCTTCTATCTTCCACTTGCCTTTATATCCCTTTTTTGGCTCCATTTTTGCATGATTTATTAGCCTTTTGTGATTCTGTTTTTGGACTCTAGTCCGAACTTAAAATAGCCTTATTTTGACTCCCTCTTCATGTTTGATCAAGGGTATTTTACTGTTTGAGGCATCCTTTTTGTACTTTGAGTTATAGCTCTCTTTTTGGCCTTGTTTTGCATAGTATTTTGAGCATGCTTGTGCACTGTTTTGGCTCAGTAATAAACTGTAAAAGGTCATATTTTGGGCCCTTATTCAACATTGTTGAAGGGCCCTTAGCTTTTTGGGGCCAGCAGATGTGACTTGCTTCATTACCTCTCTTTCGGGGCCATTTTTGCATGCTAGCTTAGCCCCATTTGTGTTCATTGTTTGGCCTCACATAAAACTGTAAACATGCTTTTTTTGGGGCTTCCTTGAGTCTGTCTTTACATTTCATGTTCAAATAATGCATGCTTGATGTAGCTACAAGTCATTTCATGTGCTTAATCTTGCATTTCGGGACCATTCCGTGCATCGGGTATCATTTTGCCATATTTCGGGGCTGTTTTGCATCACTTATTGCCCCTGAAATTTGCATGCTAGTATTTCATTTTCCATGCTTTGTCATGTCTTGTTAGGGTGACATTTCGTGCCTTAGGGTCGATCCTCGATTTGCGTGCATGCGTGCACGCATCTCGAGTTGTCTCATTTTCATCTAATGGCCTCTTATGTGAGTGTGGCTGAGGTCCACTCATGTTGGTGTAAGTCCATTATGCATTGTGTATGCCATTTCATTTCATAGCATTGCGTACGCTAGGTTGTATGTTAGCGCATTGTGTATGCCATGTTATCTCGTGCATCGTGTATGCCATTTCATAGCATTGTGTATGTTAGGTTGTATCTTAGTTGCATTTCATGCATATCATGCATATTGCATCGTGCTTAGGATAGGAGTTAGCCCGAGCACGGGAAACGAGGTACATTTCATACTCCGAGTGACGGAACGTGTCTCAATTCTCAGTCACCGACACTCCGGATTATCCATGATGGAGTTTAGGTTTTGTTGTGTCCATATGTGCATTCATTTCATATTGAGTTGTGCAATTCGACCCCTCGGCCATCATGCATCGAGATGCGTGATTGGTGGCACGAGGATCGAGACATGCATACATATGTGAAAATACATTGCTATGCCCCTTTCCAGCTCTCTGTTGCAGTAAATCAAGAATTAGCAACCTTCTGGAGCTTGGCGCGCTTTCCAAGAATAATTGCAAAACATAGGCTAATTGGGGCATCCCAGTGGATTTCCGCGCAAGGCAGCCCAAACATACATCATTCATCAGAGTCGAGGCAGTCCCTAGCTTGCATGCTAGTTTACAGCTTTCTTAGTTAAATTTATAATTTAATTAGGATTTTGTAATTATTTGGACTGTAATATTTATTCGGGACTGTATTATTCTTTCAGACCCTCTGCGCGAGGGCACAACTGTAATAAGTGTGCGTGAGTGTGATGTATGTCTTCCAACCCCACGTCTTTCTCCCTTTTATTTACCAGCTTATGATGGTTAGATTAGGGCATATTTCAATTAGCATACAGTATGATAGCATGTTTGCATTCATTCATCTGTTTTGCATGCACCGGGCTCGGCACATCATACTAACTACATTGTATTTTCAATTCCAAGTTCAATACTTGTTAGCTGTAGCATTACATATGCCATGTTTAGAACAGCCGAGTCTGCTATAGTTGCATTTTTGCATGTGTTGCATTAGGCATTCCAGCATATTTAGGATCATGCATGGATTTCTAATTAGCTTCTGTTTTGGCTTGGAGTACTCGGTAAGTTTTATGCTTTAGCATCCTTGCATGTGTGCGAGTGACTGCCATGAATAGCATGCTTACCATGAGGCTATATGCTTATGTGATATAACTGCCTGAATGCCTGTGGGTGAAGGTTGGGTTATTTAAATTGGAACAATTCATCAAGTGTGTGTTTTAAGCCCACTAGATAGTGGCAAAATCATGTTTTCTAAGCCCACCTGAGGGTGGCAAATCCACGTCTTAGCCTACTTGCGGGTAGCACCATCAAACTATTTTCAAACAAACAAACATGAAATGTTTTGTCTCAATTCAGGCGATCCAGTCTATACTTGTATGCTGTGCGCATCACATAGTAATCTAGGCTAATAACCGGAATAAGAACGCATAATGTTTTCAAAAATAGATATCATGGTTAGTAGAGGCCGATCTTTGATCGGGCGAGCGGGGGTGCTCACGAAGTGACCTTCCCCAATCATACCTAAGTTCCCGAGCCGAGGCAACTTTGGTGATGACGGACACGTGGCCTTAGGCAACGAGTCAGGGTTTCCTAAATTTCCCCAAAATAAAATATTTAGGTGGTGACTCTGTATCTGGCAAAGCAGTCCATGTTTGGCACTTCTTTTCTAAAAATCTATTTTCTCAAAACGATTTGCCGGATTTGGACTCTTTGGTTCAGATTAAGAACCGTGACATTTGAGTCCTGAACTGTAGTGAGCCCAATATCGAACGGAACGGGGGACTCGTTCCTCCCCGGGGAGTTCGGGGACGTCTACAGTTTCTGGCGACTCTGCTGGGGATTTAGGGAACTTGACTCGAACTCATGATATCTTGTTTTGACTACGCTTATGTGTCTCTTTGCATTGCATTTGCATTGGTGCGCCTAGGACACCGTGTTTGCCATATGCTATTCCTAAACGGTTTGCCGGAGGCTTGTCTTGTCAAGGCATGACCATAAGGCTGACCGGTTGTGGGCTCTGCCAGTATGGGAACACAAACCCCGGTTTTACCGAGGCACCCTTTTGGACCATTCGACCTAGTGCATATTCGGATCCATAGTGACCATTCCAAACTAGGACAGGTTGCTTACCCGTTTATAGGTTGTTTGAAACCGCTGCGTGTGTAGTAAAGCCCTAGCTCCTGACAAAATAGGACAGGGAAACCCTACCCCAACATAGGGGTGCTTTGGCTCTCACTTATCTATTATGTGCTTTAGAGTGCGTCTCTACAGGGAATGCATGTATCAGTGTATGAGTTTGGGCACCAGGCCTGCGAGCATCAGTCAGTGATTGAGAATCAGTTATCTGCGGGTATCAGAGATTCAGTTTTCGAGGACAGTGATTCAGGGATAATAATCAGTGATTGAGGACAGTGTGTATTCAGCTTATCGACTGTGTGTTGTTATGCCCGGCTGTGTTTCCTGCATTTACTTTAAGCTGTTATGCTGTCCGTTTATCTGTTTATTTGTTTCCTTATTGCTTTATTTATCTTTTTACTAGGGCAGTTTTAGCACAATTGCTTCCAACCCAGTAGATATTCCCCAAGCACTTTGGACACGAGGTCGTCGACTCAATCGATCTGAGGATCTAATTGACGAACAGCCAGTGTTCCATTCTCTACCCCCCATTGTCAGAAGAAGACCAAGAAAGCGTAGTGTGTCAGAACAAAGGTTGCCAGAACAGTGGGTTATTCCATCAGAGGACAATAGGACTGAGGTCTCGATTGTTGCTATAGAAATAGACATACCAGTTAGTCGGATGGATCAGCAAAATACATCAGGAATGGAAGCCCTAATGCGCCAAATGCAGGAGGATGCCGCTCATCAAGCGGAGTTCTCCAAACAGCAGGCCGCGATCATGGCCCAGCAGGCCGAGCTAATCACTAGACTGCAACAGCAGAATGCGGCATCTGCTTCACATCAAGTTCCTCCTCCGCCAGGGGCTTCATTACCCGAGCAGGCACCTACTGTCCAGAATGCTCTGCCAAACACCCAGAACACCGTGCCAAATGTCCAAAACGTGCAAGAGGACACGAACCTTCCAACGGGGCCAGCTCCGCCCCCGCTTCCGCCTCAACTGTCCAAGACCCATACACCCAACCACCCGGACTCTCCCTTCGAGTTCGAAATAGACCATACCGCTCTGAAACTAAGCAAGCTTGAGAAGCTCTTCAAGAAATCACAAGGAGTAAAGGCTATTCCGGATATCGAGGATGGATATACCGAGGTGGCCGTGACATTGCCCGATAGGTTCAACATGCCGCAAATTGACCGCTTCGACGGGTCCGGGGACCCCATGGTCCATCTTCGGCTATTCTCAGACATCCTGCGGCCAATGGGCCTAACCCGACCACAAAAGCTTTCGCTGTTCGGCCGAACCCTGTCAGGTGTGGCCGCCATCTGGTACGCAAAGTTAGAGGATGAGGTAAAAAGAAGCTGGGATGAAATGGCTGAGGCCTTTGTCGCACAGTACTCGTACAACACTCAGATTGAGATTACAACTCGTGACCTCGAAACGACGAGGCAGGAGCCCAAAGAGACTTTCTCAGATTTTGTAACTCGATGGAGGGCGAAGGCATCGATGATGACTTTGAGGCCCACCGATAAAGACCAAATCAGGATGATTGTGCGCAATCTCCAACCGAAATTGATGCAGAAGATAATTGTACTCCCCTTTCCCACCTTCTCAGATTTACACGAGATGGGGGTACAAATCGAGGATGCGATGAAGCAAGGTCTGATTGACCAGGATAGGGAGCAACCAAGGAGGATTTTCAACCGTAACAATAATGCAGGCCCGAGTGGTACTGCAACTGCAAGAGCTTCAGAGGTGAGCATGGTCACCACTATTCCCCCTCCTCTCCCGAGACCCATGGCAGCCACACCCTTCTCCGGTGCATCCGGAAGTAATACCCAAACCACTAAACACCAACCCAGAGGCCAAAGAACCTTCACCCCACTGTACATGCCTTTGTCCAAGGCTCTGGGGGTCTTAACCAGAAAGGGGCATCTAAAACCCCTAGAGCTGAGGCCATTACCAAATCCACTTCCACCCTCTCACAACCCAGCCAAGTACTGTGCATATCACCAGCAGCACGGTCATGATACTGACCAATGTTTCAGGCTGTGTCACGAGATTCAAGACCTCATTGACAAAAATGTGATTCTACCTCCAGAGAAACCTAACGTCACAACCAATCCACTCCCTACACACAACCAAGCTCTACCTCCCAAAATAGTCAATCTTATCCAGACTGGGGTCGTGTCTTACGATCCTAGCATCTATATTACTCCTACCCATCTACCTAAGCCGGAGGTGCTCCTTCCCGACTGCACTGACTGTTTGTGTATGTTGGACATCTCCACAACCCAACCAGAGCCGACGGTGGTGACCATCGAAGATGGGGCAAGGCAGACTTCAGAAAAGGACGAAATTGTTGAGTCTGGGATTAAACAGAGTTTTGCTGGGGAAGCCTATGATCCGAGTGAGTACATCTTGTCAACAGGCCGGATTGGGCTGGGCTTAGAATTGCCAGAAAAGGAAGAGCTGTGTGTGATCCAGGGGGATGGATTTGAGCAAGGGGCAAATAATTTGACGGCTATGGAGAAGGACTTTGCCAACCTACAGTTTTTTGATGACCAAGAATCAGGGGGCGCAGCAGTCAACTGGTTTGATTATGAGGAATCGGCAGAGGCCACTGGATGGCTAGATGATCAGCCAGATGTAGTGGAAGAATCCCAACCAGAACAGGGCCCGACAGGGGCGAGAGTATCAACTGTGGCCGAAAGGGCCAGAAGTCAAGTTACATTGCCAGAGAGCGCCGGTACAAAGAATTTCGCTTAGGACAGAAGCATTGTGAATGCGGGGAAAGTTGAGCAACAAACTGCACTGACCCAGGTAGAACAACAGGGTTCTGAGGGAACCTGGAAAGCCAAAATTCATGAGGGGATCGAAAGTGCTGTGGGCACAAGAACGAAGGATGCTGCGAGCATGCAGGCTGAGAGTGCTGTGAGTACAAACATGCCCGAGCCAGACAGGTGCCTTTTGAATGCCAACAGAATGTGGTGGGAAGACGATGACTTATGTCTTGCCCACACAGACGAAGATTGGGGAAGCAATCAACCGGATGACACCTGGTACCTCGATGAGGTTGATCACATGACAAGAAGTGGGCGGTACTTCAAGCCCCCACACCTAGACCAACCCGAGACATCTGGGAAAGACAAAGAAGCCGAGAGGCAAAAAGAGAAGCAGATCGAAGAGGAAACTGTACTGAAACAGCTAAAGAAGATGCAAGCAGACACCTCCATCTGGGGACTGCTTATGGCGTCGCGGGTGCACAGACAGGCTGTCTTATCTGCCATGGACAGGGCCAAACTCTCTATAGATACTACACCAGAACAGCTGGTTGGGCTGGTTTTTCCGGGAGGGGGTTCCCCGGCATTAACCTTTTCAGACAAAGAACTACCGCCTGAGGGCACAAATCACAATAAACCCCTCTACGTTTCTGTGGAATGTAGAGACAAGTGGATACCGGCGGTACTTGTTGATACCGGGTCCACCATCAATGTCTGCCCAGCCAGAACAGCATATGCAATCGGGTTGAAACCCGCGGACTTCGTGTCGACTACTCAGGTGATCAGAGCCTATGATAACACTAGCAGGGAAGTGATGGGGACTGTCAAAATTCGGACTCAGGTTGGTCCAGGACAACACAACATTGAATTCCATGTCTTGGACGTTCCCGCAACCTTTAACCTACTTTTGGGGCGACCGTGGTTGCACCAGGTCAAGGCAGTCTCTTCCACTTTGCATCAGATGCTGAAGTACCCTCACGGGAAGGGGGTGGCTATTGTCTTCGGGAATTCATCAATCCATCCGCCGCCGGAAGTATCCACACCAGTCTTGGAAATTGAGCACGGCACTGAGGATGTGTTCTTATCAGGGTTCACTTTGGCCGAGGCTCGAGTGGTGTAGAATATTATGGCTGTGAATAAGGGAGTGTACGTCAGTGCTCAATCTGTCTACCTCATGAACAAGTTACAACACATCCCCGGGATAGGATTGGGAAGGAGCGGCCGGAAGGGCGTCTCAGCATTGGCCGAAGTGCCACATAACCCTCATACCTTTGGCTTGGGTTATCTGCCCACCAAAGAGGACTGGGTAAGGAAGGGTAAAGAAATGGCCGGAAGAGCCAGAGCAAAGCAGGCTGGGAAGCCTTTCGAATTGATGCATAGGCCCATTCAGGGTACCCTAAACGGACGCTTCGTCCGGGAGGGGGAGGACTTTCCGTTTTGCGGCTTCCCAAAGCCGTGGCTGAACGCGGAGAAGAAGCGCGCGCCAGGTTTCGAGATCTTCTTCGACCTGCAACTACTCGGGGATGACGTTACCAAAAAGCAGACAGACCCATCAGCTGAAATTGAACAGAGTAAGAAAGTGCAGTCTGAGGACACCGAACTTGAAATGGGGGTAGCGCTGGCGAGTCTACTCTCAGATCCTCTGATCGACCATAAGTGCTTGGGGGATAACTTCTCGGTATGCGTGATCGGAGATGAAACGGCTGCGGGCCTACCAGCAACTATTTTGGATGCATCTATCGCACCCTCTCTCACTTGGCAGTACGAGGAAGGATTTTTGTCCAACAGCACCGGGTCAGGTAGTGAGCCGAAATCTGATTCCACCGAGTCCTGTGAGTCGGAATCAGGTTCCAGCTCGACTGAGTCTGAGTCTGGTAATCCTGGGGATGATAACCCGGATGCCACAGTTATGTCCAGGTCGTCTTTTTCTTTCTCATTTGAGTCTGTTGTAACCGAGATTTCAGACGATTTGGATGAGCTTAATGAGAATCAAGTAACTGTGGTTTCCGAGTACTTTTCTGTGCCCTTAATTTATTGCATAAATTCAGACTTTCAAATTTTTGATGAAAACAACGAGGGAGAAATTCCTCCGGTTTTGCAACGTTTAATTGAGCAGGAGCAGGAGAGATTTGTCAAACCCTTAACTGATGAAATCGTTACCGTGAATATTGGTACTGAGGAGGACCCGCGGCTGGTCCAGATCGGGTCCACGTTGTCTTCAGAGGAACGCGAGCGCCTAGTCGCTTTATTAAAAAATTTCAAAGATGTTTTCGCGTGGTCCTACGAAGACATGCCTGGGATCGATCCTGAGATTGTACAGCACCGGATCCCCCTTGACCCCGAGGCTCGACCTATTAAGCAGAAACTCAGGAGGATCCGCCCCGACTGGGCTCTCAAGATTAAGGAAGAGGTCACCAAGCAAATCGACGTAGGCTTCCTGCTGGTTTCCGAATACCCGACTTGGTTGGCCAACATCGTTCCAGTGCCGAAGAAGGATGGCAAGATCCGGGTGTGCGTGGATTTCAGGGATTTAAACAGAGCTAGTCCGAAGGACGACTTTCCCTTACCGCATATCGACGAGCTGGTGGATTTCACAGCAGGGCATGCTTTGCTCTCATTCATGGATGGCTTCTCAGGATACAATCAGATAGTAATGGCACCAGAAGACAGAGAAAAGACTGCTTTCACCACCGCGTTGGGGACATACTGCTACAGGGTAATGCCGTTTGGGTTGAAGAATGCCGGAGCTACCTATTAAGGGGCCACGACCACAATATTGCACGACATGATCCACAAAGAGGTTGAGGTGTATGTAGACGACATGATTGTCAAGTCCAAAGAAAGAGAGGGCCACTACACCGCCTTGCGAAAGTTCTTTCAAAGGATCAGGGAATTCCGGTTGCGGTTGAATCCTCAGAAGTGTACGTTCGGTGTTATAGCGGGAAAAATGCTGGGATTTCTGATTACACAAAGGGGCATTGAGGTCGACCCTTCAAAAATCAAGGCCATCTTAGAAATGCCACCACCAAGGACTGAAAAGGAGGTGTGAGGCTTTCTGGGTAAAGTGCAATTCATAAGACGGTTTATCTCAAAGTTAACCTTGACTTGTGAACCACTTTTTGGTCTCCTGAAGAAAGGCAAGAAATTCCAATGGGACGGCCGATGCCAAGCTGCTTTTGAACAGATCAAAGAATACTTGCAGAACCCGCCCGTGTTGTCACCGCCAGAGCTGGGGAAACCGTTGATATTGTACCTCTCAGTGACTGAGACCACAATGGGGTGCATGCTCGCATAAGAATCAGAGGATAAGGTGGAGAGGGCCATCTACTATCTGAGCAAGAAGATGCTAGAGTATGAGACTCACTACACACCATTAGAGAAAGCTTGCTTAGCTTTGGTATGGGCTACCAGGAAGCTGCGGCACTACCTGTTAGCTCACTCTGTAATGTTGGTTTCACGACTCGATCCCAACAAATATCTTTTCGAGAAACCAGCACTTACGGGTAGGCTAGCTCGTTGGCTGCTGTTGCTCTCCGAATTCGAATTGAAATATGTAACACGCAAGTCAGTCAAGGGAAGAGCAGTGGCAGAGTTCTTAGCCGATCATCCAGTGGAAGGAGGTGAAGCAGTTGAGTACTTATTCCCAGATGAAGCCATTTTGCACATCGACGACGAATATTGGACGATGTACTTTGACGGAGCATCAAATCAATACGGGTATGGGATAGGAGTGTTGCTGATAGCACCCAACAATTCTCGTATCCCCCTAGCCTTCAAACTCTCGTTCAAAGTCTCGAACAACGAAGCAGAATATGAGGCATGCATTGCCAGTCTAGAGGCAGCCCTGGAACTAGGGGCAAGACGGTTAGATGTCATCGGGGATTCGAACCTTGTTGTGTCTCAAGCAAAAGGAGACTGGAAAGTCAAAGAAGAAAAGATGATGATGTATCACCAGACCTTAGACTTGTTAATTCCTAGGTTCGAGAAGCTAAACTTTGCTCATCTTCCAAGAGAGAACAACAGGTTCGCAGATTCTTTAGCAACTCTATCTTCCATGATAGACATCCCATTTGAAATCCGGATGCGTCCAGTCATCATTGACCAGAAATTTGCACCAGCCTATGAGTCGATTGCTGCTATAGATGAGGTTCAGGACGAAAACCCCTGGTATTATGACATTTGGAAGTTCTTGGAGAATGAAGCATACCCACCAGGGGTATATGCCAAGGATAAATGGGCAATCAAAAGAATGGCCGTTCAGTTCATCATCTGTGGGGGTAAGCTGTATAAGAGAGGTCATCTGGGAATGCATAAGCTGTGTGTCGAAGCCGAGGAATCGAAGCGCCTGATGGAAGCCATCCATGGAGGAGAGTGCGGTGCACATATGAACGAAGTAATGCTAGCACGGAAGATCCTCAGACAGGGTTACTACTGGTCCACCATGGAGAAGGATTGTATCGGTTTTGTCCGGCGATGTCACAAGTGTCAAATTCATGCAAATCGCATGAACATCCCGCTGTCAAAGCTGTACAATATGACTTCGCCATGGCCATTTTCAGTTTGGGGAATTGATGTGATCGGGGCTGTCACTCCAAAGGGGTCGAATGGGCATGAGTTCATCCTGGTCGCGATAGACTATTTCACAAAGTGGGTCGAGGCCCAATCATATGCGGTATTGAAGGCGTCGCACGTTGCAAAGTTTATCAGAAATAACATCATCTATCGCTACGGGGTCCCAAACGAGGTCATTTCGGATAACGGTTCCCACTTCAAGAAGGAAGTGATTGACTTGTTGGAGAAATACAACGTGGCTTTTCATAAGTCATCCACATACCGGCCGCAAACCAACGGGGCAGTCGAGGCCGTCAACAAGAATATCAAACACATACTGCAGAAGTTGGTGGAAACCTACTGGGATTGGCCAGATAAGCTGCCATTTGCTCTGTGGGGCTATAGGACTTCAATTAGAACTTCTACCAGAGCGACTCCGTATTCATTGGTTTATGGAATGGAGGCCGTTCTACCTATCGAGATTGAGGTTCCGTCATTACGAGTATTGGCTGAGTGTCAAAAAGCCGAAGCAGATTGGCAGCAGAGCAGGTTTGAGGAACTGATGCTCTTTGATGAGAGGAGACTGAAAGCACTGTACCATGTTCAAGGTTATCAGTGCAGAATTGCCCAGGCTTTCAACAAGAAAGTTAAGTCCAGGAATCTAAAGGAAGGAGATTTAGTGCTCAAGGACAACCGAGCTCCCATCCACGACCCAAGGGGCAAGTTCAGACCTAATTGGACTGGTCCCTATATCATCAAAGCTATCTGGTTAGGTGGAGCTGTGGTTCTGATGGACCTAGATAGCCTGGAATTTTCCCAACCGATCAACATGGACAAGTTGAAGAAATATTATCCCTGAGAGGCTTGCTAGGCCGAAAATCCGAAAGGGCGACCTAGGCAAAAGTTAGAGCATAAATAAATTGAAAAACATAAAAACTGAGCTCGCAAGGTTGAAAACCCGCAAAGGGCGGCTTTGGCAAAAGTTAGAGCATAAAAGGAGAGTGAAAATACTCGAGTGAACCTAAGCCTGAACTACGTAAGGCTTGATTCCCACCTTTGGGATACGTAGGCAGCTTCACCCTGAAGTTCAGCCATAAACTTTTCCCCGATCAACTTTGTCCATTTTGACCATCTCAGTCATCTTTATCCATCAGCATTTATCGCAATCTTCGGTGCAGTACTATTCAGACTAGGGGCAACTTTCCGTTGCCACACACTGTCGCGGTACTATTCAGACTAGGGGTAACTTTCCAGTTGCTAGGATCCAGGATTGTGCATCTCAGTGACAGATCTTAGGCGTGTCCAGTTCTGATCCATATCAAAAATGGTTTTGAAAAGTTTTAATAAAAGTTGACTTTGTTCAAATTAATCTCTTTACAACCAAAACCATTTTTGGACCAAAGCGAAAATTTTCAGTACCACAACCTTCAATTTCATTGATTTCAAAACAGAGTTCTCCTGCTCTTGCATACAATCGAAGTTGCTTTTTATTACATTCATAAAGAAAACTTGAAAGTACTATAAAAGCAATAAATCCGGGGCATAGTCAAGTCAAGTGTCCCTGCGCCCCCTCCCAGAGTTGGTCGAAGCCTCTGATGCCAAGCTAGGCCCAATCTGTGCCTCCTCATTGAGCCAATCCAAGAACTCGTCAGACAAAGTGCAACTAAAAGTGGGAGCAGGGGCCAGGAGCTCTCTAGTCCTCCATGCTATGGCATATCGGGCAAGCTGTGCACCTCGAACCGGGAAAGCAGCCGGGTACTCAATCCCCTCTGGCGGGCAAATCTGATCATGACCGAACTGGCGCAAGAACCGGAACGGAAAGTAAAACACACAGTGGGTCAGACCAATCAACTGGATCCCGATCAGCCGGGACATGCTATAGCTCATTGCCGGGAGGTTGAGCCAAGGACAACGCCAAGCAATGCGATCTGCAGACAAATTGCACATCCAGTCAAACCACCACCCTTCATCAAGGGCATCAACTAGACGTTGTCGAAAGAAATAGCCTCGAGCTGAGTAGGCTGGGCAAGAATCTATAACCTGTAATTTGTCCATCAACCACACCTGGGGAGGGATGAAAAATGAGAGAATAAAGAATAGAGAGGTGTACGATGAGAGAAAAGTGAGACAAGGGTTTTGTGAGAAAAATCAAGCCTGAAGGCCGAGTGATGTAAACAAATACATATGTAAGATTGGGTGGGAAACATTACCTGCAGCAGCAGTGAACTCCCAGCAAATCTAGTCATCTCTCGGCGATGGAAAGCATCCAAGCCCATCAACGTCTCGGCCAAGGTCATGGCGATGCAACTCTTTCCTTCTTTCAAACCTTGAGCAACTTCAATCAGACGGATGCTAGATCCGCCAAAGCCCGAGGAAAGCAGAAAGTGAGACAGCAGGCACAAGCAAAGGGCATGTTGTCGGAGACCTTGCCAATAATGGTTGCTGCGGTCACCAGCGTCGGAAAAGCGATAAATCAGACCGAGGATATCCAGTTCTCCATTACAGGTCAGAGACCGAGCGTCGTGTGCGGTGAGTCCACACATTCGCCTTAAAGCTTGGGCGTGGCCAAAGCGAAACTGGGGAAAAATCTCTTCATGACTTTCAGATTCCATCAAAACCTGAAAATCTTCAAAAGTCGGACATACCTCTTGCCCGCCAAAGCTAAAGACATGCGTCACTGGGTTCCAAAACCTCGCTGCGGCATAGAGGAAAGGAAGGTGCAGCGGAGTGCGACTCAGCGTGAACAGTGCAATCAAGCCGAAACCCCGGAAGTTCAATTTTTCCGAACCATCTAGAGAAGCGATCCAAGCTGTGAGATTTTCAACAAGAAACGCCTCCATTTTTGGTGCAAAACTAAGGTGAATTGAATGAACCACGGAGCTAAGGCTTTTAAAGAGGAAAAGACACTATTCGGGGGACAAGTGTCAAAAATTTGACGGATGCTGGACTAAGTGGCCGGCCGGCCACCTTTTCTGGCAGGCCGGCCATTTCCTTTTTCAAAAACTGGCCGGTGGCTCCCCCTTGCAATAAATATGGCCGGCCGGCTCCAAAAAGTAGCCGGCCATGCTCCAATGTGTGTCTTTAGCCCTGTTTTACCCTCCAAGAGAAAGTTACAAGCATTTCCATGCAACGGGAGTGTCGAAGGCCTCCATTTCCCTCTGTTTTGGATGCGTTCCGTTGCCCAGATCGTCCGAAGTACACTTTGTTTTGTTAAGTTTTGTTTGTCGAGTTGTTGTTTTGTTTATCGAGTTGTTGTTTTGTTTATCGAGTTGTCATTTTGCTTATCGAGTTGTTTGTCGAGCTGTCGTGCTTCTTGTTTTTGAGTTGTTACTCTCTGTTTAAGCAATTTTGCTTGAGTCTTGAGTTGTCAATACTATTGTGTTTTGCTTATCGAGTTGTAAACTTGCTAAGGTTTTGTTATGTCTTAGAAAGTTAAGTTGTTGCGTCGGTTCACCACCTGACTGGGCAAAATGCACAATGCACGTTTCCATTCAATCTCATTGTGGTGCAAAATGATGCGATATGATGCTAAAAGTTTAAAATACAACACTTTTTTCAAAAACTGTTTCATTCCATCATGCCTTGCTTGTTACAACATTTTACAGACTAAGGCACAAGTTTTACAAAAAAATAAAACTGCCCGATAATGTACAAATGTGCTACAACTACTAGCAAAAAGATAAATAAAACAGGAAACAGCTGCATCTGTGCTCTCAAGAGCAGGAATAAGAGGCCCTCCTCGTCCTCTTCTGCGGAATAGACTCTCCGCCACTATCGCCATCGTCATCATCTGAATCAGAGTCGTCACCCTCGGGATCCCCCTCAGCCTCGCCTCCACTCCCGAAACCAAGGCCGGAGCCGTCCTCTCTATCGGCAGATGTCTCCGACTGACGATCTGCA
Source organism: Camellia sinensis (assembly GCF_055761805.1). Lineage (NCBI taxonomy): Eukaryota > Viridiplantae > Streptophyta > Magnoliopsida > Ericales > Theaceae > Camellia > Camellia sinensis. The sequence continues at coordinate 33,177,867 of NC_138974.1, forward strand.
ACCTCCTCCTCCTCGTCCTCACTGGGCTCCTCCTCTATAATGTGTGCCCTGCGCCTACGAGACGGTCCCCCTCTAGCTCCTCAAAAAGGCCTGAATGGCCCAACTCCTCGAAAAGGCCTGGATGGCCCAGCTCCTCGAAAAGGCCCGGGTGGTCCACCCCCCCGAGAAGGCCCAGGTGGCCTGGCCTGTGGCTCTGCATATACCGGGGGCATCTGAAAATAAAGAGTTCAATTCAAATACATCAGTCCAAATATGTACATCAGATGCAGATGCGAGAAAACTACATGAAGTGGGTACATATAAACACAGTGTATAAATGAGGTGTGTGTCAAATGTGCTCTACACAAGTAGCCTATCAATGCAGCAGAAATCAGTATATCATCAGAAGTATGATAAATGCCAGAAAACTAAAGAGTACCTGGAAACCCATGACGGACAGCTGCGCCTCTCTCCGCAAGACCATGCCCTCAAGTGAGGCCACCAATCCGATCACCCCCTCCATGTACTCTCTGGGTGGCTACAGATACGAGCTCATAATCATCAGTGAATAAAGGAATGTCTAAGTGTTTGAATGATAGATGAAAAACAGTGGGGCATACCGGCGGTGAGTCGGGATCAATAACGTATCGATGGTTAGGCATGGGAGGCTCTATCGGAATCATGTAGGAGGTCCCGTACCGCCATCCTGTCAACTCGGCCGGCATGTCTGGCCATCCAGGATGAGGATAAGTCTGAGGAATCGGGGGAACCAACCCACCACCACCTCTAGATGTACTAGCCCTGCTGGTGGAAGGGGCGTCTGCAGCCCGAGCCCAGGCCTGGCTCGAAGATGGCATGCCAGCAGGCCTCATCGTCGGAGTATGAGCTCCCGTCAATGGAGGCATCAGGTATATGTGGCGGTAAGTAGCGTAATCCCCTCCTCCAGATGTAGCAAGGCATCAGTACCCAGCATAGCATTAACAACATCCTGGGAAATGAGCATATCAGTAATCCGCATATTAACTGGGGGTGCTAAAGGAGGGTCCTGAGAAGTGTACCCCCAGACCTGACGCAAGAAGCGGTCTCCCAAAAACCAGGCCCTGCCAACTGGCCCTTCGAACAGAATCCTGTACCGGGAGGCACCCCACCCTCCGGCAAACTGGAATAGGAGACCCTCACCTAAAGGCGCCCATGGCTGCCATGTGATCTGTGGATAACAGACGCATAAACCAAGCAGAAATCGAAAATGTACAGGACAAATCAAAGATGAAAGCAGAAAGAACTGAGAGTTCTGAAATACCTCCGTCGACCGCACTGTGTCGAAATACTGCCGCAGATAAAGGAGAGACTCCTGAGGTCTTGGCCGGTGCTGGCCTTCAAATACCAGTGAGTATGGGGTCATAAGGGGTGCCGCTACCATCAACTCCGGGGCCAATGTCGGGAAATATACATAGACCCACAACTGTGGAAAACAAAGCAGGATACGAAGTGCTGAGGGCAAAGTGCATGATACAGAATATAAAGTGCGCCGTGTGTGCAATGTGCAAGTAATGAGGAGCAGAAATATAAATCAAGAGGCAGAATGTACCTCCCAGGCTCTCCAATAACCGCCGAGTAAGTCCCCCCGTCCGCGGGAGGTCGCGCTCATATAGCAATAAAGGGTAGCCAAGCCGGCGCCACCCCAGTCGTATCGTCTGACCTATGATAGGTCCAGCAAAGCACTCAGCAGATAGAGCTCTACAGTGTTCCCCCTGTCGGCAAACAAAGTGGTCCCGAAGAGGAACATCAGGAAGCCGCGGGCATACTGTGCCGCCTCATCAGGAGTCCCAGGCTCCATCTTCACCCGTCGGAAATGGGAAGAGAACCAGGTGTATCGGACTCTCCCCGAAGCTCTATCAACAGGCGGGCGAGCCCCCAGCAAATATATCCAGGCAACCTCCCACTGACCCATGTCCTCATCATAAGGGATAGGCCAACCTCCCATGTCCAGGCCAGTCAGTACGGCAAAGTCGAAGGGGGTCATAGTCAAGTCCACCGTAGCGGAAAAATGGAAGGAGTTGGTGGTGTCCCTCCATCTCTCCACCAAGGCAGCCATCAGCGTCCTCCTGGCAGGGCAACGGGATAGCCCAGTACAGAAGGGCCCAAATCCCGTCAAGTCAACCAAATCCCGAACAGCCTCCGGGAGCTCGGCATACTAGTCTCTCGCCGCAGTAGAGCCACACGCCCGCACATTGCGAGAAGTCACCTGCATTCAGAATGAATAGGTGTTTTAGCATAAAATGAATAAACTGCGTGCAAATGAAATGAATAAGCTGCGTGCAAATAACATGAATAGGCTGCGCGCAAAGTAAAGTAATTGGGCTATCTGCTCTGAAAATCAGTGTTTGGACTGCAAGTTCAACTCTCAATCAATGTGCGCTGCGTGTTCACCTTCAATTTGGACTGTGTGTTCAGAAAATCAGTGTTTGGGCTATGTGTTCAACTCTCAATCAGTGTGGGCTGCGTGTTCACCTTCAATTTGGACTGTGTGTTCAGAAAATCAGTGTTTGGGCTGCGTGTTCAACTTTCAATCAATGTGGGCTACGTGTTCACCTTCAATTTGGGCTGTGTGCTCTGAAAATCAGTATTTGGACTTCGTGTTCAACTCTCAATCAGTGTGGGCTGCGTGTTCACCTTCAATTTGGACTGTGTGTTCAGAAAATCAGTGTTTGGGCTGCGTGTTCAACTCTTAATCAATGTGGGGTGCGTGTTCACCTTCAATTTGGACTGTGTGTTCAGAAAATCAGTGTTTGGACTGCGTGTTCAACTCTCAATCAGTGTGGGCTGCGTGTTCACCTTCAATTTGGGCTGTGTGCTCTAAAAATCAGTGTTTGGACTGCGTGTTCAACTCTCAATCAGTGTGGGCTGCGTGTTCACCTTCAATTTGGGCTGTGTGCTCTGAAAATCAGTGTTTGGGCTGCGTGTTCAACTCTCAATCGTGTGGGCCGCGTGTTCACCTTCAATTTGGGCTGTGTGCTCTGAAAATCAATGTTTGGACTGCGTGTTCAACTCTCAATCAGTGTGGGCTGTGTGTTCACCTTCAATTTGGACTGTGTGTTCAGAAAATCAGTGTTTGGGCTGCGTGTTCAACTCTCAATCAATGTGGGCTGCGTGTTCACCTTCAATTTGGACCGTGTGTTTAGAAAATCAGTGTTTGGGCTGCGTGTTCAAACTCTCAATCAGTGTGGGCTGCGTGTTCACCTTCAATTTGGACTGTGTGTTCAGAAAATCAGTGTTTGGGCTGCGTGTTCAACTCTCAATCAGTGTGGACTACATGTTCATCTTCAATTTGGGCTGTATGCCTTAAAAATCAGTGTTTGGGCTGCGTGTTCAACTCTCAATCAGTGTGGGTTGCGTGTTCACCTTCAATTTGGACTGTGTGTTCAGAAAATAAGTGTTTGGGCTGCGTGTTCAACTCTCAATCAGTGTGGACTGCGTGTTCACCTTCAATTTGGGCTGTGTGCCTTGAAAATCAGTGTTTGGGCTGCGTGTTCAACTCTCAATCAGTGTGGGCTGCGTGTTCACCTTCAATTTGGGCTGTGTGTTCGGAAAATCAGTGTTTGGACTGCGTGTTCAACTCTCAATCAGTGTGGGCTGCGTGTTCACCTTCAATTTGGGCTGCGTGCTTTGAAAATCAGTGTTTGGGCTGCGTGTTCAACTCACAATCAGTGTGGGCTGCGTGTTCACCTTCAATTTGCGCTATGTGCCTTCAAAATCAGTGTTTGGGCTGCGTGTTCAACTCTCAATCAGTGTGGACTGCGTGTTCACCTTCAATTTGGGCTGTGTGCTCTGAAAATCAGTGTTTAGGCTGCGTGTTCAACTCTCAATCAGTGTGTGCTGTGTGTTCACCTTCAATTTGGGTTGTGTGTTCAGAAAATCAAGGTGTGGGCTGTGTGTTCACAATCAATTTGGGTTGCGTGTTCAACTTTCAATGTGTGGGCTGTGTGTTCACAATCAAATTGGATTGTGCGTTCAAAAAAATCAGTGTGTGAGCTGCATGTTCAACCCTCAACCGGTGTGTGCTGTGTGTTCACAATCAATTTATGGGCTGAATGTTCAGAAATTCAAGTGATTGACCCGTGTGTTCAGAGTGCAAACAGAATACAAGAAAAATTCATAATACGTTACAGAAAAGGTAAAAACGAAGTAAATACCTCTCGTGCCTCATGGGAGAGATGATACTCAGGCTCCCGCAGGAGGAGATCCCTGGGTGCTCGCTCGTCGAACTCGGTGAAATGATGAAAAACAGCCTGCGGAAGAACGTGTACTGGTGGGTCATACCTCTCGGGTATGAAGGGGCGAACCCTCGGAGGCAGAGACATGATGTCAGGCTCGCCTCCGGCGCCTGGAGAACCTCCGCCATGGGGAAATTGACCCGCCATTTCGAGAAACCTACAAAAATGGGCAAAAATGAGCCAAAATTAGAAAAAGTCAACAAAAGTCAACTCTCGGGAAGTGAAAAAGTCAACAAAAGTCAACTCCCGAGAAAATCTTCCAAATATTGAGACAAACTCACCTCAAGTGGCGAAAATGAGAAAAGAAGCCCCGAAACCAAAATTTAATCGGTTCAAAGTGCTTGAAACTGAAAGATTTCGTGAAAACAACTTGCGTGGGACGTTGGAAAACGCGTATAGAGCCCAGATCTGAGGGAGGAAATGGTTTGGGAAGCTAGAGAAGAGGATTTCAGAGTTGCACTTATGAGCTCAAAGTGTTTGGATAAGTGTATTTATAGAAAAGAGGCTAAAAGGACAAAATTGCCCCCGGATTTGGCAAAGTGGCTGGCCGGCCACTTTTTCTGGCAGGCCGGCCATTCACTTTTTAAGAAATGGTCGGTGGCCTCCCTCTCCAAATAAAACTGGCCGGTGGTGTTCCCCACATGCCCCCCAAGGTCCCTGCAAATTTTAAGGAGGATTGGAGTCCCCGGGACCTGAAAAAGTACAAGAAAAATGCATTCCTGTCGCGAAATCGCTCCGCCGGGACCTCAGCTTTAACTTCCAATGCGTGTCTCATCATTACTCATCAAAAGTGAGATGTATCCTTTTTGAACATGTTGTAACCTCTCCGGGAGGTGAACCGGAGGTCGCGATCGAATCGCCCTCTCCGAAATGCGTATTTCCTTGCTCATTGTTTTGTGACGAACATGCATCCTGGTTTACGCTTGTTCTGCATTATCATGCACATAACTTGCATTCTCATGCACATACTTGCATTGTTATGCACGCCTCTTTGACATCACCGAGCCTCCGTGCTTGAATCCGCGTTGTCACGCGCGTTTCTTCCCGCATTGCGATGCACTCTTCCATCAACACCGCGATTGTCTGCACTCGATATCACATTGGATATATGTTGTTAGATATGTTGTGCTTGTTGAGTTTCTCTATTTTGCAGGCACGATATTGTATGTACGGTTCATTTGAAGCTGGTGCGACCAGACGAACCGCGCAGGTATCGTATCTTCTCCGTGTGAGACGTGGCGATGATTGAATAATTCTCCGCATTCTTAACTGCATGAAATGTAGTTGTTACTTTGCATTCTTGCTTAAAACTGTTGCATCTATTTGCGAATACTTGCTTCATTACAGCTTGCTGCATTTGCATGATCATTAAGTTACCTTCGGCTTCTTGCATTTTCGGTTGCATTTTGCCCCTGCCTGCGGGTGTGCCTGCGGGCACATCTGTGTTATTTTGTATGTTTGTCTAAGTCTTCGGCCTTGTCAAAAATGGGTTGTCTCTAGGCTTTGACATTCACTCCCGTCATTTATGACTTTCGAGTTCTGTCAAAGAGGGGCAACTGTAGACACCCCATTTTTGACCGACCCTGAGACTCAGACGTCACCAGTTGAGCGCTCGGTGATATTGCATATCGTACTCGTTCAGAGGTTTCAGAGTCTCGGCTGCGAGCCTTGCCTCCGGACTTTCGGACTCTTTTGTGCTTTGCCTCGGTTTGCGAACCAGGCTCTGTTTTCTCTGTTTTCTCTTCCCGAAGGGAGGGAGAGGTTTCGTAGATCATCTCTCAGTGGCCGTAGGCTACGTTTCGTGGTCGTAGGCCATTTTGCCCGTTTGGAGCCCGGTTCTCGATTTTTTGGAGCCGTTGGCCGTGTGCCTCGGTTTGGGACCGCTTATCCACCTCCGTTTGCCCCGGTTTTTGGCATATATCTTATTTTCTCCCTTTTGAGGGACACTGCGGTCCGAGAGACCGACTTCGTGGTCGAACACCACTCCCGGTGCCTAACAGCCAGTTTTCGGGGCCCCAAATTGCACGTTGCGGCCCCCGAACCTCCATTTTGCATCGGTTTTGGTTCATTTTTGGCAGGGACCTCTGTTTCATTGTTAGGAAGGTCATAGAAGGATGGGAGGCCAGTAATTGTTCTGTCAGCCAACTTTATCCCTTCATCGCCCTCCGTCGCCCGATTTTTCTCACTTCAAAGCCAATGTTGACCACCCTTGGGCCATTTTCTTGCACCCTAAACCCCATATTTGTGATGTACACATCTGGGAGGCCACCAATATTTGGTGGCCGGCCAGTAATTGCTTTTGAACCTTTTAAACCCCTTTGAAAAGTGGGTTGTTCTCTCTCCTGGTTCACTTTCTCTAGTTTTTTACCACAGGGTTGTGTTGTGCACACATGGGAGGCCCTCTTTTTGTGGTGGCCAGCCATTAATTCTCATTGACCGTTTTGACCCTTGGCTAGCCGGCCATGGGGAAAGCCGGCCGGCCACCTGCAGTTTCAATAACTGGCCGGCCAAAATCCTTGCATCAAGTACAGTGCAGATACACCCTCTTTTTCCCCCCAGACTCTGTATCCGGGGGGCTGCATTTTGGGGGAAAACTTGGATTGTTTTCCCTCCATTTTCCCCCCCTTTTCCCCCCCTCTTTTGTCTATATAACAACAGCTCCAGCTCTGTTCTTAGGGTTACAAAAATTTCCTCCAAGCCTCTTGCATTCAATCTTTCTCTCTCTATACTTCCAAGCTCCAAACCCTCAAGTCCTACACTCATTTCTTTACCAACCCATAGCCCCACCCTTCCATCCTCCATTCCAGCAACTGGAGGTTGTTCTTCAGAGCCTAGGAGTGCTGCATCTTGGTCCAAGAGGGTGTCAAAGACTAGTCTTCAAGGGTGAGTCCCTATTATCCTTTTTTGTGCTTTATTTTGTTCAATACATTAGCCACACTTTCTTGCTGTTTTGGGCTCCGACCCTAACTGGAACTAGGCTTATTTTGAGCTATTTTTCATGTTTGTTTAAGGGCCTCTCACTGTTTGAGGCCTCCTTGTTGCACTTGCTTAATTACCTCTCTTGTATGCCATTTTCTTGTGTAGTATTTTTGGCCTATGTATCAATTGTTTTGAGGCATGTCATAAACTGTAAAGTGGCTTATTTTGAGCCCTTATTCAATGTTGTTGAAGGGCTCATCACTGTTTGAGGCTTCTATCTTCCACTTACCTTTATATCCCTTTTTTGGCTCCATTTTTGCATGATTTATTAGCCTTTTGTGCTTCTGTCTTTGGACTTTGGTCCGAACTTAAAATAGCCTTATTTTGACCCCCTCTTCATGTTTGATCAAGGGTCTTTTACTGTTTGAGGCATCCTTTTTGTACTTTGTGTTATAGCTCTCTTTTTGGCCTTGTTTTGCATAGTATTTTGAGCATGCTTGTGCACTGTTTTGGCTCAGTCATAAACTGTAAAAAGTCATATTTTGGGCTCTTATTCAACATTGTTGAAGGGCCCTCAGCTTTTTGGGGCTAGCAGCTGTGACTTGCTTCATTACCTCTCTTTCGGGGCCATTTTTGCATGCTAGCTTAGCCCCATTTGTGTTCATTGTTTGGCCTCACCTAAAACTGTAAACATGCTTGTTTTGGGGCTTCCTTGAGTCTGGATTTACGTTTCATGTTCAAATAATGCATGCTTGATGTAGCTACAAGTCATTTCATGTGCTTAATCTTGCATTTCGGGACCATTCCGTGCATCGGGTGTCATTTTGCCATCTTTCGGGGCTGTTTTGCATCACTTATTGCCCCTGAAATTTGCATGCTAGTATGCCATTTTCCATACTTTGTCACGTCTTGTTAGGGTGGCATTTCGTGCCTTAGGGTCGATCCTCGGTTTGCGTGCATGCGTGCACGTATCTCGAGTTGTCTTATTTTCATCTAATGGCCTCTTATGTGAGTGTGGATGAGGTCCACTCATGTTGGTGTAAGTCCATTATGCATTGTGTATGCCATTTCATTTCATAGCATTGCGTACGCTAGGTTGTATGTTAGCGCATTGTGTATGCCATGTTATCTCGTGCATCGTGTATGTCATTTCATAGCATTGTGTATGTTAGGTTGTATCTTAGTTGCATTTCATGCATATTGCATCGTGCTTGGGATAGGATTTAGCCCGAGCACGGGAAACGAGGTACGTTTCATACTCCGAGTGACGGAACGTGTCTCAATTCCCAGTCACCAACACTCCGGATTATCCATGATGGAGTTTAGGTTTTGTTGTGTCCATATGTGCATTCATTTCATATTGAGTTGTGCAATTCGACCCCTCGGCCATCATGCATCGAGATGCGTGATTGGTGGCACGAGGATCGAGACATGCATACATATGTGAAAATACATTGCTATGCCCCTTTCCTGCTCTCTGTTGCAGCAAATCAAGAATTAGCAACCTTCCGGAGCTTGGCACGCTTTCCAAGAATAATTGCAAAACAGAGGCTAATTGGGGCATCCCAGTGGATTTCCGAGCAAGGCAGCCCAAACATACATCATTCATCAGAGTCGAGGCAGTCCATAGCTTGCATGCTAGTTTACAGCTTTCTTAGTTAAATTTGTAATTTAATTAGGATTTTGTAATTATTTGGACTGTAATATTTATTCGGGACTGTATTATTCTTTCAGACCCTCTGCGCGAGGGCACAACTGTAATAAGTGTGCGTGAGTGTGATGTATGTCTTCCAACCTCACGTCTTTCTCCCTTTTATTTACCAGCGTATGATGGTTAGATTAGGGCATATTTCAATTAGCATACAGTATGATAGCATGTTTGCATTCATTCATCTGTTTTGCATGCACCGGGCTCGGCACATCATACTAACTGCATTGTATTTTCAATTCCAAGTTGAATACTTGTTAGCTGTAGCATTACATATGCCATGTTTAGAACAGCCGAGCCTGCTATAGTTGCATTTTTGCATGTGTTGCATTAGGCATTCCAGCATATTTAGGATCATGCATGGATTTCTAATTAGCTTCTGTTTTGGCTTGGAGTACTCGGTAAGTTTTATGCTTTAGCATCCTTGCATGTGTGTGAGTGACTGCCATGAATAGCATGCTTACCATGAGGCTATATGCTTATGTGATATAACTGCCTGAATGCATGTGGGTGAAGGTTGGGTTATTTAAATTGGAACAATTCATCAAGTGTGTGTTTTAAGCCCACTAGATAGTGGCAAAATCATGTTTTCTAAGCCCACCTGAGGGTGGCAAATCCACGTCTTAGCCTACTTGCGAGTAGCACCATCAAACCATTTTCAAACAAACAAACATGAAATGTTTTGTTCCAATTCAGACGATCCAGTCTATACTTGTATGTTGTGCGCATCACATAGTAATCTAGGCTAATAACCGGAATAAGAACGCATAATGTTTTCAAAAATAGATATCATGGTTAGTAGAGGCCGATCTTTGATCGGGCGGGGGTGCTCACGAAGTGACCTTCCCCAATCGTACCCAAGTTCCCGAGCCGAGGCAACTTTGGTGATGACGGACACGTGGCCTTAGGCAACGAGTTAGGGTTTCCTAAATTTCCTCAAAATAAAATATTTAGGTGACGACTCTGTATCTGGCAAAGCAGTCCATGTTTGGCACTTCTTTTCTAAAAATCTGTTTTCTCAAAACGATTTGCCAGATTTGGACTCTTTGGTTCAGATTAAGAACCGTGACATTTGAGTCCTGAACTGTAGTGAGCCCAATATCGAACGGAACGGGGGACTCGTTCCTCCCCGGGGCGTTCGGGGACGTCTACACCCCCTCACCTGGTTCCTTACAAATCTGACCTTTTTTCTCCCCAGATCCTGTATCCGAGAGGGATTCTTTTGGGGGGGAAATTTGAATTCATTTTCCCCTCCTTTTCCTCTATTCTTTGGCCTATATAACCAGCCCCTCAGTTGCATTTTGGGGGGTTACAAATTTTTGGTCTTGAGCCCTTGCACTCAATCTCTCTCTCCCTCTATTCCAACCCTCAAAACCACCTTGCTCCTACACCATTTCTACACCACCTCATAGCACCACACCTTCATCCTCCATTCCAGCAACTTGAGGCTGCTTTCCAGAGGTGAAGAACTCCTAAACTTGGCTCAAAAGTTGTTGGAGCATTGGTCTACAAGGGTGAGTCACTTTCTTCCCTTTTTTAGTCTTTTTTTGCTTTGTATATAAGCCTTAGTTTCTTGCATTTTTTGGCTCCGAACCTAATTGTAAATAGCCATATTTTGAGCCCCTTTTCATGTTTGATTAAGGGTCTTTCTCTGTTTGAGGCCTCCTGCTATCACTTGCTTCTTTAACTCTCTTTTAGGCCTTATTTTTGCATAGTATTTTTGGCCTGTTTGTAAGCTGTTTTGGACTTATCCATAGACTGTAAAATATCTTTTTTTGAGCCCCTCTTCAACATTGTTGAAGGGCTCTTCTCTGTTTGAGGCCAGAAGCTATCACTTGCTTCTTTAACTCTCTTTTAGGCCTTATTTTTGCATAGTATTTTTGGCCTGTTTTTGAGCTGTTTTGGACTTTTCCATAAACTGTAAAATAGCTTTTTTTGAGCCCCTATTCAATATTATTGAAGGGCTCTTCTCTGTTTGAGGCCAGCAGCTATCACTTGCTTCTCTATCTCTCTTTTAGGCCAATTTTTGCATAGTACTTTAGGCCTATTTGTGAGCTGTTTTGAATCTTGCCATAAACTGTAAAACCTCTTTTTTTGAGTCCCTCTTCAAAATTGTTGAAGGGCTCTCCTCTGTTTGAGAATATCAGCTGTCACTTGTCTCTTTACCCCTCTTTTAGGCCTTTTCTTGCATAATAGTTTGGCCTTATTTGTGATTATTTTCATGGCTTGATTTAAAATGAAAAGTGCCCTGTTTTGAGCCCCTATTCAACTTTGTTGAAGGGCTCTTTTCCATTTTGGACCAGCTGTTGTCCCTTTGTGTTTAATCTCTCTTTTGGGGCCATTTTTGCATGATAGATTAGCCCTATTTTCATTGATTTTTGGGACTTGTTATAAACTGGAAATATGCATGTTTTGGGACTTTCTTGAATCTGTCTTCATGCTTCATGATCAAATAATGCATGTTTTGTATAGCTATAGGCCAATGCGTATGCCTAGTTTTGTGTTTCGGAGCCATTCCATGCATCGGGTGCCATGTTTCCATGTTTTGGGATCATTTTGCATCACATTTCAGTGTTGAAACTTGCATGTTTGTATGCCATATTTCGTGCCTTGCCATGCCTTGTTAGAGTGGCATTTGTGCCTTAGGATCGGTCCTTGGTTTGCGTGCATGTGTGCACGCATTTCGAGTCTCATTTTTTATCTTATGGCTACTGATGTGAGTGTGGCTGAGGTCCACTCATGTTCGTGTAAGTCCATTGTGCATTGTGTATGCCATTTCATTTCATAGCATTGCGTATGCTAGGTTGTATGTTAGCGCATTGTGTATGCCATGTTACCTCGTGCACCGTGTATGCCGTTCCATAGCATTGTACATGCTAGATTGTATATTAGTTGCATTCATGCATGTCATGCATATTGCATTGTGTTTGAGATAGGAGTTAGCCCGAGCACGGGAAACGAGGGACGTTTCGTACTTCGAGTGACGGAACGTGTCGCAATTGCCAGTCACCGACACTCCGGATTATCCATGATGGAGTTTAGGTCTTGTTGTGTTTATATGTGCATTCATTTCATATTGAGTCGTGCAATTCGACTCCTCAGCCATCATGCATCGATATGCGTGATTGGTGGCACGAGGATCGAGGACTACACTCCCCGAAGAGTAGTCATGCATACATATGTGAAAATACTTTGCCATGTCCCTTTGTTGCTCTCTGTTGCAGCAAATTAGAAATCAGCAGCCTTCCGGAGCTTGGCACGCATTCCAAGAACAATTACAAACAGAGGCAAACCGGGACATCACGAGGGATTCTCCGCACAAGGCAACCCGAGCATGAATCATTCATCATCCGGAGCAGATTTGAGGCAGTCCCTGGCTTGCATGCCAATTTATTGCTTTCCTAGTTAAATTTGTTAATTAATTAGGGTTTTGTATATATTTGGACTGTAATTATTTGGGACTGTATATTATTTATTCGGACCCTCCGAGTGAGGGCACAACTGTAATAAGTGTGCGTGTGTGTGATGTATGTTTTCCAACCCCACGTCTTTCTTCCTTTTATTTACCAGCTTATGATGGTTAGATGAGGGCATGTTTCAATTAGCATACAGTATGATAGCATGTTTGCATTCATTCATCTGTTTTGCACGCACCGGGCTCAGCGCATCATACTAACTACATTGTATTTTCAATTCCAAGTTGAATACATGTTAAATGTAGCATTTCATATGCCATGTCTAGAATAGCCGAGCCTGCTATAGTTGTATTTTTGCATGTGTTGCATTAGGCATTTCTGTATAGTTAGGATCATGCATGGATTTCTAATTAGCTTCTATTTTGGCTTGGAGTACTCGGTAAGTTTTATGCTTTAGCATCCTTGCACGCGTGTGAGTGACTGCCATGAATAGCATGCTTACCATGAGGCTATATACTTATGTGATATAACTGCCTGAATGCCTGTGGGTGAAGGTTGGATTATTTGGATTAGAACAATTCATCAAATGTGTGTTTTGAGCCCACTAGATAGTGGCAAAATCATGTTTTCTAAGCCCACATGAGAGTGGCAAATTCATGTCTTAGCCTACTTGCGAGTAGCACCCTCAAACCACTTTCAAAAATAAACATGAAATGTTTTGTTCTAAATCAGACGATCCAGTCTATACTTGTATGCTATGCGCATCACATAGTAAATCTAGGCTAATAACCGGAATAAGAACGCATAATGTTTTCAAAAATAGATATCATGGTTAGTAGAGGCCGACCTTTGATCGGGCGAGCGGGGGTGCTCACGGAGTGACCTTCCCCAAATCGTATCCAAGTTCCCGAGCCGAGGCAACTTTGGTGATGATGGACACGTGGCCTTAGGCAAACGAGTCAGGGTTTCCTAAATTTCCCCAAAATAAAACATTTAGGTGGCGACTCTGTATCTGGCAAAGCAGTCCATGTTTGGCACTTCTTTTCTAAAAATCTGTTTTCTCAAAACGATTTGTCGGATTTGGACTCTTTGGTTCAGATTAAAGAACCGTGACAATTTGAGTCCGAACTGTAGTGAGCCCAATAATACGAACGGAATGGGACTCACCCTCCCGGGGCGTTCAGGGACGTCTACATGTGGTGAGTATGAATCTCCGTTTATTGAGACTTGTGCTCAATCTGGGATTATCCACCAAACCACGAAGCCTTATTCTCCTCAGTCTAATGGGATTGCTGAGCGGAAGAATAGGACGCTAAAGGACATAATGAATGCAATGTTGATGGATAGGCCCGAAATCTGTGGATTGTATATTCATTGGTTATGCACATAATAGTAGTGCATATCGGTTTCTTGTTCATAAGTCTGAAATTCCAGACATACATAGGAATACCGTCATGGAGTCAAGGAATGCATGTTTCTTTGAAGACATTTTTCCTTGCCGAACCCATGCAGGGGTTCCAAGGTCTTTGGAGCAATTTGATGAGCTTGCTAGTGAGGATGATCATGTTGATGATCCAGGTGATGATCAAATTGAGGTTTTAGATGAGCCCAGACGGAGTAAAAGGGCTAGGACATCCAAATCTTTTGGTCCAGACTTCTTGACTTATATGGTTGAGAACGAACCTCAAACTTTTCACGAAGCTGTGACTTCTCCTGAGAGTCCTTTATGGAAAGAAGCGATCAAAAGTGAGTTTGACTCCATCTTACAGAACCACACCTGGGAGTTGGTAGATTTACCTCCAGGTTGTAAGCCTTTAGGCTGCAAATGGATTTTTAAATGAAAGATGAAGGCCGATGGGTCTATTGACAAGTATAAGGCGAGGCTCGTTATCAAAGGGTACAGGCAACGAGAAGGCCTAGATTACTTTGATACGTAATCACCTGTAACTAGGATAACATCCATTCGCATAGTGATTGCGATAGCAGCTTTGCGCAATCTTGAGATACACCAGATGGATGTAAGGACAGCTTTCTTAAATGGAGATTTGAATGAAAAAATCTACATGGAGCAACCTGAAGGGTTTTCAGCTTCAGGACAAAGCAAGAAAGTCTGTAAACTTGTCAAATCTTTGTATGGTTTGAAGCAAGCGCCTAAACAATGGCATGAGAAGTTTGACAATGTAATGTTGTCAAATGGGTTTCGAATCAACGAATGTGACAAGTGTATTTATGTCAAAGACACTGACAGAGGTTATGTCATTTTGTGTCTATATGTTGATGATATGCTCATTATAGGTAGTAACGATGAAATGATCAAAACTACCAAGAAGTTGTTAAACTCTAAATTTGACATGAAGGATATGGGCATTGCAGATGTTATTCTAGGAATTAAGATTACCAGAATCTCTGGCGGAATTGTACTTTCTCGGTCTCATTATGTTGATAAGATACTTGAGAAGTTTAGTGGATCCGATACGAGTGTGTCATCGACACCTGTAGACTTAAGTCTACACTTTACCAAGAATAATAAAGAGAGTGTCTCTCAGTTAGAATATTCTCGGGTAATTGAAAGTTTAATGTATCTGATGAGTTATACTAGGCCAGATATAGCTTACTCGGTTAGCAGGCTTAGTAGATACACAAGTAATCCTGATGCTTCTCATTGGAAGGGCATTGTGCAGGTGTTAAGGTATTCACGCTACACTCGGGATTATGGGCTGCATTATACTCGATATCCAGCGGTGCTTGAAGGATATAGTGACGCGAATTGGATTTCAGATATAAAGGACTCAAAGTCCACTAGTGGATATGTGTTCACTCTTGGTGGGGCAGCCGTGTCTTGGAAATCTTCCAAGCAAACGTGTATATCTAGATCAACGATGGAATCAGAGTTTATTGCTTTGGATAAAGCAACGGAAGAAGCAGAATGGCTTCGCTATTTCATTGAAGATATTCCACGTTGGTCTAAACCTGTGCCAGCTATTTGTATTCATTGTGATTGTCAATCTGCAATTGGTAGGGCACAGAGTAATATGTATAATGGAAAGTCTAGACATATCCGTCGTAGACATAATTCCATACGACAACTACTCTCGAATGGAGTTGTCTCTTTAGACTATGTAAAGTCTAAGGACAACATTGCGGATCCGCTAACCAAAGGGTTAAGTCGAGTGTTAGTCGAAACGTCGTCAAAAGGAATGGGGTTAAGGCCTTTGGAAGTTACCGGAATGGAAACCCAACCTAGTTGACTAGAGATCCCAAGATCTAGGTTCAATGGGACAACCTAATTGCGTGTAACGGTGGTATGTCACTGAGGAGGTTAAACCTCCAGCCATTCCTTCTATTAGTGATACCTGCAAGTGTAGAGGATAAGCTGAGCTTTTAATGACTCTTATGTGTTAAGCTATTGAGCTAAGTATTGCAGGATACTTTAGTAGAGTCACTTATGTGAGTTTGAAGTGGGGCCGCTTCTAGAAGAATTGGGCAGGCCAAAATTCTTTGAAACCACTCGCTGAACCAGGCTAGTGTCAGGGCCACACAGGGCACACCAGTGAGAACATAATGGTGATAGGAGTAATTCCCGTGTGAGATCTATTGTCTCGGTTTACGGTAGAGCAGTTCAAGATGTCTTATTCACTGATCTGCCAGTAAACTCGATAGGTTTTCACTGGGAGAGGTTCAAAGCCAAAAGCTACCTTCTCTGATGTCGGGGTTAGTCCGTTGTACTCTCTCTCAGAGTCGTTATTGTTGCACGATGTCCGTTTGTTGAGTCATTCGGTCAATTTTTATTCATGTGGGAGATTGTTGGAAAAAATGATTTTTGGGGACTTTAATTTAATATTAAAGTGTGGTGACTTTAATTAAATATTAAAATGGGTCCTAACCATTTTTTGTGTAGGGTCCAAGTGAGCCAAAAACCATTGGGTTTTGAATAAGAAATTATCAAGAAATTGCTTCATGATGTTAGATTCATGAATAGGATTTTAAAGAGTATTTAAATCTTTTTTCTTGGCTAAAGGGTGTGAATCCTTTGGGCATCCATACTTTTCATTTTGTGGAAAGGGGCTATGGATGCTTGGTGTTTTAATGACTAGCCTTAAAGGCTGGAGGCTTTTCCTCTCTCCCCTATACATGTATAAATTGAGACCCTCCTGTCAAGTTTCAATATAGAAGTTTTTGCTTCCATTTTACAAGTCAGTTTGCTTGATAGTTCCTATTGTGAGAGAGTGCTGCCATTGTTTTGTTCGCTAAGCTAGACAGATAGTGCTTCTGCCGTAGCTGGTTTTGATCGTCGTATCCTGGGAGACAGACGCCGGGTTTCCTCAAGCACTCGACCTGTGAGACGGCGAAATCTGTTTTAAGGAAACTGCTTCCGTGCAAGCTTCAATTTTGTCTCTTTACCCTTTATTGTTATTTGTGTATTTCTGTTGAAATTTAGTTGTAATTATCAGCATATGTTCTTGGTATATAATTTATTTTCTTCATAAATCTATTTATTTAATTTCACAATTTTGAACAACAATTTTAGCTTTCAGAGATTAAAATTTTTAGTCACGGATAAGTTTTGTTGCAATAGTATTACATTTAGGGACAAAAGCATTTAGTTGCAAAAAAAATTTGTTTTTCATTTTATTTTTTTTAGCTACTAATTATTTAGTCGAATAAAATCTCATTTCTTTTTTTACTACTAAATATTTAGTAGCAAATTTTTTTCTTTTCATTTTGTTTTCTTATGGCTCCTCTTCCTCCTCCTTCGCCGCCCCTCTCGCTTTCTCCTCCTCATATTCTCTCTCATCTCTATCTCTTTCATCACCACCACTGTCAAAGCTTCCTCGTTGCTGTCATTTCACTACTACTAGCGTGACATCTGTTAGTCTAGCAATATAATTAACAGGATATTTAGCAAAATTATTATAACAACAATGACGATAAACAATAGTATATAGAAAGAGAAAAAAGACAAAGTAGAGAAACATAGTTGTAAGACTTTGGGAGTTGCATTTTCACTGTCCTAAAGTTGCTTTTCCTTCCCTTGTGAAAGTACAACCAGAATGAAGCTGTTTCAAGATAAAATCCATGTTACTCACAGTACCCCTTATCTAGCGTTCACGACTACCAGGAAACTCAAACTAAGTCACAAACTAAAGTTGCCCAAAATACAATATAAAATATATTGAACTCTCTCATAAAATATTTTATCTTTCAAATCATCTTTTTGTGTCTCATGCATCTTCCAACTCATAAAAAACCATACATTTATATGGCACTCTTAGTAATTGTACGAGCACAAAAAATACGTTACACGTGTATTCCTTGTGATCAAGCTCAAAATCCTCTAAATGATGTTGTTTCTCCTACAAAACAACTCTGATAAGCTATCCGACGGGTGTGTGCAAAAAAACCCCTCCAATGTTTTAAGTTAGGTCTCAAGATCTATATGGAAAAAGCTCTGTAAATTTAGTAACAAAACATGCGATACCTCCTTAGAGTTTGCCTCTGAGCTTATTTTGCCAGGTAGAATCATAATGGAAATCTAATTCCTCTTCATATCAGGAGTCTATGTCTTAAAAGATAATGCCTATCATTTAATTAAAGTGGATAAAAGCTAACCATTGCCAATCAAAGCTTTTCCTTATTGTGAGGAAAGTGAAAATTAATTTAGTAGGTGTTTGGCATATACTAAAAATGTGAGTTTGTTTGGTTTTTTTTCATAAAAAATTTTGGAAAAATTTCTTTATAAACAAATTTTTAAGAGTAATCAAACTAAACAAATTTTTTCAAAAAAAATCTCAAAATTTTGTTTGGTTACCTACTTTCTAAAATCACTTTCTCTCTCATACACATTAAATCAATCATTTTTTTTAAAGCTCTCTCCCCAAAATAATTTTCCACAACCATTTTTGAAAAAAGGCAAACCCAATAAGTTTTTGTACTTTTTATCTCAAAAACTACTCTATAAACACAAACCAAACACACCCTGTAATTTTTTTTACATATATATATATTTATTTGGATCACATCAATCAGTATTTATCAACATCTATCAACATTTCATCTTTACTTTTCTACTTACTTTCTCTACTTTTTTACATATTTTTTTTATATAAAAAAATAAAAATTACACTTATTTAAAACATCTAAAACCACAGCTTAAAGTATTATTATATATAAACAATTTAGGATTCAATCTATAAATTTAATTTTTAATTTTATTTGGCTAAAATTTTAATATTAAAATATTTTGTTCAAAAAGATAAATTAAAACAAAATAATCTAAATATCCTTCATTCATATATATACTATATGAAAAATGTTTTAGGGCTTCAAGAGCTCTAAAAAAAAATACTTTGTAATTCTAATTTTTGAACTTTAAAATCAATTTTAATGAATTGATAGTAGAACCCATCTATGATATGATGTTTTGATTTTAATTTTTTTGATTTTATTTTTTTTCTTATTATATCATTAATATTCTATTAGAGTACCAAAATTAATAGTATAAATCATTCTTGTTGATACTATACGAATCAGAATCCTCTCTTTGGAGTTTCTACGGGACTTCTTACTCGCTGGGCCATTCGGCTCACTTTTAGGCCCAATTTAGATAATCCGAACTATTCACATTTTAAGATTTGTTGAGTATATCATATTTATAAAAAATTCGACAATGCTACGTAACTCAAATTTTGTGGCTCAAAAGTGGCTCAAATGGTCAAAACAACGTCGTTTTGAGTATAGAACAACATAAAAATGGCCAAAACGACGTCGTTTTGGCCATTTGAGTCACTTTTGA
This sequence comes from Camellia sinensis, assembly GCF_055761805.1. Taxonomy (NCBI): domain Eukaryota; kingdom Viridiplantae; phylum Streptophyta; class Magnoliopsida; order Ericales; family Theaceae; genus Camellia; species Camellia sinensis. Next base: position 33,196,956 of record NC_138974.1, read on the forward strand.
GCCACAAAATTTGAACTACGAGACATTTATTTTTTAAGTTAATCGGATATCAGAAAGTATGCTTTCGAAAAACTATTTATTAAATTTTTTTAAAAAATAATTTTTAGTTCGATGATCCGAACACATGTTTTCTAATATCTGATCAACTTGATTTTTTACATGTATGATATATTCAACAAATTTTAAAATGTGAACAATTTGAATTATCAAAATTGAGCCGAAAAATAGGCCCAATGGCTCAACAAGTAGGAAGTCAAGTAGGAAGCTTAAGGAGAGGATCCTGATTCGATACTATGTGGATGTTTTGAAAGTAAATTTTTTTGTAAGTTTTTTTAGTTATAAGATATTATTAGAAAAAAAAAATTTGTATTTGAGAAGATAGTTAAATTTTTTTATGGTTAGATGTGATATTTATAAGAGAAAAAGTAAAATAATTATGAAATTTAATGTGATATTTTGTTTAAATTTAATTTTTTAAAATCTGTAACCAATTTATCTTTTAACAAAAAAAAAAAAAAACAAACAAAAAAATCAAAAAAAAATTTTTCCCAAACACCGCCTATGTACGGTCACATTCAAAAGCCTACACAGTCGCTCTCTCACTCTCTCTCTCCTCACTGTTCGACTGTTCATCGCCGCCCTTCAACGGTGGCTCCACGACAACTCCACGTAGCGAGGCGAGGCAACGTTCGGTTCACCAACGTCGTCTCGCCGGAGAGCTTCCACACCTCCGCCGAGCTCCCGTTGCGAGCCACCACGCCTCCCGACGAGCTCAGATCGACCATCGCGACTTCTTCCCCCCATCAACCACCGTCCTTCCAGATCTGGTCAGATCGAGTTCCTCTTGGCTTGGATCGCAAGATCAGAGCACACGAAATCTACGCCGACTCCGTTGAGATCTACACCTTCGGCTACATCAAGGTCTTGTTTGGCTCTCAACATCAAGGTTTGGTTCGGCTTCATCGAGATCTACTTGCTCCATTGACTTTTGATTTCAGCCACTGTAGGATACGAATACTCCGGCAAGGTCCGACCGTGGCATCTAATCGGCCAGTTCATCCTTGCGCTGTCCAATCCATTGGATCCATTCCAGGTTTCTTAATTTCTAGTTTCTGTCATTTTCATTCTGATTGGGTGAATTGATTGATTGATGATCGTTTGATCTTTGGGATTTAGGTATATTGTGCCTGTTTGGTGCAGCTTAAAAATTGCTTATTTCAGCTTTCAGTTTAATTTAAGTTATTTTGATGTATTTAATTTAATTTAACAATGCAGTTTATAACTTTTTGTAAGGCAGAAATTAATTTATTCTTTGAGTGGGGCAGGAGATGCTTAATTTATAAGTCAAAAATCAGTTTAGATTCATAGTTATAAGTTATAAGTTGTTAAGACATAACTGGATCAAAGATGAGAAGTACAGTACCAGAGTGAAGGATGAAAAGGGCTTCACCAGCTTTGCTCTGTGTGAACTTGAATGCGAAATGTATGAATATATATATATATGTATGTATGTATGTATGTATGTATGTATGTATGTGTTGGTGTTTAGAGAGGATGGAACTGGATTGAGAGTAGGATTGGAAGGATTTGACGGAGGAAAAGTAGATTAGGAAAGTGTAGATAAACCACTGGTGGATTGGATTCATATGCTTGACACTATTGATATCCATTTGTTGCTCATCATTATATTCTCCTCCATCTCTCTCCTCTCAGGTTTACTTTTTACTTTTTTTATCTCTTCTGTATTTTTAGAGAGAGAAACAGAGAAATGAGGAGAGTATGATGATGGATCCGCTACTCTCTCTTGTCTGATGATGGATGAAAAGGCAAGTTTGCGAAGAAGTTCAACAAGAAAACAGAAGAAAAATTGAACAGGAGTTTCAACAGATAAAAATTAAATAGAAGAAAAAATGTTTGCATTGTCATTGTTTCTGGATCTTGGAGAAAAAAAAAGAAAAGAATATAGGAAAGATAGGAAGAAAAAACAGAATTAAATTCTTAGCTTCTTTTATTTGGGATATGCACACATGTTGAAGAGATATTGTGAAAAATTCAACAAATGTTGCCCAGATGCACTTTTCTTTAGATAATAGTTGAACAAATAGGTATAATAAGTTTGTGAATTTTTACAGATAGGATGAGAGAGAGAAGTGAACAAATTTGAATAGATAGGATTTTGTTTGGTTTGTTATTGTAACACAGAAAAATTAAATAAAATAATTGAACATATAGATATAAATTTGAATAGATAGATCTAAAAATTCAGCAGAGTAGGTGAAAAATTTCAACAGATAGCAAAATTTGAACAGATGAGGAGAATATGAATAGATAGATATTGATTTGAACAGATAGGCAAAAAACTTGAACAGATAAGAAAAAAACTGAACAGATAGTCAATGAAAGTCATCAAATAAAAAAAGTTACTAGATGGATTAAGGAGTAAAATTAGAAATAAAATGTCTTCTCGCCAAATAATTTTATGAAAAGTAGACTTTACACCAACAAAAAATATCTATTGAACCTAATATTTTAGACACTTTTTAATTTGAATTTATCATCAATTTTTTCTTTATTTATTTATTTTGTTTAATACTAAAAAAATAGAATAAAAAATATAACATTTTTTAATAATTTAAATGCGTATCACATAAAATTTCTCACTAGAACACAATTTAAATTATCACAATTCTTATTATTGAATTTGTAATCTAACCCTTCAATTGAATAAAAAAACGTATCACTTTAAAATATAATTTTCTTCTATTCTCACTTTCTTTACACCCTTTTAATTCTTGTTTTTATCCATCACTTAAAAGAGTAATGCTAGATATATCTATATTTTTAATTTATAAATTCATCCATATTGATGTGGTAAGAGGTAGAATTTTATATATTATTAAATGTATAATAAATTAAAAGTTGACACATGTAATATCACATCATTGTAAATATAATTGTGAGAATTTTTTTGAGTCTTAAATATTTTTTCACTTAAAAATCACTTCAATGTTATTCATCAACAAACTCAAGCAACGAACGGGGAAAACAACACTAGAAACCACGCATACACGCATAAAACTGTAGGTAATAACTTTTCACTTGGGCAATAATTTCATTTATGGTCCTCCATCGAGACGAGCCAAATGATGGGTCTCACATATTGATAAACTCCACGTGTAAAATTCATTTTTTGTCATTTTATATCTCGTTACGTAAATATCTTCTGCATGTATTGCACACCTGTATTTATTGTAGTGGTAATTCTTAAGTTTGAGGATGCCTCAGCCCCTGTTAGTTATTACCTACAGTTTTATGCCCTCTTAGTTCGACACCGCCGGTAATGACCATGAAGCCACGCTCAGGCACCTTCTTAATGGTAGCCAATGTTAATGTACATTGTATAATTTACCATCACCTACCACACACTTACCATCACCTACCACACACTCACCTACTACACTCACCTACTACACTCACCTACCACCACCTACTCCCTACACCTACATCTATATAAGGAACCCCTCATTTGTAATACAGTATACATAACAATCTTGTAATAACATCAATACAATCAATCTTGTAATCTATACATCGATTTTAACATGGTATCAGAGCGAGGTTAAGAATTTAGTATTTTTCGCTTCACCGGCGGGTGGCAACCTCGGCTTGGCCGCCCGCCGGACCTCAACCTAGTCCGCTGCCACAAATTCCATTCTTGCACCAATTCTTCACACACAAGGCTCAACACACCATCAGCCGCCACCGGGAAACTTCGTTTTCCTCAACTCCACCGCCGCTCCGGAAACTCTTTCAACCCACAAACTCTCCCCCACGCGACCGCCCACCCAAACCCAACAGTTCGTTGGCATCCCGCTTCCGGTCGTGACTTCCGCCGGCGGCTCCGCCTACTCCCAAGACATCTCGGCACTCCACGGCTTCCATATGTATAGTTTACTTGACCCCACGGTGGCGCGTGACATTCCCTGCGCTCCTCAAGGTCTGTCTCTCAGCCTGTCTTCTCAACAGACCACCCACGTTTCTGCACCGACAATTCCACCGGTTACCGGAGAGGATATCCGGGTCTCGGGCGGGTCACCGTCGTCAGCATCGGGGATTTCGAACGGTGTTCATGGAGTTCAGCGTGTGTTGTTGGACTCTAAGTCCTTGACAGCAGCTCAGGAGCTTCTTGATGAGGCCTGCCATAATCGGCTGGTACTGCATCCTGCTACACCAAACTGTTATGCATTTTTTTTCTCTCTCTCGGTTTGGGGGGGAGAGAGGTTAGGGAGAACAAGGCATTTTTTTTTTTGAAAGGCATCTTTTTGCAGCCTAAAAAAAAAAAATAAAAAAAAAATAAATAAATAAATAAATAAATAAACAATAAAAAAAATAAAAATAAAAATAAAAATAAAAAAATAAAATACATACTGATATGCACACTGCTCCACCACACCCAGCACATGGGGGGCACCCACGCAATTTCTTTCTCTCTCTCTGGTCCCTTCTCTCCACCAGACTCACTTTAATCATCTCTATCACTATTCTCTTATATTTTATTAATCTCTCTCTTTCTTTTTTTTTTTTTTTGGCAATTTGAAAACACATTTCTTTCTCTCTCTCTGGTCCCTTCTCTCCACCAGACTCACTTTAATCATCTCTATCACTATTCTCTTATATTTTATTAATCTCTCTCTTTCTTTTTTTTTGGCAATTTGAAAACACATGGCCATGTCCCTCCTTTCCCTTACTTTCTTCCACCACGATTTCACCATTTTCTTTTCTTTTATATATATATATATATATATATATATATATATATATATATCTTTTATTATAAAAAAAAAAAAAAAAAAAAAAAAAAAAACAAAACATACATCCTTGTTTTTCTTATCTCTCATCCACAAATATTTTTATCTTTTTCTTTATCCATTATTTTATTTTATTTTATTTTTCTTATTACACAAAACAGCATTCACAAAATCACACCAACAACATTCCACCACCTTGTCATTTTATTCATGTCAGGGGCTCAACCCGATCACACTTTTACACCACCAAAAAAAAAAAAAAAAAAAAAAAAAAAAAAAAAAAAGAAGAAGCAAGCAACAAATCAACCACATCCACAGGCAGGATTTTCTTCTCTACTCTGCCGCCGGTCTTTTCTTCTTGCCTCCGTCCTGGGCGGCCCTTGCCGGTGTTGCCTCCGTATTTCCCACTCCACTGGGCATGATCACTACTCCCTGCTCCTCCACTGCAGCATATGGCGGCCCTCCAAATCGGAACATCATGGTGGCCTTCCGCTTCAGCTCCTTGTTTTCTGCCCTTAGCACGCTTATCTCTGCTCGCGCATCCTTATACATGCGTTGGAGCAGAGCCAGCTGGGAGTTTAATTGCTGCACCTCATTTGTCCTACTCTGCAGCCGGTGCGACAAGTTTGTGACCGCCGTCATGGACTCCACACATGCCTTCAAAGTATACTGATTGGCCTCCACATCCGTCTGCACCGCCATTTTTTGCTCCACAGACCGCATCGGAAAGTTCAGCGGAGCAAACCCAGCGGTGTTTGGTTGAGGTTCACTGGCCACCGCACCAGTTCTCTCTCCTGTGGACTCGTTGAGGTCGGGAAAGAGGGTAAGCAGCCCGCGGGAAGACGACGCCATTTTTTGGGTAACAGAGTATTACAGACTCTCTCTCGCAACAGAGTGTTCCAGACTCTCTCTCTCAAGCACAATGACGAGTTTTTCAGAGAAATTCGCAGGTTTTTTGTCTCAGCCTCTGCCTCAGCCTCAGGTTCAGTCTTGGTTATATAGCCGAGACAGCCACGCGCATCGCGCGCCTCTTGACGCCGACAACCTGGCACGCCTTTTCATGGCACGCCTTTTGATGACTCGGGCACGCCTTTTGATGACACGCCTTTTGAGGGTGCGGGCACACCTTTTGAGGGCACGACTTTTGAGGGCTCGATATCTACATCCATGTATATCTTTTGGGCAGCCTATCTACACACTTATACAGTGTCTTCTACATCAGTCAGCTTTATCAATCCCTTTGTTTCAACCTCAAATAGGTTTCTATCTTCACACCTATTTGAGTTTGAGGGGGGGTTATACACAGTATCATGTTCAAGCCACCTCATGGCGCACTCCCTAAGTCGCCCCCCTGGTGCACCACCACAATTTGCTACATCGGTCCGACATGACCCCGTAAACTGTCTTTTACAACGGTCCGACATGACCCCGTAAACTGTCTGCTACATCGGTCCGACATGACCCCGTAAACTGTCCTGCTACATCGGTCCGACATGACCCCGTAAACTGTCTTCTACAACGGTCCGACATGACCCCATAAACTGTCCCGACATTGATTCCGGTCAGCTTCTACATCGGTCCGACATGACCCCATAAACTGTCTTCTCCAACGGTCCGACATGACCCCATAAACTGTCTACTACATCGGTCTGACACGACCACACACTGTCTGCTACAACGGTCCGACATGACCCCATAAACTGTCTGCTACAACGGTCTGACACGACCATACCGTGTCTCCTATCCTGTTTTATTTTATTTATCAGTTTATTTTTTTTTTTCTGTTTTGTTACTCTCTCCAAACTCAAGTTGGCTAGTACCTATCCTCCTTGAGTTTGAGGGGGGCTGTTAATGTACATTGTATAATTTACCATCACCTACCACACACTTACCATCACCTACCACACACTCACCTACTACACTCACCTACTACACTCACCTACCACCACCTACTCCCTACACCTACATCTATATAAGGAACCCCTCATTTGTAATACAGTATACATAACAATCTTGTAATAACATCAATACAATCAATCTTGTAATCTATACATCGATTTTAACAGCCAAAATGAGCTTAAACTAGTGGAAACAGTGCTACAGAAAAAGCTATCACAGGTATAACTGCCACAACATATTCAATAGTCTTGGCGTCTCTCACCACATCTTTGAGCACCAAAAAATATCCGCCGCAAAAAGACATCGACACTGAAGCTATGGATAAGAAGAGCGCAGTCAAACCTATGAGGAGCTCTGTCGGCAGGTCTTTACCGAAATCTTTTGCTTTGTGTCGAGAAGTGAGAATGGCGAGGAACATTACCACTGCTGTCAGTGAAAAGCAGAGCGCTCCAAGTGATGACGTGGAAAATACCTTAAACATGCGATGTGCTTGGAGAACTGGATCCCCATTGCTTTCAGTGCCACCTGGCACACTTGCCATCGTGGCAAAGGCGACAGTTGCAATGAGTGCTGCTACGATGGTGCATGAATCTGAGGTTTTCATTAGCCACTCCGTGTCATTTTGCACTAGCTCACTGTGTGTCTCTATGAAGATCTCTTGTGCGGTCTTGCCCCCGTTGTTTTGGTGTGCCACCAAATGTTTTGGTAGATGCTCTTTAATGCACTACAAATATAGATCAGTTTCAAATCTAAATCAAGTATATGAATGGTTAATTAGTTGAGGCTTTAGATCATATATCCCTAAGCAAATATATCTATTTATACTATACTGTTGTGTTATTTTATTTTATTTTTGTTTTCCCAAAATATCTTCATGTAACTGCTTTAAAATCCAGATTAAAATTTGTAATTTCTTGCAAATTTAATAGCACATCCATTAAATGTGCACAAATAAATTACTCATTCCTCATATGACAGAGTGATCTTATATTATGTGATTGTGTCGAACTCATATTACATCGTCTAAAGATGTTGCTTACCTTGTACCACTTGATTTCCCACTGCATTTGAAGTGCAGCATTTGGAGCAAGCCAAGGTTGATAAGTTTTAAGCATTGCAGCAAGATGTAATGCACTGTTTCCTTCATTATCCAAACAGTGCAACAAATCATCTATGCTTTTTGTTGATTTGCTTTTTAGCAACAATTGCAAGACATGAGGTTGTCTGTTTTCCACTGCTATGAGCATCAATTCTTCCCATCTGAATTCTTGTCATGTATGGCCGCTGGAAATTCCTTGAGGACGTCCTTTACTATTTCTTTGATACCGTTTTTGGCTGCTATTAATATTGGTGTCTCTGCAGCCCAAAACACCAGAAATTCAATAATATTTCCTATGTATCACCTGATTTAACTTTACCCATTGTTTATTGCTATCTATTTGAGCCAAAAAAAAAAAATTTCTTTCAAAGAATCATACATGAAGTTAGTTTAAATTTAACAAACGAAAGACCATTGTATGTTTGTTTTGGTCAACGGCTTAAAATTCATAGTCCCATGAGACCATCAACTTAGTTAAATAGTGAGATTTAGAATTAGCCACATTATTTCACTCAACGATCAATAATAATTATTGTCTTATCACATTCTATATATTTTACCCTGATCAAACATAGTACAAATACCTAGATAGTGTTACTAATGTACTAGTTCATAATTATCTTAGTTTTATGAATTCAGTGTATCCTCCAAAAATTTATATCGGTTATCAAACATGGCCTAAAGCTAATACTCAATAACTTCATAATTAAGCGCATTTAATAACATAAAACAGAGCACTTAAAAAATATGAAGATATTTAATTGAAAAAGGAATTTTTATTCATGGAGTTCAATTATCATAAAATGTTGAATATATTCAGAAGAACCGAGACAGTGAGTACCTTTCTTGGTTTGGTTCTGTTGGCTGCTGCTTTCCAAGGAAACTAGGCTATCTGTAACTGCATTTAGTAACTTTGCCACATCAATGCCTTGTTTGGTATTCGAAAAAGAGAAGGTAAATGAACAAGAAGAGGAGGGAGTTTCTTGTGGAGTATCTTCCTGTAGTGTTTGGTTATCTAGGTTGCTGTCCAAATGGCTCTTCTTTGGGATTCGATGATAGGAACTTTGGTGGCCTGGTTGGGGTTTGCTTCCACTATCTAAATAATCATAATGAGAAAAGCATGTTGAACAAGTATGTTCTTGATGTCAATTGCCCACATGTGCCTTTCTTTCATCACCACTAATTGTTTTGGGAACAAAACGTCATCCTCAAAAGTCCTATAATTAATCAAACACAAGTGAAAATTTAACGGACACGGCCCCTGCTGTGTATTCTCCCTGCCGTGCTTGCTGTGTGTCTCAAAACGGCACCGTTTTGTCACTTATTTTTTTTTTTTAATTTATATGTAATGGTTCTGTTGACTCTTTGCTGCCGCCGTTTCTACACTCCAAGCAAGAGTAGAAAAGTTAGTTTTATTTATTTGTTTTTTACACTCCAAGCAAAAGTGTCTGTTGTGTTAGAGTAGAAAAGTTAGTCTATTGTGTATTCTCCCTGCCGTGCCTGCTGTGTGTCTCGAAACGGCACCGTTTTGTCACTTTTTTTTTTTTTTAATTTATATGTAGTAGTTTCGTTGACTCTTTGCTGCCGCCGTTTCTACACTCCAAGCAAGAGTAGAAAAGTTAGTTTTATTTATTTGTTTTTTACACTCCAAGCAAAAGTGTCTGTTGTGTTAGAATAGAAAAGTTAGTCTATTTATTTATTTATTTATTTTATATATGTAAGAGTCTCATTAATGGACACAGGGCCCCTGCTGTGTATACTCCAACACAGCAGAGTCTTTTCCTTGGAGTGTTAGAAACGGCGGTAGCTTCGTAAGGGTGTCCTACTAAAGAACAAAACCCTTACATATAAATTAAAAAAAAAAAAAAAAAAAAAGTAGGCAAAACGGTGCCGTTTTGAGGCACACAGCAGGCACGGCAGGGAGAATACACAGCAGGGGCCCGCGTCCAAATTTAACTGCTAACAATACATATCATTTGTTAAACATACACAATTAAATAATTGAGATTATTGAATCCTTATTCTCTCTTCTACTTTCTTTTTTATATAATTAAATGTGAGTGAATTTTGATTCAAAATTTGATCTGATTTGAAACACTCGTAATTCTCTCTCTCTCTCTCTCTCTCTCTCTCTCTCTCTCTCTCTCTCTCTCTCTCTCTCTCTCTCTCTCCAAATTATTTTTCAGATTGCAGTATGGTCGATTTAATATTTTACCATATTTGAGCCAAAAAAGGATCTTGAAGTAGAAACACTTGATGAACACACAGGCCGAGGAGTAAATAGGCCGATGACCAATTTTTGGCCATGGAGGATTCTCTACATCAGTTCCCTTGTGGTATTTTCCTGTTATCAGTTAACGGACAATAGTTCAATTACAATATTCATTATAAAATAAAAATAAAAAAACTTCAATTTAATTTTATCCCCTCAAATAAAATAATTGTTTGGTAATACATGTAACTGATTACATTGATTTCTGCAATTTTTTCTTGAGTAATTGAATTGTGTAATTAATTAAACAAGCATTTTTAAAATAATAAAAATAAATTATTGTCTGTTGAGAAAATAGAGTCAAATTGATTTAGTTTGGTTTGATTTTATAGGAGAAGAAATTAGTTTGGTTCGATTTTATGAGAGAAAAAATTGAAAAATTAATTGTGAATATTTCAAAATCATAATTTTTAAAACTAGAGCTAGTGAGAGTTATAGAGTGGGCGATAGTTTCGGGGAAGAGTAATGCTAAGGATCATGAAAAAAATATCATGAAGATAATTATGAAAGATTTTTCACCTTTAGATTACCTATACAATAAAATACCACATATTAATTAAGGGATGAAAAATCTTCATAATAAATGTTATGGTATATTTTTTATGATCACTAACATTATTATTCTGGGAGACGGTGAGCGGTGAGCATGCCGATCTTATAATTATTACAAGTGTGACCAATTTATAAAATTACAATAAAGTCATAATTAAATAATCTGAAACAGTAAAGATAAAAAAAAAAAACACTTTATTTTGAAAATATACATGAATAGGTCTCACTACCCAACAGACAAACCTTTTGCAATTCCCAATGAAATAAATATGATTAAAAGTAATTATTATATTAAATTTACGGAAATTATAGAAAAAAATATATATAACTTTATATTTTTTTACAATAATTAAAAAAATCACAATTAAATACAAAAAAGTCATAACTAAAATCTCACAATAATGTTATAATTAAAAAAGAAAATTGGTAATGACTAAAGAAAAATATGATGTAATTAAGGATCATATTGTATAAGGGTGTGTATAATAGAATTCTTTTTAAATTTACATATAAAATGAAATGTATTCACATTTCAAACTAAAACTGTCATTATGATTAATATTGTACAAATAAAAAATTTAAAGAAAATTAGTCTAAGGTCCCTCTCCAATTTTTAATAATGAAAAAGATTTACAATATTATTGTATGATGTCTAAGGTCCCTCAACCCCTGACACCCATATATCACAGAGAAATTTGATCCTCTCAAATCAAATTGCCTTTCCCTCTCTTCTCTCTCCGACGAACTCCACCTCCATCGCCGGAGTTCATTGTCGTCATCGTCTTCTCCGACTCTCTTTCCTCTGTCAAGTGAAGTTCAAAGCATCCTTATCCATGGACGATTTCACCGATATCAGAATCGAAGCGTACCGCGATGAGAAGACAACCCAATGGTGGAAGTGAACAACGATATCATCACCATCAAGGCCGATAATGAAAGTGATACTGTCACTTTCATGTTTGAAAGCCCTAGTAAGCTTCTCTTAGTTTTTTCTCCTCTGATTCCGTCCTCTACTGGTCCTGGAACAATATCTCTCTCTCTCTCTCTCTCAACTTATACATAGGTAAACATCTATATATACAGTATGAAGTTAAACTGTTTGACAAAATATGAGATTTAATTTGACAAAACTCTTCTTAGAACTGTAAAACATATAGCTGTGAGCTTTGAAGTAACATGTTTAATAAAATACTTTTTAGAAAAACAATTACAATTTTCTCTGGTTTGTTCAAAATACAGAGAAAATTGTAATTTTTTTTGGGTCTCTAAGTAACCCAATTTTCTCTGGTTTGGTTTGATTTTGAATGACCAATAATAAAGGAGTTTAGATAACCAAGAAATCTTTCATGGTAGGTAACTAGAGAAATTCTTTGATTTTGAGTGACCAATAATGGTTGTGAGAAATTTGGAGTATCAGAAACTTCTTCGGCAATCATGCATCCAAAGACAAAAATATTAAAGAGAGAGAGAGAGAGAGAGAGTTTAGGCCAAGCTAAAACATGAACTTACTTTGCCTAGAGAAATTTGGAGAGAATTTCTCTAGAGAGTAAGAAGTTCAGAGAAATTTGAAGAAAAATCTAGAGAAATTTGGAGAGAATATCTTTGGACAGTGGAAAATTTAGAGTGAAGTCCAGAGAAATTTAGAGAGAATTTCTCTGGACAATGGGAAGTTCTGGGAATTGAAATTTTTTTAGATCGATGTGCGAGAGACCTTAGACATTATGAAAAATATTAGAGGTCCTTTATACTATAAAATCTTAACACCAATAACCCTAAAAAAAATCTCCAAAAATTTATACATAATTTTATTTTTTTACATTAAAAAAAAAACATCTATAAAGATGATTTATGTATATACTAACTGTTTGAAGGAGCAGCATCATTGATCACGTCTTCTGAATCTTCTATCACACTTGGTTTCTCAATGGGAATAACTTGCAACATAGTAAGAAAAAAAAAAAAGAAAGAATTTATTACTCTGCTCAAATGCTAAAAAATATAATCACATACAAACCCCTCATTCCTCAATAATACCCTCGTCTTCAAATTTTAGTATGTAGTTCGATAGTAGACATTAATTAAATCGATTATGTAGTGTTTAAAAACTTCTATATACATAAAATTTGATTATAAAAATAGGCATAATCCTCTCTCATGTAAAGTGGGTCTTACTTAAAGTAAGAGAATTATGTCTAATTTTAGAGTAAATTACACAAATAGTCTCTATAGTTTGAGGCTTATGTTACTTTGGTCCTTGACTTTTCAATTGTGACACATTTGACTATAAATTTTGAATCTTGTTTCAAATAAGGACAATTGAATATATAATTAGATTTTTCAAGGGTAAAATTGTTAATTTGATAAAATATAAACTAATTTGACAAAAATAAATGTCAAACAAATATTTTTGAATTTTAAAAAATTATTTCTACCTACTAAAAATAAAATTATGTAAAATTGATAAATCTTTTAGACATTTATTTATTTATTTTTTACCAAATTAATTTTTATTATATATTTGGATGATGATCATGTAAAGTTAATTTTAAAAAATTAATCATGTAATTTTTTATTAATTTTACATAATTTTATCATTGGTGGATAAAAATAATTTTAAAAAAATCAAAAATATTTTTTTGACATTTATTTTTGTCAAATTAATTTATATTTTATCAAATTAACGATTTACCCTTAAAAAATTTAATGATATTTTCAATTTTCATTATTTAAAACAAAATTCAAAATTTATGGTCAAATGTGTTACAATTGAAAAGTAAATGACTAAAGTAAGACAAGTCCCAAACTATAGGGATTATTAGTGTAATTAACTCTGGAGTTTATTATCGAATTTTATTTGAGTAGGAAGCAAAAAGAAATAGATAGAATATTCATTACATACGTGTTGAGTTATAGTTGGAAGAGAGTTGGTTTTGCTTACAATGATAAAGGAGTGTTTGGCACAAAGTAAGGCTGCAACTACTTCTGAAGGAAGAATGCTTGGTGGCTACAAGATGGAGTGCCAAATACCCTCGTTCGTCAACACAGTGCTGAAAGTCTGGGAACCGAGCCATTATTTGATATGCCAATTCTGCCAAACCCATGAAACCAAAATTCTTATATATAAGGAGACTGGCTGAGTATTGAGTATCATTTTGAAATAAAAAACTCACTAAAATTCTTTCAAACAAATGTCACTATTATATCATTCCAATGCATAATTTTGTATATAAATTCTCATGAAATAGCCTTTTTCTAAGATTACAGCTTCTCTCAAGTCCACAAATGTAGATTAAGTTGTACAATTGGAGCCACCACAAATCCAACTCTGATGATTCAATCCGTTCATTTTGTAAATCTTATATGTAGATTGTTAACGAAAAACTAATTTCTTTAAATCTGGTAATTGTAATAATGTAATTTCTCTAAATTTAACCATTTATTTTCAAACATTTTTTGAAGAAAAATATGAAGACTCCATCCTCTTTCATAAAATAAAATGTTGGGATATTATACAAGCAAAATGATTGTGTGTGTGTGTGTGTAAATGCATAATAATAAGACATTAAAATAAGTAAATTACCAAAATACTCTCCATCGATGGCACAGTGAAGAACAGTGCAGCCATCACTATTCCTTCTTCCGAATTGGTGGATTTTGTCCCAACCATCTTTCAGCTGCCAACAGCAGATGATACTGAGAGACATGAAAGCATGTTTCTTACCATACAGAGCTGCCAAGAAGAGTGGAGTCTCACTATCTTTGTTTCAAAAACCAATCAAACCAGGCATCTTCCAAGCAATTTGCACGCACATTCTCTCGTTTCCCATCTTCAATCATGTCCAATAGATCTTTGACAACTTGTTCTTGGCCTTCGTAGACCGCCATATGTAAAGCAGTCCCACCTGACTGATTGATCTTCATTCGTCGAACCTCTGGCTGAGGACCACATATTTCCACAACCTCTTTCCATTCCCCCTTCATGACTCTTTTAATCAAGTTCTTCTTTATAATCTCCTCCTTTTCCGCCATTGCAATTAATTCTGTTGGAACAAGTTCCTTGATAGATAGATATGTGTAAATATATAGCCCAAGGAAAACAGGTAGAGAATTTGTTTTCCTTGCATGTCAAGTGTCCAAAATCAAATAAATGATTTGAAGTCTCTTTCTTCGATGTGAGAAGCGTGTTAGCTAGCTTGATTTCCATAAATTGTTTGAATTTTTAGATTGTTTTTGCATTTTGGATTTGTGGAAAGTAAAACAATAAAAAAAACAGACAAACAAATAAATGATTTTTTTCTCTTTTTACTCTACAAGACTGTACAATGATAATTACAACAAAAACTCAGTTTAAACTGTTTACATTATGTTTTTGCATCCCCACGTATAAGAAAACCTTGTTCAAGCTTAACTTTATTTATTTATTTATTTATGTTGCTTTAGGATAGTTGATAGTACAAGCAAAGCTCATACGAGGTAGAAATGCTGGTTTATCATAAATATATTTTATGCATGACCATGTTCAGGCTACTATTAATTTTTCTTTTCCAACTCAGAAGGCAAAGAATTGTGATGTAGTTGACCCTTTAACGAAAGGTACCAAAAAGAAAGAACGTGTAAAATATTATGGTTATTCCTGTTAAAAAGAAAAAGGAAAGCACAATATATTTTTTTATTAATCCTGTTACATAGAATATAAAATATTCACAATTCGACTTTAAATCACAGCAGGCCCAACATTTTGAAATCATGCGCCTACACCATGGAAACAATTGAACAAAGATTGAAAATAAATAACAAAATGGGATTGGGTAACTAATATATATATCATTGATCTTTTTTACTATTTATATGGCCAAAAAATACTTGTTATCATAAATCTATTAATAATTTATTAAAAATCAATCAAAAATATCTACGTGGACAGATGATATAAAATTATCGACAAAAAAAACTAATCACGGATAACATTTCTCTTTCTTATTTCATGTGTCCAAGACGAATGTGATAGCGGGGCCGCGTGGCCAGAGCTGCTAACTGGCCCAATATAGGCGATATTTTGGGTTCAGGCCCATTACATGATGAATTGACTCTCGAAGTCCGCAGCCATGTTTAAGCCACGCTTCCAAGTTTAAGCCCAAAGAACAGTTGCAAAAGGCCCTTGCGTGGCCTACGAAGCCCAGCCCAATAGACCTACTCCGCACCCCATTGGGGAAAAAATTAAAGGGTAAATCAACATTATTTCTATCAATTATTACTAAATATCAATTTATCATTTCAACTTTAAAATTGTACATTTAATTTCCAAACAAATATAGCTAAAATAAAATCATGCAGACGGGGAATAGTTGGAGAGCGTTATTTAGGTACAAAAGTTAAAAAAATAAATTAAAAAGCTATTGTGGTATTCTTCCACCTATGAGAGTACACAATCATTTTTCTTAAAAAAAATTAGGAAAAAATAAAAGAAAAAAAATCATTTTTCAAATAAATGCAAGTAGAATAAGATTCACATGAGAAGTGTTGTTTAGGTACAAGAAATCTATCAAATGTAAAACATTAAAAACTAATATTCAAAATAAATTAAAGAATCCAATGTTGTGAAATTGAATTTGTCTACGAAGATTAAAAAATAATAAACAAAAAAGATTAAAATGCTAACTGTTATAACACTCATATTAAAGTTTTGTTTTAACGGTTGTGTGCTCTCATTTACAAGAATACAAAATCATAAATATCTATGTAGACAAGTGTTAGCAGATATTTTAATATTATAATGTGTTATAAGTTTGATTTCTTTTCTTTCCTTCCAAGTTTTCTTTTCTTTTTCGCTAAGTTAATCCTTTTTTCTTTGTAACCAAGGATCCTCCAAGCAACTTCCTATACTTTTTCTCCAAGAATCCTCCAAGTCAAGTCTTTTTCTCCAAGTCTTCTAAGTCTTGCCCACCAAGTCAAGTCTTCTTCTCCTCCAAGAAACTTGTCCACTAAGTTTTCTCTCCTCCAAGACACTTGCCCATCAAGTTTCCTCTTCTATAAATTGAACTAACTTCTTATCTTGAAGCATAGAAGGAGTGTTTGTTGTTTTATTATGTTTGTGTGAGATTTTCAGGCAAATAAGAAAGGGTATATGTGATGAAGCTTTGGGTTCAACCAATTATTCAGTATTGGTGAATCATACAACTTAGTCGGGCTGTTGTATCCCAGGGGGACAAGTCAAGGTTTTTTCTGCTGCACTGGTGTGAGGCTTTGCCTAACCGTAGAGGGCTTGAATCTCCTTAAAGAGAGCGAATTTTTTGCGCCTCAACCCTTTCAATAATTATTGTAATTTGTATTTTTTGTTGTTTTATTTGTAATTATCACCAACAATTTTAAGGAGATTCAGACAGTAAAATTCATAGAGACAATATTGGAGAAGCCCAACGAGAATACCGGCGATCTCAATATGCCCTTCCGATTCAAGGGAGCCCATTTTAAGATATGGAAAGGTAAGGTGTTTTTCTACCTCAGTCTCCTCAAGGTGGTCTATATCCTGATCGAGAAAAATCCGAACAAAGTCCCCACTGAAGAGATGACTGATGAGGAGTATGCCGCTCATCTTGAAAAAATTGAGAAATACAACACAGATGAGTATAAATGTCGGTATTATCTTTTGAATTGTCTTTCGAATCAATTTTATGATTATTATGATACTACTTACACCACTGCTAAGAAAATTTGAAAAGCCTTGCAGAATAAATATGACACTGAAAAAGCAAGCGCCAAAAAATATGCTGCAAGCCATTTTTTCCGCTACCAAATAATAGATGGAAAATCAGTAATGGAGCAAGTTCAAGATTTTCAGATGCTAGTGGTTGAAGTTAGATCCGAGTGTATCAAAATTGGAGACAATCTTGTTGTGCCGGGTATTATTGACAAACTACCATTATCTTGAAGGGAATTTCAAAAGTCAATGCGTCACAAGCAAAAAGAGACGTCCTTGGAGACTCTAATCACACGGATTCGGGTGGAGGAGGAAGCATGAGGACAAGATGTGCTTATAACACAAAAGCATTTCACTGCAAAGGTAAATTTAACTTCTGGAAATACTTTACCTAAAAGTCGATTTCATAAAAATAGTCACTTGAAGACAGCTAAGAAAATATAGAAAAATACTGGAAGGCCACAAAATAAAAATTACCCGAGGCAAAAGAAATAGAATCAAGAACCCCCTTCACAAGATCTGACAAATGTGACATGTTTTCTGTGTGGCAAAAGTGAGCATATTGCTTGAACTTGCAAATTTTGGAAACAATAATCTCGACCACAAGCTAATGTTACCGAGGAACCATTTGTAGCTATAATTACAAATATTTTTATGGTTCAATCTATGGAAGGGTGATGGGCAGACTCTGGTGCTAATAGGCATGTCTGCTATGATAAAAATTGGTTCAAAGATTTCACTCTTAATGAGGAGAGGATTGTTATGTTTGGTGACTCCAGTTTAACCAAGATGCTTGGGTGTAGGGATGTTGAGCTGAAACTTATCTCTGGACGTGTGCTTGTTTTAAAAGATGTGTTGTACACACCATCCATGAGGAAAAATTTGATGTCGAGTTATTTGTTTAACAAAGTTGGTTTTAAGCAAACTATTGAATCTGACCAATATATAATCACTAAGAAAGGCATATATGTGGGAAAAGGGTATGCCTATAATGGAATGTTCAAATTAAATGTTGAGAATAGGAAAGCACATGTTTCTGTTTACATGTTACCTTCTATGAATTTTTGGCATGCTTGTTTATGTCATATTTATAACCGATATGTGGGAGTCATGAGCAGTTTAGGATTAATTCCCAAACTAACAAATAAGTTTGAGAAATGTGAAGTTTGCAATCAAGCAAAAATAACTAAAAGGTCTCATAAAAGTGTGGTGAGAAATACTAAATTGTTAGAATTAATTCACACTGATTTATGTGAATTTGAAAGAATTTTAACACGTGGTGGAAATAGATATTTTATCACTTTTATTGATGATTTTTCAAAATACACTTATGTATACTTGTTGAAAAATAAAAGTGATGCTTTTAAAAAATTTTAAAAATTCCTTCTTGAAGTTGAAAATCAATTCGGTAAAAAGATTAAAAGATATAGAAGTGATAGAGGGTGGGAATATGAATCTCTTGGATTCAACTTGTTTGCTCAGTCTTTGGAAATAATCCATGAAACTACTCCCACCATATTCACCTGCATCTAATGGTGCAGCAGAAAACAAAAATAGAACTTTAACTAATTTAACAAATACTATGCTAATTGAAGCAGGTGCTCCTTCAAATTTGTAGGGAGAAGCAATTTTAACTGCATGTTATGTTATGAATAGAGTGCCACATAAAAAAAAAAAAAAAAAAAAAAAAAAAAAAAAAAAAAAAAAAAAACTTACACCTTCTGAGTTGTGGAAAGGGCATAAGCTAAATTTGGGATATTTGAGGGTTTGGGGTTGTCTAGCTTTTATTAGACTTGTGGACTCTAAAAGACCTAAATTAGGTGTGAAAGCTACCACTTGTGCTTTTCTTGGATATGCAGCAAATAGTACAGGCTATAGATTTTTTTGATATTGAAAACAAAATCATTTTTGAATTAGGTGATGCAATTTTTCATGAAGAAATATTTCCTTTTAAATCTAAAAATGGTGGGGGTTAAAATTATCAAGAACATATTTTATTTGAAACCAGTTCCTCTACTCCTCTTTTACAAAACCAAGATACTATAATTTTTGAACCTAGAATGAGTAAAAGAGCCAGATTAGAAAAAGATTTTGGACCTAATTATCATGTTTTTAATGTGGAGGAAACTCCATTAAGTTTACTTTGACATCTCCTGACTCTGTTTTTTGGAACGAGGCTGTAAATAATGAGATGGAATCATTATTATCCAATAAAACGTAGGTATTAGTAGATTTACCACCAGGTTGTAAAACTATTGGCTGTAAATGGGCTTTAAGGAAAAAACTTAAACCGGATGGAACTATTGATAAATATAAAGTAAAGGTTGTTGCAAAAGGTTTTAAACAACAAGTAGATCTTGACTTTTTTGATACATTTTCTCCGGTTACTAGAGTTACATTCATTAGATTATTAATTGCAGTGGCTGCAATTCATTATCTAAAAATTCATCAAATGGATGTTAAAACAGCCTTTTTAAATGGAGACTTGGATGAAAAAAATCTATATGGATCAACTTGAGGGTTTTGTGGAATCCGGTCAAGAAAGCAAAGTGTGCAAAGTAGTTAAATCCCTATATGGCTTAAAACAGGCCCCTAAACAGTGGCATGCGAAATTTGATTCTTGCATGATTGAGAATTTCTATAAAACTAATGAATGTGATAAATGCATCTACTACAAGTCTAAAGAAAATTCACATGTCATTATTAGCCTCTATGTGGATGATTTACTTATATTTGGCTCTAATTTGCATATGATCGTGGAAACTAAAAATATACTTAGTAGCCATTTTGATATGAAAGATCTTGGTGAGGCTAATTATATTTTGGGAATGAAAACTACCAAAACCTATGATGGTATATTTGTTGATCAGTCGCATTATGTTGAGAAAATTTTAAGAATGTGGGGACATAAATTTTGAATGACGACCCATGGCCAAGGTGTCACCAAAGTGCTAGCCGAGGTGCCACATATCCTGGTCATGATGCCGAGATGATCTCGACTAGGCCGAGGTTATTTGCGAGAATACCGAAATCCGGGATAAGTAGATAAGGGACAAGAGCCCTAGAATGAGAGAAGACTTTAGTTTGGGTAAAAATAAGACTCTTAGAGAGTTTATCCTAATCCTACTGGGAATCTAAGATTAGCAGTAATCCTAAGTCCATTGAAGCTAGGCTTCTATTGGGACTAGGTCAGTGTTGGCTATAAAAGAGAGGCACCCTCATGGGTTTAAAGTATGTTTTTTATGCTCTAAATAGTAAGTTAAGCACTTTTGCTATCTTTGAGAGATAACTGACTTGATCGTCGGAGTGCCCCCGGGTGGATGAACCACCCCCGGAATCTCTTCTTTTCTGTGACAGGTCATTCGGGCAATCTATTCTGTCGGTTTTCTCTAGCTGAGTACCTGTTTGGCATTGTGGTCAGAAATCGACTCACACAATTTGGCGCCATCTATGGAAAAGAAAAGAGAATAGATGGCCAACGACAAACAGAAAGAGAAGGTTGGGGACGACATCCCTACTTGGAGTGGGAAACATGTTGACCTTGACGTCGAAGAAGACAACTGCAATGAAGAAACTCATGATAAGGATCACGGAGAAAAAGACGTCGCCCAGGAGGGCGACGTACCAAAGAAATCAGACCGAAGCAGATATTATAACGAAGACGACCTCCAGGTATGGAAAGAAAGATCACTGCGGAAGGATGACGAAGTGAAGAGAATGGCAAACAAATTGGCGAACCTGCAAACGGTTGTCAATTTCATAATGCAGAACAACGTCATGCAGCCACTGTTCCCGTTACAAGATACGCTGATTCCAGCGGCCAAGAAAGGTGCCCACAAAGGGGGGTAGAAAATGGTTCCTGCAGTCCCTCAGCATGAGGGGACCAAGGGACACTTTCACTAGCCTTCACGGGAGGTCGGGCATGGAGAATCAAGAAAGGGAGAATCCCAGAAGACACGTCGAACCAAAGAAACCTGCACCAAGGAACACCAGGATGTTCAAGGGAAGGAACTTTGTTTCGACACGACCAATGGAGGAAGGTCCAAAAGGACTCACAATGAGACGGACAGTAATGCACCAAAAAGGCTGAAATCCGGATATAGCTGAGTTTCTGGGCGGACCAAGGAGGATCTGAGGGATTACCTCGAGAGAAAGCGACAAAACGCCGAGGTACCTTCTCCGGTCAAGCCGAGAATGCCGATATCTGTAGAATTGGACAAATTCGAAGCCCCGAAAAGGTTCCACATGTCGAGATTCCAGATATACGACGATAAGTCGGACCCGAACTTCCATGTCATCTTGTACCTGAACTCGATGGCGTTATACACCGGGAATGAGTCGTTTCTCTGCAAGGTATTCCCCTCGTCCTTCGGGGAAATTTTGCATCGAACTGGTTTCATAAGTTGCCGAAAGGAACTGTGAAAACCTGGGAGGGCCTGGCCGAGATGTTCGTGGCTAGGTTTGTGACAAACAAATTACAGCCGTTAAGGGTGGACTCCCTGATGGCTCTAAGAATCAGTGAGGATGAAAGCCTTAGTGTCTATGCCAAAGGGTATTATGAGGTGTTCAACCGAATACCTGAGTGCAACCAAAAGGTGACGGTCGTGTCTTTCAAGAACAGCCTGAAAGATGATTGTCCACTTCGAAAGTTATTGGCAAAGATATTGCCGAAAAGTATAGAGGAACTCATGACCAGAATTGAGAAATATACCAGAGCCGAGGAAGACACATCGGGGACAAAGGCGTCCAAACAAGAAAAAAGAAATGGTTCGTCGAAGCGAAGCTGAGGTAACAACGGATTCAACAAGTAAGAGACAGGATTGAGAGCTGCACAAACAGTCACAACTATATTCCGAATCCCGATTTACAAAGTCTTGGAGAAAATCCAAAATCAACCCTATTACAAAACACCAGCAAGGGTTCCGAGTGAGTTTATAGGAAGAAGCCTTAGCAAGCACTGTACTTACCACAATGAAAATGAGCATCTGACTCAGGGGTGCAGAGCCCTGAAGGCGCATCTGGAAGACCTGGTAAGGCAGGGTCATTTAAGGGACCTTATAGACGAGGCCAGGACAAGAGAAGAGCAAGCAAGACTGCCTCAGGCACCGGCAGCACCGCCTCCCTCAGTATCGCAACCGCAAGCAGGCGGACCTCGAGTAATCAATATGATCCACTCGAAGATCAACAAGAATGAAATACGTGGGGAGACTTAAAAAGTGAAGCACTTGCAGCATGTGCACCAGGTTCAGCAGAAAAGGCCTAGGGCAACCGAGTAACAGGGACCAATGGTGTCCTTTACTGAAGACGACCTAGAGATAGTGCAGCATCCACATAACGATGCCTTGGTAATATCCCTCCAGATTGGAGAGTGTCAAGTAAAGCGCATCTTAGTTAACCAGGGCAGCTCTTGTGACATCTTGTATGTCAAGTGTTACAAGGAGCTTGGCCTCAACCAAAATGATCTGGAGCAGTCCAATGGCCCAATGGTTGGGTTTAACGAAACGCCAACATGGCCCTTGGGGGCGGTAAGTTTGGAAGTGCAGGCTGGCACCAAGAAGACAAAAACAGAGTTCACCATAATTGACACCCCCTCCCCTTACAATGCTATCCTGGGAAGGCCATGGCTACATGCAATGGGAGTTGTTCCCTTAACATTGCATCAGCTATTGCGGTTCCCAACAGAACATGGAATAGATGAGGTCAGAGGGGATCAGGTGCAGGCAAAGAATTGCTCCATCGCAGCAATGAAATCTACCTGCAACATACGAGAACCAGAAAAAAGCAGAGATTGAGGAAGAGGACATGGAAGTCTTGGAAGATGTCGGCAAAGAGACAGCCGAGAAGAGTGAGGAAGCCCTGAAGAAAATCCATGTCCAGCAAGGGGATGAAGAACGCTTCTTCTTTCTCGGCTTGGGCTTGGCCAATGAAGAGTTGCTCAATGTACTCTGGGCATATCGGACTACGCCGAGAAGATCAACTGGGGAGTCCCTATTCGCTATGGCTTATGGCACAGAAGTACTCATTCCACTAGAGGTCGGCATCCCAGGGATCAAAACACAGGGAGAAGAGAACGGGACCAATAAGGCACTCTTGGCCCGAGATTTGAATATGCTAGAAGAGAGAAGGGAGAAAGTAGCAATTCAGTTGGGGGCATACCAGTAGCAGCTTGCTAGAGCTTATAATAAGAAGGTCAACCCACGAGAGTTCTAAGTTGGTGACCTCGTTCTGAGAAAGGTCGTCGGCAACAAGAAGGATCCCAGAGAGGGCAAGCTTGGCCCAAATTGGGAGGGACCCTATAGAATCACCTCGGTATTGGGCAATGGGGAATATCGGCTTGAAGACAGTGAAGTATGACTGACCAGATAGTTGGCGATATTTCTGATTGAAATATGACAAATAACTTAGACTTATAATAAGAAGGTCAACCCACGAGAGTTCCAAGTTGGTGACCTCGTCCTGAGAAAGGTCGTCAGCAACAAGAAGGATCCCAGAGAGGGCAAGCTTGGCCCAAATTGGGAGGGACCCTATAGAATCACCTCGGTATTGGGCAATGGGGAATATCGGCTTGAAGACAATGAAGTATGACTGACTAGATAGTTGGCGATGTTTCTGATTGAAATATGACAAATAACTTAGACTTATTATATGGCAGAGTTTCTACTTGCATATAATAGAGTTGAACTAAGTTGGCGATGTTTCTGATTGAAACATGAAGAATAACTTAGACTTATTATATGGCAGAGTTTCTACTTGCATATAATAGAGTTGAACTAAGTTGGCGATGTTTCTGATTAAAACATGGCGAATAACTTAGACTTATTATATGGTAGAGTTTATACTTGCATATAATAGAGTTGAACTAAGTTGAGTTAACCTGGACTTGCCATATCGGCAGAGCCAGACACAGACTGGAACTAAGTACATGTTAGTTAGATTAACAAAGAGACCAAGGTTGATAACCTCAGCCAGTTTTTGTTTGAATCTGACCTCGGCGACAAAGTCAAAGCCACATGCTTAATGAGAACCCAAGTGGAACTTAAGTTCACATTAGGGGGGCAAAGGGCTGGAGAATGATGCTTGGGAGTTGGAATTTACAAACAAAGGATGGTTTAACACTTGTTGAAATTTTAAGAAAAATTTACAAATTAAAGTTAAACCGAGGTCATGTTTAATACTTGTTGAAATTTTAAGAAAAATTTACAAGTTGAAGTTAAACCGAGATCATATTTAACACTTGTTAAAATTTTAAAATTTACAAGTTGGAATTAACCCAAGGTTATGTTGAAAAAGGACTGGTTTTAACACTTGTTGAAATTTTAAGAAAAATTTACAAATTGAAGTTAAGCCGAAGTTATGATTAAAGGAATATTGGTTTAACACTTGTTGAAATTTTAAAAAAAATTTACAAGTTAAGCCAAGTATTGAAATAATAGAAGACAGAGGTCCTGATAAGTAAAGAGTGAAGTGCCAAGTTGTAAATAACACTTGTGAGAATATTATAGAAAATATTTTCAAGTGTTAGGCCAAAGCCGAGATGAAACGTTAGTATAATATTCCCAACATTTCATCTAGAGCCAAACACACTCCTATGTTAAACTCCATTTAGGATATCTAAACCCAACTCCAAACTTGATGGTAGGTGTGACCAAACACCCCATTTCAACACAAAAAAAAAAAATAGAAGTGCAGATTTTTTTTTCTTCATTGTTTGGGTGACTTGAAGTTGGAGGAGTTCTTTAGCTTGCCATTCCTTAGCATAATTTTATTTAGGATCATTTTTGTAGATGTTGTAATTTTCATTGAAAGCTTTTCCTAATTTGAGATACTATTTACTAATTGTTAGGATTGGAGGAAGGCATCTCTACACCTCTTGGAAATTAATTTGTAGAGTTTCAAATCTACACTTTTGCTATTTTTGGAGGTGAGTATACTTACCATAGAAATTACCTTACCTCTATCTTTATTACAAAGTTTGAAAATAATTTTTGAATTAAAAGAAGTGAATGATACATTTCATCATGATATATGTATAAAAAGAAAATCTATAAATTTATTGAGGCCAAGGGTTGAGTTTTAATAAAGATATGATTTCATTTGTATAATGAAGCACTAATTTTTTTATGAGAATTTATTTAAGTTGAGTCTTTTAAATTTTATGATGATGATGATTGAATGACAGTGAAATGTTATGTGAGAGTATTTATTTTATTGATCATATAACCGAATATAGCCTTTGGGGCCACAAGGGCCAAAATGCTTTGGGGTCCTGGGGACCAAAATGTTTTAAGGACCATAAGGGTCGTTGTATGTATAAGGGGTCCCGGGGACTGAAACATTGAAACAAGAATTGAAGTTCTACGATGACATGAGCTATGTTCCTATGGTTATGTTTTGGGTAACGGTACCGTCACCACCTAAGTCGCGAGGTAACGCGACCCTAAGGCTATGTAGTGGATTGTATGATGGACAGGAAATCTTAATGTATTGAAAAGTTATATTTTTGTTTACTTTCATTATCCAAATGTATTTTTTTTTCTGCCTTATGAGATTCCTTGAAAAAATCTTGATAACGTTCTATGAAAATTGTATTTCATCATTTTTATTTTTATTTTTATTTTTATTTTGTATAAATTTAAGTCCAATTAAGCTCTTATGCTTAGTATCTTTATTTTGAACCCTATTGGTAGGAGCAAGTTTTACAACTCCATGGTATTGGTATACTCATTGGGCTTTAGCTCATTCTTTTAAATAATTTTTTTTTTCAGATTCATAGACTTTTGTGTGGCTCGCCTCAACTTGGAAGACTAGAATTTTTTTTGAAGGATCAAAGGTGGGCATCTTGTGGTTAAGGTTTTGCTTAGGGTCATTCTAGGATGTAAGTTTACCCTCTTTTTTTTTTTTATGAAGGAGGTTGATTGTAAATATTGCTTATGAAGTTGGATGTATTGATGGATTCGTGATTAGTATGTATTATATTTTTTGGAGGAAATGCTTGGGAACTATCTTGTAGCATGATAATACTTTTTTGTCTTTGAATAGATCATCTCATATATGTTAGGCAATTGAAAGGTCTTATGCACTTTTGGTGATGTGGTGATGTGATGTAAGAATTATACAGGAATTGTGGTGTAAAGGTGCTATAGCGTTTGAGGTGCACCCTCTTGGCGGGGTTTTGCCTTGCCAAGATTGGGTCGTTACATTTTTGGTATCAGAGCATTAGGTTATGAATCGGTCTGTAGACTAGTTACTTTAGAATTAAAGTTGATAGGGTATTGTAGTTAGTAATTCGATTAGTGATGATGTTTAATAGCAATCTAGTATTCTAAGTTTTAATTGTCTTGTTATACAGGCGCGTATGGCAAGGCGAAAAGTTCATAAGAGTCGCCCCCTTATGGAAGTACTTGAGGCTGAGCGAGAGCCACATCTTAGTGTTGGAAATGAAGTTCCACCTCGGGTTTAGGAAGAAGAGATTGAACATGAATCGCATAATGAGCAAACTCAAGAGTCAAGTGCCAATCCAGAAATGGGACATTCAGATAGAGTCGTACCACCAAGGGCTAACACAGCTCCAGCATTTTTAGATCCTAGTGTGCAGCGCCTTTTAGAGTCAATGGCTAGCCTAGTAAAGAGGCAAACTCGCATCCTTGAACAACAGAATGCAGCACAATCTAGGCCATTTGTGCAACCTACAGAGAACCGCCTCACCGCAATTGAGAGGTTCAAGAAGTTGGGGGCTCCATCATTTTCTGGATCGCCCAATCCTATGCAGGCAGAGGCCTGGTTAAGGAGGGTAGAGCAGATATTTTCTGTGATGGAAGTATCAGATGAGCAACGAGTTGCACTTGCTAGTTTTATGCTGGTGGAGGAGGCTGAATATTGGTGAGAGGCCACGCAACGCCTACTTACGGCAAGTGGCACCGGAGGATTGACCTGGAACCAATTCACTAAGGTTTTCAATGACAAGTACTTTCCAGCTACCTATCGGTATGAAAAAGAGAGAGAGTTCCTTCGGCTAGAACAAGGGGATTTGACTGTAGCTCAGTATGAAGCTAAGTTCATTTCTTTATCTCGTTTTGCCCTTTCGTTTGTGGATGATGAGGAGGTCAAATGTCGTCGTTTTACAGATGGGTTGGATTTGGACATCAAATCTCGTATCCGAGTATTGGGAATAACTAACTATTCGACCTTGGTTGATAAAGCCTTAACAGCTGAGAAAGATGTCATAGAAATGAAGTTAGCGAAAAAACAGAAGAAGCACCACCTTAGTTCATCCCATCATGAGAACACATCTAATAGACCGTCAAAGATAAGTGGTCATGGTTATGGTTCAGTCAAGAGCTCTAGTGCATATCAAAAAAATAGAGAGCATCCCACCCCAACCCAAAGCATTTCTAATCAGCGTCATGGACAGTCTAGTGGGACATCATCTCAGTTTACTCGAAGTGTTTGCAAGCAATGTGGGCGGGCACATACAGGTGTTTGTCATACTGGTACCGACTTGTGTTTTCGTTGTGGCCAGAAGGGTCATTTGGTGAAAGATTGCACAGTTCCTAAAATGGCTAATTTGGGAGATACACAAGCTTGCTTCAATTGCAGACAACCCGGACATTAGGCTAGAGATTGCACACGAACTGCTTCATCTGCTAGTACTAGAGTTGGTAGTAATAAAATTTCCGGTGCCGGCCGAGGGGGAAGCCGAGGAGGAGGTCAAGTTGGGACTAGGTTTGGCAAGCAGAATAAAGGAGGTATTCAATCCGATAGACAAACCTCGCAGGGGAGAGCTTTTGCTTTGACTCAGCAGGATGCTCAGGCTAATCCGGAGGTGGTAACAGGTATTATTTATGTGTTCAGTAGGGAGGCACATGTACTTATTGATCCAGGTTCTACACATTCTTTTGTATCTCTATCATTTTCTTTGCATGCTGATAAACCTATTGAACCTATAGGCTATTGCTTATCCATTACTACTCCTATTGGGGATTGTGTTATAATTGAGGAGGTATATCGAGGTTGTGTATTACAGTTGGGAAATAGGGAGATGGTAGCGGATTTATTACCTTTAGAGATGCTTGATTTTGATTTGATTTTGGGAATGGATTGGTTGGCTTCTTACCATGCTTCGGTGGATTGTTATAGGAAAGAGGTAGTATTTTCCAATTTTGGGGAACTTGAATTTAGATTTTGTGGAGATTGATGTGCGTCCCCATCTTATGTTATTTCTGCTATTACCGCTAGAAAAATGCTCAAGAAGGGGTGCCAAGGATACTTAGCCTATGTGATTGACTCCGAATTGAGTGGTCCAAGATTGGAGGATATACCAATTGTGTGTGACTTCATAGATGTTTTTCTTGATGAACTACCTGGATTACCCCCAGATCGAGAAATTGAGTTTGCTATTGACTTAATTCTTGGAACTGCCCCAATTTCTAGTGCACCTTACCATATGGCCCCAATGGAACTTAAGGAGCTTAAGATATAATTGCAAGAGTTATTGGATAAATGCTTCATTAGGCCAAGTGTCTCGCCTTGGGGATCACCTGTGTTATTTATGAAGAAAAAAGATGGCACCATGAGATTGTGCATTGACTATCGGCAGTTGAATAAGGTCACGGTGCGTAATAAGTATCCTTTGCCTCATATAGATGATTTGTTTGATCAACTTGGGGGAGCATGTGTGTTCTCCAAAATCGATCTCAGATCAGGGTATCACTAACTTAAGATTAAGGAAGAAGACATACCGAAAACTGCTTTTCGAACTCGCTACGGCCATTATGAATTTCTTGTTATGCCTTTTGGTCTAACTAATGCCCCCGCCGCATTTATGGACCTTATGAATAGAGTGTTCCAACCATACCTTGACCAATTTGTGATTGTATTTATTGATGACATACTTGTTTATTCCAGGAGTCAAGAGGATCATTAACAACACTTGCGGGTGGTATTGCAGACTTTACGAGAAAAGAAGTTGTATACGAAGTTTAGCAAATGTGAGTTTTGGTTAGATCGTGTTGTATTTTTGGGGCATGTGATTTCGGGTGAAGGTATTTTTGTGGATTCGAAGAAAATAGAGGCTGTGGTGAATTGGGATTGTCCTACTAATGTGACTGAGGTGAGGAGCTTTTTAGGGTTGGCAGGCTACTACCATAGATTTGTAGAGGGGTTTTCATTGATTGCGGCACCATTAACACATTTGACCCCTAAGAATACCAAATTTGAGTGGACGGAGAATTGTGAAAAGAGTTTTCAAGAATTAAAGAAGCGATTAACTTCTACCCCAGTGTTTACTAATCCGTTAAGTGGTGAAGGATTTATTGTTTATAGTGATGCCTCTCATCAAGGGCTCGGTTGTGTGTTGATGCAACATGGAAAGGTAGTGGCCTATGCATCTAGACAATTGAAGAACCATGAACGCAATTATCCCACCCATGATTTACAGCTCGCAGCAGTTGTTTCTGCTTTAAAGTTATGGAAACATTATTTATATGGGGAAAAATGTGAGATATATACTGATCATAAGAGTTTGAAATATTTATTCACACAGAGGGATTTAAATTTGAGGCAAAGGAGATGGGTTGAACTGTTTAAGGACTATGACTTCACCATTAATTATCACCCAGGAAAAGCTAATTTGGTGGCCGATGCTCTTAGCCGAAAATCTACAGGGAAATTAACTCACATTCAGGGCATTCAATTTAGTCTCTTACATGAAATAAAATCTATTGGAGTTGATCTAGCAGTTGGGAAGTCGGGATCCTTGTTAGCTACAATTAAAGTGAGACCTTTGTTAGTGGATCGCATTCGAGAAGCCCAAGGAAAAGACTCAGTTTTGGAGAAGACCCGAGCTCGAGTGAAAGATGGTACTCTGTCAGACTTTATTATTAAAGAAGATGGTGTGTTGATGTTTAAAAATCGTTTATGTGTTCCAAATGAGCCCGAGATAAAAAGGGAGATATTAGATGAGGCCCATAATTCACCTTATGCAATGCATCCGGGGAGTACAAAGATGTATCGAAATTTAAGAGAAAGTTATTGGTGGCCAAATATGAAGAGAGAGATAGCAGAATTTGTGTCAAGGTGTTTGGTATGTCAGCAGATTAAAACAGAGCATCAACGCCCAGCTAGTTTACTTCAACCTCTTCCTATACCTGAATGGAAATTGGAGCATATCGCCATGGATTTTGTTTCGGGCCTGCCTCGCACACAGAAGGGGCATGACTCTATTTGGGTTGTTATAGATAGGTTGACCAAATCTGCACACTTTTTGGCTACTAAGAAAAACTTTTCACTTGATCGATTAGCAAAAATTTATGTGGATGAAATTGTGAGATTGCATGGTGTGCCGGTATCTATTGTTTCAGACAGAGACTCGCGCTTCACGTTCCACTTTTGGCCTAGTCTTCAAAATGCCTTGGGTACTAAATTGAGATTCAGTACAGCTTTTCACCCCTAAACCGACGGGCAATCCGAGAGGACAATTCAAACTTTAGAAGACATGTTGAGAGCTTGTGTCCTAGATTTTCAAGGTAGTTGGGATGAACACTTGACCTTAATAGAATTTGCATATAATAATAGTTATCAATCAAGTATTGGGATGGCTCCCTATGAAGCTTTATATAGGCGAAGATGTAGAACTCCAGTATGTTGGGATAAGGTTGGAGAGAGAAAATAATTAGGGCCAGAGATTGTTCAAATTACTACCAATAAAGTGCATATTATTCGAGAAAGGTTGAAGGTGGCTCAAAGTAGACAAAAGAGCTATGTAGATAATCGGAGGAGGGATTTGGAATTTCAAGTGGGAGATCATGTATTTTTACGAATCTCGCCATGGAAGGGAGTGATGTGATTTGGTAAGAAAGGCAAACTAAGTCTAAGGTATATTGGGCCATTTGAGATACTAGAGCGCATTGGCAAGACTGCTTATCGTTTGGCCTTACCACCTAGTCTATCTCGCATTCACAATGTGTTTCATGTATCCACGTTGAAGAAGTACATGCCTGACTCATCACACGTGTTAGATTTCCAACCAATCCAAATCAAGGATGATTTGTCTTATGAAGAGGAAGCCATAGAGATTGTGGACATGAAGGATCAAGTACTACGTTCCAAGACCATACCACTAGTAAAGGTATTGTGGAAAAATCATGCTTTGGAGGAAGCTACTTGGAAGCGGGAGGATGCTATGAAAATTTGATATCCTTATCTTTTTCAAGGTATGAACTAGACTAAACAAATGATAAATTTCGTGGACGAAATTTTCCTTTAGGGGGGTAGAATTATAATATTCCTAACATTTCATCTAGAGCCAAACACACTCCTATGTTAAACTTCATTTAGGATATCTAAACCCAACTCCAAACTTGATGGTAGGTGTGACCAAACACCCCATTTCAACACAAAAAAAAAAAAAATAGAAGTGTAGATTTTTTTTTCTTCATTGTCTTCATTCTTCATTCTCTAACTTCTCTCTACTTTCTCTCTCATTTTCCTTTACTTTCATGGAGGCCAAACACCACACCTTTGTTCCACCCTTACACCAACACCTTAACCCACCATCTCCACCACCGCCGGCCACCTTATCTCGCCGGAAAAAGGGTCCGGTCGGCCACTCCTTAAATCCATCCGAAAATAACACAATAGAAGCACCAACTCTAGATTTTTTCTTAATCTTTTGAAGAATCAAAGCATGGGGTTTATTTTCTTGATGGATTAGAGGCTTGTAATTGGTAAGAATCTTTCTCTAAAAGTTTAGTTTAAGGTTTTACATATTTTGAGTTAGAGATGATGAAATTTTTGTATTTTAGATCTATTATGATTTGGGGTTTGATTGTTGAATTTTATACTCTCAATTAGTTTCTATGAATGTTTTACATGTTAAAAAAAAATGATCAATTTGATGGTTGTTTTGGAGATTAAGATTTTGGGTTAATCTAGGGTTTGAATATGATGTAAAAATTAGGGATTTTGGTGTTAGGGAATTTATATGTTGAAATTGATTTGATAAATGGTGGATTGGGTATCTCTATGTTCTATAGAGGAATTTTATAAGTGATTGAAGAGATTTTACTTAAGTTGTTGAGTTTATACAAAAATGTTGATTTTTGACTTTTGTAGTTAATTGATGGTGGTATTGTGCATATAAATTGATTGGATATTTAAAAAGTTACTAACTCAAAGATGTTCAAAGGATGGGTGTTATGGAGATTGGATAAGTTAATTGTTTGGGTGACTTGAAGTTGGAGGAGTTCTTTAGCTTGCCATTCCTTAGCATAATTTTATTTAGGATCATTTTTGTAGATGTTGTAATTTTCATTGAAAGCTTTTCCTAATTTGAGATCCTATTGCTAATTGTTAGGATTGAAGGAAGGCATCTCTACACCTCTTGGAAATTAATTTGTAAAGTTTCAAATCTACACTTTTGCTATTTTTGGAGGTGAGTATACTTACCATGGAAATTACCTTACCTTGGAAATTACCTTACCTCTATCTTTATTACAAAGTTTGAAAATAATTTTTGAATTAAAGGAAGTGAATGATACATTTCATCATGATATATGTATAAAAAGAAAATCTATAAATTTATTGAGGCCAAGGGTTGAGTTTTAATAAAGATATGATTTCATTTGTATAATGAAGCATTAATTTTTTTTATGAGAATTTATTTAAGTTGAGTCTTTCAAATTTTATGATGATGATGATTGAATGACAGTGAAATGTTATGTGAGGGTATTTATTTTATTGATCATATAACCGAATATAGCCTTTGGGGCCACAAGGGCCAAAATGCTTTGGGGTCCTGGGGACCGAAATGTTTTAAGGACCATAAGGGTCATTGTATGTATAAGGGGTCCCGGGGATCGAAACATTGAAACAAGAATTGAAGTGCTACGATGACATGAGCTATGTTCCTATGGTTATGTTTTGGGTAACGGTTCCGTCATCACCTAAGTCGCGAGGTAACGTGACCCTAAGGCTATGTAGTGGATTGTATGATGGACAGGAAATCTTAATGTATTGAAAAGTTATATTTTTGTTTACTTTCATTATCCAAATGTATTTTTTTTTTCTGCCTTATGAGATTCCTTGGAAAAATCTTGATAACGTTCTATGAAAATTGTATTTCATCATTTTTATTTTTATTTTGTATAAATTTAAGTCCAATTAAGCTCTTATGTTTAGTATCTTTATTTTGAACCCTATTGGTAGGAGCAAGTTTTATAACTCCATGGTATTGGTATACTCATTGGGCTTTAGCTCATTTTTTTAAATAATTTTTTTTTCAGATTCATAGACTTTTGTGTGGCTCGCCTCAACTTGGAAGACTAGAATTTTTTTTGAAGGATCAAAGGTGGGCATCTTGTGGTTGAGGTTTTGCTTAGGGTCATTCTAGGATGTAAGTTTACCCTTTTTTTTTTTTTTTATGAAGGAGGTTGATTGTAAATATTGCTTATGAAGTTGGATGTATTGATGGATTCGTGATTAGTATGTATTATATTTTTGGGAGGAAATGCTTGGGAACTATCTTGTAGCATGATAATACTTTTTTGTCTTTGAATAGATCATCTCATATATGTTAGGCAATTGAACGGTCTTATGCACTTTTGGTGATGTAGTGATGTGATGTAAGAATTATACAGGAATTGTGGTGTAAAGATGCTATAACGTTTGAAGTGCACCCTCTTGGCGGAGTTTTGCCTTGCCAAGATTGGGTCGTTACAGTTAGCAGGTATAACCGAGGCGTTATACCCAAAGGAGATTGCACAGTTAAGGTGTATGTTGAAGACATGCAAATTATTCTAAGTATAGAATCATACAAGAGTAAAAAGAAAACACATACAACCACATTGAAAGAAGAAATTAAAGAATGCATTCAGATAAGGAAAGAAGGCACTTCAGCCTAACATTGAAGAATGATTGTTTAGATTACAAAAAGGCCGATGTGAAGTAAGCCGGTGTCAGACGGTGGTAGTAAGCAAAGAAGTGCAACGAAAGCCTCGCCGGAGGGAGAGAGTGAAACTGGTTGCAGAAAGCTTCGCGAAAGCAGCAATGGAGGATTTGAGAGAGAAAGTTTGAACAAGAACGAAGATACAAAAGTGAAAAGACAGAGAGAGTGAAGTGATTTTGATCAAACACGCAGAATGGTGGCAAAATGGCAATTAATGTGCCTAGGACGACGTGTTTGTCAGACAGCGCATGCAGATGCAAGGCGACTTAATGGCGTGTATCAAACACGACTTAATAGGCGAAAGACGCGTGGCAGAAACGATTGAAATACTGTGCATGCCAGCTCATGCGCGTGATGAAACTCTTGGAGTTCTTGATTTAATGAAGCAAATACCTCGGATAGGGGACGGTTTCGGTTGAAAAACTTGAACAAACTTGGTTGTTGGCTCCAAAGCATTGATGAAAGCAAACTATAGGTCTTGGTCATATTGAGCCGACGAGTTCTGACTTCGGCAATAAATGATGAAACGAGCTTAGCCGACGTGCTAGATGGAAGAAAATATAGATTCCATCACCTCAAGATGCTGAGGTAATAGAACCTAGGGGGCAGTTGTAGGGACATAAATTTTGAATGGCGACACGTGGCCAAGGTGTCACCGAAGTGCCAGCTGAGGTGCCATGTGTCTTGGTCATGATGTCGAGATGATCTCGGCTAGGCCGAGGTTATCTATGAGAATACCAGAATCTAGAATAAGCGGATAAGGGACAAGAGTCCTAGAATGGGAGAAGACTTCACTTTGGGTAAAGATAAGACTCTTAGAAAGTTTATCCTAATCCTACTGGGAGTCCAAGATTAGCAGTAATCCTAAGTCCATTGAAGCTAAGCTTCTATTGGGACTAGGTCAGTGTTGGCTATAAAAGAGAGACACCCTCATGGGTCTAAGATATGTTTTTTATGCTCTAAATAGTGAGTTAAGCACTTTTGCTATCTTTGAGAGATAACTGACTTAATCGTCGGAGTGCCCCCGGATGGATGAACCACCGCCGCAATCTCTTCTTTTCTGTGATAGGTCATTCGGGCAATCTATTCTGCCGATGTTCTCCAGCTAAGTACTTGTTTGGCAGTATGGTCAAAAATCGACTCACACAAAGAAAATATAACTTTTATAAGTGCAAGCATGTTCTTACTCCTTTTGATCCTCGTGTGCGTTTATTTCCTGCTAAAAATGATAAGGATGTAATTAATCAAAAGGAATATGTATCACGGCCCAAACCCGCCCCTATGGGTTTAGCACCGTAACCGGCCAGTAATCCGTGATTACCGAAGGCTTGCTTAACAGTCAAACAATAATACAGAGTACAGGGGCATGGCAGAAGTCAAAACAGTAAATAGACGATGTCCAATGAGTTGTGACAGTCTGTATGCAAAAAGACTTTTCATACATATATACAATCAGTGCAAAATAGTTTGTACAACATTTACAATCATCCAGGTCAGGGACTTAATCCCTATTGAGACAGTACAGTACAGTGATATCAGTCTATACAATAATACAAAACAGATACAGAGACAGACGGGGGAAAATTAAAACACCCCTAAGCCATAGCTTGGCAGGCTCGGAACCTCGTAGTGAGGCACAGTGGTTGGCTTGACAAAACTGGAGTTTAACCCAACGCTTCTAGCAACTGTCTGGTGCCTGTACACCTACATATATATATGAGCAGGGAGCTAAAACCCAATGAATAACATAATGCGTAAAGAGGTTAAGAACGAATGTCCTTACAGTATTGAAAACAATCATTTCAATCAGTATGTCAGTTATTTAGTCATTACAGTCATATGTGGTACATCCAGTAGCAAAACAGTACAGTAGGTCTTATCAAACCGAACAGTCAGTTGATGGCCATCATATCAGTAAACAGTAGTGGTTCCAACATGGGAACCGACAGAGATCTCTGTAACAGTAGCAGTAGCAGTAGCAGTAGCAGTAACAGTAACAGTAGTTGCTAAGGATGCCACAATACAGTTCACAATTAGAACATCATTCATTCAGTAACAGTATCATTTTAGAAAACAGTACAGTTCAATTGTTCAGAAGATAATCATATTTGAACATATCTTTACACAGTTGTTACTCACAGAGTTCTGGGCTACAGTTAAGCTAGAGCGCGTCCTCAGATGCCAACCCTACACAGTTTACAGGATGAACACACACTAAGCTCACATTCGGGAAACAAAGACTTAGTCCCTACTTAGACTCGGTGTGGTTCTACATCTATATCCTCATTAAGATGCCTTAAACTAGGCCTAAGAATGCCTAGGATGAAATGAGGATGCAAAGATGCACTTTAAAAGCATTTTCAGAGTTTTTAGAAAACAGGGGTCCCACTCGAGCGTCGGTTACTCCGCTCGAGCGGAAATGCAAACAAAGGTTTCCGCTCGAGCGCAGACTTACCCGCTTGAGCGTATAGAAAAACAGTCAAAAGTGCTGGATAGGTGAAATTCATGCTCGATTGGGCACTCGACACCCGCTCGAGCGTAAGACACAAGGTCCCGCTCGAGTTGACTTCAAAACAGAACAAAATGCTGGGAGCACAATTTCCACGCTCGAGTGCCAGTCACACAGCTCGAAAGTGAGTTCAAAATTTGGAATTCCCAGATTTGAACCTCAAGCTCAAATTCAACTACAAATGTAACAAATTCGATTCCTTTGTGCCCATTTCCTGGAAAACATTTGTAAATACATAGTATGACATGATTCAAAGCTCAATTTGTAAAATCAAGGCCCAAAGGTGAGGGAATTAAACCCAATTTCAAACAATACTTCAAGAACATGATGAATGTGTAACATGTATGAATTCAATAACTTCAAAGCTTCAAAAAGTAGCTCAATTGAGCCAATTCTTTCCAAAACATGATGAAACCATGGGCTACACCAATAATATGAACATGCATGTTCCAAATTCCATGTCTTCAACCTCAAAATGCTAGGATATAAGCATGCATGCATGGAATGAACTTCAATGCAACAATTTAAAGTTAATTCATGCCCTTAATCTCTAAACTTCCATGAACCATGCGACATAAGACTTAATTTAGCAATCAAGAAGATGAGTTCTTACCTTAGGTCTAGGATGCAAGATATACAAGCTCAAATATGCACTCAATCCTTCAATTCCTTCAAATTTTCAAGCAAAATTCAAGATGAAGCTAAGTTCCTCTACCTCTCTCTCTCAGTCGGTTTTGTCTCTCAAATGGCTGATGAAATGTGTTAAGGCTCACATATGTGAATCAACTAAAGGTTTAAGACTTGGCCCACTAAGTGGTATGTTGGTAATTAAGCCAATATATGTAATTTATCAATATTGATCCAATTTAATCATACCAAATCAGTTTTCAAATAAACACATCATAAAATCACATAAATTCTAATGATCAAAAAACATTAATCGATTCCGTATTCAGCCGCCGATAAGGCCTTCAATTCGCAACTTAAACATAAAACATGGACAGATAATTTAACAATCAAACAGATAGAAATGCATTTAAACTAGTACATTCAATCAGTCAGTTCAGTATTTCAATCGATTCAATTACTTATTATAATCAATCTCAGTTTAGCAGTAATCAGTAGAGTTATCAGTAATCAGTGGTGTGGGTTATTACAGTCTCCCCTCCTTAAAAAGAGTTTAGTCCTCTAAACTCGAGTTACCTTCATTCTGGAAGAAAACAGGATTCAGAGGGAACAGTTCAGGATATCTCTGGGCCATGTCATCTTCCCTTTCCCAAGTGGCATACACGCCACCATGGTTTTGCCAGTCAACTTTCATTAATGGAATCTCTTTGTTTCTCAACTTCTTGATCCGTCTGTTTACAATCTGAACAGGCCGTTCCTCATAAGTGTAGTCATCACTCAGCACTACATGAGTCGGCTCTATCACATGAAAAGGATCCCGGAGGTAGTCCCTCAACATAGAAATGTGGAACACGTTATGCATATGCTCCATTTCAGGAGGAAGCGCTACTTGATACGCTACCGGATTGATTTTCTCAATAATCTCATAGGGTCCGACATATCTCGGCGCCAGTTTGCCCTTGACTCCAAAACGAGTCTGGCCTTTCATCGGTGTCACTTTCACAAAAACGTGATCACCTACTTCATACTCTCTGTCTCGTTTTCTAACATCCGCATAACTTTTCTGTCGGCTCTGTGTATTTTTCAGTCTCTGTTGTATCAGTTTTACTTTCTCAGTCGTTTCATACACAATCTCGGGCCCAAGCAAAGGCCCATCTCCAACTTCTGTCCAGCAAATCGGAGATCGACATTTTCTGCCATACAATGCCTCGAAAGGCGCCATACCAATACTTGAGTGATAATTATTGTTGTAGGCGAATTCAACCAATGGCAAATGGCTTTCCTAATTTCCCTAAAAATCAAGGACACGCATTCTCAGTAAGTCCTCCAGAGTCTAGATGGTCCTTTCTGACTGGCCATCTATCTGAGGATAGTATGCACTACTCAGTCTCAGTTCAGTACCCAATGCAGTCTATAGGCTTTGCCAGAATCTCGACATAAATTTCGAGTCCCTATCAGAAACAATGGACACAAGCACTCCATGTAGTCTAACAATCTCATCAATATAGAGTATAGCCAATTTGTTCGCATTATAGATTGTTTTGACAGGTAAGAAGTGAGCAGATTTAGTCAGTCTATCAACAATAACTCAAATTGAATCCATACCTTTACTGGAGCGAGGTAAACCAACAATGAAATCCATGGTGATATGTTTCCATTTCTACTTCGGTATAGGTAAAGGTTGCAGTAAGCCTGCGGGTCGTTGATGTTCGGCTTTGACTTGTTGGCAATGAAGACATTTCGATACAAAATCAGTAATTTCTTTCTTCATTCCCGGCTACCAAAAAATTCAGTTTCAAATCTTGGTACATTTTTGTATTCCCCAGACGGATAGACAGTTTTGAATTGTGGCCCTCTTGCAGAATTGTTCTTTTCAGTTCAGAGTCATTCGGTACACACAATCTTTCTTGAAATTTCAGTACATTATTCTCAAATTCGAAATCCGGTCTCGGTTTAGATTCTCGTTCGTCGATGATCTTCTTAAAGAAGTCATCCTGTTGCTGCCTCTCTTTAATCTCTTCAATCAGTGCCGGTTGAGCAGAAATAGCAGCTATTGTTCCACCTTGTTCTCGTAAAACAATCTCAATTTTAGATTTTTCAAGGTCACAAAGCAACTATTTCTATCCGGTGAGTAAACAGGCTAAGTTCCCAATCGCTTTCCGACTCAGTGCATCGGCAACGGTGTTGGCTTTCCCCGGATGGTACAAAATCTGTAGGTCATAATCTTTAATCAATTCTAGCCATCTCCACTGTCTCATGTTCAGTTCTTTCTGGGTGAAGAAATATTTCAGACTCTTGTGGTCGGTATATACTTCACATGTCGCCCCATAAAGGTAGTGACGCCAGATTTTCAATGCAAATACTACTGCAGCAAGTTCTAAGTCATGGGTCGGGTAGTTCTTTTCATGCGGTCTCAGTTGTCGGGTAACTCTCCCATTCTGCATTAAAACACATCCCAATCCCTTACGAGAAGCATCGCTAAAAATGGTAAAACCATCCGTACCTGAAGGTAGGGTAAGAACCGACGCAATCACGAGTCGAGTTTTCAACTCTTGGAAAGCTGATTCCCTTTGGTTCATCCAGTCAAATGATATCCTCTTTTGAGTCAATTGAGTCAGCAGTAAGGCAATTTTGGAGAAATCTTTGACAAATCTTCTGTAATATCCAGCTAATCCCAAAAAGCTTCGGACTTCCGTAACGTTGGTTGGTCTTGGCCAATTCACTACTGCTTCAACTTTCTGTGGGTCAACTGAAATTCCATCCCTACTAATAACATGTCCAAAAAACAAAACATGATCAAGCCAAAACTCACATTTAGACAGTTTAGCAAAAAGTTTCTGTTCTCTTAGGGTCTGTAGGCAAGTCTCAGATGATGTTCATGTTCTTCTCTACTCTTGGAATAAATCAGAATGTCATCAATGAATACAACAATAAAGTCATCGAGGAATGGTTTGAAGATTCTGTTCATGAGGTCCATAAATGCAGCAGGTGCATTGGTAACTCCGAAAGGCATAACTAAAAATTCGTAATGTCCATACCTCGTTCGAAAAGCAGTTTTATCAATGTCTTCTGGTTTAACTTTCAGTTGATGATATCCGGATCTGAGATCAATCTTAGAGAAAACTTGAGCACCCTGTAACTGATCAAATAAGTCATCAATACGCGGCAATGGATATTTATTTTTCATAGTTACCTTGTTCAATTCACAGTAGTCGATACAAAGTCTCAGTGAGCCGTCTTTCTTTTTCACAAACAAGACAAGTGCGCCCCACGGTGAAGTACTAGGCCTGATGAACTTTTTGTCTAACAGTTTTTACAGCTGAACTTTCAGTTCTTTCAATTCGGTAGGTGCCATTCTGTATGGAGCTTTAGATACTGGCTGTGTACCTAGAATTACATCAACAGTGAACTCAATCTCCCTATCAATCAAATCCACTAGTAGACTATCTGGAAAAACATCTGGGAATTCTCTGACTATAGGAATACTGTCCACATTAGCATTATCATCAGTAGGTACAATCAATACATAGCACAGATACCCTTTACACCCCTTCTTAATCAATTTACAGGCTTTCATAGATGAAATCAAGTACGGGGGAGGTACTACTCCAACCCCATTAAACACAAATTCAGGTACACCAGGTGGACAGAAAATCACTTGTTTAGTTACACAGTCAATAGTAGTATGATATTTTTGTAACCAATCCATCCCCAATGTTACATCAAAATGGTCAATGTTCAATGGCAATAAATCAATATACAGATGTATATCCCTAACAATAATTTCACATGCAGGGTACATATAAGCACAAGTCATAGATCCCCCAACAGGTAAAGATACAGCTAACAGATAATTCATGGGTTCTAATGGTCTATTCAATTTTCAAGAAAAGGCATGCGACACATATGAATGTGTAGACCCCGAATCAATCAGTACATAAGCATTTTGGGTACAAATAGAGAGGATACCTAACACGACGGTCTCGATATTTTGTACGTCTCCCAGTACGAGTGCGAACACTCGGCCTTGCCTCATAGGCTCTTTCCCAGTAGCTTTGGGGCTGGGTTTTGGTGGAGCAGTTGATGTTGCGCCGTTGGCTGCAGCTTTACTATTGCCCTGTGGAGTAGAGGGGCAATCTTTTACCATGTGGCCCACCTTGCCACACCTGTAACAAGCACCAGATAATTTATAACAAACCCCTTTGTGTTTCTTACCACATTCGGAACAGGGTGGTATGGAACCACTTCCCTGACTGGAGCTGGTGGTTGACCCTAAGTTTTGCTTTTTGTTCAGTGGGTTATTTCTGCCTTTCTTAAATTTAAAGCCCCGTTTCTTCCCGCGCTATTCAGTTGCGGGTGTTTCAGTCTGTTTCAAAGCTTCGATATTTGCTTCAGCCATAATGGCTCGGTCAAGAACATCTACATATTTGAGCAGTTTCAGTACATTAATCCTGTCGAGTATTTCTACATTAAGGCCACCTTCAAACTTCCTGGCCTTTTTGTAATCTGTA
Source organism: Camellia sinensis (assembly GCF_055761805.1). Taxonomy (NCBI): domain Eukaryota; kingdom Viridiplantae; phylum Streptophyta; class Magnoliopsida; order Ericales; family Theaceae; genus Camellia; species Camellia sinensis. The sequence continues at coordinate 33,238,872 of NC_138974.1, forward strand.
TCAACCATGTGTGGTGCATCATGGGCAAGTTCTGTAAACTTTGTCTCATACTCTCCCACGAACATGGTACCTTGTTTCAGTTGTTCAAATTCAGTCACCTTTCTGTCCCTAACACATTGAGGGAAATACTTTTCGAAGAAGGACTCCTTGAATTGAGCTTAGGTCATAACAGTATTTGTATCACGGACTAGCATCCACCACCTTCTCGCCTCTTCTTGCAAGGTAAAGGTGGCCAACAATACTTTATGTGCTTCAGAGCACGGGAACACTTCAAATAACTTTTCTGTTTCAAGAACCCAGGCTTTAGCCTTTAAGGGTTCAAGGCCTCCCTGAAAGGATGGCGGTTTCATCTTACTAAATTTCTGTGTCAGAGCTATGATATCATCATTAACAGGTGGCTCTGGTTGTACTGGAGGAGGGGGGCTATTGGTTCTGTTGTTGTTCTAGTCTTGCGGTTAGTAGTTCCATCATTCTCTCCAACCTTGTCATTCTTGCCTCAGAGGATTCAGTTTCATTAGCAGTGCTTGCATTATCCATTTCACTATATGCGACATAGTAATAATAAACATAGGAAGTTGCACACTTTAAACATTTAAACATAAGCAGTTATATGTTTCAACACATTAACACATATTCATGTCACGTCCACACACACTTTCATGCTCATGTGATGCCGTAATTGCTCTTCTAGGACACCCTATAGCTCACTTGGACACGTGTGTGCGGTATAACTCGTGGTTAAGTATCGCTGCGATACCACTCTGTCACGACCCAAACCCACCCCTATGGGTTTAGCACCGTAACCGGCCGGTAATCTGTGATTACCGAAGGCCTGCTTAACAGTCAAACAATAATATAGAGTGCAGGGGCATGGCGGAAGCCAAAACAGTAAATAGATGATGTCCAATGAGCAGTGACAGTCTGTATGCAAAAAGACTTTTCATACATATATACAATCAGTGCAAAACAGTTTGTACAACATTTACAATCATCCAGGTCAGGGACTTAATCCCTATTGAGATAGTACAGTACTGTACAGTGATATCAGTCTATACAATAATACAAAACAGATACAAAGACAGACGGGGAAAAATTAAAACACACCTAAGCCATAGCTTGGCAGGCTCGGAACCTCGCAGTGAGGCATAGTGGTTGGCTTGACAAAACTGGAGTTTACCCCGACGGTTCTAGCAACGGTCAGGCACCGAACTGTATGAAAAAAGACTTTTCATACATATATACAATCAGTGCAAAACAGTTTGTACAACATTTACAATCATCCAGGTCAGGGACTTAATCCCTATTGAGACAGTACAGTACAGTGATATCAGTCTATACAATAATACAAAATAGATACAGAGACAGACGGGGGAAAATTAAAACACCCCTAAGCCATAGCTTGGCAGGCTCGGAATCTCGCAGTGAGACACAGTGGTTAGCTTGACAAAACTGGAGTTTACCCCGACACTTCTAGCAACGGTCCGGTGCCTGTACACCTACATATATATATGAGCAGTGAGTTAAAGCCCAGTGAATAACATAATGCGTAAAGAGGTTAAGAACGAATGTCCTTACAGTATTGAAAACAATCATTTCAATCAGTATGTCAGTTATTCTGTCATTACAGTCATATGTGGTACATCGAGTAACAAAATAGTACAGTAGGTCTTATCAGGCTGAACAGTCAGTTGATGGCCATCATATCAGTAAACAGTAGTGGTTCCAACATGGGAACCGACAGAGATCTCTGTAACAGTAGCAGTAACAGTAACAGTAATAGTAGTTGCTAAGGATGCCACAATACAGTTCACAATTAGGACATCATTCATTCAGTAACAGTATCATTTCAGAAAACAGTACAGTTCAATTGTTCAGAAGATAATCATATTTGAACATATCTTTACACAGTTGTTACTCACAGAGTTCTGAGCTACAGTTAAGCTAGAGCGTGTCCTCAGATGCCAACCCTACACAGTTTACAGGATGAACACACACTAAGTTCACATTCGGGAAACAAAGACTTAGTCCCTACTTAGACTCGGTGTGGTTCTACATCTATATCCTCATTAAGATGCCTTAAACTAGGCCTAAGAATGCCTAGGATGAAATGAGGATGCAAAGATGCACTTTAAAAGTATTTTCAGAGTTTTCAGAAAACAGGGGTCCCGCTCGAGCGTCGGTTACTCCACTCGAGCGGAAATGCAGACAAAGGTTTCCGCTCGAGCGTACAGAAAAACAGTCAAAAGTGCTAGATAGGTGAAATTCACGCTCGATTGGGCGCTCGACACCTGCTCGAGCGTAAGACGCAAGGTCCCGCTCGAGTGTAAATTACCCCGCTCGAGCTGACTTCAAAATAGAACAAAATGCTGGGAGCACGATTTCCACGCTCGAGTGCCAGTCACCCCGCTCGAGCGTGAGTTCAAAATCTGGAATTCCCAGATTTGAACCTCAAGCTCAAATTCAACTACAAATGTAACAAATTCGATTCCTTTGGGCCCATTTCCTGGAAAACACTTGTAAATACATAGTATGACATGATTCAAAGCTCAATTTGTAAAATCAAGGCCCAAAGGTGAAGGAATTAAACCCAATTTCAAACAATACTTCAAGAATATGATGAATGTGTAACATGTATGAATTCAACAACTTCAAAGATTCAAAAGGTAGCTCAATTGAGCCAATTTTTTCCAAAACATGATGAAACCATGGGCTACACCAATAATATGAACATGCATGTTCCAAATTCCATGTCTTCAACCTCAAAATGCTAGGATATAAGCATGCATGCATGGAATGAACTTCAATTCAACAATTTAAAGTTAATTCATGCCCTTAATCTCTAAACTTCCATGAACCATGCAACATAAGACTTAATTTAGCAATCAAGAAGATGAGTTCTTACCTTAGGTCTAGAATGCAAGATATACAAGCTCAAATATGCACTCAATCCTTCAATTCCTTCAGATTTTCAAGCAAAATTCAAGATGAAGCTAAGTTCCTCTACCTCTCTCTCTCAGTCGGTTTTGTGTCTCTCAAATGGCTGATGAAATGTGTTAAGGCTCAGATATGTGAATCAACTAAAGGCTTAAGACTTGGCCCACTAAGTGGTATGTTGGTAATTAAGCCAATATATGTAATTTATCAATATTGATCCAATTTAATCATACCAAATCAGTTTTCAAATAAACACACCATAAAATCACATAAATTCTAATGATCAGAAAACATCAATCGATTCCGAATTCGGCCGCCGATAAGGCCTTCAATTCACAACTTAAACATAAAACATGGACAGATAATTTAACAGTCAAACAGATAGAAATGCATTTAAACTAGTACATTCAATCAGTCAGTTCAATATTTCAGTCGATTCAATTACTTATCATAATCAATCTCAGTTTAGCAGTAATCAGTAGGGTTATCAGTAATCAGTGGTGAGGGTTATTACAATATGCTAGTATGATTGGTAGCTTGCATGATGCGATTGACTATACTAGACCTGATATTGCCTATGCAGTTGGAGTACTTAGCAAGTTTACTAGCAAGCCTGGCTGTGACCACTGGCTAGCCATTAAGCGGATTATGAAATATTTATCTTGTACAATAAAATATGGCTTCTTTTATAATAAGTATCCTGCAGTACTTGAAGGTAACAGTAATGCCGATTGGAATACCTTGTCAAGTGATTCATTATCAATCACTGGTTACTTGTTTACCTTGGGAGGTGGTGCTATAAGTTAGAAATAAAAAAATAAAAAAAAAATAAAAAAAAAAAACCATTATTGCTAATTCAACAATGGAGGCTGAACTTATTGCTTTAGCTACAGTTAGTGAAGAAGCAAATTGGTTAAGAGATTTGTTAAACGAAATTTCTTGTTGGGAAAAATCGATTCTACCTGTATTGATTCATTGTGATAGCACCGTAGCAATTGGTCGAGTTAATAACCATTATTATAACGGTAAATCCAGACCTATCAGAAGAAAATACAGTACTGTGAGATCTTATATGAATAATGGCATCATAAATGTGGATTATATTAAATCTGGTGATAATCTTGCAGATCTATTAACTAAGGCCCCGTTTGTTTTCAGAGATAGAATGGAGGGGATTCATAGTGAGGAATTGTTAAATTATTTTTATATAAAATAATAAAACAAATAAAAAAATATAAAAAATTAAACATTAATATTTATAAAAAAATTTCCAATATATAAAAAATAAAAAAATTTCTAATCCCCTCACTATTTTTCTAATACCATCTCTATCTTCTCCTTACCAATCCCCCTTCCAATGGGACTACTAATACCAAGGGATTAATAGTCTCCTCCCCATCTCTCAAAACAAACACCCCATTAGTAATACCAAGGGATTAGTAATCCCAATCCCCTCCCTATAACCCCAAACAAACGGGGCCTAAGGCCTTAACAAGAGATAAAGTCTAGAATACATCGAGGGGGATGGGGTTGAAGCCCATTGAATATAACATGAGCCATGTATAAGGAAATTTAACCCAGGGACCAGAGATCCTGTAACTGGGTTCAATGAGAAGAACGATCGTATGATCGCCGCGAGAAATACATTAAATTAATTTTTACCCATCCTTATGATGTAAGTGCATTTATCATGTAACGTTGTAGGGGTTAAGTTATCAAAAAACTCTTAATGAATTTATATAGCTCTTATTAAGTGGGGTGTCATAGTTATAGGAGCACCCTTGACAGAATTCACCTATGTGAGTGTGGTAGTGGGGCCGCTACCTAGGAGATTTGGGTTAATTCTCAAACACACTCATAAATCCTGGGATCGCACAAGGCCGTAATGTGCTCGCTATTAAAGCTTATGTGAATACTTGGAATATTATGTGTGTGCAATAATTATTTATTTCCCTTAAGTAGTCGTAGTTCAATGCTGAGCATGCTATTGACTCTAGAGTAAATATTATTGTTTCACTAATGGAGGTTCAATGCAGAGCACACCTACCATGATGCATAATATCCTTATTTGTCTAATAATCTTAGTTTTTGTTACTTATAATATTAAAATAGGTGAGAGAATGTTAGCAGATATTTTAATATTATAATGTGTTATATGTTTAATTTCTTTTCTTTCCCTCCAAGTTTTCTTTTCTTTTCTTCCAAGTTAATCCTTTTTTCTTGGTGACCAAGGATCCTCCAAGCAACTTCCTATAATTTTCCTCCAAGAATCCTCTAAGTCAAGTCTTCCTCTCCAAGTCTTCCAAGTCTTGCCCTCCAAGTCAAGTCTTTTTCTCCTCCAAGAAACTTGTCCACTAAGTTTCCTCTCCTCCAAGACACTTGCCTACCAAGTTTCCTCTTCTATAAATTTTGCTAACTTCTTATCTTGGAGCATAGAAGGAGTGTTTGTTGTTTTATTATGTTTGTGTGAGATTAGCAAATAAAAAAGAGTATATGTGATGAAGTTTTGGGCTCAACCAATTGTGCAGTATTAGTGAACCATATGACTTAGTCGGGCTATTGTATCCTGGGGAGGACAAGTCAAAGTTTTTTTCTGCTGCACCGGTGTGAGGCTTTGCCTAACCGCAGAGGACTTGAATCTCCTTAAAAAGAGTGAATTTTCCGCTCCTCAGCCCTTTCAATGATTATTGTAATTTGTATTTTCTAGTGTTTTATTTGTAATTATCACCAACAAGTAATACAAAATGATAAGAAAAAAATTTAGTGGCATAACACATTTGAAGTCTTGGTGGTGGTGACTATAACAACGATGGAGGTGGTGGAACAAGAACAAGTGCTAATGTGTAGTCAAGTACATATGATGGTTTTAATAAAATTGAATTATTCTGGTTAGTGTTTACCACTCTCATATAAAAGTTGTGAAAATCAAATTTTTGAAGATGAATGAGTAGTTAAAGCTGCATCATTCCAATCCCACGCGCTCTTGAAATCAAATCTCATTTCACTGTTGTATCAGGATCCTTTAAAGTTTTATTCCTGAAGTGGGGTGATCCAACGACTCAAAATAAAACTAACCAAAACGATGTCGTTTTGGTTAATAATTTTAAAATAAAAAAAAAATAATGCTTTAATTCAAAATTCCCTCCAGGTATAGCAGAAGCTGTAGTAGAAGGCAGGAGTGCGAGAAAGAGATAAGAAGAGAGAGAGAGAAGAGAGGCGGGAGTGTCGCCGTCCAGCCGTTGCCACCGTTCAGTGGTCGCCTTGCCGTCGCCGCTGTCCAGTCGTCGCCGCCATCACTGAGGTGTGGAAACATTTCATTAATCCATTTTACTTTTCTATATTGTTGATTTGTACACAAATTCTGTAAATGGTGCCTATATTATGTTTACAAATTTTGAATGAAGATTTCATCATTTTCTATATTACAGCTTCTACTACAGAATTTGTGCACAAAACATTATTATAAATGATGCTTCTCTTGTAATGATTTGTGCAGGTATCTCATAGTTTTTGTATGCCTCTCTTTTTCATATGCAACTCATTATTTATTCAAATAGAAGATGTATATAGGAGTGGCCTGTTAAATAGGCTTTAAAATCTTTGATATCTAAACATTGCATTTATATATTTTTTTTTTTGTACAAACAGATGATTATTAACCCCATAGATTTGCAGTCTGGGCATTTAAATTCCAAGAATTTAAAATTGAGAACTACTTGATCTACAATGTCACGTTTAAAATATATGGACTCTGGTATTGATGATTGAGCTATAGAATTGTAGATTTATTTTCTATTGTTTAATTTTGATTTTGTATGTTCACATTGTCACACCCCAAATCCGGGCATGACCGGCCGTGGCCCACAGGGACTTAGCCCAAGGCGCACGTAAACCTAAACACGAATCCAATCACATTGAACAACTGAACAATAGTCTAATAATAAATAACCAAAACTCAATCCAGACATGCCACAATTATAAACGGCAAAATCAACCGTAATCAAAAGCCATCCAAACTTATGGGATATAAACAACCCACAAAATAAAATAATTCTAAATAAAACCCAATCACAAAGTATGCACAAAACTCGACAAAGCAACCTAAAAGAAAATTAAATAAATGCCCTAGAGGTCCATGCAATTGAGTCCCCGCTACGCCATGAGTCTACTCTAAGTCCATCTAACACCTGGAAATGGTAAACAACTAAGTCAGCTGATAGCTTAGTGAGTAGCAACATGGATAGTAAATATAGTTTTGAAAACAGGGTTCAATTCCAAAATAAGATATATATCACAGAAACTAGATTGGCATACAGTTTGGTAAATACAATCTGTTTCAAAAAGAAGGTTCCACAGTTCAACACTTAAAATACTCATGTCTCGCAAGAACATGATAAACGACATTTTTCACTTAAAACAGATTATAACATGAACACCAATACTTTTCTGGGTACCAATAAAAACAAATAATCTGCCACACATTTCTCAGGCTATAATCCCCGTTGGATCCAATACCGAACTAAGAGTCATCCTCAGGGTGGCACCTGGGCCTTTTCTCAAAGACGATCCGATTGAAGGTCACCTAGTTGTTTTTAAAGGTCTGTTCCTTACAATCGTTGAGCACTAGAGTCATCACGGCCCAACCCGGATCTGTTCCCTAGTGGCCAGAGTCACCACACACAGTGGAATAATTTCCCTGGACTAAATACACACATGGTCCCAATAATCAATACACATCAGTTTTCGCAAAACATGGTGGTTCATCATTATAAACATGAGACCAAAACAAATAGTTTACAGTATGCCAAGTTCACACGTGTTTCAGAAATAATTTGATTCAATTGATAATATAATAATTTATCAAAATAGTTTAATCATGAAACAACAATTTAATTTTTCCAACAGTTCAGGGTAAGGGAACATTTATAAAAATACGTAGCATGAAACTACTCACCTGAAACGAAATGATATAATCCTTGAATCGAATAGAGTGTAAAAGTCCAACTAGTGCCCTGAACGAAGTATATAAAAAAAAAACTACACGTCACAACTAATTTAAAATACTACAAAATAGGAACTAAGTAACCTCAACTAAAGCGCACTAACACGGCTCAACCCAACTCACCGTTACTCTTAAATATTAGCTAAGTTCATGTTCTTCAACGTTTAAAATCACCCTGACATGGGTTCCGGTCAAAACTTAATTAATTGTGACTTTAAGATAAAACAGGATTTCAAACAAGCCTTCCCAACCTATACGCTAACTTTGAAAATTACAAAAACCCACTCCACGCTATTCAAAAAATTCCAATAACCTCCAGATATGATCTAATGTATCCTAAGTTTCAAACCCAAATGGTTTCACTTGATTTTCTTATCAAAATAATTATCTACAATTTATTATATCCAAACAAGTTGTTTTCTGCAGCACTTTAAAGAAATTGACGGTTCTCTTAATATACACGAGCAATCAATGCAAGGCCAAAAATGTACGAAACTAGACTCGTAACCGGTTCTAATGACACTAATTTGATAATTTTTGGATTTATACCCAAAGAGAACAACACTCCCGAATTTACTATTTCGGACTGTTTTCCCGGACAGATTTGAATACCTCAATTTATATGGATTTTGACTCCCAAAAATTATGAAAAAATTCAGATATACAATTCAATATGTAGTTGATCTACTGTAAAAATTTCAGTTCAAAATTCATCCGTTTGATATGGTTTCTTGATTTTTAAAGTTTATGATTCTGTGCAGAATTTTTGGACTAAGAATTACACCATTCTTTATACATGAATTTAACTCCTCAAATTTCTTAACAATATATATATATATATATATATATATATATATACAAAATACATAAACCTACAACTTCTCCATCAATGATCTAAATAATAATAGAGTAAGAATAAAGAACAAAAACAAAGAAAAAAAAAAAAGATACCTACCACACCCAAAAATTACTCCTTGTTTGCAATCCCCTTTTTTCTTCTTCTTTTCTCTCAAACTTCTTCCTCCCCGTGGCTGTTGTGGCTGCTGCTATAGAATGTATTAGGAACCTAGGGTTTTTCTTTTCTTTTCTTTGTTATACATAACATAAATGACTCTAGACAAAAATGTCCTTTGTTTTATTTTATTTTATTTTATCTCTCCATTAATTTAAATAAAATACAACTACTATTAGATCAAAATATGCTTACTAATTTGACACTTAATTTTATTTTATTTATTTATTATTTTTTTTTAAAATAATAAATCTTGCCTTTAAATTGAAGACTTTCACCATAAATTTATTTTAGGTTTTAATTAATTAAAAGACCCTCCAAATATTTAATTTGCACTTTAGAATTCACCATCAAAATATTTGAGATTGTAATATTATTATTATTATTATTTAATTATTTACTTAATTTTTTTATATTTGGGTCTTCACACACATGTTGATTATAAGAAAATTAAGGGATTTGTGTTAAATTTGGATCATTGAAAACATAATTTACTATTGAAGGGATTTGTTCCCCTTTGTTTATATAATCTAATATAAGTCAATTCTTGTAGTGTTTTTATTTAGTTTGTATTATTTTGCAAACATAGTTTACAGTTTTTATGCTAATACTGAGCACTTTTTTATTTTTTAAGTGACTTGGCACATTGATATCGAACCTAACAATGTTAAGAATGACGGAGGTGATTGTGATTGGAAGCCTAGAGTTCACATGACATTTGATAAAGAATAAGAAACATATAATTTCTATAATGCTTATGGAGGAAGGATGCGCTTTAGTATTAGAAGGGGTTATGTAAACAAAAACAAGGAGGGGCAAATCACTTCAAGGCTATTTGTTTGTAAGAATAAGGGGTTTCGAGTTGTCGACAAGCGAGATCCATTAACAAAAAATCCTATGCAAAAAGTGAGGACTGGTTGTCAAGCCTGACTTATTATTAAGTGGGATAGGAATATTCATAAATTTTTTGTTGGTGAGTTTGTTGAACAACATAATCATATTTTTGTACCCACAAAATGTACGCATATGTTACCATCCCAAAGGAAGATATCTGCATCACAGACAATCAAAATAGATTTAGCCGAAAAATCTGCAATCCGACTTAATGCTGCATTTGAGCTCATGGGTAATGAAGCTAGTGGAAGGGAGTCGCTTGGGTTCACAAAAGTGGACCAAAAAAATTATTTGAGAACGAAGAGACAAAAGAGTTTAGCGTATGGAGAGGCATGTAGCATTTTGTAATATTTTCGTGAGAAGACATTGGAGAATCCATCTTTTTTACTTGGTCCAATTAGATAATGTGGAGCAGATTACAAACATATTTTGGGCCGATACTCAAATGATCATGGATTATGGACAATTTGGTGATGTTGTGACTTTCGACACTACTTACAAGTTAAATAGTGCACATAGACCACTTGCGTGTCTTTCGTTGGATTTAACCATCATAGGGAAACTGTTATATTTGGCACAGCTTTGATGTATGATGAGACTACCGATTCTTTTATATGGCTTTTTAGAAGATTCTTGGAGGCAATGTCAAATAAGGCTCCGAAAATAATTTTTACGAATCAGGATGCTGCAATGGCTAAGGCCATACCTATTGTCATGCCTAACACAAAACACCGCCTTTGCACTTGGCATTTGATGCAAAATGCATTAAGGCATGCAAATTCTATCTTCAAAAATAAGGAGGTGAAGGATAAGGGGATGAAGAGTGTTTTATCCAAATTTATGTATGACATTGAGGATGAGGATGATTTTACGTTAAATGGGAGAAAATGCTTGACAAGTATAAAGTACAAGATAATCATTTGTTGAAGTTAACATTTGGGGTCAAGGAAAAATGGGGTTGGCCATATGTTAGAAATGCATGAGGTGCGGGCATGAGTAGCACCCAACTTAATGAATCCTTTAATACATTTTTGAAGGATTTCATTCAGTCTGATCATAACTTAATGCAAGTTTTCATGCATTTTGATCGAGTTCTTTGTGAGAAGAGGTGCAAAGAGTTACAAGCCGAATATGCTCTATGCCAAAAGTTGCTAAGGGTGAATATTAAAGTGAAGATTATGGAGCAAGCTGCAGATGTTTACACAAATAAAATTTATGAAGAATTTGAGGATGAGTATGTCAAGTCCCTTAAAGTAAACATTGAAGAAACTAAACATAATGGTGAGAGCACCATTTATACGGTTCTTGACAGTGATGATGTAAAGGTGAGGAAGGTGAGAGTGGAGTGTGATGGTTCACTCACTTGCAATTGTAGGAAGTTTGAAATGAAAGGCATTTTGTGTAGTCATTATTTGAAGATCCTTAGAGACACCCTCAAATTCAAAGAGATTCCTCCCCAATATATTCTCAAGAGATAGACCAAAAAAGCAAGAGCTGAAAATGTGAAAGATAGGTGTGGGCATGATATTAAGGTTGATGTAAGATTGCATCAAACTTCACGCTTTAGATCATTGATGGCAATTTTCAGAGCAGTAGCGTGTAGAGCTTCCGAAAGTGAGGAAACATATTACTTGACGATAAAGAAAGCGGATGACTTTATTGCAAACATTGAAAGCATGTTAAGTGAAAAATTCAATATGCCTTTTTTAGATACTATTGAACAAGAAAGCCCTCCCAACACATGCCTCGAAAGCTTTGAATTGGATGGTGTAGCGGATACAAATGTAGTTCAAGCAAAAGGACTCAAGTGAAAAGAGTGCACTAGCAAGGGACGAAGGTGGACAAAAGGTGATTTGGAGCTTGCGTTAGCAAAGAAAAATAAAACAAGTTCACATAATTCTTCCCAAACTCCCATCTCTGTTGCTCCTCAACCTAGTGCACATAATGCTTCTCAAACTCCCATGCCTGTTACTCTTCAACCTCCTCCCTTATTTTTGGTGAGTACTCCTGAACCACCTCCATTGTTTTCGCCGAGTATTCCTCAATTGGCTCCTTTATTTTCAATAAGTGCTCCTGAACTTCCTCCATTCTCGACATGTGTTCATCAAGTTAATGCTTCGTCATCCCAATTTATGTATCCCACCTATGATGTAAGTTAGTTTAATAAGAAGTTTTATTATGTTTATTTGTAAGTGACTAGTACCATTTTAAATTGATATATGTTTGTTATTGTTTTAGCCAAGTTTTCTTCATCACAATATGCCTTTTCCAATGCCATCGATGTATTCCGTTCATGGAATCTAGCAAGCATTGCTTAACAATTATGACTCGCAAGCCTCGAATAGTCCTGCATGTAGTCAAGTAATTTATTTTTCACATTTCCTCTTTTATTTTGTCATTCATTCATTTAAAGTTCCATTTTATTTTATGGTTCCTTCATATAAGAGTATTTTCTTTCTTTTTTGTAGGTACTACATGGGCATGGACATGGTCGTGGTCGTGGCCGTGGCCGTGGGCATGGGCATGTGGGTCACACGTCAATATCTTAGCATTGAAAACTTTTTATGGTGTTCGTGTATGTAATATTGAAAACTTTTTATGTGAATGTAGAAAATATTGTTGTGTTCTTTCATCATTGGGGTACTTTGAGTTGTATTTATTTTGTTTTGAAATGACACTACAGTTGAAATGGTGCTGAATTTTTGGATGAAATGGTGCTGAATGTTGTGCTGAAATGGTGCATAACGCAGATTTTGTTGCTTAAATTTATGTTGAAATGGTGCTGGATTTTGTGCTGAAATGGTGCTGAATTTTGTTCTGAAATGGTGCTGAATTTTGCTTCAAATGGTGCTGAAATTTGTGTTGAAATGGTGCTGAAATGACTTGAAATTTTGCCGAAATTTTTGCTTCAAGTTGTTAATTCTTTTTGTTGCTAAGAACAACTTAATGATTCTAGTTTACTTTACAGTAGAATTGAAATGTGTTTTAGATTGTGATTGATTTCTTTTCTAATGTGTATTTTGTGATTGATTTACTTAGTCTAGTTTGTTTTCTTCTTCATGAAGTACAAAGTTACTTGTTCAAAAAAAAAAAAGGTACAAAGTTACACTTCAAGCCTATCAACTTCTTCTACAGTTGATTTAGTTAACACTCATCTTTTACAAACCTTTCGTAGTCAATTCAATATTCACAAACATGATTGATTCTTAATACCTCAAATTTTCTTCTCATAAAAAAACCTAAAATGAAAAATAGACAGAAATTGCTAAACAGAGAGGAAGAGATTTGGTCACCAAAGTTTCTGTGATTTCGTTGCACATGTATTAGATTTATGTGAGATGTCACACTCCAGTTTGTTTTGATTTTGTCACATTGCTTCTCTTTAATTATTTGTTGGACTCTTGAAACTGCTACCCAACAATCTAGGATGGGTTTTGATTTAGAGTAATATCTAATTAGATATTATTCACAACAATGCTTCATGAGTAATTTCTCAAACTTAATATAATAAAAAACTTAATATAATAATAAAAAAAAGCCAGGCTTCTCATATCATTTTAATTGAAGTATAGCCACAAGTAACATTTATCCACTTAAATCTATGTCCTTTTCCTGCAAGTAATTGTGACATTTCAATGCTAAAAGTAAAAAAAGTTAGCATATGAATGATACAAAAATTGAGCACCTCAAAAGAACACCAAACATCCTGGTCACTTCCAAAACCAAACAAAAATTGAGCATTTCACTGGAGATTTATATAACCCTAAGATGCATCAAAGAACCCAAACAAACAAACAAAGCAATCATTCTTTCAAAACATCTTTTTATATATATCAAAAGGTCTACTAATACAATCTAACCCAGATATCAAAATATTTAGTTCAAGTTAACAACCAACTTAATTTACACATAATATTTAGTTCACAAAAGACGAAGTCCAAATCCGAATTTACTTTACACTTAATATTTAAACAACAACAAAAAAAGTCCAAATCCAATTAATACTATTACAATGGCATAGTGCAACTTTTTCCTAAGTTGTCTGATCTCTACAACCATTTGTTTACTTTCTTTCCTAAACTTTGTAACCATCTCTTTTAGCTCATCATTGGATACAAACAGTTCGTTGACCAAAGGGTTAATATTACAATTTTCGTCGCTTTCCTCCCTTATCATCTTCAACCATTGACGTTGATTATGTACAGGCATCCACCACTCAAAGAAGCCGCATCCATTGGTGTTGTTGAAAGGGCAAGCAAAGTATACCATCCCTGGCTTTTCCATTGACTCTGAAATCCTGAATGCTGCTCTCGCCCCGCAATGACATTTTTTATTTTTAAACTGAATTTCACTAGTATCACTCATAGATGCATTGGATGTTGACATTTTTTTACTTGAAATAACAACAATGGAACAACAATATCTAAACCCAACAATATCTAAGATTTTGAAAAAATTTCTTATTCTCTCAGTATCTAAACCTATGATTTAGGAGGAGAGATAGTATTTTCTTCTTTTCAAAATTATCCAATTGAAACAAGCTGATTGGATTATGCAACGCTAAATTCTTAACCAAAATCAATTCCATCTTACTCCAACATGAATTAAAATTCAAAGAACAACAGCACAAATAATACTAATGAAATAAATTAAACGAGGTAACTAAGTTGTGACAATATCCAGCAACATCATTTCAACTTTTTATACATATTGCTAAAATGAACAGAAATCAAAATAATAAAATAATATATACATCAAAAAAGAAAATAAAAGCATATCATCTCATTCTAATCCTTCTCCCCTCCCCTCTGGTTCCTCCAATCTCTCAAGATACACTTAAAACTTTAATGCTACCATGAAGAATAATATCTCATTCTTTAATACTGTCATCTTAGATTTAATGCTGCCATGAACATTAATGCTGCCATCTTAGTTTTAATAATGCACCATACCATTTATACATCTCAAGATACAATTAAAACTTTATTTAGTATATGCATTTACCATGAAGAATATATCTCATTCGTATTAGAAAGGGTAATTTGGAAGTGGAATAAAAAATGAAACTATATATACTATGGTTTGCGGAGTAAAAGCATCAACTTACACAATAATCCATATGCCCCCATAAAAAAAATAAATAAATAAAAATAAAAAAAACTATCAAAAATTTGCTCATAAACTTCACCTTCTATGATAGTTAGTAAGAACATATATGACCTTATTGCTCTAACAAAATATAATTCGATACAGATTTATATTGCTTTCTATATGAACTTATTTCACCATTCAGTAACATTTCTAGCAAAATATAATTCAATAGAGATTTATTTTGATTTCTGTATGAACTTATTTCACCATTCAGTAACATTTTCCTGGGTTAATTTAAGAATATGACCTTATAGCTCTAGCAAATGGATCTCTTTTAAAATGTTTTTCACTTAAGGATGAATGGATTCAAAATTAAACAAGATGTGGGTCTTTCCTTAATTGAAATTGTTCCCACACCAAAGCTTCCTGACAAACAATCCCTAGTGCTCACTTACAGAGATAAATAAACAAATATCCCTAGTGCTAAATTTTATGGACTCTACATCAATCCACATTTTCTTGAACACACAAAGCAGGAAATTAAAGAAACTTTAATCAAAGTCAACATTGACAAAAGTAACCAAGTTCCAATTTTTACTCTTTTCTTAATTTTTGGATTCAAAGCCGTAATATTTAAAGTTTGGAGGATGAACGATTTCTTGAAAACACGAAATAGGAAATTAAAGAAACTTTAATCAAAGTCAACATTGACAAAGGTAGCCAAGTTCAGATTTTTACTCTACAAAGGTAGTCAAGTTCAAATTTTTTCTAATTTTTAGATTCAAAGCCCTAATATTTTAAGTTTAGAGGATGAACGAACCTGCGGTTTTTTCCTTCAATCTGTTGGAGTATGGCGGACAACGGTGTGACAGCGGCAGTGGCACGTCAGGGTGGGTGGAAGAGCTCCTCCTCTCAATCATTCTCTCTCTCTCTCTCTCTCTCTCTCTCTCTCTCTCTCTCTCTCTCCGTCGTTTTGCTTCCTATCGGATCTGCAGGAATTTTGAATTAAAGCATTATTATTATTTTTTTTTTTTTTTTTTGAAATTACTAACCAAAACGACGTCATTTTGGTTAGTTTTATTTTGAGCCATTGGATCACCCCACTTCAGGGATCACTTCAGAAATAAAACTCTAGAGGATCCTGATACTTCACTGTTTGCATCATTATCGTTGAGTTCGCTCCTCATCAGTATCTTCAAAAATCAGTCATTCGCCTTTGTTGTGGGCTTAGACTGGTTTTGCCTTTAAGGGGGAAAAAAAACAAATGCATTTTGTATGGAATAATATTCAAAATTGATCATAAAAAAAAGCTTGATGGTGGAAACAAACACTCATGCACCATAAACAAAAGCTTAATTTTATGGGTTCATTTGGGAAGTAGGTTAATTTTTTGAGTTTTTGACTTTTTTAACTATTTTAGCCTAGGGTTAAAAAGGCTCATTTAGGAAGGGTTTTTGACTTTTTTGTAAGAAAAAAAATATAATGATTATGAGTTGAATATGATATTTTGTCTTATTAAACTAAAAAGATTATTTTATTTTTTGAGATTATTTTAACCAAAAAAATCCAAAACTAAACTTTCCAAACGAGCTCTATGATTATATTTTACATATTGTTTGGGAGTACTTGCTTTGATATGGTAATTAAAGTTATTATCAATCTAATTATTCAAAAAATATATATAAAATAAAAAATGAAGTGATATTATAAGGTCCCATACAATTCCACTAAAGTTAACAAAGTCAAAATGGGCCTTGAATCGGCCCATTACAATGAATCAAAAAAAGGGAGCCTGATATTGCCTTACCAGGTTTCACACCAACGATAATTAAAAAAAAAAATAAACAGACCAGAAAAAAAAAGTTTCAAACAATATATTTTTTATTTTTGGAAAACTCTATTCTTATAAAAAAAAATAATATCATATAAATAATGTGACAATATCATTTTTATAAATAAAAATCATATTCATAAATGTTTATTTTAAGAAAAAGGTACACAAAAAGCAACTAATTGACCTTATTAGAAACCAACTTTATGTTATATCTATTTATTTATTTTTGGTATGTTTGAGATCATTAATGAAACCAACAAGAAAAATTATTCTTCACCCAACACCGAGTGTCAACTCTTAAGTTGTTCACAAGGACCAACACAAAATATCTAGACTCACTGTAGGAATTACAAATTTAAATTTAGATACCAGCAAAATCCTAAACTCGTACATAAACGTACGTTTAATTTTTGTTTAAGATAAATAAAAAAAAACCATATACCAAATCAATTTTATTTTTTAATTGATGATCTACACACAAATTTAAAAGGTGATTACGGACCAACCATATTAGGGTAAGTCGAATAGCCGATCAAGCATTGAAACCAACTACAAGGATTGCCATGTTCGGCACCATAATCAATTCGGTTCCGATTGGTAGCTCGAATAACACGGCTCGAAATCTAGCTCGACACCAAAACGACGTCGTTTTGGTGTCGAGTTTTTTTTTTTTTTTTTTTTCTTCTTCTTCTTTCTTCCCTGGTTTTGTTGCAGAACGAAGAAGAAGAACAAGAAGAACAAGAAGGGAGAAGAAGAAAAGGGAGAGGGAGGAGGAGGAGGAGAAGGGGAGGGGGCCATAAAAATCGGTTGGAGGAGGAGGGGAGGCTGGGCAGACGACCGGGGCTGGCAGACGACAGTGGTGCTGCGACGTCTGCGGGGCTGGACAGACGACCGGGACTGGGCGAGGCGACGGTCTGCTGCGACGATCGGCGGCGGCGATGGCGATGACGAGGCTCTGCTTCTCCTCTGCTTCTTCCCTTCCTCCTCTCTTCTCTCCCTCTTTCTCCTCTGTTTCCTCTCTTCTCTCCCTCTTTCTCCATTTCGAACCGTTTCGAGCCTCTAAAAGTCGAGCTACGAGGCATTTTCCTAATCAATTTGGTGTTAGATACAATAAGTTTTATAGTTTTTAAAGGTCATGCTAGTTTGTTACGCCAGTTATTCCCTCTTGCGTTTATGTCGACTACTGGTCTTATAATGTTTTAATTTTTCCTAATCTTTCAAAGTTTTTAATTTTAGTATGCATTATTCAATTTCAAATTAAAATTATAACAAAATATTAGAATTAATTGGTAATAAATCCAATATAATGAAGGTACAAGACATTTAGGTCAACACATAATTTTTTGTTCATAAGAGGTGCATACTTCATGCTCTTTTGGAAAGCTGGTAAAAAGTCAGTTTCCAGATTTTTATTAATTTTGGGTCACATCACCTCATATATAACTTATTCACAAAAAGACAAAATAAGTTCAAAAAGTCAGCTTTTTACCAACTTTCCAAAATAATATTTTGGTGAACAGCTATAGAGTATATTTTATTTTCAATTTTATTCCTAAACTTTTTTTTTATTTGTTTGACTTTTTGTTGACAATCTATTCAAATTTATATCTATCTGTTCAAATTGAAACTTTATTTGGCATAAATGGTTTGGGTTAAAATAATCACAAAAAGACGAGATAGACTAAAATACCAATAAGACAACTCTTTTGAAAAATAGGTTAAAAGTCACTTTTTAACTTTTAATTCAATTCAAATCACATTATCTCACATTTTTTACACGTTTTTTAAAAAAAAAATTCAAAAAAAGTCACAAAATACCATCTTCCCAAAACACCCAAAAATATCACATCAAATCATAATCATTTCATTTGCACTCTCACAAAAATTTAAAAATTAAAAAACTCATCCTAAACGAAACTTTTTAACCTCAGATTAAAATAACCAAAAAGTTAAAAAAATATCAACCCACGTTCCAAACGAAAACTTATATCTATCTGTTCAAATTTATATTTATCTATTCAAATTTTTTAACTATCTAATTAATTTTTTCCCTTATTTGTTTATTTCCCTCCCTAAATTTTATCTATTTGTTTAAATTTTTTCTTAAATTCTATCTATCTATTTAATTTTATATGTTAGAAATTCTATCTTTTTAATTTTTTTTTATAAGCCAAACAAAATCGTATTTGCTCAAAAATTTCTATCTATTCAGATATTTCTCTCTCTCTCTCTCATGTGTTCAAAAACATCATCAAGAACAAATCTTATCTGTTTATCAACAACATCACCATGTCCATCAACAACGAAGGGAACACCATAGAAGAGGGGAAAAAAAAAAAAAACACGTAATATTTTATCTATTCAATAACAACAACAAATCACAGATCAAAAACCCGAACATAGTACTCACTTGGCAATGATTTTTTAATTGAGTTTTTGACTTTTTTTAACTTTAAATTTTTTTAAGCGTTTGATATTCTTGTTTAACTTTTTCACTTTAGAATGTTTTTTTTTTTTTTTTTTTTGTCTTTTTGTTTATTTTGTTCTTTAGTAATTTTTTAACCTTTTTTTTGTCATTTTATAATTTTTTAGTCCCAAACGTTACCAAACGACCCATAGTAAAGGTTCGTTTGGCAAGAAGAGTTTGGGACTTTTTTGATTATTTTAGCCACAAAAGACAAAATAGACTATTTTAGCCACAAAAAACAAAACATCATATCCAACCCATAATCATTACACTCTTCTCTCACAAAAAAAGTCAAAAAAGTCAAAAAGCCAAAAATCCCTTCCCAAACCAAGCTTTTTAGCCCAGGTTAAAATAGCCAAAAAAGTTAAAAAGCCAAAAGGCCAACCTACTTTCCAAACGGAGGCTAAATCTGGTTTATCCGAGACTCAAATCTCAGATTTCTCATTTTCTTACGTTTTTCCCGAGAACCAAACGTTACATAACAATTTATTCAATAACTAGTTTCAACACCATCATCATATACAGTAGCGGAGGAAAGTGAGGCCCAGAAGATCACATGTCCCTCTGGATTTTAGGCTTTTTGATTTTCAGTTGCAAATATAAACAAAATATTATAAATAAAAAAATTATAAAAATATTATTACAATGAAATGTCAATAATATTTTAAAAATTATGAAAATAATAATAATTATTTTAATTAAAATTGAAGAAATTATTATAAATCATATTATCTATAAAAATTTTATAAAAAAATTTAAATATAATTATAATATTATTATTATTGACATACAAATATAAGTAATTTCACTAAAAACATATAAAATTCATTAGATTATTAATCCACTCTCTAACTGTTTATTTACTGTTAGTATGTAAGTACTTATTTATTATTAATTGGTGATATTACAAACTAATAATGACGTGATATTATTATATTAAATTTTTAATCAAATTTTATATAAAAAAATTATTTATTATTATATAATTTATTTTAAAACTTTTATCTATATTTTTTTTATATTACTTATAATACATTAGTTATAAATAACATTATCATTTTAATATTTTCGAAATCAATTATAAAAATTTACGTAAAATAATTTTAGAGTGGTTTGAAATGATTTAAATAAATATATTTTTTTGTCATTTTATGAAATATGAATTGTGTTTGAAGTAATATAATAAAGAAGTGATGTACCTTAAATAAAATAATATGAATTAAATATGATAGTCGATTTTTGACTTTTTTTTAAGACAACCCAAACAACGCCTTTGTAAAATTTTTCGACATTATAATTAATAAATCACATCTCTAATTTAATTTTCTGACATCATATATCAAAAGTTTCAAGAGGACATTTGCGTTCATAGGTATGACAGTCTCTGTACACGTATATACGTGCTTCAACAAGTTCGTTCACAGATTAAAAACTTGAAAATACTTGAGAATATTTTTAAAAAATATGTGTAGAATCGTTAGGGTTGAATAAAAATCTAGAATATTTAGAATATTTCTAAAAAATAATTCTAGATATTTAAAATAAAAATAAAAAATCTAGAATTGTGCGTTCATTCATAAAAAAAATATATTCTAGATTTTTTTTAAAGATTCAAAATATTCTCAAATATCCAAAAAAAATAAAAAATTCTGTCGATCTGAGATCTCTCACTGATCGTCACCGAATCCGAATCCGAATCCGTAGGGAAGAGACGATTAGAAAAAGAGAAGATCGGTGACAGAAAAAAGGAAATCTACAGCTTAGATCGGTGACAGAAAAAGAGAAGATCTGTAGATCTACGACCTTTCAGATCTGGATCGTCGGCGCCGGAAACAAATTGTGGAGCAGCGGCGTGAGGCATGCTGAGATCTACAGCTCCGGCGATGGCATGCTCAGATCTACAGCTCGGCGACTAGGAGACAGAGAGAGAGAGTGGGTTTGAAGATCTACAACTTAGATCCACAACGTCTGAGGCGGCGTCGAGGTATGAAGCAGCGGCACAAGGTTGAAGGTGACTCCGGCGAC
Source organism: Camellia sinensis (assembly GCF_055761805.1). Taxonomy (NCBI): domain Eukaryota; kingdom Viridiplantae; phylum Streptophyta; class Magnoliopsida; order Ericales; family Theaceae; genus Camellia; species Camellia sinensis. Next base: position 33,260,131 of record NC_138974.1, read on the forward strand.
TCGAAGAGAGAAAGAGAGGTTCTGGGTTGAATATGAAGAGACAGAGAAAGACAGAGAGACAGAGACCATACAGAGAGAGAGAGGTACAATCTGCGAACAAATAAGATTAAAAATTGACAGGTCTGCTTGAAAATATACATCGCAGGGGTAGTTTAGTTATGGAAAATGTCTCGTAACTCAAATTTTGTGGCTCAAAAGTGTCTCAAATGGCCAAAACGACGTCGTTTTGGCCATTTTTATGTTGTTCTGTACTCAAAACGACGTCGTTTTGGCCATTTGAACCACTTTTGAGTCACAAAATTTAAGTTACGTAGCATTGTCGTTTAATTATTTTATAAAGATTTGTCCTTATGGACAATCTGCGAACAAATAAAATTAAAAATTGAATTTATCAGTGATCTTTATTAATGATCATAAAATATTTGGATTAGTGTTACTTACTAAACTTTCGTTTGGGTAGTGGGTTGGCTTTTTGACTTTTTAGCTTTTTAACTATTTTAGTTTGGGCTATTTTAGTCTAGTTTGGGAAGGACTTTTTGATTTTTTTAACTTTTTTGACTTTTTTTTTTGTGAGAGAGGATTGTAATAATTATGGGTTGGATTTGATATTTTGTTTTTTGTGGCTAAAATAGCCTATTTTATTTTTTTTTTGGCTATTTTAGCCAAAAAAGCCTGACTTTTTTCTTCCCAAACGGAGCCTAAGGATAGCAATATGAATCCAATTTGATGGAGACTCGGATTGCTCCGTCCTCATAAATAGAATTTTTTTCAAAAATTATTTTTTATAAGGTTGGGGTTGGTATTGAAAAATATATCATCGACAATTTTTAGGGCCGAGGCCGGGGACGGCGATAGTTTCGCCCAACCCCAGTCCGACCCCACTTTGAAATTTTCCCAAAACATCCCCGCCTATATACATGTGATTTTAGGATTGTATTATATTATATCTCTCACTCTCTCGTTTTCCTTTCTCATTGTCTCGCTCTCTCTCAACTCTTACGATCTCGATAGTTCTGCAGTCATCCAACTGCCAGAAAATCGCCTCCTCCATAGCCTTCACACCTTTCATTTGCGGTTTTCATCTTTGGATCCAAATCCAAATCCAAATCCATAATAGATCACCTCCTCCGCCATGTCCGCTACCACTGACTATGAGATCTAGATCCAAATCAGAATAGAGTTTTAGAAAGAGAATTCATGATTGTTGTTGATGATTTTTTTAGATCTTTTTTCCTTTCTCAGATCTTTGTTTTTTTTTTCTTTTTTTAAGTTGATGATTGTTGTTGATGATGATGATAAATTGAAACATACTGAAAATAGATTTTTATTTTTATTTTTTGTTGTTTTTGTATTGAACAAAATTTTTAAAAGAAAAATCGGGATTTTTTCTGGAGTCAGGGAAACCGATCCCCGTTAGGGGGCGGGGGTGGGGGGTGATGGCATCCCCCTCGAGGATCGAGGATGGGAATTGTAATTTTCGACCCCGCTTCGGCCCGTTGCCATTTCTATTACTCACAAGATATCTGGATATCGACTAGAGGTGCTGGAAGGGTAAAAAAAATAATGTTTTGTAGTTCGAAACTTTTCTCCCCGAATGCCTAAAACGACGTCGTTTTAGGCATTTTTCTTTTCTTTTCTTTTCTTTTTTTCTTTTTTTTCTTCTATTTTCCAGTCTAAAACACAAAGAGGAAGAGAGAGAGAAAAAGAGAAGAAGAGGGGAAGAGAGAAAGAGAGAGAAAGAGAAGAGGGGTTCGCCGATCGCCGATCGTCGCCCAGCTTGATCGTCATCGCAGCCCAACTCCGATCGTCGCAGCAGCAACTCGTCGCAATCCCGCCGCAGCTCGTCGCAGCCCCGCCTCCGACCACCATCGCCTCCAGCCCGATTTTGTTGGCCCCCTCCCCTCCAATTCTTCTTCTTCTTCTTCTTCTTCTTCTGATTTTCTTTTTCTGGAAAAAAAAAAATCAAAAACGACGTCGTTTTTTGGATTCGGGGGGTTGGGTTTCGAGCTACCAATCACGGTTGAGGGTAGAAATTAAGCATATGTTTGAGAAATGGTTAAATTAACTAAAAAGTTAAAGTCACCAAAAAAAATTAGAAAGTTAAAAAATCAAATATTTATTTTCGTTCTCTTTATTTTTTTCATGTTTTTTTTATAAAAAGTCAAAAAAATATTTTCAAGTGCTTCAATTTTTTTTACCTTATATTTTAATTTTAAAATTATAAAAAAAAAATTACTTTCCAAACGAATCTTTAAATTTGGATGATATAAAAGTAAGCATAAAGTGAAATTTTTATAATAGAATAAAATAAAGAAATACTAACAATGGAGAACTGGGGGTATCTAAAAAAGAAATGTGATGGCTATTGGTAACTCCCTATTTAGACACATCTCATATTCCGATTGGACCAGCTTTGACATTACTATAAAATCAAGTTTTTAATAATTAATTGATAATCTCCACCCACTCTTCTGGAACATACATTCCAGATACATTTGATTAAACGGCGGAAAACGTTAAGGTGAGGGGGTGGGGAAGGGTTGTTAGTGTATCGTTATAGAAAGCATTTTAATATCTTAAAGTCTGCAATATTCCTCAATTCCAGATTGGAGAAGCAAACACAAACTTAGGGGGGTGGTCGTTTTTTAATTTTTTGATTATTTTAGACTGGAGTTAAAAAGTTTTGTTTGAGAAAAATTTTAAATTTTTTTTAATTTTTTGTGAAAGAAAGAATGTAATAATTATAAATTAAATGTAATATTTTATCTTATTAAGATAAAAAAATTCATTTTATTTTTTTGTAGCTATTTTAATTAAAAAAGCCAAAATCTTAACTTTCCAAACGGAGCGTTAACAGTGATGCTGAGCGAAGCTTTTCCATTACTATTGGAAAGCTCATTTGCATAATTTGCAAAATTTTCTATTGACTTGTTTAATGCAGTGAACTAACCTTTTATAATTTTATAAAAGCACGGTTGGAAAAAACTACTCACATTACATAATTTTATATTGTATATTGTAAAATTATGAGATGAACAAAACAAATTTTCAATCCTAGAAAAAATAACATGCTGAAAAAAAATACAGATAAAATATAAAATGGTTAAAGGAAGCAAACTGATGCCTGTGTGATACCACAGTCTCCTTAAAATAGATTCGTCGCCTCACTGTTGGGTGCTGGAGGTACGCCGGCGTCTACTTCCCAGGATACGACAGTTTTTACCAGTTACAACAGAAGCACCTTCTGATTAGCTTAGCGAACGAATAACGGCAGCACTCTCTCTCAGGAAGAAAATTATAGGAGAAGCAGACTGACAGTGTATGGATGTCAAGGAAAAATTATATATATCTTTTCAAGGAATAGGGCCTCCTTTTATACACCATGGGGGAGAGGGGAGGAGCCTCTAGCCATCAAGGCTGGCAACTAATGCTAGCAAAACTGTCTAATCAATTCTGTAAAACTGATGAGCCTTAAATGTGTGAGTTATATACACATTTATGAGGCAATTTCTTATTCAACCAATTTTCTCCAACAATCCCCCACATGAATAAAAATTGACCGAATACAGCAAACGCTCAACGTTTATCAACAAAGACTCGGAAAGAGAGAGAGCACATAGACTAACCCTGCATCAGAAAAGGTAGCTATTGGCCTTGAACCTTTCGTAGTGAAAGCCTATCGGATTTACTGGCTGACCAGTGAACGTGATGTCTTTAACTGTTCTGTCGTTTATGTAAACCGAGACAATAGACCTCACACAGGAGTTAGTCTAACCATTGTTCTTGTTCTCACTGGTGTGTCCGGTATGGCCCTGGAACACTAGCCTGGTTTCTGTAAGTGTTTTTAAAAAATTCAGCCTTGGCAATTCTTAAAGAAGCGGCCCCACTTTGCACTCACATAGGTGACCTAGATACGGTATTTCATTGCACCACATCATTAAGGTCATTAAAAGTATTAGCTTAATCTTTCACCCCCACAAGGCATCACTGTATAAAGGAATGGGCAAGAGGATTTACCTTTTCAGTGACTCACCCGTTACACGAAGTTAGGTTGTCCCTTTGAACCTAGATCTTGGGATCTCCAGTCAACTAGGTTGGGTTTTCCGTTCCGGTAACCTTTACTAAAGGCCTTAACCCCATTCCTCTTAACGACTTTTCTACTAACTCTCGAGTTAACCCTTTGGTTAGCGGATTCGCAATGTTGTCCTTAGACTTAACATAGTCTAGAGAGACAACTCCATTTGAGAGTAGTTGTCGTATGGAATTATGTCTACGACGGATATGTCTAGACTTTCTATTATACATATTACTCGGTGCCCGACCAATCACTGATTGGCTATCGTAATGAATACTGATAGCTGGCACAAGTTTCGGCCAACGTGGAATATCCTCAACAAACTGGCGAAGCCATTCAGCTTCTTCAGTTGCTTTATCTAAAGCAATAAACTCAGATTCCATCGTTGATCTCGAGATACACGTTTGCTTGGCAGATTTCCAAGACACGGCTGCCCCACCGAGGGTAAACACATAACCACTAGTGGATTTGGAATCTTTTATATCAGATATCCAATTTGCGTCACTATACCCTTTTAGTACCGCTGGGTATCTGGTATAATGCAGCTCATAATCCAGGGTGTAACGGATATACCCCAACACCCGCATAATGCCCTTCCAATGAGTAGCATTAGGATGACTCGTGTATCTACTCAGCCTACTAATAACATAGGCAATATCCGGCCTTGTACAACTCATCAGATACATCAAACTCCCAATGACCCGAGAATATTCTAGTTGAGAGACACTCTCACCATTATTCTTGGTCAAATACAGACTTAAGTCTACCGATGTCCTAAACATACTTGTATCTGACTTTCCAAATTTCTCAAGTATCTTATTAACATAATGAGCTTAAGAAAGTACAATACCACCAGATGTTCTGGTGATCTTAACACCCAGAATGACATCTGCAAGGCCCATATCTTTCATGTCAAACTTAGAGTTTAACAATCTTTTGGTAGCTTTAATCATTTCATCATTGCTACCAACAATGAGTATGTCATCAACGTATAGACACAAAATGACATAACCTTTGTCAGTGTCTTTAACATATACGAACTTATCACACTCATTGATTCGAAACCCATTTGACAACATAGCATTGTCAAACTTCTCATGCCATTGTTTGGGAGCTTGCTTCAAACCATACAATGACTTGACAAGCTTACAGACTTTCTTACTTTTTCCTGGAGCTGAAAACCCTTCGGGTTGCTCCATGTAGATTTCTTCATCTAAATCTCCATTTAAGAAAGCTGTCTTTACATCCATCTGATGTATTTTTAAACCACGTAAAGCTGCTATTGCAATCACCATGCAAATGGATGTAATCCTTGTCACAGGTGAATACGTATCAAATTAATCCAGGCCTTCTCGTTGTCTGTATCCTTTGATAACTAGCCGAGCTTTATATTTGTCAATTGACCCATCCGCTTTCATCTTTCTTCGAAAGATCCACTTACTCCATAAGGCCTTACTGCCTGGGGGTAGATCAACCAACTCCCAAGTATGGTTCTGTAAGATGGAGTCAATCTCACTCTTAATTGCTTCTTTCCATAAAGGACTTTCAGGTGAAGTCACAGCTTCATGGAACGTTCGAGGTTCTCCCTCTAACATATAAGCCAAGAAGTCTGGACCAAAAGACTTTGTGGTTCTAGCCCTTTTACTTCTTCTTGGCTCATCTACTTCATCATCTTGATCATCTACTTGATCAGTTATTTGATCAACTGTTTGATCATCCAAGTGATCATCTATGTGATCGTCTTCATGATCATCTATTTCTTTCATGGAACTCGGAACCCTGTCTTGGGGACGACACGGAAATACATCTTCAAAGAAAAATGCACTTCTAGATTCCATGATAGTATTCTTGTGTATATCTGAAATATTAGACTTGTGCACAAGAAATCTATATGCACTACTATTTTGTGCATAACCAATGAAAATACAATCCGCGATTTTCGGACCTATCCTAACCCGCTTGGGTGTAGGTACCGCCACTTTTGCAAGACACCCCCACATTCATAGGTATTTATATGAAGGCTTATGACCTTTTCACAACTCATATGGAGTCTTGTCCACTTTCTTCCGTGGTATTCTATTAAGAATATAATTCGCAGAGAGAATTGCTTCCCCCCATAAGTTCTGTGGCAACCCAGAACTTATCAACATTGCATTCATCATCTCTTTCAGCGTCCTGTTCTTCCGCTCAGCAATACCATTTGACTGAAGCGAATAAGGCGCTGTGGTTTGGTGAATAATCCCAAATTGAGCACAAGTCTCGGCAAACGGGGATTTATGCTCACCACCACGATCACTTCTCAATGCCTTGATTTTCCGGCTTAATTGATTCTCAACTTCATTCTTAAAAAGAATAAATTTATCAATAGCCTCGTCTTTGCTTTTAAGCAAATACACATAACAGTATTTAGTGCAATCATCAACAAAAGTGATGAAGTACTTGTTGCCACCACGTGATTGTACAACTTTCAAGTTACACACATCACTATGCACTAAACCAAAAGGCTGGGTATTTCTTTCAATAGAATGAAAAGAAGACCTTGTCAATTTTGCTTCTACACAAGTTTCACACTTGTGTTGTGGATTAATCTTGAAAGATGGTATGTGATCTGACTTGATTAATCTACGTAAAGAGTCAAAATTTACATGACCCAATCTACCATGCCATAAATTAGGGGACTCAAGCATATAAGCAGAAGAAGAAGCTTTCTCATTAATCTTAGGGATAAGTGTCATTACATTCAATTTAAACATACCACCTGACATATATCCCTTCCCCACATAGACCCCGCCCTTGGTCAACACGACCTTGTCTGATTCAAACACCATGCGGAAGCCATGCTTGCTTAGGAGAGACCTCGAGACAAGGTTCTTACGAATGTCCGGCACAAAAAGGACATCGTTCAAAGTCAGTTCTTTTCCTGAAGTCATCTTCAGGATCACCTTGCCTTTACCCTCAACAGCTGAGGTTGCAGAGTTTCCCATAAACAACTTCTCCCCGTTTGAAACCGGTTCAAAAGTTATGAACATTCTCTTCTCTGCACAAATATGGCGAGTGGCCCCCGTGTCCACCCACCACTCCCTCGGGTTTGACCCCACCATGTTCACTTCTGACACGACGGCTGACAGATGCATGTCGTCCACATCGTGTGACAATTCCTCCATTTCAGCCATATGTGCCCGATTTTTGTGTTGGAGAGGGTTTTTCCTATAGGGCTTCTTTTTCAGACAATCAACTGCCCGATGCCCGTCACTTCCATAGTTGAAGCATTTGCCATCGAACCTAAAAGTAGGCTCCTTTGGCTTGTAGGCTGACCTTTTAGAGATTCCTCCTCTAGCCCCCAACTTTGAGCTTTTGCCTGTCGGTGGTTTTTTCCTCGCCCCCGAGGACTCGCCATGCTCAACCATGTTGGCTTTGACAGTGGAGGTACTCCCTCCTTTCTTTCTGTTGTCCTCTTTAATCCGGAGCCTGACAACGAGCTCTTTGACTGTCATCTCCTTTCGTTTGTGCTTCAAGTAGTTCTTGAAGTCTTTCCAGCCGTTAGACAGCTTCTCAATCAAAGCAGCTGCCTGGAATGACTCACTTAGGACCATCCCTTCTGCATGTATCTCGTGCAGAATCACTTGGAACTCTTGGACTTAACTCAGGACAGTTTTAGAGTCCACCATCTTGAAGTCCAGGAGCCAGCCGACGATAAATCTCTTTACCCCAGCATCCTCGGTCTTGTACTTTTTGTCCAAGGCATTCCACAACTCCTTAGCCGATTTCTTGGCATAGAACACGTTGAAAAGCGGATCGGCCAAGCCGTTTAGAATGTAATTCCGGCATAAGAAGTCTGCTTGTTTCCAAGCGTCCAGAGCCATGAGCTTTTGTTTATCTTGCTCATTCTCCTCTACGGCTGGTATATCTTCACTTAGAAACCTCGCAAGGCTTAGAGTAGTCAAATGAAACAGCATCTTCTGCTGCCATCTCTTGAAATTCACTCCCGTGAACTTCTCCGGGCGCTCGTGATGATTGAGCGGTCCTCCCAGAACAGCCGGAGTAACAACAGGAGGATTGACCACAGAGGTCACAGCAGGGGTTGGCAAGCCAGTCGCCCCAGGGTTCGGATCCCCGCCAACATTAGCAACAGCAGCAATAGTAGCATCAAAGACAGTTGCCATTTTTGAAAAATTACAGCCGAATTTCCACTATTCTGTATTTCCAGAAATCAAACTTAACACTAGAAAATCCCACAATCGGAAATTTAATTCAAAACTAGTCTCACCATGCAACCTAGAATCGAACATGGTCAGGAAAGTTTCCAGGAAGACTGGAGGGATCACACCAGTCCCACTTAAAACCCAGTTAACCTTAGACAAAACTTTCAAGAGCATGTTGACTCCTAGTCCATGGGAAACAACTTTAAGAATTAAATTTTCCAAGGGATGAACTAGGTTAAACACACCAAGTTCCAAACTGTACAAGCAATTACAACAAAATTGCTAAAATAATTACAAGCAAATAAAACGTGCTTTACATATTGGTGAATAACCACAAATGAACACTCAAGCAAATAATTGCTTCAAATATTTAGTCCAAATTAATCATTTTTCCCATTTCCATAGGTATTCCTGCAATGAAGAGTTAGCAGCAAAATACAACAAAACTTCTCTCAGCTTTTCTTTGCTTTTGGCAAAGTAATGATTGAAGAGGAGGGTACTAGCAAACAAACTAATAAATAACTGCAAGTAAAGATTAAAATCAACCCTTAAGTTACACATCTAGAATTTAAACTAAAAAAAACTATAAAAAATTAATTACATAATAAACATGTAATTAACTATATAAGTTACAGACCTAAATTAAATATAATTAAACCATATTTTAAATTGGTAAAGGTTACATATTAATTCACCTAATCATCATGCAGTGTCTACAACAATCAAGACTATCCTCCACCGATAGCCCAAAGCAGTTATTTCTAAACAGATAATAAATGCACCGACAGATAAATTATTGACATTTTCTAACAATTGAAGTTCATTCAAGAAACCACTATCCCTCAACGATCTATTTGGAAATTAAATAAAAAATGAAGTTCAATAGAAAAGGAAATTGGATAAAAATGGAAGTTGAATAAAAATAAAAAAGGATGTTCATTCAAGAAACCACTATACCTTAACGATATATTTGGAAATACACTAAACATGTAATTAATTGAGGCAAGTTACAAACATTTTATAACTCCTAAATACTTAAATCACATTACTAGGCAAGAATTGCAAATGACATGATTAACATGCAAATAATTCTAGAGAAATTAACATAAATTTAAATATAGGCAAGTTATAAACTTTACAACTCCACACCTAAATTAAAGATTAATAGGTACAAGTTACATGAAAATTTACTACCTAATAAACATGCTAGAAATGTAAATTACACTAAAAATTAAATCTAGAAATACATGTGAACTAGAAGCATGTAAATCTAGAAATACAACGCATGAACCAATACACCATAAATTAATAAATTAATTAGAAAATACAGTGAATTAACGTCGCACCAATGGAACTCTTCTTCCCTATTGATAACAGTGGCCTATTCCATGCCATGGGAAGACCAAACAGTAGCATACACAAAATGGCAAAATCAAATGCTTAACCTTGTGTACATGCATCTAATAAACCAATTAACTCGCTAGTACTACTAGTGGCCAATTATATGCAAAATTATTACACACACCTATGAATCTATTAATCTAATTCTATGATAAACATCGATTTGGGAAAAACTACTCACATTACATAATTTCACATTGCATATCGCAAAATTATGAGATAAACAAAACAAACCTTCATTCCCAGGAAAAATAACATGCTGAATAATATACAAATAAAATATAAAATGGTTAAAGGAAGCAAACCGAAGCCTGTGTGATGCCACGGTCTCCTTAAAATAGATTCGCCGCTTCACCGTTGGGTGCTGGAGGTACGCCGGTGTCTACTTCCCAGGATACGACGGTTTTTACCAGCTATAACAGAAGCACCTTCTGATTAGCTTAGCGAACGGACAACGGCAATACTCTCTCTCAGGAAGAAAATTATAGGAGAAGTAGACTGACAGTGTATGGATGTCAAGGAAAAATTCTATATATCTTTTCAAGGAATAAGGCCTCCTTTTATATACCATGGGGGAGAGGGGAGAAGCCTCTAGCCATCAAGGCTGGCAACTAATGCTAGCAAAACTGTCCAATCAATTTTGTAGAACTGATGAGCCTTAAATGTGTGAGTTATATACACATTTATGAGGTAATTTCTTATTCAACCATTTTTCTCCAACAAGGACACCTGTGTTTGATTTTATACTTGTGTTTGGGAGTAGTTGAGTTGAGAAAATGGACACCTGTTTGATTTTTTGCTCCAAGGCCTTTTTAAGGCATTTTGATCCCTTTCAAGAGTTTGGGACTACCAAAGATCTATCTACCTAAATATCTAAAATTCAGATTTATCCACCTAGAATTTTTTGAGAGGGTGATTGTGTGGTGGAGATTAATTTTTAAGTTTTTTGGTTTGATAATGGTGAATTTGTAGTATTACTCATATCTAAAAATAAAGAAAGAATAGGTTCTCATCAACCTGAAGACACACACCACTAAACAAAGAGAATAAAGACATACACAAACATTTATATAATAAAACATATTAATTTTAAAACAGACAGTTATCATTTATTCATAGAACCGAGAACAACCCTTTCACATAAGTATGAGATCCACGAAAAGATAAAACCCACGTTATGTGAGAGAATTTAAATTTTAAAATATGTCTTATAGGCATAGTTAAAAGTGAATAAATCTAACGGTTAGTGTTTTCCGAAACAATGAAAAAGTTTTCAGATAATTTTGCTAGTGTATATCATATATATATATATATATATATATATATAACAAAATTAATTATACACATATAATAACACAATCAACACATTCAACATGATGTATTACTTAGTTCCACCAACCATAACTATGTCAAGAGCTAATCACAAGCATTACGTTAAACAAAAGAGACAAAGCAACGTTAGGAGACCATGGAAAGAATCGTTTCCAGTGAAATGGTCTCGATTCTATTTAAATTTTGTTTCTTGTATAACCCAAAGTAAATGGATAAAATAATACTACAAACATGTTCTGCTGATCAAATTAACAGGCTAATTTGTAAGTCAATACAATACAAACAATTAAATTTTACTACAAATTACAATACAATACAATAAAATTCAAATTAGCAGGCTAATTTGTTAGTTGATTGAATTTAAGAACATTTTCTAGCCCTTCAGTTTGAAGTGAGTTTTATTTAAAAAAACTATTATTTGGTTCAATCAATAAATTTTTACTTTGGGTTTTAGACTAAAAACCAGATGTTTCCACATGGTAAAAAAAACACTACATGAAACTCACAATTAAAACTGTAGAGATCAAAATGAATATCAATCCAAATTAAAGTGGGTAAAAATGTTATTTAATCAACAATTACTCCATTTGTCTTAAAATGAGTAGACTTCCGTTTCATTTTTTACTTATCCACTGTTAATGTATATGTGGTATTCCTAAATATATTAGGTATTGACTTCCTAGATATATTTAGGAATAGCCATAGTTAGGTTTCTAGTAGGATACTCTTTCTCATAATTAGATTCCTAGTAGGATATTCTTTCTCAGCCTATATATACAGACTTTCTATTGTATAGAATACATTTAACTCTACAATCATTCAATATAATACATATTATTTTCTCTCTCTACTATTCTAACATGATATCAGAGCTATAGGTTAAGCTCTTGGTGTTCTTCGCCTTACTGGCGGGCAGCAACCTTGCCTTCGTCGCCCGCCGGACCTCAACCTATTCCGTTGTCATATTTTCCTATTAGTATCGCTTCGTGGTGATCTCTTCCTTTTGTCCGCTGTTTATTCCTTACCCAAATATCTCTATCATATATATCTTTTTTTTATCTTTTTTTTTTCCTCCATTCTCTATTTCCCTCTACTTCAACCTCAAATTGGTTTCTATCTTCAAACCTATTTGAGTTTGAGGGGGGTATTATACCTATATTATGGTGAGTATGGTTATACACCATGCGAACCACCCAAGCCGCCCCCTTTGGCGCACCATCCAAGCCGCCTCCTCTAGCGCACAATCCAAATCCAAGCCGCCTTCTCTGGCGCACAATCCAAGCTGTCCCCTTTGGCGCACCACTCAAGCCGCCCCTTTTGGCGCACTTAGTTATCCGTTGCCATCATCGTTTAGTACCACGTCATAAGTTATGTGTGTGTCACGCTTGCTGGTTCAACATCCAATCTTTACAACGGTCTGGCATGACCTTAAACTGTTCCGGCATTAGTTCCAACCAACTCTTATAACGGTCCGGCATGACCTTAGACTGTCTCTCGGCATTAGCTCCGCCCTCTAATATATCTCAAGCGCCCTTGCGCTCCCGTTCAGACTTTGTAATCTATTTGCCTTTTATTTTATTTAGTTTTATTTCATGTTTTAGTTTCTCTCTCCAAACTCAAGATGTTTATCCTTCTTGAGTTTGAGGGGGGATGTTAATGTATATGTGGTATTCCTAAATATATTAGGTATTGACTTCCTAGATATATTTAGGAATAGCCATAGTTAGGTTTTTAGTAGGATACTCTTTCTCATAATTAGATTCCTAGTAGGATATTCTTTCTCAACCTATATATACAGATTTTCTATTGTATAGAATACATTTAACTCTACAATCATTCAATACAATACATATTTTCTCTCTCTACTAGTCTAACATCCACAATTAAAAAATAAAAACAATATCCATATACTTTCATAGTTTACTTCTTACAACAACATACATTACAAATGCTATCAAATAAGAAATTTGTTTTTTTCATAAATTCATTAAGGATAATTTTGCAAGAATTGTGCCAGAAAGATTAGAAGACCTTTATTACTATTTTTATTTTTAAAAACAATAGATACTCATTCAAGAAGGGCGGGATTATATGTATGTTAAATTTAAACACACTCCAATTCTTTATTATTTTCTTGTTCATTGTTTTTACCTATCCTCGATGCGTAAAAATACATACTGTATAACTAAAGCTTTAGAAACAAGACAAAGTAATTTGCAGTTGCAAGGATGCTAACAGATGATAGGACGGACTTATCGGTGTCAACCTAGTTGGAATTGGTTTGTTTCGTTTCGATGCTCTTTACACTCATCGCTTTCTTTATTGATGTAATACTCTTTTGGTTCATCAATAAAAATTTATCTTTTGCTGATCAAAAAAAAAATTTGCAGTTGCAGGTGTGGCTCATCGAAAGTATAATTTCGGTTGTGTTGAATATATTTATACACTTCTATTTATTTATTTTTATTATAAAAAGATGATAAATATGTATGTATTGAATTACTTAACGAAGGTACAAGTTTCAACAATCACTGGTATGTTCAGACCATTCACAACATTGTATGACACCCAATTCTTGGCACCATTTGTTGTGATTCTCTCATCATCATCTTCTTCTTCTTCTTCTTCTTCTTCTTCTTCTTAACACTAGAGACTATAACCCGAAGATAGGATTCTTTGGAATAATTCTAATCCATAATTTGGGAAACGAGACAAGGCTACCGTGCAGGGTAACAAAGCTAGCCCTATGCTCCATTTTCATCTCATTTTCTTCAACCAACCAAATTAAAGAAAAAATTTAACTTCTTTCAGTTAGGTTGATTGCTTACTCCTAGATGATTCTCATGTAGGTTATTGGCACCCAGTAGATTGAGATGTAAATGAGTTAAAATCGAATTGAGTAATGAGTTGTCAAAATTTATTTTAAATTTTTAACAAGATTCAAAAAAAAAATGTATTCTTGTTTTTACTAGTATATTTTTCAAGTCGGCTTCAAATGAGCATTAATCAAATCTACCTCAAATAGCTAGGTTTTTTTTAACAAGATCAAAAAAATAATTTTTTAGTTTCTCCCATCAACGATTTTGGCGACCATGAATTAATTAATGTACGGGGGTGAAATATCATTTGCTCTCCGTACTCCTTGAGCTCAAGCTTCACGTAATGACATCTGGCCTGAAAACAGAGAAAGGGTGAGCTGCCCGGCGGTGTGTTGCTAGATAAACCCTCCGACGATCAAGTCAGATCACTTGAGGAGGAAGAAGAGAGCACTCTTTAGAGAGAGAGAGAGAGAGAGTTGTTCCAATTGCTTACCTCCAACATCCCCCATTTTTCCTTTTTCTAGGCTGGCCATGCAGCCTCAAGGATTGTGTGCGCACTACCTCTGCTGTCCTTCCCTAGACAGGTGGCAGTGCTCGCCTCTCACTACCTTACGCGTGTATGGGCCAAAACCTCCAGACAGTATTTGTGGAACTGCCAAACAGTATTGACGCGTGCCAGGAGTGGATTTCCCCTCCGTCACACCATTGGTCCAGGTGGCACACTCTATCGGGGTGTCACGACCGACCTATCCCTTAAGAAGAAACACAACCATAATCAATACGGCCGAGCTGTAAGAAGTCGATCCTTCCAGACTGACTGGTCATGAGGCGTGCCGGCCTTCGCCCGGTCCAAATTCATTTTGGGCCGTGATCTACTCGGTCCAGATGCACCATTGTGGATCCGACTGAATGCCTAGCCGAATCACAGCTCGGTCTGACATATGTATGATTTCACGCTCCGGTCAACAAATGTAGCTCGGCCCGGCGTGACAGGCCGGGGAACCGCTCCGACCGAGCAAACGGCTTTCGCAAGGTCCATTATAACTCGCGTTATTATAGCTCGGCCATACTTGTCCGGCGCAAATGTCCCTCTCAATTGCCCCTTAATCCCATCCGAGCTGAGCATGATTAGGATTACCGCCATGACCGAGCTATCCTATTTGGTCAGTCTTCTGAATTGCGCCAGTGGTCTTTTCATCGATCATACAGCCGTACTGACAGAGCCATCTCTTTGATACCACGTGGCTTCACATCATTGGACCCGTCCAACTCCACAGCTGTCTCCCTCACGCGCAAAATTCAAACGGCTGCTGCCCTTTGGGTTTCCCACTCTTTTTATACACATGCGAGGGATCCCCCATGCCCTCATTGTTCACCTTCTTCTTAGAGCCAAACCCTAGCCTTCGAATCGTCGAGCTTCTGCCTCCACCACCTTTGCTGTTTTTCGCCTCATTTTCAACCATCTCCGTTCTTTCAGAAGCTGCAAATAAGCTCATGACCGTTTGCTCTCTGATTGGCATCCGATATCAGTAAGTTTCTCTGCCCCTGCTTCGTATTTTCCATTTATGTTCTTCAAGTTCTTCATTTTTGTTCTTCATGTTCTTGCCTGGGACTGTTAGAATCCTATTAGTACCACCTCTTTGGGGTAGTACTGGTACACCCTAGGAAAAACTGGAACCGTAGAAGCAGATGGGGCTCCCATGCCCCTTGTTTCCCCAAGTTTCAATGCACAAATTCCATATTTAGGATAAACAGCCTGAACCCTGGGTAAGACCGAGTTAAATCCATCATTTAGATCCATAAATAGGATTTAGCCGAACAAAAACTTGTTTGTGGTCTTGTTTCGAGGATGAGACCGAGTTGCAACTAGGGGGCCAGAACCGATCTAGGAAGGCCAGGTCGGCCAGATAGTGAAGCCAAGACAGGAAAAGTAAACTGATCAAACGCCCCAGTATTCTAAACCGAGCTAGACACTTCCTGTTGGAGCCGTGCAATTTATGCCGCACTAATCCTTGGACTTATTTCTTAATAATGCAGAACAAACTAGGACCGACCAGGCCCGTCCAGCGTTACTACCGGTGAAGCTCAAAGTCCGAGCAAACACTCAAAAAAATTTCACCGGGATACGACCTAAAATACCCCAATAAATAAAACTGGGATAGATAGGGAAGTACCGATTCATGGTGAATTCTCCCAGGGCACTGGCCAAGTTCCGTAGAGAGTACAACATTCCAGATGATGTCCACTTGGAGCTCGCCAAGAAAGGAGATACTCCCTGGGGCGAGCTGGACAAATGCCCCTTCACGGTGGTGTCCATAGTAGAAGGAGGCCTGCGCTTCCTGATCCAACCGCTGATCTACGAGTTTTTAAGGCAGACAAGGCTATGCCCAACCCAAGTCTCCAACAATACATACAAAATAAAAAATGGTGTGTTTGAGCTAAATAGAATACTCGGTCTGAATCTCGGCCTTGCCGAGATATTTCACCAATATAGTCTTAGCAAAAATAAAGGTGGGCTTTGCTGATATCTGAAGGTTAGGAAAGGCCGAGCCAAACTCATCGAAGGTAATCCAGACAAAGAAACCAACGATGACGACTTCCTGTGGGTGTCTGGTCGTTATGAGGACACCGAGGCGCCCATACCGGGCTGGTACATTAGGAAAGATTTTGGGAGTGCCGGTGAGCATCTTGGCGAATCATATTATTTTCTTTCTGAATTGGTCTTCTTATTGCTGATCTAACACTTGTCTTCTTTTTACAGAGTATAAGCTCTTGGCAGAGGATTACTCCCACGCTAACCAGGAAACTATAAGGGTTTTGTTATGTCATCCGGCTGAGGAGCGAGAATCACCAAAGCTGCTCGGCTTCGAACCGAGCTATCGCTACACGGCGCCGCGCAAGAGCAGGGTGACCGACTTTCTACGTGCACCATCTCCAGAACCAGATCCCAACCTTCCACCGATCAAATTGGTCCCTTTGACAGCCGAGCAAGAAATGGCGAAGATCCGAGCTATCAAGTCAATGATCACCAATGAGGTGAGCGACTCCCAGCCACCGAAGGCATCTGGGGGGACTTCTTCCACGCCAGCCGTACAAGAGGAAGGGGCTATGTTGGCTCTGGCCAGTGAACAAGCTGCGGGTCGGTCAAAGAAGAGACCGAGAAAAAATCAAATCGAACAACATCTGGCAGATGAAGATTCAACCGAGCATGCTTCAACCGACTTGGGGGACCAGACCAAACAACCGATCACGAGGCCATCCACACGATTCAGTGCCCCTCCAGTCAAATCGCTCAAGTTATCATACAAAGGCCAGGCTGTCTCCAATGCGGACTCAGTCTACGCAGACAAGGATTACTCTCTCGGTTTCAACATGACCAAGGGGCTGCTCCTTCCCGCCGACATGAAGAAGCACGAAGAGCTGTCCGACCTGAAGGTGCTCCGGTCGGCGGCAAAGTCAATAGTGTTGGTAAGTTGGCAGTCTCCTTGGTTTATCGAGTTGTTGCTCAGTTTTTCTATTCTGACAATCTTCATGTGTTTGCAGGCCGCGCAGAAGAACTATCTCACCCACGAGCGAATGATAGCTGTGCAAAAAAGTTTGCGAGAGGCCATAACCAATAATAAGGCCAAGACGATCGAGCTGAATAAACTGAAGGCCGCGCAGGAAGTAGCTTCGGCCGAGCATGACAGACTCGCTGAACGATTGGCCCGAGCAGACGAGGAAAAGCAGAGGGCCCTTCAAATGACCAAGGCTCGTTACATCGCCGAGCTGCGTAAACTCCGCGACGCCCACAAAGCCAAGAGGGACAAGGCGGTCGACGACGCCAAGGACCGTGGCTACACAGAGGGCGAGAGGATTTATGAGCAGCAAGTTCAGGGGTCCAAAGACATCTTTTTCCAGTGCGGTTGGAAAGCCGCCGTGGAAAAACTTGGCCTTGGTCAAGACGCCGAGGTGTTCCAAAACCCGCCCGCTGCCTTCATTCCGACCTACATGCAGGCGTATGCAAGCGCCATGCAAAAGAGTCTTATTGAAAGGCGAAGAAGGCAGCTAAAGCAGAAGCAACCACCGTGCAACCAGCTGAGCAAAATCCTTCTGAAGCTTCTGAAGGGGCCGAGGATCAAGAGGCCGAACAGGAGGTTGTCGCGGTGGTGGATGCTACGGCAGATGAAACCGATGTGGGAGTTGTTGAACAAGATGCTCATGTAGATTTGGATTGATCTTCTTCTTTTTTTTTTTGAATGTAACCGGGCTTGGCCCCACTTTTGTAATCCAACTTGCTCAATCAATGAAAACTTCAACTTTTTGCCCGCCATTTATCTATTTCTGTGCGATTGTTATTGTCTCGGTGATAATGAGCAAATCTTCTTCGATTTGAAATGTCTGTCGAATACAAGTTTCAGCTCAGGTGAGCAAAATCAGCTCGCACTACAACAAGTTGGGTCTTGAATGACGAAATTTTTTTTGTCTCCAAAGAGCTAATTTCGTCACTATAGATATTTGTGAAGAAATATTTTCGTCACCTGTTTCGTCATTGAATGTTTGTCACTAAAAACCATCGTGACGAAAAATAATTTCGTCACCAATGAATTTACTTCAGTGACGAAATTTTTTGTCACCAATATAACAACATTTTGTCGCCAAAAATTCTCATTTTCGTCACCAAATAGTTATTCAGTACCATATTTATAACTTTAGTTGACGAATAAATTTGTCACACATGTTGGTCATTGATGAGGAAATAATTTCATCACAGTAAGATGTAAAGGTGACGAAATTTTTCGTCTCCAAAAGTCATACATGGGTGACAAAATATATTTCGTCACAAATATATATATACGTGACGAAATTTTTAGTCACCAAACAACAAAATCAATGAAATGTTTCATATATAAATTACAATAA
The DNA here is from genome assembly GCF_055761805.1 of Camellia sinensis. Lineage (NCBI taxonomy): Eukaryota > Viridiplantae > Streptophyta > Magnoliopsida > Ericales > Theaceae > Camellia > Camellia sinensis. The sequence goes on from NC_138974.1 coordinate 33,278,862, forward strand.
ATTGTCACAAAAAATGTTTATTAGCGACGAATAGTCACTTTGTCATAATAACAAGTACAAATGACGAAAAAAATTTATCACTGAACTTGTTCCATATTTTGTATTTCAATTTAAATTATTATTTCACAAATATCCCTACTCATATCCCAATAGCCTTTTAAATGTACTAAGAAATCTACTAGCTATTATACACTACTCCACAAAATAATTCACTAAACAATTTATATCATAAATGAAAATATATCCATCAAACAAATTTAAAAATAATCCATTAAGTACAATAAAAAAAACCATCATAACAAATTCCAAAATGAACTATCGTGGAGTCTACCAAAAAAAATAACACTCAACTAGGTGTAAAACTAGAAAGTATCAGTTCAGGAAAAAAAAATTCAACACTTTGATCTTGATATGCAAGTATATATGCTTCTAATAAACGTCATCACAAATCAATCTGCAAAGAAAATAAACAAGGAAAACATTAATATATTATGAATTACATCTAAACTCATATATAAATAATTTTATTTTATAAACCAATTTAGTAAAAATGCATATAACAATCCAAAACTTCAAAGAGTTGAGGTTATCATTGATGATAAAGCAACACAGATAACAGAAGATGCCAAAAGATTGCAGGAATACCATATATCACTATCACTAATGCCAGAATATATTTAATAGCTTGAAAATATAATGTAGCATTGAGATACATTTGATTCATGACAATGGGTCGATGACTTCTTCAATGAGGTAAATTTGATCCGTGGAATTCAACACAAGAACCTTGTAAGACTTTTGGGTTGTACCATTGAAGGTCCAGACCGCCTTGTTTATGAATTTGTACCCAACAAAAGCCTTACTAAAATCTTCTTTGATAAGGAATCATTGTGATTTTTTATTTTTTATTTATAAACATGCTCATGTTTTTTTGGCTCTTACTTTGGTTTTTAATTTTGGTTGCTTTTGGCTAAAGATAAAATACTAAATTGTTTTAATTTTTTTCTTGTTTTCATCTTTTTGCAATAAAATGGGAGCAATACACATTTTTGCATTTCTTCATATATTTAGAAGAACCCATGTATCATTAGATTTGTGTAATTGAAGTTAATTGTGTAACTTGCATTACTACACAAATTAAAGGATCATTGAATTCACTTAAAATTGCAATTACAGATGTATTCATGTAATCATATCACATAACAAACCACGCAAACATGCTTTCCAAAAAACTAGACAAACATACTTATATGTTTTAAGAGTTTCCAAAAAACTCTTAACTAATACTGCTTTTACCATCAACTTGTCTATATGAGATTAATCATTCTCCCTGATGGAGTTTCACATTACTATGACCCAAAACTTGTAACTTTTTTTTTTTTTTTTTTTTGGTGTGGCTATATTATCATTGACAAAAGCATATAAAGCAAAATCTGAGATATCCTTGCACCTTCTTTCAATTGTATCTTTAAGTGGCGACACTCTTTTATTCCATATAGATAAGAACAAGACTCAAATTCTAAGCTGGAAGTAGCAGTTTGACATCATATTGGGAATGGCAAAGGGGCTTGCATATCTCTATAAAGGTTCTTAAGTGAAAATTATCCACAGAGACATCAAAAGCTAGATTAGAGAGACATCAAAAGCTAGGTTACAGAGACATCAATAGCTAGCAAATAATAGCTCTATCCATGTAAATACAAATTGTGTACACAATGAATCTAGCTTAACAACCAGAAGGTCCTTTCTATATGGCAAGTTCCTATTAATCACATCACTAACTTAGAGTAACTCCAACACTGCCTAGAAAAAATACACAAAAAAGTAAACACATAGTTTTGTCTTTACTTTGGTTAGTATGTATTTTCACTAGGGTCATGCTAAGTAAGAAGTAACTAATGAATCTATTTTCATTAAATACATCTTGAAACTTGTTAAATCTTAGTTATTAATTAGTCAAACTACTGTGCTTTAATTAGTATATACTAACCAACATGAGAAAAATAAAAAGATAAAACAAGCGAGACTTAACAAAAAGGCAATCTACGAGTTCATGGGATACCTCCTCCTCTAACTTCGTCTTTTTGTGCTTGAATTTCATGTTTTTGTGTTGTAATTTCTTCTTTTTGTGACTGAATTTCCTCCTTTTGCTCTTGTATTTCAAGAGAGTTGGCAAAAAAGGAAAACTATATCAATTTTTCACAAAATAGCCAGGAACTGAAGTGTTATGACTAGCATCAATTTGAACACAGTAGAAAGCTGCTTAGGAAAGTACAAAAGAAGGGGGGGAAAAATCATTGAAGCGTGAGAAAATTTACAACTTATTCAAGAACTCAGCAAAAAAATCACAGAAACTACAGCATTCACTATCTATGATAGATAAATGACTCCCGATCTAAGAACTTAAGCCATTCTTGTTAACTGATCGACCTTGATGTCTTGTACATAATCTACTAATACTAAGCATTTCGATGTTTAAATTTATGACCTTTTCACTACTGTCCAGTACCACTGAGACATGATAAAGTAATCATACCTGGAGATGGAATGCAACAATAATATTATGGATAAGGAGTTCATTGTTCGAATTGTTAATATCCTGTGCTTTTGCCCAAGCTTTCATCTGCAATGGATAAAAACACATTGGCATTAATTAGATGTCACTGAACAAGACTTGTGAGAAAATATTTTGGTGTCAAGTTTATGAATTTTGTTCTCCATCCCTCTTGAAATAGAGCTACATACAGAGCACATCTTAAGAGTTTTCTCACAAATAAACTTAATGAGAACATCTTTGACCCTCTTCTATATGAGCATATATTGGATATTTGGTGCATGTACCTTCTCTCTCTCCCCCCTCTCTCTCTCTTTATTTTTGTACCCAACATAGCAGTGCAACTATCTCCTATTCAAAATCCACTCAATTCCTAGGTAACCGCCCTACATCTGATCCATATGCAGAGGAACTATCACTATCGAAATCTGTAAGTAGTGTATAAGATTCAATTAATAAATGTATTTCACAATCAAACAGAAACCCTTAAAGGGCACTCGAATTACGGTGAATATAGATATACAAATACTGCATAATAACTAAAATTGATAACATTTACCACTTAAAGAAGAACCAGAGTCACCGCTAGAACTGCTGGAACTACTTGATCCACTAACATTAATCCTCTTATTTCCCGAACTCTCAACTGTTTTAGATTCTTTTGGTGCCTGTAATCGCTGGAGCCAGGTTCTGCAATGATATTAAGGTGAATAGTTCATTATCCAACTAATAGTTAAAGAGCCTCTGCAATAGTCATCAAACCTAAATTCAAGTCAGTAATTTACCATGCTTGCACAGGTCCAGTGAGACTAATTTTATATGCACTGTTTACTGTATAAAATACATATCTTTTTAAAAATCTATAATGAAAACTTTCAACCTCTAAATAACTTGTGTTGTCCGAAACATTCTGTATAACCCACATGAGGATGGTCAGAACTGCTCCTGATTCAAATTTCCTTTTTTCCTGAATCCTTTAGTCTGTCTTGCCGTTGTTGCCATTGCTTTCGAGTTTAGGAGGAAGAATCGACAAGGAATGACTTCAAATGTTTGAACATCTCTTGCGACTTCTCTGCATTGATTGCATGACCTGCATTCTTTATGATCACTAGTGTGTGTTCTCACCCAAATGGCTGAAAAAGTGAACGAAACATGATTCAATGAAAATGAATCAAGCCTCTGGCTTTAAAGCAATTCAAAACATTAGAAAATGCAAAAGCCCCACTTGGTTGCCAAGAAGACAAATGATATTAAAACTCGAGAAATCTTGCAAATAAAAAAGGTTACAAGCTGTCATTTTCTTTTCCTCCAACCTCTTGGAAGCCAGAGAGGGCCAAAATACAAAACCTTACATCTAAAAAATGTTACTAAAATCATAAAATTCTTTGTATTGACCTTTTTAATCTGTGTGCCAATTCCAGTGAAAATATCTGATCTTGATTTCCCTAGATTATTAACATGGGCTACATCATGGAGAAATTACGTTATTAGCGAGCCAATCAAACTAGTAACTGAGAAACAAAGCAGGAGCTAAATAATATGGTGACAGACAAAATAAGAGATACAAAAACTTGAGTTATCTTGGGAAGATCAGAGAGTTTTATATCCTTGTGCAATGCTTGGACCAATTTTTTTCTTTCTTGAAGGTATTTTGTACACATCACCTGCCCACACAGACTAATTCACAAAAGCAGTTTCAGGCAAACCAATATAGGGTAAATCCCACTTCCTAGAATCTTACCATGTGATAGTAAGATATCAACAAATTCACAAATTTAAGACTAGCAGCATTACTATGTGTTACAAAGTACAGAATACAGACTACAAACATATTATTTAGGCAAGCAAAGAAAATTACTCATCAAACATTACAAGAAGGAAATACTTTATGAAATGTGGTTAAAAACCCAGTCTTGGCATTTACCCGTAAGACTAAACACGAAGATTGTCTAGCAATCAAACCTCATTACCTTCAAAATTTGTAAATAGTAGCAATTTGTGACAATACAGAAGAAATCAATGTTAACCCATAGAATACATTAAAAAAAAAAATCAATTTTACAATGTAATGAAGGAGAATTAAAATGCAAGTCTTCGATTTGTGATGGAAATTTTTTCAAACATAACTCAAACTTGGTGAACTAAAATGACCCTTCACTCTAAAATACCCAACAATATGGCAATGTTTCACACAGGTATTTTATCAAACACAAGGGCTTCTACACCGTCTCCCTCTCCCAACCCTCTTATGGCTTCCCAACTTCTTCATTCCCCTTAGGAACCCCTATCCTAGCTGGTTACACTTTCTCTTCCGCCTCTTGAAACAGCCCCTCCAACCCTCTACTACCATAGATCTATTGCCTCCTTCCCTCTTATCCACAACCACAAAACTACTCTTTTTCTCCACCACAAATCCAAAATGCCTGCCCTTTCCCTTTCTACTATAGCACCGCTAGCCCTCCTCTCACACCGCACCTCCGTTACACCATTCCATCCCCACCACAGCACCACCACGTTATCGAAAACCCTTACCCCACCACTAAACAACTACGAGAGAGAGAGAGAGAGAGAGGCCATACCTTTGTGTGTTTTGCAAAAGAGAGAGGCCATACCTTTGTGTGTTTTGCAAGAGAGGGATGAGACAAAAACTGGAGCACCAACAAAAAAAAAAGGTAGGGGAGAATCAATAGGGTTTAGGGATGGCAATGGGGTGGCAATTAATTCCCCATCCCCATTTCCCTATAATTATTTTTACCCATTCCCCATTCCCCATTCCCCATCCTCTATGGATACTACCCTCTCCATCCCCTAATCGGTTTGGAATTTCCCCAACCCAACTTGACCCTTTTTTTTTTTTTAACCAAAGCTAAATATACATTTAATTTAATTTTTTTTGACTTAACAACAAAATCAAATACACATTAATTAATTAATTAAGAAGTTCATTTTAAAGTAATAAAATATATAATTTTAAGACAATCAAATAAGTTTTTAGTGATTGAAAAAAAAATAAAAAATTATATAATTGTTTTCATCTGATGGCGCCACATCACGCCACATCAAAACATTTTAAAAACAATAAAAGAAAAAACAAAATCTTACAAGAATCATGTAAAAGGGAGATTTAATATTAAATTAAATCAATAACTCAAATGTAATCAGGCCCAAATTTCTTACAAATTTTTCAATCGAATTTCATTGACATCTATATTTACAACACACTAATTCAACTAAAAGCAAAAGAAATAAAAAAAAATAAAAATAAAAAACAAAAGTTAAAAGCAACAAAAATTCTAATTCAACAATGCACATTCAACAAAAATTCCAATCCAACACTCCAACAGCAGTAGCAACACTCCAGCAACAGCAACATTTCATCAAGACTAATCTGTGCATAAGCCCTGTCAAGATCTGTTTGCACCAAATCTATACTATTAACGTGATAAGGCAGCACTCCCACTTGGTGGTGAAGCATGTTTTTGAAGCTCCGTCACATTTTGTATTCCCAAAAAAGTCCAAAAAAATATATTAATTCATTGTCTGATTTTTTTTTTTTTTTTCTTTTCAAATCACTTAAGATGAATATGTAACTTGATTGATAGATGGAATTATATCACTAACCATCAAGTCTCTCCCTTTTTTATCTCTCAACTTCCAGTCTCACTATGTATTTAACTCATTATCTCTCTTCTCACACTCTCATACGGTAAGGTAATGTACGGTTAGGATTATTTTTTAATTATAGTATATAAAAACCCAGAATTATAAAAACCAAAAATAGATAAAATCATGCTCACAGTGCAAGAGATTCTCCTAGTACAGAATAGATTCTCCTACTAACAAAATGACTGAACGGAACATAAAGACATTTTCATATTCAAGTTCTAAACATCAGAAAAAAAAAAATTCCAAAAAATATACCTCATTTAAGTTAAGGTAAAAAACACATCCTCTATCATTCATCTTAACTAGATCAAATCAGTGATGCCATCTAAATGTTCTAACTCAAATCTGACTTGGTGTACTAGAAAAATTAGAATTAAGCAATGACATTTCACAAAGACAAATGAAGGAAAGATAATAGTAATAGTAATTCTCATTCTAGACCAGATAAGTGATGATAAATATAATGTCTCCCTCACATTTTGGCCATGTTTGATTGGTTAGTCATTTACTAATGAACTCTTCAAAATAAATCAAAAACCCTTGTTCTAATGATAATAGTAATAGTACATCACTAATGCTGAGCTACTGTTTATTACATTCTGAGAACGGGTTCATATGTTAATGGAACAAGTTCTAAATGTCTCAAAATAGTTGATACAACCATCAGGCACAGTGTTATCCAATGCAAGTACCTCCGAATCAGCCATATGGATACTAGAATTCTAAATATTAGTGTCTCAATTGAAAACTATGTTCCTGATAGTGTTTACACCTAATATAGCAAAAGAGCTTTAAAAAATAAAATAAAATAAAATAAAATAAAAAACTAGCTAAATGAGAATGTGGCTAAATCAATTACATGTCTACAATCTTGGGGAAAAAAATACCCTCACAACTCTCATTATGATCTAAAATCTGCAGTAAAAAAGGTTCTCTTTGAATAAAAGACAATGAAAGAAAATGAAAATGACATGCTTCTGGAAAGATGAGGACAACTTGTCTGATATTAAAGATTGGGATGAACTGTCTCAGCCATGTAGAACTTTGTGGTTGTAATTGTTATTGCTTTGTCCATGTAGTAATGGCCATTTTATTAATGAAAAAGATGATGGCAAAAGTATAGATGCAAGGAACAATACCCATTCTGATTATTTGGACTCTACAAAGGCAGTGAATCTAGAAACAGAACCAGAACCAGATTTAGCTCCAAGGAAAAAAGGTAGGAAACCTGTATATATATATATATACAGGTATATACATATAGATTTTTGTGCTACATCAGTTGAAAATCAAAGTAACGCCATGAAAAAAAGGCCTCTTAAGATGGGGGAAAAAAAAAAACCCATCAAAAAATCAAACCCAAAGATTAAAAATTGAAAGCCCTCAAAATTCAAGTATCTACCTATAAATTAAATGACTAATTACTATTCTAACAATTAGCAAAACCTGATAAAGCCCTTTTGTTTACAAGTCACAAGAAGCTAAGTACCAATTCAATTAGATTGCAAATCAATCAAAACCCATCAAAATTAACCAACATCCATTAAAATTAAACAACCAAAACCACAAAATTCAACAAAGCCACCTGACAATTAAGCGTGGTAGGGCCATGCCTGGACCAGAACACATCAAGCAAGGTCTCATAGCTACACTCCTTGGGATCATACTGAACCCTAACGACCTCCGAGTGGTTCGTAGTCCCCGAACACACGTCGTTGTAAGAGGGGTCGTGAATAGCCAGAGAACAAGAGAGAACGAGAGAGAGAAAGAGAGAGAGAGAAATGAGAGAGAGTACTCACCAATTTGGAGAATTGTGTTAAGCGCCAACGAGATCGCCGGAGAACGATAGAACTCACCACGCTGGAACTCTGATCTGGAATGGGAGTGAGAGAGAATGAGAAATCAAATGAACAGTATGTGAAATGGGAGTGAGAAATCCCAAGCTGTGTCAAAACATATGGAGAAATGAGCAGTATCCATTTCCCGACCCATTCCCCGATGGATAATTAAAATTAGATCACCGATTGACCCGATGGATAGAAAAATAGGAAACCCACGTATTTCGAAAATGGTATCCATGGGTAGCCATTGGGTATGGTTTTTGTTGCCATTCCTAATAGGGTTCCTCTTTTTCATTACTGCCAAATTTCAAAGTTCCCCCATTCAAGATTGGTTAGTGATAAAATAATTGTCATTAAAAATTTTAAAATATTAAAATTATTGACCATAAAAATATATTTCTCATTAAATAGTTTTAAAATATTTAAAATTAAAAAAAATATTTAAAATTATTGATGATAAAAATATATTCCTCACTGATAATTTTATAATTGGTGACAACTTTTTTTCTTACTAAAAATCTCAAATTTTTGACGCCACCCAAAAAAAATTAGAGGGAAAAATCTTTAGTACGAAATTTAATTTTTCTTCACCTAAAAATAAGTATTTATTAAATTTCGTTACCTATTATTTTTATTTTGTATTATATGTAACAAAATTTTATAATTCGTCACGGATTATTCTTATTTAGTGACGAAATATTTTTTTCACTACTTTTCGTCACCATAAGTTTAGAGAGTTAATTACTTGTGTTTTTGTTTTGAGAGAGAGAGAGAGAGAGTGGGGAGAGAAAAATTGATAAACAAAAATAAAATGGGAAAAAAAAGTTAGTAGTCTATTTTTTCCATTACCACCCAATATGTTAAAATTTTTCCTCCAAAATTGGTGACAAAATAATTTCCTCACTAAAATGTTTCAAAATATTAAAAATTATTAATGATAAAAATATATTTCTCACCAAATGGTCTTAAAACATTTAAAATCAAGTTTCTCAAAAAAAATATATATATATACAAAATTATTGGTGACGAAAATGTATTCCTCGCTAATAATTTTATAATTGGTGATAAATTTTTTTCTCACCAAAAGTCTAAAATTTTGGCGCCTCTCAAAAAATATTAGCGGGAAAACCTTCGGTGACGAAACTTAATTTTTCCTCACCTAAAAATAAGTATTTGTTGACAAAAATAAATTTCGTCACTTATTATTTTTATTTTTTTATTATACGTGACAAAATTTTATAATTCATCACAGATTATTCTTATTTAGTGACAAAATTTATTTTCTTCACAACTTTTCGTCACCATAGGTTACTTTTGTTGTAGCCCTTACACAAATTGGGTAAACGCCAACTTTTATGTCGAGCGAGCAAAATCAGTTCGGCCCTTCTGCAAGTTGGACAATATACCGTCCTTTCACTCGGGCGAGCAGAGCCAGCTCGGCCCTTTGGAAGTTCGGCAAAATGCCAACATTTCACTTGGGCGAGCAAACTCAGCTCGGCCCTTATAAGTTGGGCAAAACGCCAACATTTCATTTTGGGTGAGCAAAAATCAGCTCGGCCCTTACAAGTTGGGCAGAACGCCAACATTCCATTTTGGGCGAGCAAAAATCAACTCGGCCCTTATGAGTTGGGCAAAATGCCAACCTTTCATTTTGGGCGAGCAAAAATCAGCTCGACCTTTATGCAAGCTAGGAAGAACACCAACTGTTTGTACGGCCTGTCTCCACACCGGCGAGGAAAAATCAGCTCGGCCCAGTGCAAGTTGGTCTCCTTGCCCCTGGCATCCATAGTGGCCCAATATCCTTATGGTGTCATTGTACAGAAACACATAATATAAGAAAAAAGTAGGGCTATCTTTCATTACATGTCAGCGATTTACATCAAATGCCAAAAGGCTAAAGGTTCAAAAGGCTAAGGAACAAAAACGATTACATTTCAAACGTGAAAAATCTTAAGATTAGCTGCATTCTATGGTCTGGGGATAGCTTTACCATCGAAGTCCTCCAGATGGTATGCCCCTTTACCTGCAAGGCCAGTTACCTTATACGGTCCTTCCCAATTTACACCGAGTTTGCCTTCGTTAGGGATCACCGTGTTACCCATTACCTTTCTCAAGAGCCAGTCTCCGATCTTGAATACCCTTGGAAGCACGGCCTTGTTGTATTTCTTGGAGAGCTCTTGTTGATAGGTTGCTATGTGGATTAGAGCCCGTTCCCTTCTTTCTTCACCTAGGTCGAGTTCCAAGGCCGCTGCTTCATTATTCAAGTTTGGCTGAAAACTTTCAGACCGGATGGTTGTCATGCCGATTTCCAGTGGGATGACGGCCTCCATGCCATAGGCCAAGGCGAATGGTGTTTCTCCAGTCGAACATCTCGGTGTGGTGCGGTATGCCCAGAGCACATTGGGAAGTTCTTCAGCCCACTTCCCTTTGGCTTTCTCTAGCCGCTTCTTCAGCCCGTCCAGGATGGTCTTGTTTGAGGCTTCTGCTTGATCATTTGACTGAGAGTAGGCCGGTGTTGAGTTATAGAATTCAATCTTTAACTCTTCGCAAAATCCACGAAAAAGTTTTCCATCGAACTGAGTGTCATTATCTGAGATGAGGGCCTTCGATATACCGAAGCGAGTGATGACATTTTGCCAAACGAACTTCTTCACATCATTTTTCTTTATGGTTGCCAATGGCTCCGCCTCAACCCACTTAGTGAAGTAGTCGGTAGCAACGATGAAAAACTTGCGGTTGCCCGGAGCTGTTGGGAGTGGTCCCACAATATCCAACCCCCAAAGCGTGAACGGCCAAGGACTTGTAAAGGGGAGCAACTCTCTGGCCAGCTGGTGGATTTGGTGAGCAAATTTTTGACATTTTTCACACCTGCGAACATATTTCTGCACGTCCGCCTGCATGCACGGCCACCAATAACCTTGGGAAATCGCTCGGTAAGCCAAAAACCTTCCCCCAATATGGCTCCCGTAGATGCCTTCATGAATCTCATAGAGGAAAGCTTCCACCTTGTCGAGGTGGACGCACTTTAGATACGGCCCGGCGAAACACTTTTTGTATAAGGCTCCAGAAGGAGAGAGCCAAAACCGTTCTGATTTGGCCCGGATTTTGTTGGCTGCCTTCTTTTCTGCTGGTAGAATTCTATCTTTTAGGAAGGCGATGATGAGGTTCATCCAGGATGGTCCCAAGTCGGTGCAGAGTACCTCGGACACTTCTAGTTCCTCAATGCTCGGCCGAGGTAGGAATTCTATCATCAAAGGATTGGCAAAAGCTGTTTGCGTGGATGCAAGGCCGGCCAGTTCGTCAGCAGTGTTGTTTTCTGCGCGGTTGATTTGTTCTACTCTTATTGTGGCGAACTTTGTGATTTTTGCGCACACTAGCGCCTGATATTTGGCCATTCTTTCGTCCCTGGCTTCATACTACCCAGAGACCTGATTGACCACCAGCTTGGAGTCGCTGAATACCATAAGAGCCGACGCTTTCATTCTTAATGCACTTCTTAATCCGACAAGGAGTGCCTCATATTTCGCCTCATTATTGGACGCCGAGAAGCCGAGCGTAATTGTTTGCTCAATAACCAGCCCGTCCGAGGAAGTCAACACGATACCCAGCCGGTGCCATGTCTGTTGGAGGCCCCATCGACGAAGAGCTTCCACATCTCGTCAATGACCAACTTCCAGCAGTCTGATGGGTTTTGGGAGCTTCTCAACTCCAAGGTTCCGATCGGTTCATTCTGGTCTCTTTCCATGTCTCGGTTGGGCATGTCTTTTAATGAGTTATCCGGCATCTCCACTTTGGTTTTCATTGGCCCTTCTTCCATTTATGATCCACCACTTGTCCTTGTTACTTGAACCGTGGGCTGTGCCGAATCCGCGCTAGCCAAATCAACTGGGCAAACCGGATGTATTCCAGGGGCAAATTCCGCCACAAAGTCCGCAAGAGCTTGAGCCTTGATTGCAGTACGCGGTTGGAACTTGATGTCGTATTGCCCCAATTCTACGGCCTATTTCAAAATTCTCCCTGTAAAGTCTGCCTTTTCAAAAAGCACCTTAAGTGGAAACTTGGTTAGCACAATTATTGTGTGGGCATGAAAATAGTGTGCCAGTTTTCTGGAAGCCATCATCAGGGCCAGGGCCAATTTTTCTAGCGGCAGATATCTTGATTCCGCTGGAAACAAGGTCTTGCTTACATAGAAGATGGGAAGGTGCTGGGTACCTTTAACACGGACTAGGATGGCGCTCACCGCATGTTGAGAGACTGCCAAGTAGAGATACAATTCTTCGCCCGATTTTGGTGTGACTAGGATAGGGGCTGAGGAAAGGTATACTTTTAGATCCGCCAACGCACGGTCACATTTGTCATCCCAGAAGAACTTGGCCTTCAAAGTTTTAAAGAAGGGCCTGTAACGATCTGAAGACCGGCTTATAAATCTGTTCAGCGCGGCTGTCATCCCCGCAAGATGTTGCACGTCCTTCGTAGAGTTTGGGCGCTCCAACTCTTGTATCGCCTTGATTTGGGAAGGGTCGGCTTCAATTCCTCGATTTGTAACCAAAAAACCCAGAAACTTTCCGGTTCCAACTCCGAAGGCGCACTTTGAAGCATTCAAACGCAGCTTGTGATGTTTAAGTGTAGCGAACATCTCCGCTAGGTTGGTGAGGTGTTGAGACTTTTCCTTGCTCTTAACCACCATATCATCGATGTAAGCCTCCATGGTGCGGTCCAGAAGGGGAGCGAACATCTTGGTTACCATTCTTTGAAAAGTTGCCCCAGCGTTTTTCAGTCCAAACGGCATGACTTTGTAACAATACAGGCCTCTTGGAGTGGCGAATGAAGTGATCTCTCGGTCTGGTTCGTATCTAGCTATCTGGTGGTAGCCACGATCTGCATCCACGAAGCTAAACCTCTGATGGCCAGCGGTTAAATCTACCAGCTGATCGATTCTCGGGAGGGGACAACTATCCTTTGGACACGCACGGTTGACCGTCTTATAATCAACGCACACCTGCCATTTACCATTTTTCTTCGGCACCACTACCGTGTTAGAGATCCACCTCGGATACTATACTTCTTCTATCGCATCTGCTTCTAGCAGGTTCTTGATTTCCTCCGCCACTATCTCGGCATGGTGCAAGGCCGAGCGTCTTGTCCTCTGGATGACCGGTCGTGCATTTGGGAAGACATTCAACTGATGGCAAATGAAGCTAGGGTCGATGCCAAGCATATCGTAAGGCGTCCATGCAAAAGCTTCTATGTTGGTGTCACGACCCAAACCCGCCCCTATAGGTTTAGCATCGTAACCGGCCAGTAATCCTTGGATTATAGAAGGCCTCTGAACTGATTAACAGAATTAAGGGGGCTAGCAGAAGCAAATACATGAATATAGTTGTCCAATGAGCTGTGCTGACTTAAATGAAACAAAATATTTAAAACTTTATATATATATAGCCAAAAAATCATTTCCTCATCATACCCACACACTTAGCAATAACATCTCAAGTACAGCCAACAAAACTAAGAACTCTCATGTACAGAAACAGTAGAACCTTAACACAGGACACTCCGGGAACCTCCATGTGAGGCGCAATAGTTGGCTGACAACAGGACACAGATCCAGACAAAGCCTTCAGGCTCAATCTCTAGAATGCCCACTTATACATATATATGCACACAGTGAGCTAAAACCCAGTGAATAACATTAAGGTAAAGAGGTTAGTGAACGAAATCCGAACATTTCATAAGCGTAAAACAGATCATAACATAATCATTCTCGTATCTGAACATAGTAATGGCACATCCCGTAGAACACATCACATAACGTCTTCCGACTAGAGTAATCGGTTCCGGATACCGATTAAACACATATCACCACAATGAAGTGGCTAACGAGATCTCGTAATCAAATGTATGTCATGGACCTGCATTTACATGCCGTCCCCCATGACTTGAGACTATCTATAGATGCCATAATAGATTTCAATCATAGGACATTCGTTCACGTAAACAATATCATTTCAGAAATCATAACTTGACATATCACATTTGGAACATAATTCATATCAACATATCTTTACAGAAATGTTACTCACAGTGGTTTCCTGTAAATGGTCAATCAACCCTTGAGTCTTGACCTACAATCACAAAATACATAACACAAGCATACCTTATCATTACACATTTATGTGGCCATCACGGCTTAGCTTTCATTACGTTGATTCTTGTTCATTCTTAGCACATTGCTTAAAACACATACACTTGTAGTCTCGTAACTTAGTACATTCTTTACTTAGTGTGTTTCTAATCCATAACCTCATTATCATGGCTTAAGTAAGTCTTAGGAATGCCTAAGATGCAATGAGGATGCCAAAATATGAGTTGAAACACTTGGTAAAATTTTTTGAAAATAAGGTCCCCGCCCGAGCGTAGCTTTCCTCGCTCGAGCAAACATGCAAACATGTAAGGGGTTGCTCGAGCGTAGATTCCCTCGCTCGAGCAGTCTGCAAAAACATGAAAATTCTAGGAGCTTGCATTTCACGCTCGAGCGAACTTCTGGTCGCTCGAGCAGAAGTGTAAGATCACAGAGTGGTCGCTCGAGCGTAGAATCTGTCGCTCGAGCGTGGATGCAGAATCTAGAATTTTCAGATTGCACCTCCAAGCTCAAAACTCGAATTCCAATCTTCAAAACACATCTCTTGGGCCGCAAAACTTGAGATAACATAGTAAACTTGTAAAACATGATGAATTAAGGATTATTTCATAAAATCATGGCCCAAGAGTTTGCCAATAGCTCACAATTTCAACTTAAACTTTAAGGATGTTTCATGAACACAACATGCATGGATTTTTTTTATCTTGAGCTTCTCAAAACATGATCAAATACCACAGAACAACTTGAAACTTGATGATTTCCCATAATTAAGATGAATTTCAAACATGCGTGAGAAAATTCTTGGAAATCATGCTCAATTTGTAAAGGAATAGACATGCATGCATAGTATGATCCTTCTACCATCTTATTTAGCTCAAGTTTTGCTTAACTCAACAAAATGTTCATGAATTCATCTCTACAATACATAATCTACATGAACTAATAGTCAAAAGCTTACCTAGAATTTTGAATTACTCTTGTTCTAGCACAATCTTGATGAGTTCAAGCCAAAGCCTTCAATTCTCTTCAATTTCTACACTTTCTCTCTCTAAAGGTGAACTCACTCTCTCTCTAGAATGAAACCTCAGGTTTTGGCACTAAGAGGTAAAAGAATTGAGCTCAAAAATGAGCTTAAGGGTCACTTATATAGTTATGATGATATAATGCATTAACATTAGGCTAACCAAACACAACATAATCAATCGTTCTGAATCAATTTTTAATAAAATTTGCCACAAGGTTCTAAAAATTCCAAATAACACATTCATGCAATTAATTTCGATTTCAGATGCCGATAAAGCTTTTAATTTTCATATTAAAGCGGATTTCACAACAGATATTACTTCAAGTAACAGATAGAAACCCAATTAACTTACAAAATACATGATAAACACATGGTTTATTTTAATCCCCTCATTAGCATGTTTAATTACGGATTAGTAACTAATTACGGATCAAGGTTGTTACAGTTAGAAATCAAGAAGTCGACATATTCGAGTTGCTTAGCGCTGGACAAGGATGATCCCAAAAGAAAGAACTTAGTTGGATCGTTCTCGTCGATGCGCACCTCCACCAAGTCTTCAACTGATTTCTCCTCGGCCTTTCTTCCCACATCCTCCAGGACTTCATTTCCCTACGGACCCTCTATCATTTGAACGAAGCCTTTGGCAGCTCGGTTGCTGTTCAAGGCAACGAAGCACTGTTTTGCCATTACCTGGTCTCCCCAAACTTCTTCTACCTGCCCGGTTGGCGCCAGGAAACGCAGAACCTGAAGGTAGGTCGACGGTACTGCTTGCATGGTGTGTAACCAACCCCTGCCCAAAATTAAATTGTAGGTCGATGGGACTTTAAGCACCCAAAACTCCACTTGCTTCGTGACTGATCCTGTTTTGACCGGCAGTATGATATTTCCGATCGGCCATTCTGGTTGAGAGTTAAAGCCAACCAATGGAGACGTGGCAGGGGCCAAGCCCTTGTCCTCCAACTTCATTTGTTTGAACGCGTCATAGAGTCCAAATCCAGCAAATCGTTTTGAGAAAACAGATTTTGAAAGAAGTGCCAAACATGGACTGCTTTGCCAGATACAGAGTCGCCACCTAAATGTTTTATTTTGGGGGAATTTAGGAAACCCTGACTCATTTGCCTAAGGCCACGTGTCCGTCATCACCAAAGTTGCCTCGGCTCGGGAACTTGGGTACGATTGGGGAAGGTCACTTCGTGAGCACCCCCACTCGCCCGATCAAAGATCGGCCTCTACTAATCATGATATCTATTTTTGAAAATATTATGCGTTCTTATTCCGGTTATTAGCCTAGATTTACTATGTGATGCGCACAGCATACAAGTATAGACTGGATCGCCTGAATTGAAACAAAACATTTCATGTTTGTTTGTTTTGAAAATGGTTTGATGGTGCTACCCGCAAGTAGGCTAAGACATGGACTTGCCATCCTCAGGTGAGCTTAGAAAACATGATTTTGCCACTATCTAGTGAGCTTAAAACTCGCATTTAATGAATTGTTCCAATCCAAATAACCCAACCTTCACCCACAGGCACTCAAGCAGTTATATCACATAAGCAATTAGCCTCATTGTAAGCATACTATCATGGCAGTCACTCACACGCATGCAAGGATGCTAAAGCGTAAAACTTACCGAGTACTCCAAGCCAAAACAAAAGCTAATTAGAAATCCATGCATGATCCTAATTATACAGAAATGCCTAATGCAACACATGCAAAAGTGCAACTATAGCAGGCTCGGCTATTCTAGACATGGCATATGAAATGCTACAGCTAACATGTATTCAGCTTTGGAATTGAAAATACAATGCAGTTATTATGATGCGCCGAGCCCGGTGCATGCAAGACAGATGAAATGAATGCAAACATGCTATCATACTGTATGCTAATTGAAACATGCCCTAATCTAACCATCATAAGCGGGTAAATAAAAGGGAGAAAGACGTGGGGTTGGAAGACATACATCACACACACGCACACTTATTACAACATTGCCCTTGCGCAGAGGGTTCGAATGAATAATATACAGTCCCAAATAAATAATTACAGTCCAAATAAATACAAAATCCTAATTAATTAACAAATTAAACTAGGAAGGTAGTAAACTAGCATACAAGCTAGGGACTACCTCGACTCTGCTCTGGATGATGAATGATGCATGTTTGGGTTGCTTGGCACGGAAATCCATCGCGATGCCCCAATTAGCCTCTGTTTGCAATTGATGCCGGAATGCTGCGCAAGGCTTTTGAAAGCTGCTGATTTCTGATTTGCTGCAACAGAGAGCAGGAAAGGGGCATGGCAATGTATTTTCACATATGTATGCTTGACTACTCTTCAGGGAGTGTAGTCCTCGATCTCCGTGCCACCAATCACACATATCAATGCATAATGGCCGAGGAGTCGATTTGCACGACTCAATATGAAATGAATGCACATATAAACACGACAAGACCTAAACCCCATCATGGATAATCCGGAGTGTCGATGACTGGGAATTGAGACACGTTCCGTCACTCGAAGTACGAAACGTCCCTCGTTTCCCGTGCTCGGGCTAACTCCTATCCCAAGCGCAATGCAATATACATGACATGCATGAATGCAACTAATATATAACCTAACATGCACAATGCTATGAGATGGCATACACAATGCACGATGTAACAAGGCATACACAATGCTCTAACATACAACCTAGCATACGCAATGCTATGAATCGAAATGGCATACACAATGCATAATGGACTTACACCAACATGAGTGGACCTCAGCCACACTCACATCAGTAGCCATGAGATGAAAATGAGACTCTCGAAGTACGCGCACGCATGCACGCAAACCGAGGACCGAACCTAAGCATAACATGCAACTCTAACAAGGCATGGCAAGGCATGGAATATGGTATGAAAACATACGAATTTCAGCGCTGAAATATGTTACAAAACAGCCCCGAAACATGGAAACATGGCACCCGATGCATGGAATGAACCCCGAAATTCGAAACTAGGCACATAGAATGACTTTCAGCTACACAAAGCATGCATTATTTGATCATGAAGCATGAAGAAAGATGCAAGACAGTCCCAAAATATGCATATTTTCAATTTATAACAAGTCCTAAAAATAAACACAAATAGGGCTAACCTATCATGCAAAAATGGCCCCAAAATAGAGATTAAACACAAAGGGACAGAATCTGGCCCCAAATGGCAAAGAGCCCTTCAACAAAGTTGAAGAGGGACTCAAAATATGGCACTTTACAGTTTACATCAAGCCACGAAAATAATCACAAATAAGGCCAAACTACCATGCAAGAAAAGGCCTAAAAGAGGGGTAAAGAGACAAGTGACAGCTGCTGTTCCCAAACAGAGGAGAGCCCTTCAAAAATATTGAAGAGGGGCTCAAAACAAGATATTTCACAGTTTATGTAAAGGTCCAAAACAGCTCACAAATAGGCCTAAAATACTATGCAAAAATTGGCCTAAAAGAGAGATTAAGAAGCAAGTGATAGAAGGAGGACTCAAACAGAGGAGAGCCCTTCAACAATGTTTAAGAGGGTCTCAAAACAAGCTATTTTTCAGTTTATGGAAAAGTCCAAAACAACTCACAAATAGGCCTAAAATACTATGCAAAAATTGGCCTAAAAGAGAGATAAAGAAGCAAGTGACAGCTGCTGTTCTCAAACAGAGAAAGACCCTTAATCAAACATGGAAAGGGGCTCAAAATATGACTATTTACAGTTTGGGTCGAATCCCAAAAAAGCAAGAAACCATGGCTTAGATACAAAGAAAAATGAGGCACAAAATAGGGAAAATGGGACTCACCCTTGTAGACCAATGGACCAGCAGCTCCTGGACCAAGTTTGGGAGCTCTTCACCTCTGGAAAGCAGCCTCAAGTTGCTAGAATGGAGGATGGAGGCCTTATGCTATGGGTTGATGTAGAAATGGTGTAGGAGCAAGGTGGTTTTGAGGCTTGGAGTAGAGAGAGAGAGGTTTAATGCCAAGGCTCCAAAACAATTTTTGTAACCCCTCAAAATGCAGCTGGGGGTGCTGGTTATATAGGCTAAAAAATGGAGGAAGGGGGGGAAATGAAATTCAAATTTCCCCCCCAAAAGAGTCCCCCTCGGATACAGGATCTGGGGGGAAAAATAGGTCAGATTTGTAAGGAACCAGGTGAGGGAGTCATGGCCGGCCAGGTTTTGAGGGTTCAGGTGGCCGGCCGACCACCTCCCATGGCCGGCCGACCAAGGGCCAAAAGGGGTAAGCAGAATTACTGGTCGGCCACCTCAAAAAGATGGCCTCCCATGTGTGCACAACACAACTATGTGGTTGGAACCCAGAAAAAGTGAACCAGGAGAGAGAAAAGACCAATTTTTAGAGGGGGTCAAAAGGGTCAGGCACAATTACTGGTCGGCCACCAAATATTGGTGGCCTCCCAGGTGTGTACAACACAAATATGGGGTTTAGGGTTCAAGAAAGTGGCCCCGAGGTGGTCAACATTGGATTTTAAGTGAGAAAAACGGGCGTCGGAGAGCGATGAAGAAGTAAAGCTGACTTTTCAGAACAATGGCTGGCCTCCCACCCTCCTACAAGCTTCCTAACTATGAAAATAAGGTCTCCACCAACAATGAACCAAAACGGATGCAAAACGGAGGTTCGGGGACCGAAACGCGCGGCCCGGGGCCCCGAAAATGGGCTGTTAAGCACCGGAGATGGCGTTCGACCACGAAGTTGGTCTCTCAGGCCACAGTGTTCCTCAAAAGGGAGGAAATAAGGTGTATACCAAAAACCGGAGCAAACGGAGATAGTTAGGCTGTCCTGAACCGAGGCACACGGCCGTCGGCTCCGAAAAATCGGAAACCGGGCTCCAAACGAGAAAAATGGCCTACGACCACGAAACGTAGCCTACGGCCACTGAGAGATAATCTACGAGACCTCTCCCCCCCCTTCGGGAAGAGAAAACAGAGAAAACAGAGTCTGGTTCGCAAACCGAAGTAAAGCATGAAAGAGTCCGGAAGTCCGGAGACAAGGCTCGCAGCCGAGACTCTGAAACTTCTGAACGAGCACGATATGTAATATCACCGAGCGCTCAACTGGTGACGTCTGAGTCTTAAGGTCGGTCAAAAATGGGGTGTCTACAGGGCTGAACGGAGAGCACCTCCTTCATGTGCTCGGCTTTCTTGATCATCCTCCTCAGCTCGCAGACCCGCGCCGGTTCAATGATGCCATGGATAACATTGATTACGCCTTGCGACGCTGTGTCCAGGGCGGCTAGGCCGTTTGGCTCGGTTTGTTCCAGTGGACCGGCTTTCATACCCCTATCTATGTATTGGTCCAGATGTCCTGCCGCCACCAGCTCCTCCAAATGTTGTTTGAGTGGTAAGCAGTCCTCCGTTTGGTGCCCCCGTTCTTCATGGAAGGTGCAGCGATATTTCGAGTTGAAGCCTCTCTGTGTACTCCCTAACTTGGCTGGCCAACGAACGAAAGGTTCACCTCGGATTTCACTCAGGATACGGTAAATAGGGATTTTAAAGACCGTGGTGAGACCGATTTGCGCTTTCAATTTTCTCTTAGCATCTTCCTCCTCAACACGAGGAGCGTTAGCTCGGTCATTTCTGCGACCTTTACTTCTATCATCACGGCTACGGCGTTGATCTTTTGACCCGTCGTTTGGGCAGTTGTCCTCCGACTCCACCGAGTGAACCTTTCCCGCCATTCTCCTGTCCGCCGCGACCGGATTAGCCTTCTCAGTTGCGGAGGCGGCATCATCCTCTACACGGATATGTTCGTTGATCCGTTGCATTAAGGACTCCATGGTTGCGGGTTGGTGTATTGTAAGCGAATCTCACAGCCTATGCCCAACTGGGAGACCACGCTTATATTGAGTAATCTCCAGATTAGTAGGGCAGTCGAGGATCTCATTGTAGGTTTCCCAGTACTTCGCATTGTATGCCTTCAATGAACCTCCAGATTCTATCTTGACACCCGGGAGATGGTCGACCTCCTTTGGGGTTCGAGTGTTGGTCTTGAATCTGGTGACGAAGGCATCCGCCAATTGCTATCATCCTTCGATACTCCCCTCCGGAAGCCTTTCGAACCATTTCAGGCCCAGTTCCCCCAAGCTTGCTGGGAATATGAGGCACATCAAGGCGTCATTGCGCCGGTATCCAGCCATTACTTGTCAGTAATGACTCACGTGCATGTACGGATCAGTCTTGCCGTCGTACAACGTGAACTTAGACTAGTGGAATCCGGCAGGGAGTGGTGTACTCTTGATTTCTAGAGACAGCGGCGTAGCCGTAAGTCTCGCTAGCTCTTTGTCCACAAGCGCTGGGGCCACCACTCTAGGTGCTGGCATTGCCATTTCCTCACTACAACGGATTTGGGAGCTTAGCCTCTGCAACGCCGGCAATCTCTGAGTCTCTCTACGGCGAGCCCTCTCCTCTAACACATCCCTCAGGTCTCCGGAACGGGCGGAAAAAGAGTATCGCGACGTCGACGATGGGCGTGAGGGATGGTAGGTGCTGTCGCGAGTGTAAGATTTGCCCACCTGTAGGTCGGAGTCCCCGACCCCATAGCTTCTGGTGATAGAGAGAGAGTGCGTCCTTTCTTAGCGGCAATTGCCAGAGCGAGGAGACAGGGTGCGCGCACTGAGGCTGCCCTCCCCAGCAACACCCTTCTCCCTGATCTGGCATTTCAGCACCTCTATCTCAGCCGCCATCTTGCGAATGAGGGCGTCCTGGTCTTTGAGTTTGTGCTCCAGGCGCTGTGCATGCGACTCCTCCCGCCGTTGACGGCCCTCTGGACTCTTCGAGCGATCAGTACTCCTTGCGCGTTTGTCTCGCGCACCTCTCGAAGAGGTCTACAGGCCCGCCATGGCTGGAATACTAGGGGGCCTTCTCTCCGTCAAACAGACTCTGGTGTGACACCATCGACGATGGACAGCGGAGTTTCATCGTTGTTAGCCATGGAAACGGTCAAAAAAGCTTGAAGAGCAAGGTTTGAGTACCAAGTTTTCCCACAGACGGCGCCAATTGTACGGGGGTGAAATATCCTTTGCTCTCCGTACTCCTTGAGCTCAAGTTTCACGTAATGACGCCTAGCCTTAAAACAGAGAAAGGGTGAGCTGCCCAGCGGTGTGTCACCGGATAAACCCTCCAACGATCAAGTCAGATCACTTGAGGAGGAAGAAGAGAGCACTATTTAGAGAGAGAGAGAGAGAGTTGTTCCAATTGCTTACCTCCAATGTCCCCCATTCTTTCTTTTTCTAGGCTGGCCATGTAGCCTCAGGGATTGTGTGCACACTACCTTTGCTGTCCTTCCTTGGACAGGTGGCAGTGCTCGCTTCTCACTATCTTACGCGTGTAAAGGCCAAAACCTCCAAACAGTATTTGTGGAACTGCCAAATGGTATTGACGCGTGCCAGAAGTGGATTTCCCGTCCGTCACACCATTGGTCTAGGTGGCACACTCTACCGGGATGTCACGACCGACCTATCCCTTAAGAAGAAACACAACCATAATCAATACGGCCGAGCTGTAAGAAGTCGATCCTTCCGGACTGACTAGTCGTGAGGCGTGCTGACCTTCGCCCCGGTCCAAATTCATTCTGGGCTGTGATCTGCTCGGTCCAGACGCACTATTGCCGATCCGACCGAATGCCTAGCCGAATCACAGCTCGGTCTGACATGCGCATGATTCCACGCTCCAGTCGACAAATGTAGCTCGGTCCGGCGTGACGGGCCGAGGAACTGCTCCGACCGAGCAAACGGCTCTCACAAGGTCCGTTATAACTCACGTTATTGTAACTCAGCCGTATTTGTTTAGCACAAATCTCCCTCTCAATTAAGATGAACCATCATCAATTAATAAATAAATAAATAAACCTTAACCTTCATTTATCTTAAATTGGTCTGCAAAACAATGAAGATTGTACAGACGCAGCAAAACAAATTCATCATAAATTATTAAGCCTCCGTTTGGGAAGTGGGTTGACTTTTTGGCTATTTTAGCCTAAGCTTAAAAGCTTGGTTTGGGAAAGGCTTTTTGGCTTTTTTAAATTTTTTTGTGAGAGAAAAATGTAATGATTATAGGTTGGATGTGATGTTTTATTTGTTATGGTTAAAATAACTTATTTTATTTTTTGTGACTAAAATAACTAAAAAAGTTTAAACCATGGCTTCCCAAACGAAGCCTAAAACAAGAGTTTCAAACGCCGGACGCCGAGGAAATCACTGGAGATCGCCGATCATAGTCGATGGAGATCTTCGCCCCGATATTTCTTTGATGCTCGCTTGAGTTGTCAGA
Organism: Camellia sinensis; assembly: GCF_055761805.1. Lineage (NCBI taxonomy): Eukaryota > Viridiplantae > Streptophyta > Magnoliopsida > Ericales > Theaceae > Camellia > Camellia sinensis. The sequence goes on from NC_138974.1 coordinate 33,302,390, forward strand.
CTGTTGACCTTTGTGGTTCCCTTTTGTTTTATTGCAAATCTGACCCAATACTTCATATAATTTCAATTTCACTTTTTTTTTTGGACTCATTAATTTTTAATTTTAGATTTTTTATTAATTTCAATTTTAGAACTTTTTTCTTTTAATTTCAATTTTAGACTTGGATAAGTGAAATTGGGCTGTCAAAATTTTCTGCCGACTATTAAATTAAGGCCAGAATTATTTAATTTTGGAGATCTAAGATGGTGACCTTGCCTGTTCGATTTTTTTTAAAACAGTTTTATAGTATTTAAAAATTAATCAATTGAGTTTGTGCAATAAAATTAACAAGTTTCAAACATTGTTTGAAGCATTACTTCTTTAGATAAAAAATCGGTTTTGATTAACTTTTTAATTAGTTGATATTGTCTTACACGAGTAATTTGTTAGGATTGACAATAAAGGTTTTAGTTTAAATTCATTCACAAGTGAATCAGGACTAAGGGTTGTTTTGAACAGTGTCAAAAAATTGAAAAATGCTAGACGGCCAACTGTTTTATTAAATGTTCTATCAAATATTTTATGTGGGTGTGAAACTTACATGGTGAGATATTTGATAAAATATTTGAGATCCATAGCATTACTCTAAAAAATTTGTTTCTTCTTTTGCTTATTAAGAAAAACACGTACAAAAAGTAAAGTCGTGATGTGACCTAGATAAATCAAAAAGTTAATCAAAAATGTTAAAGATCCTAAAATTTTTATCAAAAAATCTATTAGGCCACGTTTGTTTGGCAGATTAGGTTGGATGAGATTGTTAGTGAAAGGATTGTTAATGTGAGGATTGTTAGTAAAGTAATTAAGCCTCCGTTTGGAAAGTGGATTGGCTTTTTGGCTTTTTTTAGCTATTTTAACCTAGGGCTAAAAAGCTTGATTTGGGAAGGACTTTTTGACTTTTTTGATTTTTTGAATTTTTGGTGAGGTGTCTTCCTATGAATTTACCAAAGTGCCCTTGATAAGATTTGTACCTGTAATTGAAATGTATTTGACGTCCACGTCTTCTTGTTGTTGTTTTTTTTTTTTTTTGGGTTTTGATTTGGCCTATTTTGTTTAATTTTTTTTTATATTTTTATTTTGGGTTTTATTTTATTTTGGTAAAGTATTTATTTATTTTTTGTATTTTGGGTTTGAATTTGGCGTATTTTGTTAAATTTTATTATTTTTTATTTTTTTATTTTGAGTTTTGATTTTAGCTTATTTTGGTAAAATATATATATATTTTTTTGGTTTGGATTTGGCGTATTTTGTTTCAATTTTATTATTTTTTATTTTTTTATTTTGGGTTTTATTTTGACTTATTTTGGTAAAATATTTTTTTTTTAATTTTGGGTTTGGATTTGGCATATTTTGCTTTATTTTTTTTTATTTGTTTTTTTAATTACATTAATTTGGTTTTGTTTTGTTTTTTTTTTTGGTCTTGGTTTTTTCATGTGTTTTTTTATGTTGATTTTAAATTTTCTATAAACTGATAAAAAGTGAGGTTTTAAATAATTGTCCTGTATATTTTAAGGTCTTATTTTTTTTTTTGGCAAATGATTTTTTTATGTGTTTTTAATTTTTGTTTTTAATTTTCTGTAAAATGATAAAAAGTGAGGTTTTAAATAATTTTCTTGTGTATTGTAAATAATTTAATTCTAATTTTATTTAATTTTATTTTATATATTTAAATATTCAAAAAAATTAAATAATTTAAAATGTTAATATTTTTAATTTAAAAACAAGTCTACACTCAAATCGTAACCAAACACATAAAACAAAACTTAATTAATTTTTAATTTTATTTTTATTTTAATTTTTATTTTTATTTTAATTTTAATTTTATTTTAAATATTTAAAAAATGTAAATAATCTAAAAAATTTACCTTGGCAAAAATTTAAAATAAATATTCAAAAAATTTAAATCGTAAAAATTTAAATATTCAAAAAATAATTAAACAAAAAAATTTAAATAATTTAAAATGTTAATATTTTCAATTTAAAAACAACTCTACACTCAAATCGTAACCAAACACATAAAATAAAACTCAATTAATAAATTATTTTTAAAACTCATAACCAAACACATAACGCGAAACTCCATACTACTTTCACAACTCTACACTCAAATCATAACCAAATACATAACAAAAAAATTAAAATATTTAAAATATTTTTATAATAGAGTTTGAAGTTATTTTTATAAAATATTTTAACAAAAAATAAAAAAATGTTTTTAATTTTTCTTTTTTCAACTTTCTTTGTTTTTTCCTGGGAAAAGGATTTTTTTGGGAAAAGGTTCCTTTTTTTTACTTTTCGCGTGCTGAGGCGTTGCCCATAGTTCATGTGGGGTAATTTCGTAAATTTACGTTGCCTTTGATTGTTGCCCAGCACCTCACAACTTTTTGTCCTCACTTGGCTAATTAAGCCTATTTTGTCCTCACTTGGCTAAAATAGCCCAACTTTCCCTTCCCAAACATTCGCTAAGTAAAAGTGTGTTTGTTTTGATGATAGTATGAGAGATAATTAGTGATGAAATTGTTAAATTATTTTTATATAAAATAAATAAATAAATTATTTCTATATTAAAAAAAATTAAAACAAATATTAAAGTAAACAAGTGCACTTAATAAAAAAAAATGAAATTAAAAAAATAATTTTTTTTATATAAAATACACTCAATCCCTTCACTATTTTCCTAATCTCACCCAAAATCTACCCAAGCTAATCCCCCTATGTAAGGGTATTCATAGTCCCATGGCCCCGTTTGTTTTGGGGTACGAGAGGGGAATTGGGATTAGGAAAGCTGTGGGCCCCATTTAATGTGCTATTTATTTACAGAGTTGAGGAAGGGACTGCTAAGCGGAAGGGCTTAGGATAGGCCTTACAGATGAGATTCGAATGGACCTCTAGGACATGGTATTAGAAAAATAGTCCGCGATCTAGAATTTTTTTTATTTTTTATTTTATTTTTTACATGTCGGGCATTTTTTTTGAACATTAAAGTTTAATTTTTTTTTATTTTTTGTTAAGTAAAAATCATTATTTTATTTATTTTATTTTTCTGAAAATTTTTTATTTTATTTTTATTTTTTAAAATTTTTTTACATGTTGGGCATTTTTTTTAAAACATTAATGTTTAATGTTTTTGTATTTTTTTATTTGTTTTATTATTTTATATTTATTTTATATAAAAATAATTTAACAATTCCTACACTAACAATTATCATCAAAACAAACACAATTTTACTTTATTCCCTCACTATCAATTCCTTCCATTCTACCTCTGAAAACAAACGGGACCCATGGGACTACTAATCTCTTCATATTTTTGTCAACCAAACATGAGTTATGTAGGGCCCACGGGTTTGGTAGTCCAATCCCTCCACCTATGATGCCAAACAAACACGTCCTAAATGTCTCACATAGATGTGAGACCAACATAAAATTTACATTGTGTAAATTTTACACCCATACAAAACATTTAATAAAACGTTTTGTAAAATTTTTTAAAAATTTTAACATTACTCAAAGTTAATAAACTAGCTTTTTTTTACCCTTATGCAGAAAGACCTAAATTGTTGTACTTTCTTACACAATGAAATGTGCTCATTGATATATATATATATATATATATATATATATAATTTTTTTGGGGATAAGTATTAATTGATATTTATGGTATCAATAAATGCCATGTTACTAATTAACCAAAAATAAATAAGAATTATGTTAAGAATTTTAAATAATTTATCAAATTTCTCACATAGATGTGGGATCTATACACATGTGAATTTATGTAGGTCTCACACTTATGTGAAAGATTTGGTAGAAAATTTAATAAATTATTTGGAATCCCCAACATTTTTCAATAAATAAATATCAATAATAACCAAAGGATATAACAAATATCTTTTATATTTAATTATTTTTGGTTAATTAGTAATATTACATTTATTAGTAATATGACATTTATTTCTAATAATGGCTGGGCTTCTCTCCAGTCCGTGATCGAACTAGAGGGTACTATTATACCCACGAGGGTCCACCACGGGTCCTGTTTCGATAATCTGAATAGTTCAATGTGTAGAAATCGTCAGGTACTATATGTTTATAAAAAATCACGTTAATCGGATATTAATAACTATCTCATCGAATCAGATTTCTGTCAACCGCTTATTTTTTCACCGTCCATTTTTTTATACAAAACTTATTTGATCACATACCTATCGATATCCAATCAACGTGATGTTTTACAAGCATATAGTACTCAACGAGTTTTACATATTGAACGGTTTAGATTATCGAAACGAGATCTGTGATGGACTCTCACAAGCTTAATAATACCCTCCAATCCAATCACGGACTGAAAGAAAGTCAATCCCTTCTAATTAAGGGTGGGCGCAGGTCGGTTATGGCCACGAAATCTCCAATCCGCCATCTATCTACCACAGTGGCAGATTGGAGAAAATCAATCCGCATCCGTCCACCAATTTGGCGGATGCGGATTGAACGGATTGACTGGTTAGCGGATGGATATAAATCGGTTTGGCGGTTTAAAATTTTATAAATTTTTAACAAAATTCAACTTGTGCAGTTCTAAAAAAGAAAAAAAAAGTATTACAGTCAATGACTTAAAAAGTATTACAATCACTACATGCCTTATCCAAAGAAAAAAGTTTCAAACTTTAGAATGTTACAATCACAGCATGCCTCATCCACATATTACAATCATAGCATGTCTCATCCACATAAATTGTTACAATTTGTGGTTCTTAAAATATAAAAACAATTCAAATCACCAAAACTATTAACAGAGCAGTAGTGGAGATTATACGCCTTTATATTGTTACATCTATATCTATTTTTGAAAACAAAAACTAACCAGCGCATATCATTTTTTATTTATTTATTATTTTTAGAGTTAAATTTAAAAATAAAAAAATATAGATAAATAATACATTTATTTTTTTTTAATTCAAAAAATATGTTCAAGTTAAAAATTATTTTTCAACAGAATATTTAAACTCTTCTTCAATTGAAAACACAAGCAAAATATCTAAATAAATTGAAAACACAAAATCTTACAAATTACTAGGGATGCTCGCAATTTGACGGTTCGGTAACGGCCAAAGGAATCTCAAATCCGCTATCTATCTAAAACTAAGCGAATTAAAAAAAACTAATCAGTAATCGTCCATTTACCATCACACATTCATTTAAAATGTAACGAATCAGTTCGATTTGATTTATGTGGACGGATGTTTCTCACCTCTACTTCTAATAAATATCAGTGATAATTAAAGAATGTAACAAATAATGTAATAATCAATGATCACATCTACATTATTAGAAACCATTCAACAAATTCAACCAAAAAGGTCAGATCATTCAACCAAATCATTTCAAACTTCAATCAGTCATATAAGTGTCTGTCCTATGGTTAGGGTGTTTTTTTTTTTTTGGAACGGGACCTATGGTTAAGTTACCTCCACATAATTTGATCATATTGATGTTTACCTCATTGGATTCACCTCCACATAATTTGATTACAACAATGATTCATCCCATTAAAAATATCACCACTAATAGCATTAATGCATTAAAAAAGTAAAAAAAAAAAAAAAAAACACAACTCCAAGATCAAAACATCACATCATTAATGACGGGACCCACTGGTGAGAGCACTAATTAGTGCTCCAAGCATTTTTCATTTGATTATATTGATGTTTACCTCATTGGATTCTTTTTAAATGATGTGGGCATCGCTATCTATTTATTTATTTTTATCTTTTTATCTCAAAAGTATTTATAGACATTATGTTTAGCGATAGAAAATCTTTATTGGGTGATTTGCGGGGAAAAAATGTATTTCTTTTGCAAAAGGTTACAAAACTGTTATACAATGTTAATCAATTAGTCTAGAAAACTTTTCCGATGTGTTACATAAATTTAAACTTTAACAAAATTTAAAGAAATTTGTTAGAAACTTTTAAAAGTGCAGGGAATTAATGATTAACTTCTTAAACTTGTTTCTCGTAATTACTAATGGTTTTTCATATTTAAAAAACTTTAGGGCTTTTTGGTTTGGAATCAATTTTTTTTATTTTTTAATTTGATTTATTATTATTATTTTTAAAGTACTAAATAAATTTTTAATATTTTTTCTGCATTTGTAGAATTACTTAAATATAAAATACACATTTTATTGCACTGCATTTTTATATAATGAATAAAAATTATAGCATAAATTCCAATTACAAAAACAATCAAAGCTAGAAAGAAAAACATTAAAAACATTAAAAAAAATTCACAAGCAGTAGAAGAGTTGCTTAGGTATAAGAGTTTTAGTGAAGGAAAAACATTAAAAATAATAAAAAAAAATTTAATTAAAAAACTGATTGCGAGACTCACAATCTATGAAACACGGATACTTCAAATAGGAAGACGTATCCGTATCATATCCGTATCGGATACCGATACTCCTTGGATACTTACGAATACGTATCAGATACTTATTAAAAGTATTGGATACTTTTTAATTAATTTTTCATTAATTTTGAAGTATCGGATACTTAGTTTTGAAGTATCGGAGGCTCCAAGCAAGTCACATATTATCGGATACTTCTTAATTAATTTTGAAGTATCAACTGCTCCAAGTCTTATATTACTCTTTTTAAGAAATTAGAATTGTATCATTTCTTGCATAACATCATAATATAATATAATTGCGATGATAAATAAAATATTTTTACAATACTTTGCTTAGTTTTTTATAAAAATAACATAGTAAGCTAAAGTAATAGAATTCATCAAATTGACATATCTTCATTGTATCATGCATGTCCCCTATAACTACATAGAAGTAAAGATTAATAAGATAATATAATAATAGTAAAATTAAATATCAATAAATAAATAAGTAAATAAACTTACATAGAATATTTTTGACTAGTGCAAAAGGAAAAAGCATAGGGTCAAATTGTGGATTGTTTTGATATTATTATATCAACATTTTAGACTTGATATTGAAATGAAATATTTGTAAGACCTATTGAAAATTTAAAAACTAAACTAGCTACTGCCTTAAATTAATACCTAACTCTTAAAGATTAGTATTTTGCATCATAAAGTTACTGTGATTTCTCAACATTCTTGAGCTTATGTGTAACTCACTGCTAATAATTTATTTATTTTTTATTTTTTACAAACGTATCCGAGCCGTACCCGTATCCTACTTTTTAGGTTTTACTGTATCGCCGTATCCGTATCATATTGTATTCTTACCTCGTATCCGTATCCGTATCCGTGCTCTCTAGCTCACAATAGAGTTTGTTTATTGATTGTTGTTCAGTGCCACCTACTAGACTATAGAATTATTTTCCTTACAAAAATTAGGAAAAAATAAAAGTAAAAATTTACTTTCCAAATAAATATAAGTAGATCACGACAGTTGAGAAGAGTTGCTTAGATACAAGAATTCTTACAAATAAAAACATTGAAAAATAAATTAAAGGCTTCACTGTTGAACAGTAAAGTTATATAAGTAAATCACAAGAGTTGAGAAAAGTTGCTTAGGTACAAAAATTCTAACAAATAAAAACATTAAAAATAAATTAAAGGCTTCATTGTTGTTCAGTAAAATTTGTGCATTTGTAGGGAGATTAAATAATAATAATAATAATATTAAATTAAAAAGTCCACTCCTATGAAACTCACAGTGTGCTCTCACCGGCCTGTATATAATTTTCTCAGAAAAATTAAGAAAAAATTAAAGCAAAAAAAATTATTTTTCAAATAAATATAAGTAGAATAAGATGGGAAAAGTTACTTAGATACCTAACAAATCAAAACCATTAAGAAAATAATAATAAATTAGGTCCACTACGGTCTCACAAGCATGCTTGTTTGCTTACAATAAGATTAAAAAACAATAATAAAAATAAATTAAAAGGCCCACTATTGAATCATAGTAGAGTGTATTTTGCCACTTGCCAAAATACAGAATCATTTTTCTTCAAAACACTAGAAAGAAATAGAAGAAGAAAACAAATTCATTTATGTGTAGAATAAGATAGGAAAAGTTAATTAGATGCAAGAATTCTAGCAAATAATAATAATAATAATAATAATAATTAAAAATTAAAAAGTTCACTATTGTGCAGCAGAGTTTGGTTACTTGTAAGAAAATTAAACTAATATGAAACTCACAGGAACGTATGTTTTAACTGAGTATATTTTAACTATGGGTTGGTTTGGGGTGTCCTAAAAAGTGCGTTTTTTGTCTTTTTACGAAAAGATGTGCAGAAAAGTAGAGAGGTGATGTGATGGAAAAAAGATAAATAGACAAAAAGATGAATTATATAGTCTATGCCAAACCAACCCTAGTATTTTGCCATTTGCAAAAATATAGAATAATTTTTTCTCAAAAATTAGGAAGAAATAAAAGAAAAAAATCATTTTTGCAAATAAATATAAGTAGAATAAGATAGGAAGACAAATTAAAAGGCCAGCAAAGCTTATTTGCTTATGAAAAAGATTAAAAAATAATAATAAATTAAAAGTCCGTTATTGTGAGAGTCACAGGAGAGTTTGTTTTAACTGCAGTGTATTGTATCCTGCCAGAATCATTTTCTTTAAAAATAATTAGGGAACAAAAAATATAAAATATAAAATATATTTTCAAATACATATAAGCAGAGTAAAATGGAATAGCTGGAAATAGTTGCTTAAATACAAGAATTCTAGCAAATAAACATTATTAAAAAAATAATAAAAACAAATTAGGAGGCTCACAGCAGTCTCATAGCAGTAGAGTTGTTTGCTTACAAAAAGATTAAATAATAATAATAATAAATTAAAAGACTCACTACTCTATGAGACTTATGACAAAGTTTAATTTTGCTGCAGTGTACGTAACCATTTTCCCTTAAAATTTTAGGGAAAAAAAATAAATAAATTATTTTTTCAAATAAATATAAGTAGAATATGATGGGAAAAGTTGATTAGATACCAGAATTCTAGCAAATAAAAATCATTAAAAAATAATAATGATAAAGATAAATTAAAAAGTCACTGCAGTAAAAAAAAAAAAAAAAAAAAAAAGGGTAGAATTCTGGCCACCATGTCTTCCTTAGGACCTAGTCCTAAAGAGGTCATGGGTTCCATTCCCCTTAAGGAGGTTGAATTAAGGGAATGTAAGGACTTAGGTATTTTGTCAAGGATGAGAAGATTTTCTCTCATATGTGATAATCTAACAACTAACAATTATTATTTGCCAATAAAAAATAAAAAAAAAAAAAAGAAGAAAAGCCACTGCATCCTCACAATAGAAAGACTAATAACTAATAGAAATAAATTAAAAGACCCACTGCTGTGGGACTCACAACAGAGTTTGTTGCCATCTGCTAAAAAAATAATTTTCTAAATCTACCTATCTATCTATCTATGTTTATATACAAATGTAGTATTTTCTCTAAACTCTAAAATCTCAATGCTAAAACACTACATCATATCGTCATATATATATATATATATATATACATATTTATATATATTATTAAAAGTAGTGTTTGCTCTTAATTTTTATCTCTTCTATATGTATCACACCTCTCTTTTTTTTTTCTTTTTTTTATTAAAATGCCACATCAACATATCCTTTTACCAAAATTCTTTTTAAAATTTAATATTTAAAAGACTTTTACTTAATCTAAATTACCCATAAACAAAACCTAATATAATTATATATACTAAAAATACTTTACCAATTAATTTTATTATACTTTTTTCACTTTTTTTAAATAAAATATTAAAATTATTTCTTATATTTATGTCTATATTATTTATAATATTAATTATATTGAATTTCTTAAATAACTAGAATCACTTTTATTTTTATAACAATTATTTCTAATATCAAGTTATAATTTTATATCATATAAATTTATTATATATTTTTGTAGGACGAAATGTTAAAATTATTAAATGAATGCTGCTTTTTTTGTGTTATAATTATATATATATATATATATATATTTATTTATTTATTTATTTATTTAATTCTTATTTTATAGTATGAAAGGGTGGGCATCGTGTCGGGTCGTGTCGTGTCATCTCAGGTTCATGTCAGAATTGCCTCAACACCAACCCGATCCGTTTATTATTTCGTATTATCGTGTCGTATCATTATTCATCCATGCCCAGTTCGCGTTGTGTCAATATGCCGTGTCAAAAAATTTTACTATTAACTAAAAATATCAAATGTATAAAAAAAATTTAATTTTTTTTCACAAGTTAAATTTAATGAAACTAATCTCTATTACATGAAATTATTAATAAAAAAATATTTGATTTCAACTTAAATTTATTTTCTTAATTTATAAAAATTATATTTTGTTATTATATTTTTTATTAGATTAACTCAAATAAAAGACAAAAAAAATACATTAAATTCAATTAAAAGCAAAAACAAAATTTTTATTAAACTTAAAATCGTATTTTACATACTTTTTAGTAAATTGGATGTAATTACATAAGAGATTAAAAAATGTCATGATACTGGAAGTAATATTAAAATGTGTAACTAATTTTTTATTATACAAATTATCCGTGTCAATTTCGTATTATAGACATTAACCTAACCTATTTAATATTCATATTATCAGATTGTATCATATACGTTCTTGTCAGGAAATGGTTAAATCTAACTCTCTAATTCCATGTACGGTTCGAGTTATGTTATCGTGTCGTGTCGAAAATTCCCACCCCTAAACGATAGAGTTAAAATTATTAAAATATACACAAATAATTTACTTAAAGTTATTATATGTGTTAATTTAAATAAGACTTTTATAAAGTGATAAGACTAATTAGTGATAAAACTCTTATAAGATTATCAAAATTTAAAAAAGAAAAAATATTGTTTTTCTTTATTTAATTATTTTCTCTCTTCTATGTAGCACATCTCCCTTTTTTTCTTTTTCTTTTTTTTTAATTAAAATTCTGGATTAATATACCCTTACCAAAATTCTTTCTAAAACTTAATATTTAAAAGACTTCTACTTAATCTAAATTACCCATAAACAAAATTTAATAAAATTATGCATACTAAAAATATTTTACCAATTAATTTTATTCTATTTTTCTCACTTTTAAAAAAAATAAACTATTAAAAATATTTATTTTTATGAAATTTATTATATATATTTATGTAAGTTACATTTTTATAACACAATAGAGCTAAAATTATTAAAATACGCATAAATAATTTATTTAAATTAGTATATGTGTTGATTTAAGTAATTTTTTTATGAAATGATACAACTAAAATTATTAAAATAAATAATTAGAATCATTTTTTAAATTTAAAATTATTACCACTTTTTTTATCCAATTTAATGATTATTTTAAATATTTTATTTTATTTTATTATTATTATTATTTTTTTAAAACAACCAAAAAACCTTTATTGATGTAAATCAAACAGCACAATTATAGAGAGGAACATCAACAAAGACCGATGGTGCAAAAACATCAAAGTTATACTAGCCAATTCCAACTAGGTTGACACCAGTCAAATAATCCAATCATAAGCTAGTACCACCCAAAGTTAGAGAGAAGAGAATCTAACCACAAGAAAGAAAAAAATAAAGGCAATACAAGGAACAAAACAAAAACAAAAAAAAAGAGTGTTACATACTTCTCCCTGGCAATATCTCACTTTACAGATTTAGAAATATAAATAATTTAACTAAATTTTATTAAAAAATATATTTTAAAATAAATATGTTTAGCCCATGCATCGCACTGGTTAACTAGTAATTTGGCATACAAGGTTGTCTCCAAAATGTTAGCAAATTGACTCCAAATGGTGTTGCCGTTAATCATTTTACAGAATCAAAGCGCATTTGTACTTTACCGGCTCTAAACTGATAATGCACTTATTGCTTTTGAAATATTTAATTGGCTTAAGAATCGACGTCATGATAAAGAGGGTTAAGTGGCTTTAAAGCTAGATACGAGCAAGGCCTATGATCGGGCCGAGTGGAAATTTCAGGAAGATGTTATGTTGAGATTGGGATTTGATCAGCATTTCGTTGGGTTAATCATGCATTGTGTCAAAGATCGGAGATGGTTCGACATTGTTTGTTTGAGTGTGTGTTTGCGGAGCAGTTTGGGTGTTTGATAATGTTCTTTTTTTGTTTGAGTGTGTGTAACTTTCTTGATTGGGTTTGCTATATTTCTTCGAACCACTCGTCTGGAGTGATGGGGTTGGTGTTCACATGTTTGGCACATTTGGTTACACCGAAATCAGGTTGTGTTTACCGATTCTCAGCGGATGGCGACGGAGGTAGCAGCGATTGCAATCACATGAGGCCAAGTATATTGCAGCCCAGCTTCGAGCATCCACCTTCAATGGTTCTGCATCCAATGTTTATTGGTCAGTTCTAATGGAGGGAGATTACAAGTTAAATTTCGATGGAGCAATGGGTGTGCGGCAACATGTGTTGGGGATTGGCGGGGTGGCACGCGACAGTTTTGGCAATGTTATTGCTTCCTTTTCAGCACGGGAAAGTCTATAGTACATTTTGTTTAAAAAATGTATGGTACATAGAAAATCAATGGTTTAGATTGAACCACATCATTAAAAGTGACCTAGTAACCAGGTCACTTTTTATAGTTATGAGCCAAAATCATATTTGTTCATAACTAAAATTAAATTAATCATAACTTAGTTATGAGCTCTCATCACATATCTCATAACCACATCTCATAACCAGTACCATTTTGTTGATAACCAATATCATATATTTCATAACTACAATCACATATCTCATAACTACATCTCATAACCAATATCCTTTAGCTTATAATCACACCACTTTGATCATAATCAATATCACATATCTCATAACATTAATCACATATCTCATAACTACTACCCATATAACTCATAACCACATCTTATAACCAATCCCCCTTTGACTCATAACCAACATTACATATCTCATAATCAACACCCTTTTGCTCATAACCACATCACTTTGATCATAACCAATATCACATATCTTATAACTAATAATCACATATCTCATAACCAAACACTCTTTTGACTCATAACCACACCACTTTGCTCATAACCAAAATCACATATCTCATAAACAACAATTATATATCTCATAACCATTACCCCCATATCTCATAACCAACACTCTTTGGCTCATAACTAACATCACATATATCATAACCACTAATCACATATCTCATAACACCCTTTGGCTCATAGTCACACCACTTTGATCATAATTAACATCACATATCTCATAACCACATCTCATAACCAGCACCATTTTGTTGATAACCAATATCATATATTTCATAACTACAATCACATATCTCATAACTACATCTCATAACCAATATCCTTTAGCTCATAATCACACCACTTTGATCATAACCAATATCACATATCTCATAACATTAATCACATATCTCATAACTACTACCTATATAACTCATAACCACATCTTATAACCAATCCCCCTTTGACTCATAACCAACATTACATATCTTATAATCAACACCCTTTTGCTCATAACCACATCACTTTGATCATAACCAATATCACATATCTTATAACTAATAATCACATATCTCATAACCAAACACTCTTTTGACTCATAACCACACCACTTTGCTCATAACCAAAATCACATATCTCATAAACAACAATCACATATCTCATAATCATTACCCACATATCTCATAACCAACACTCTTTGACTCATAACTAACATCACATATATCATAACCACTAATCACATATCTCATAACACCCTTTGGCTCATAGTCACACCACTTTGATCATAATTAACATCACATATCTCATAACCACATCTCATAACCACCATTTTGTTGATAACCAATATCATATATTTCATAACTACAATCACATATCTCATAACTACATCTCATAACCAATATCCTTTAGCTCATAATCACACCACTTTGATCATAACCAATATCACATATCTCATAACGTTAATCACATATCTCATAACTACTACCCATATAACTCATAACCACATCTTATAACCAATCTCCCTTTGACTCATAACCAACATTACATATCTCATAATCAATACCCTTTTGCTCATAACCACATCACTTTGATCATAACCAATATCACATATCTTATAACTAATAATCACATATCTCATAACCAAACACTCTTTTGACTCATAACTACACCACTTTGCTCATAACCAAAATCATATATCTCATAAACAACAATCACATATCTCATAACCATTACCCACATATCTCATAACCAACACTCTTTGGCTTATAACTAACATCACATATATCATAACCACTAATCACATATCTCATAACACCCTTTGGCTCATTGTCACACCACTTTGATCATAATTAACATCGCATATCTCATAACCATTAGTCATATATCTCATAATCAATACTCTTTGGCTCATAACCATACCACTTTACTTATAACCACTAATCACATATCTCATAACCACACTACTTTACTCATAACCACTAATCACATATCTCATAACCACACCACACTACAAGAAAAGTGGGCTTATGAGGCGGAACTTTTTGCGACGTCACATTTGCCGTCGCAAAAAATGACTTTTTGCGATGGCAAAACTTGCTGTCGCAAAAAATATGACTTTTAGAGACGGCACAACTTGCCATCTCAAAAAATGTGACTTTTTGAGACGGCACAACTTGCCGTCGCTAAAAAATGTGACTTTTTGAGACGGCACAACTTGTCATCGCAAAAAATGTGACTTTTGGAGACGTCAGAACTTACCGTCTCAAAAAAATGTGACTTTTTGAGACGGCACAACTTGCCGTTGCCAAAAAATGTGACTTTTTGAGACGACATAACTTGGCATCGCAAAAAAATAGAGTATTTGCGATGATAGAAATTGCTGTCGCAAAAAAAAAAAATAGTATTTGCGACGGTACCAGCTGCAGTCGAAAAAAAAAGAAAAAGTTTTGTGCGATCGTAAAACGTACCGTTGCAAAAAAAAAAAAAAAGTTTAAAAAATATATATATATATATTGTGGCTTTGAGACGGTTTCATATATATATAGTCATAAAATGGTTTAAATAAATGCAATGGTATTTTTCTGTTACAAAAAGAAAAAATAAAAAAAATAAAAACGACGTCGTCTTACTCTTTTGAACATTTCTCCTTTCACCCATTTTTTCATCTTTCTATCTCTCTGTCTCTGTCTCTCTTCTCTTTCTCTCTCTCACTCATAACTCTTCTCTGTCTGTCTGTCTCTCTCTCTCTCTCTCTCTTTCTCTATGTGTCTCTGTCTCTCTTATCTCTCTTTCTCTTACTCATCACTCTTCTTTGTTTGTCTGTCTCTTTCTTTCTCTCTATGTCTCTGTCTCTCTTCTCTTTCTCTCTCTCACTCATCATTCATCACTCTTCTCTGTCTGTCTATCTGTCTCTCTTTCTCTCTGTGTCTCTCGTCCATCTTTCTTCTCTTTATCTCTCTCATCTCTCTTCTCTCTCTGTCTCTCTTTTCTTTATCTCTCTCGCTCATCTCTCTTTGTCTCTCTCTCTCTCTCGTTTATCTCTTTTCGCTCTCTCTCTCTCTCTCTCTCTCTCTCTCTTTGTCTATATATTTTCATCCATTTTTTTATCTTCCTTCATTTCTCTCTTCTCTTTCTCTCTCTCACTCATCACTCTTCTCTGTCTGTCTGTCTGTCTATCTCTCTCTGTGTCTCTCACTCATCTATCTCTTCTCTCATCTCTTTTCTCTCTTTGTCTCTTTCGCTCATCTCTCTTCTCTTTATATCTCTCGCTCATCTCTCTTCTCTCTATCTTTCTCTCTGTCTCTCTCGTTCATCTCTCTTCTCTTTATGTCTCTCTCGCTCATCTCTCTTCTCTCTATCTCTCTCTATCTCTCACGTTCATCTCTCTTCTCTTTATGTCTTTTTTTTGTCTCTCACTCTCTATCTTTCTCTCTCTCTCTCTCTCTCTCTCTCCCACTGTGTTTGCGGTGTTCACTCTCTCACTCACGTTTTCTCTATTTGCGTTGTTCTCTCTCTCTCTCTCTCCCACTGTGTTTGCGTTCTTTCTCTCTCTCTCCCCCTCTCTCTCTCTCGCTCATCACTCTGTCTCTCTCTCCTCTCTCTCCTCTATCTATCTCTCACTCATTTATCTCTCTCACCACCCATCTCCTCTACCACCTTCACCACTACTACAAACGCTATTCCACCACCACCACTACTTCTACTGTCGTCACTTCACCTCTACGACTACCATTACTACTGACATCGCCATCACTTCATTACCACCACTACCACTACTGCCACTACTACTACCATTACCTCTCCTTCACCCCTATCGCTCCATTACACTACCACTACCACAACTTCACTACTAATCTCTTTCACCATGACCATGACCATCACCATCACCATCATCTTTTATCCACCATCTTCACCACTATTGCCGCTCCCTTTCCTCTACCACAAAAAATTAGTTCATGATTTTTAGTAACAAAAAAAAAAAAAAAATAGGCTGCAGAAAAATATTCTAAACTAAGATTTTTTTTAAAAAAAGAAATTGAGGACTTAAATTTGTTAGTATTTTGTATAAATACTCTTAAACGATGGTTGATGGATATTTGTTTTGTTGTATGGACTTAAATCTGTTAGTATTTTGATGGATATTTGTTTTGTATAAATTTCTAGCAAAGGCTATGAAGCCATTTTGTTTAGTGTTTTCGCTCATTTTCGAAGCAAATGCACAACAGCAAGTGCATATAGAAAATTGAATGCCATTATTCAATCGTCTTTTCCCATAAAATATTCTCTTGAAAATGGCCAAACCATCATTTTAGCTCTGACAATTCTTTGCACAGTAGCATTTGCCACCAAAACGTCAATTGGAACTAATTGGCAGCATGCCTTGTTATTGTCGACCTCTTGTTTACTTTTATCATCGATGTTCTATGATTCGAGAATTTTATTTTTTTCATCTTGAAGAGTTCAGTTGGTACACTCTTCTCAATCTAGGGTCTTGGCCTTTTACAGCAATGAAAAGGATAAAGAAAGGTGACAGGCCTTTTACAGCTTTTAAAATTTTTATAAATATAAACTGAAAACTAAAAACGGAATAGTTACCAAACAGACCATAATATTGTAATCAAGTCACAAAGTTTTGTGATATAAAATAGAAAATACATAACTGCATCACTAATTGGCATAACGAAATTGTTTAAAATTCTAGAAAATCACAAATGGCGTAACTAATTTCCAAAATTTCATAACATTAACCAAAAATTATGTAACTATCTACTAATTGGTGTAACAAAAATATCTAAATTTTTTAAATAATTTAATCACCAATCGGGATCTCTAATGATACAGATAAACACAGAATGTAATGACAATAATCAAATAATTTAATCCACGACTTATAGCCATGGAACAGAAAATGAGAGTTAGAGAAAATTAACCAATAGAGCGAAAGGAAAGGGAATATGAGTAAGAGAGACTGAACGGACTTGTCGTCTGTGAAAATAATGTCAAAGATGGTGTTGTTTCCGATAAGGAACATCGGAGATATCTACAGTGACAGTAAGGAATGAGAGAGATGTTTGATAGATGAAGAGAGCTGAGATAGCAAAACAGTACAACAAAATCGTAATATTCATTTTCAACAGTTCTATAAGATATGTACAAATTGATAAAATCATAACTACGGCCAAAGATTTGTATATGTATGAAAGTTTAGAGAGAATGAGAGTTTGAGAGACAAATTTGTTGTGAGAAATAAAATGTGAGAGAGGTGGTATTTATAGGACTTGGGAGGGAGGAGTTAATTTATATATATAAAAATAAAAAAAATAAAATTGATTGTTGGTGGAATTAACGGTTATATGACTCTTTCAAATTGTTTTGATTTAAATTTTTGACCATTGCACTGACAATGGGGGCAAGGAGCCATTGGGGTCAGGTCGAGCTAGATGGGAAAGAAAATTTCGGGGCGATCTCACGGGATGGATCACACTCCATAACACACCAGGGTCGGGTCGGGCTCTAGAACACATAACTCAGGGTCTTAGGTTAGGTTTAGACTCAAACCTAGTTAGGTCTACCCAGGGCACGAGCGGACTTGGGGTGTGCCGCGAGCTCATGGGCTAAATTTATACCCCTATATGTGGGTAGTGGTTCTGAGATATATGATTAGTAGTTATGATATATGTGATATTGATTATGAAACAAAGGGTGCTAGTTATGAGATGTGGTTATAATATATGTGGGTAAAGGTAATGAGATATATGATTAGTGATTACGAGATATGTGATTTTGGTTATGAGCAGAGTGGTATAGTTATAAGTCAAAAGGTGTTTGGTTATGAGATATGTGATTAGTAGTTATGATATATGTGATGTTGGTTATGAGATATGTGGGTAATGGTTATGAGTAAAGTGGTGTCAAAGGGTGTTTGGTTATGCTATATGTGTTAGTGGTTATGAGATATGTGGGTAATGGTTATGAGCAAAGTGGTGTCAAATGGTGTTTGGTTATGCTATATGTGTTAGTGGTTATGAGATATGTGGCTAATGGTTACGAGCAAAGTGGTGTCAAAGGGTATTTGGTTATGCTATACGTGTTAGTGGTTATGAGATATGTGGGTAATAGTTATGAGCAAAGTGGTGTCAAAAGGTGTTTGGTTATGCTATATGTGTTAGTGGTTATGAGATATGTGGGTAATGGTTATGAGTGGTTATGAGATATGTGGGTAATAGTTATGAGCAAAGTGGTGTCAAAAGGTGTTTAGTTATGCTATATGTGTTAGTGGTTATGAGATATGTGGGTAATGGTTATGAGTAAAGTGGTGCCAAAGGATGTTTGGTTATGGTATATGTGTTAGTGGTTATGAGATATGTGGATAATGGTTATGAGTGGTTATGAGATATGTGGGTAATGGTTATGAGCAAAGTGGTGTCAAAGGGTGTTTGGTTATGCTATATGTGTTAGTGGTTATGAGATATGTGGGTAATGGTTATGAGATATGTGGGTAATAGTTATGAGTAAAGTGGTGTCAAAGGGTGTTTGGTTATACTATATGTGTTAGTGGTTATGAGATATGTGGTTAATGGTTATGAGTGGTTATGAGATATGTGGGTAATGGTTATGAGTAAAGTGGTGTCAAAGGGTATTTGGTTATGCTACATGTGTTAGTGGTTATGAGATATGTGGGTAATAGTTATGAGTGGTTATGCGATATGTGAGTAATGGTTATGAGCAAAGTGGTGTCAAAGGGTATTTAGTTATGCTATATGTGTTAGTAGTTATGAGATATGTGGGTAATGGTTATGAGCAAAGTGGTGTCAAATGGTATTTGGTTATGCTATATGTGTTAGTGGTTATGAGATATGTGGGTAATGGTTATGAGCAAAGTGGTGTCAAAGGGTGTGGTTATGCTATATGTATTAATGGTTATGAGTTATGAGATATTGGTTATGTGACTAGTGGTTGTGAGATATGTGATGTTGGTTATTAGATATGTGACTAGTAGTTATGAGATATGTGATGTTGGTTATGATCAAAGTGATGTGGTTATGAGCAAAAAGGTGTTAATTATAAGATATGTGATTAGTGGTTATGAAATATGTGATATTGGTCATGACAAAAAGGTGTTGGTTACGAGATATGTAACTAGTGGTTATGAGATATGTGATGTTGGTTATGACTCAAAGGGATTGGTTATGAAATGTGGTTATGATGTATGTGGGTAGTAATTATGAGATGTGTAATTAATGGTTATGAGATATGTGATATTAGTTATGACAAAAAGGTGTTGGTTATGAGATATGTGACTAGTGGTTATGAGATATGTGATGTTGGTTATGAGTCAAAGGGATTGGTTATGAGATGTGGTTATGAGATATGTGATCAATAGTTATGAGATATGTGATATTTGTTATGATCAAAGTGGTGTTGGTTATGAGATATGTGATTATGATTATGAAATATGTGATGTTAGTTATGACTAAAATGGTGTTAGTTATGAGATGTGGTTATGAAATATGTGATATTAGTTAGGAACAAAATGGTGTTGGTTATGAGATGTAGTTATAGCTAAGTTATGATCAATTTGATTATAGTTATGAAGAAATATGATTTTACCTCATAACTATAAAAGTGACCTGTTTAGCAGGTCACTTTTAATGACCTGGTTATGAAGTAATATGGTATAAGTAAATAATTGAATATAACTAAGTTATGAGTTAATAGGGTGATAGTTATGACTAATATGGTATAGATTATGATATAAAATTATATAAGTTCATAACTAAATGTATGGTACACCTAAATGTACCATAGCATCACCCTTTCAGCACAAGTGGGATTAATTGCTGATGTGGATTTTCTGGAAGGAACTGCAGTGCTGAAGGCGATCATTTTTACTCCGGAGATTGGCTTGGGTGATGTTCAGGTGATTCCTTGACGGTGGTCAATGCAATTATAGGCTCTGAATTCGACAATGCCTCTTTTGGTCATGTGGGGTTAGAAATTGGTCGGGTGGCCTCTTTGCTTCGGTCTTTCAGAGTTCCTCATGTTTGAAGAGCTGGAAATGAGGTGGCGCATCGACTAGCAAGGATGGCGATTTCTCATGCGGGTTTGTGAGTTTGGATGGAAGAGGTTCTGCCCTCTGTTGCTTGCTTTGTCCTCCTTGATGCAAGGTTCATAGAACAGTTATTAAACAAGCCATGTTATATGGATTAGAAGGTTGGGCAAGTAAAAAATAATATATAAATTAGATGAGTGTTCATGAGATGAGGATTTTAAGATGGATGTATGTCAAGACTAGAAAAAATAGAATTAGAAATGAGTATATTTGAAAATGGGTAGGAGTAGTACCGATAGAGGATAAGTTGAAAGAGAATAGATTAAGGCCAAGTTTGGCATACCTCAAATAATCTATTTTTTTATCTTTTTTCCATCACATCACCTCTCTACTTTTCTGCACATTTTTTCGTAAATAGATAAAAGTGCACTTATTTAGGTTATCCCAAACAACCCCTTAGTCATATACAATGAAGACCAACAGAGACAGTAGTAAAGAGATGCGATGCAGTGACGGTAGATGGAAATGTTTGGAGAAGAGACAGACCTAGATTGACGTGGACTAGTATAGTTAATAGAGATATGGACATCTTTAATTTGACTAATGAAATGATTTTGGATAGAATTGAGTGAAGAAGAATGATTCATATAGCTGACTCCATTTAATAAGATTTAAGGTTTGATTTGGTTTAGTTAGTGAAGTTTTATTAAAATTATTTGTGATATTTCTATATTTTATGTTACTGGCATATTACTCGTACTATGCACGGACAAATATTTTACCGAATGTTCTATCAAATGTCTCACATGAGTGTGGGATAACCTACATGGTGTGGGTCCCACATCCATATAAGACATTTGGTAAAATATTTAGTAAAACATTTGGGATCTCTAGTATTTTTCGATAAATAATATTAAACATGTTAAAATTAACTAAATATTATAATATTAATAAGAAATGCTCAAGATACGGAATGTCAGCACAAACTTCTTTACACAAGCATAATTCATGTTGGATTCGCATCTAAACACTCACAACCTCACAGAAACAAAAGAGCGAATAAAATTACAATTAAAAAAAATTTTACCAAAAAAAATTATCAATTACAAAAATCTAACATTCCACTTCATGTTTTATGTCCTACCCTATTCCCCCTCGTCTTGGCAAACAAAAAATAAATAAATAGATACTCTTTCAAAAAATTTAAGTGTTCTCTTACTACGTGTAATATAAATTATTTTAAAATTAAGTTACTATATTAAATTTAAATTTAAACACATTACTTTATTTCTATCTCTAAACTAATTTCAATCTCAGATACGGCTCCAAATATTTTTCTATGCATTTACAAATATTTTGATTATCAAGTTGTGTGAATTAAGAATGAGTGTACAATTTCATGATGCATAGGATGTATGCCCTAGGCAGGGGCGGAGGCACGTTGAGATCAGGAGGGTCACGTGCCCTCTCTCATTTTTTTAAAAATTACACTTTTAGCCTTATTTGAAAAATAATTAATTTTTAAAATTCAAAATATGTTATAATTTTTTATATCTCATCTTCTATTTTTGTTTTTTTTTTTTAATTTTTGACAAAATCTTTGCAAAACCAAAAGGGTTAATCTATTAGTCAAAATTCTTGCATTTTTCATTATGAGATTAGAGATTTAAATATCTCAATCTGGTTATTGATTGTATTTTCGTTATTATTATTTATAATTTCTCTCTCTTACTTTTGAAAATATTTATTTATATTAGTTATATCGTGTATTATTTTCATTATGATTATAATTAATTAGTTTCGTTATAACATGATTCATTAATTAAAAATAAAATACAAATTCTTGTAATTTGTCACTCTAAATATTTAATTTTGCTAAAATATTTTCTTTTAAATTCTATATTATTTCTCTCTTTTCTCTCATGTCTTTTTCTTCCACTCTTTTTTTTTTTCTTTGGGTCTATTTTGGTGTAATTTTGTCATTTTCATTTTTAATAATAGCATGTGATCGCATTTTAAATTATAATGATCATCATGTTCACAAAACTAAAATAGCAAATCAAATTAATAATAAATAAACAATCAAAAATCAAAAACAAAAAGCAACAAAACTAACTTGAGCATAATTTTAAAATTTTAAATATGGAACTATATTCATTTTTAGTTGTTTTACCCTCAAATAAGAATTAAATTTATTTGTATTATGGTAGATCACTATAATCTTAACTCAATATTACTCCTTCTAAATCAAAATCCTGGCTCCGCTACTGGGCCTAGGTAATAGTGATGTAGCAAAGGAATATAGTGCATGTTGTGTAGGAGACACTACAACATATAAGAGTTTTAGGCCCCGTTTGTTTTTAGAGATAGACTGAGCCTAGGTAATAGTGATGTAGCAAAGGAATATAGTGCATGTTGTGTAGGAGACACTACAACATATAAGAGTTTTAGGCCTCGTTTATTTTCAGAGATAGAATGGAGGGGATTCATAGTGAAGGGATTGTTAGTGAGGGGATTGATAGTGAGGAATTATTAAATTATTTTTACATAAAATAACAAAACAAATAAAAATATATAAAAAAATTAAACATTAATATTTTTAAAAAAATTCCCAATATATAAAAAATAAAAAAATTTCTAATCCCCTCACTATTTTTCTAATACCATCTCTATCATCTCCTTACCAATCCCTCTTCCAAGGGGACTGCTAATGCCAAGGAATTAATAGTCATCTCCCCATCTCTCAAACAAACACCCCATTAGTAATACCAAGGGATTAGTAATCCCAATCCCCTCCGTATAACCCTAAACAAACGGAGCCTTAGAGACTAAATGTTTTAGTCTTTAAAAGTGAAAATTTTGTTACAAAAGATATTTTGGGCCCAATTTCTATTGTCGTGAGGATAGTCGTTAAAAAGTCATCTTCAAAAGTCAAAACTAAGGCTTTTAGCGACAAAATTTTGAAAGTGTCACTAATAAATAGATTTTTAGGAACAAAATAATTTAGTCTCAAAATAATTTATTTTTTTAGACAAAAAATTTGGTCCCAAAAAGATAATAATTCATCACTAATATCTAATTTTCGTTGTTAAACATATTATGATGATATTTTTCGCAACAAAAATATTTGATCACCAAAAATAATTTTGTCCTTAAATTTTGATCTTTAAAATTTTAATTTTTTAATGTATTATATTCAAAAGATTTTTATTGGTTATGTTTTCCAATACGTTCATAAGTTTAAATATATATATATACATATATATTAAATTTATGTTACAAGATGACCCTAATGATTTACTTTATATTATAAAGCGGTTACATAACATGGGTTTCAGCTAGTATAAATACAATAAAGATGGGATTAGTTAAGAAGAGTTACTTTAATACAAGAATTCTAACAA
The DNA here is from genome assembly GCF_055761805.1 of Camellia sinensis. Classification (NCBI taxonomy): domain Eukaryota; kingdom Viridiplantae; phylum Streptophyta; class Magnoliopsida; order Ericales; family Theaceae; genus Camellia; species Camellia sinensis. The sequence goes on from NC_138974.1 coordinate 33,326,442, forward strand.
ATGAAATCTATTAAAAAAATAATAACAACAAATTCTAGCAGGCTTGTTTTCGTTAAAATAATAATAAGAAAAAATATAAATTAAAAGGCCATTACGGTGAAACTCCTATCGAAGTTTATTTCAACTATAGTGGTAGTGTGTTTGGTAAGAAAATTTTTAACTTTTTTTAAGTTAAAATTTATAAAAAGATAAAATTGATTAAAATAATTAATAAGATAAAATATCACATCAAATTCATAATTATTTTTTTTTTTCTTTCACAAATATTATATCCAATTATAAAAAAATTCAATCATCTTTCTAAATATAAAAATTTTAACCTACTAAAATAGTCAAAAACTAAAATAACCTATTAAAATAATAACTTTCCAAACACCTATAGTGTCTTGCAACTTGCCTGCCCGTTTACAGAATTATTTTTTGTGAAAAAAAAATAGCAGAAATAAATCATTTTTCAAATAAATACAAGTAGAATAAAAAAAATTAATAAGTAATATTAATAAAGACAAATTAAAAGGCCAAGTCAGACTCATACTAAGGCCTTATTTGACATGAGCTAAAAAATTCAAAAAATCACTATTTTATTTAAATCACATCATCTTATTTAAATTACATAACCTCTCTAACACATCACTTCAAACCCAACCCATACTCAACCTATATTTTATAAAAAATCAAAAAGTGCACTTATTTAGATCATCTCAAACCACCCCTAATAGCTAATAGTCCCTCCGGCTTATTTTGGAAAGATGATAAAAAGTTATTTTTTGGCTTTTAACTAAACTTTTCACTTTTTTAAACAAATGATTTGGAAAGTTAATAAAAAGTTACTTTTGACTTTTTTTTATTAATATTTGTTTATAATGTCAAATCATAATAAAATGACTAAACTATCATCACTCAATTTAAAATATTTACAACTTCACCCATATAACACATTTTGATCTATGGAGAATAGAATTATAATTTCACCAGTGACTGAAAATTAACTTTTCAAATAAAAAAAATACAAAAAATCAATTTTTAATTTTTGCTACAAACCTAAAAAAGTGATTAAAAATCAAGTTGTCAAAACACCCCCTCAGTCTCAAAATATCCTTCTCAAAAACGAAATCTAATTTCTTTTAATAGTGATAATTATTATACTTTAAAAATCTAACTTTTTTTTAAGTAATACAATTATTACACTTACTAACTTTCCAAAACTACTGGTTGACTATCATAATTAATTTTTGCCTATATTAATGCTAATGAATTTAAAGAAGAAAAATGTTAGACATATTAAAAGTTTTATCAAAATTTCTATTAAATGTGAGTAAGACCTACATGATTTAGGTCTCACATCATGTGAGATATTTTGTTAAAATTTTAATAGAACTTTTGAGATCTCTGGTATTACTCTTTAAAGAAATAGTAAAATAAGAAATTTATATTAATTTAGTCTTTAATTTTTAAAAATAAATTAATATTTTGAGATAATATAAAATATAATAAGAGACTAATATTTTAAAACTAATATAGGTGTCATTTGGGAAGTTGATTGACTTTTTGGTTTTTTTTGACTTTTTTAGTTATTTTAGTCTGGGCTAAAAAACTTGATTTATGAAGAATTTTTTAATTTTTTGACTTTTTTTATGAGAGTAGAGTGTTATGATTATGAATTGGATATGATATTCTATTTATTGTAACTAAAATAACTTATTTTATCTTTTGTGATTAAAATAACTAAAAAAATTAATGAACCTTCGTTCCAAACGGAGCCATAGTAATAGAAGTAAATTTAAAGGCTCACTGCTGTAATGTACGGCAAACTCTATTTTAATTGCATTCTCCCGCCACCCGGTAGAATACAATGTAATTTTATTTAATAAAAAAGTTATAAAAAAAATGAGAAAATAAAAATGAAGGGAAAAAGGACGTGAGTACCCCCTCACTTTCATAATTTTGGAGGATCCCATGCACCATAAGCGGGAATCTCCTTGGGAAGTCCTTTCTGTCCGTTTCCTTTCCACCCTCTCTCCTTTAAAACCCTTCCCCAAAACATTCCTCACTCTGCAGCAAAACCACAACAGCAACAAAACACCCCACCCCCCACTCTAAACATGTCTTCTCAACCCTCCTTCACTCTCCTCCACCTTCGATTCTCCTCCACCTTCTCCGGCAGCACCGCTTTCTTATCTCCGGCGAAACGACTCTCTAAACCTTTCTTGGGTAAGCTCTTTTTTCTTTTCTGCTATTACTCTCACAGCTTCTTTTTTTTTTTTTTTTTCTTTTTTTTGTTCAGTTCCAACTGTACTAACTCCTGCACCATCATTGCCCTTTTCCGCCGACAATGTTGTATTTCATAGCTGGAAGCACAGGAAAAGATTCATACTAGTACTGTTACTGTAGTTTCAACCTTTTCTTTTCTTTTTTTTAACCATGACTACTTCTCAACGAACTGAAGGAAAATCTTATTTTCTTTGGGTCTTTAACCATGGAAAAGGTCGATTCTTTTCCAATAAGAAAACAAAGGTCTTGCTATCAACCTCTTCTTTATATCAGACTTGAAAAAAGGATGATTATGCAACATCACTTAGATCTTCTGAATCTATATATTTGTCTGCTGTTCGTGTCGGTATTCAGTTGGAAGATCACTTTCCTTTTAATCTGTGAATTGAAAGCTTCTGCTTAAAAAGCAGCTTTGTTTCATGAAAATGGTGTGGAAATGAGCTTTATATCCCTTGATGAGGAATGGAAATATGGAATTATAACTTCTAGATTATGGCGCCGTCGTAATTCTTGTTAAATATGAGGGTACTTATTTTTATAATTATTATATTATTTTAATCTAGTTGAATAAAATAATTATAGTTTACAACAAAAGTGAAAGCGTATATCGGTTGTCAATATCACAGTCTTTTTTTTGGCAGATGTTTCGTCTGTTAGCGCATTATCTCAGGAGCAAATCGTAATTTTCTCTAAAGATGAACAGGTTAATATCCGTTGTAATTTGCAATGCAAAGCTGTATCCAAACCTCGTATAGAAGGTACATAACTACAAATATAAATAAGATTTTGTTTTTTTAATTAACATTTAAACAGAATTTCAAAAAGTGACCATGAATAGTAATTTACTTATTTATCTAGGTAAATAAATAAATAAATGATTATAAATGCAGAGTACACAGATGTTTTCCAGAATGGTCTGCCAGTCATAAAGTGGAATGAGATTGTGGATGATGACACAGAAGGAGAAGTTGACCTTGAGGCGGTTCGAACTTAACCATCTTACTTTTTTTTCCCCTACTTTTTGTGATGAATTTATTTAGTATACCTTACTTAAATATGGTATTCATTTGATACAAATTAGGTGCCTAAATCAAATAAAATTAAGGAACATGTCGAATCCATACGATCAATGTTGTCCTCCATGGATGATGGAGAGATAAGCATATCTGCTTATGACACTGCGTGGGTAGCTCTAGTCGAAGACATTCATGGAAGTGGTGCTCCTCAATTCCCCTCCAGCCTTCAATGGATTGCAAAAAATCAGCTCCCGGATGGTTCATGGGGCGATAAATCCATATTTGAAGCTCACGATCGCATAATCAATACTTTGGCCTGCATAATTGCCTTAAAAACATGGAATATCCATCCAGACCAATGCAAAAAAGGTAAAAAATTAATCAAATGGAAGCCTTAGATACCCTTCTTTTTTTTTTTTTTTTATAATTTTATTTTGAGTTTCCTGTTAATCTCTTACTGTTATAATAGGAATTTCATTTATCAAAAAAAACATATGCAAGCTTGAAGATGAAAATGCTGAGCACATGCCTATTGGATTTGAAGTAGCGTTCCCTTCGCTTATTGAAATAGCGCAAAAGTTAGATATCGAAGTTCCATATGATTCGCCTGTGTTGCAAGAGATCTATGCCAAGAGAAATCTAAAGCTCACAAGGTACTTTTTTTGATCAAACAACTTGAACACCGCGATGATTATGTTAGCTACTTTCCACCATAAAATAAGATAAAATGAAGTAAAAGTAACCTTATCTTTGGAACTTTTTTTTTTTTTTCTTATTTTCTTTTTTTGAGAAATGATCTGTCCCAAATTATTACAACTTTTAAAACGTTGAGTACTTATGACGTGTGTGCAATAGGATACCAAGGGACATAATGCACCTTGTGCCCACAACACTACTCCATAGCTTGGAAGGAATGACAGGCTTAGAATGGGAAAAGCTACTCAAATTGCAGTGTCAAGATGGATCATTCTTGTTCTCTCCATCCTCAACTGCCTTTGCACTCATGCAGACAAAAGATGATAATTGCTTGAGATATCTAAGTAGAGCTGTCGAAAGATTCAATGGGGGAGGTAAAGTTAAACTAAAAATGGATAAGATATAAGAACACAGAAATGGAGCAATGAGTTGGACTATATGGGTGGATGGATTAGATTTTTTAAAAGTGGATTATATGTATGGATGGATAAGATTTTTTTAAAAGTTGATCTAACCATTGATTTATGTATTCGCAGCAAAATTGCTTGGATATAGAAGTTCACTTTTTCTTCTTTATTTTAAATATTCTAATTCCATGTAGCCTTTTTATTAACATTCAGTTCCCAATGTGTACCCGGTGGACTTATTTGAGCACATTTGGGCTGTTGATCGGCTTGAACGCCTTGGAATCGCCCGGTATTTTCAGTCTGAGATTAAAGAATGTGTTGATTATGTCTACAGGTACAATAATAATAATAGTGAACTATAAATATTCAGTGCAAGAGAACCACAAAATGAGTCATATAATTGAAACTAATTATATATGTCTTGTGAAAAATCTTGATGAAACTTCAGATATTGGACCGAAGAAGGAATCTGCTGGGCAAGAAATTCCCCGGTTCATGACATTGATGACACCGCCATGGCTTTTAGGCTTTTAAGATTGCACGGCCACCATGTTTCTGCCGGTGGGTTGACCATGCTGTCATCATCACTTTTCTTTTCTTTTTTCTTTTGAAATTTTTGAATTACTATTGTTTTTGAGAAATTTCACTGTATTGGATTTTTTTTTTTTTTATTCATATTTTTGGACAGATGTGTTTGGACATTTTAAGAAGGGTGGAGAGTTCTTCTGCTTCGCGGGGCAGTCGAATCAGGCAGTAACTGGAATGTTTAATCTGTATAGGGCTTCTCAGGTTTTGTTTCCAGGAGAAAAGATTCTTGAGGATGCCAAGAAATTCTCAGCCAAATTCCTGAGAGAGAAACAAGCTATTAATGAACTCCTAGATAAATGGATAATTACCAAGGATTTACCTGGTGAGGTATGAATATCATTCATTACTTAATTCAGTTTTAAATAGATTTGTTAATTTTGTAGAAACATACTTTTTTACTAAAAAATTATTTTTGTAGAAACATACTTAATTCAGTTAATTTTGCAAAAAAAGAAGCTAGTTTGAAGAAAATAAACACCAAAAAATATTTTTAAATTTTAAAAAATTATTTTTTGCCCCCAAAAAAAATTATATCGAAACAATAAGTGTTTTCTATTTATTTGTTTTTTACCCAACAACTTTTAAATTTTTTTGAAAACTCAACCAAAACAGAGTATTTTTTTCGTCTTTAATGAATTTTTTTAAAAAAAATTGTTAAATTATTTTACTTGTCGTTTAAGATGAGAAGGCCCTAAAAATTTAAAACATTTGTCTAAATTTAAAAAAAAAAAAACACTCCAGATAATAAATAAATAAATTACGAATTTTGACTTTTTACCGTTTTATGTAAACTTTTTTAAAGTATGGCTCTCTCTTAAATTGTTTTACGGATCTTAGAATAAAATTTAAATATATAACAATAAAAGAAACGAAAAAAACTGTTTAAAATATATTTACTACGCTAGCAACCACTGGGGAAAAAAAATTATTGATTTTTTTGATTCCATGTAATAGAAATTCAATTGCGAATGATTTTTGTAATTGATCTTTATATTTAGGAAGGATTCTAAACAAATTAGGATTGTTGGTTGTTTATTATCGATAATGATTATCTAATATTCAAGATAAAATAATAATTACTATTCATGAAGAAAAATTATAGAATGATTTTGGAACAAATTCACATGGTATCTCAATTTGTTTTGTATTGGTTGAAATAGTGGGACTTACTATTTTTGTGTTAATTTTTGAGAGATAACTGAACATGTCTTACAGAGTAAATGGTGTGGAACAATAATTCAAAATTATCAAATAACCTCCCTCACAATGGCTCAATAAGTGGTTGGAGTAAGAAATTTGTGTTTAATGATAATAACTCTTTTATATTGACAAAATACCAAAATAATTTCTAGTAGAGGATATATATATATATATACCAAACGATGAATGTTCTTTAACCAAGTTCATTCATCATCGAACAAGGCTTGAACTTTAGAGTAGCATGCAAGTCTTATCTTTCATGTCATGACCTATTAGATCATTCCGATTCACAGGTAGGATATGCACTTGACATGCCATGGTATGCCAGCTTGGCTCGTGTGGAGACAAGGTTTTACTTGGAGCAATATGGAGGGGAAGACGATGTTTGGATAGGAAAAACCTTATACAGGTACTGTTTTGTTCTTATCCATTCTGATTGTCCAATCACAAAACTACAAGCATTTTGTCTGAGTCAAATAAAATGATTCAAAAAATAAAACTGCAATTAACTGAGTCAAATGAAATAATTCAAATAAACAATAGTCTAACTCTGATGGAATCTTAAACATGGATTCTGTAACGCGCAGAGTCTTTCAAGTACAAAATACCTCTTCTTTTGATGTATGGTCAGGATTTCACAGGACTCACTATGCTGCTACTATCTGTCCCTAATCCCAAATTTAACTAAGAGAAACACTTGGGCGAGGTATATGGGCATCCGTTTATAATTGACTTGCCTTTTGTGCTAAATCTATAATTATACATATATAGATTTATGTAAAAATGATTTATATAATCGACTCCATTTGATTGGGATGTAAGATTTAGTTTAATTTGATTATATAGATATATATGTGTATCAATGGATTCACATGTGAATTTATATTAAAATATTTAACTCTAACTGAATGTAAAACTCAGAAGGCAAGTGTCATACCGAGATAGGAAATCAAGTGTTCCTTGAACTCTACAAAAATTGTCTTTGATTGTGGGTTGATATGATCGGCACTTATTTAGAGTCTAAAGATAAAGGACATGAAATTTGGAAGTTTGTGTGTGTAATTGAGTTATAAGACATATTCTCCAAACCTCATGCAGTGTATTTAATTACATGATAATCACTTATAAACAATACCAATATATCAAAAGCTTTGAGTATTAGTTGTAATTGGTATTGGTAGTATCTTGTAACACTTTTAAACAAAAAATAAAAAATTCTGGAGCTTATTAATTTCTGAATACAATTATAAATTGAATATTGTGCATTGATTGTGAATTAGTTTTTAACGAAAATGTGGCAATATTGGTCCACAGGATGCCTTATGTTAACAATAACATCTATCTGGAGCTTGCAAAATTGGACTACAACAACTGCCAAGCATTGCATCTGCTGGAATGGGACTCCATTCAAAAGTATGTTTCTATAAAACCCCAAAAATAAAAATAAAATAAAATAACCCAATTTAACCAAAGTTATCGGTGATATTATCTGGTGCAGATGGTATACAGAATGCAACCTAGGAGAGTTTGGGATGAACCAAAGAAACCTACTTTTGGCATATTATTTGGCGGCGGCGAGTATCTATGAACCGGAGAGGTCAAAAGAGAGGGCAGCATGGGCTAAAACAGCAACCTTGGTGGAGACGATTGTGTCCTATTTTGAAGAGGAGGGAAGTTCTGTTGAACAGAGGAGAGCCTTCCTTAATGAATTCAAAAACAGTGGTGGTCATCATCAACTAGACTATGTGAATAATGGAAGGTATGTACTCAATCCACCAACTCTTAATTCTACTTCCTATAATTTATTTAAATATAGCGATAGTGAACCCCTACTATTAAAAAAACAAAGTATCATCAAGTTACATTTTAATTATAAAAATGCTACTATCCTAATATATTAAAATTTTAAAAGAATAATATTTTATCAATTCACATAAAAAAAAAAAGTTACAGTTTTACATATAAATTTATGGTTTCACTTGCAGTAACAATAAAGTAACAAGAGAAGGGAAAGGACAGAAACTGATTCGAACACTGCACGAAACCTTAAATCAGCTCTCTTTGGATGCAGTAGTGGCGCACGGCAGGGACATCCGCCACCACTTGCATCACACTGTAAGTTATACTTTCTTCTCTTCAAAATTCATCTACTCAATAGTGCTAAAAAAATTTACCATAAATTCTATCATAAAAAAATATGTGTGATTTAAATTTAATTATTACGTGATAGAAACTTTTAAAATAAATCTAGATCACATATTGTCGTTAATAAAAATACCAATAATGTAACTGATTTTGGCGTTTTTTTGTTTTTTGTTTTTTGTTTTGTCAAAGTGGGAAATGTGGATGATGACGTGGCAAGAAGAAGGAAAGCGATACAAAGAAGAAGCAGTACTCCTAGTGCGCATGATAAATTTGTGCGCCGGCCGATGGGCACCTGAGGAGTTACTGCTATTGTCACAATATCCTCAGTATAGGCGTCTCTCCGATCTCACCAACAATGTCTGTCACCAAATTCGCATGTTCCAACAACGGCCACATCGTAACAAGGTAAAATTTCTAAAGAGAGTTACTTATATATATTTTTTTAATTTGTAATATTTAAATTGTGTTAATTTAATTTTTAATGTATAAAATGCATTTTACTTTTTCCCCGACCGAACTCCATCAGTAATCAATCTAAAAAAAAAAGCTCCATCAATAGAAATCATTAAATGCCTACTTTTGGAGATGACAGATCACATATTTTGAAAATGAAAATTAGTTTTTTGTGAGTTTTTATCTTAATAACACATAGGAAAATGCGGAGGACCCCAGTAAAGGGCGACCCCCAGCCCACGTGGCTGTGGGTGATTGGCAGGAAAGGAAAAAAAAAAAGTGGCTGTGGGTGATTGGCAGGAAAGGAAAAAAAAAAAAAAAACTGACGAATGGCGTTGCGTCACGTCACTAGGGGTCGACCCCCAATGGGGATCTGTAGCAGTGTTGTAACACATATTACTTATTTTAAATAAAAAAATTTAAATGAATTTTTACATTTATCATTGACTTTAATGGTATTTATTGATGCAGTTAGATCTAAAATTACTTTTTATACATTAAGAACTAAACTAACATAAATAACATGCTTTGAAGATTGAAAATATAATTACCCTTATTTATTTATCTTCATTTTGTATATGTTCACTTCCACTTCTTTGGAGGGCCATGCTGTGATTAATTTTAACATTAGAATTTTATTAAAATTTTTTGAGGCCTCTATCGTTAAAAAAGTGGGTCTCTGACAATAACAATTTAAAAAATATATTTTAATAGGTCACATAAGTAGTCTAATAGTTGAGTGATTACTATAGAAGAAGCTAATGATTATTTTATTTTTGATTTTGAATTTTGTAAACGTGGACACAACAGGGTGGTGATGAGAAAAAGGACAAGAGCAAGACAAACAGTGAGGAGATAGAGGCGGCAATGCAAGCATTGGTGCAAATGGTGGTGTGTCATGACACATCAGATGGGATTGACCCAGATGTCAAGCAGACCTTTCTTACAGTTGCAAAAACTTACTATTATACCTTGCACCGTAACGCTGGGGCTATTTATTTTCACATTGCCAAAGTACTCTTTGAGAGAGTTGTTTAATTCTTTTCTTGCCCAATTTACTTTCTTTCTTGCTAGCTACTCTATATATATATATATATATATTTATATTTGCATATTCCTGTCCATTATTAGCACAAACAACTAGTTTGATTGTATATATTATGATTTAATGTTATAATAACTTAAATTTTACATTAATTTTTGCTTGTTATTTGACAGAACTCTTTACATATCATTTAATATATACATCAATATAATATATAGATTGTAAGATTACTTATAAATATTAGTCATCACATTATTCATACGCTCAATTTGTCTAGGCAATTTTTTTTTTTTTCCTTCATATTTTTTGACATTTGGTATAAAGAAAGTCAATGAAAAATAAATTTATTTAGACAAAAAAACTATTCTATTTTTAAAATGTGAAATATATATATATATATATATATTAGACTAAATTCTTATCAATGCCACCTTTCTATCATTGCCACCATGACACCATATGCCATCCTTACCCCGCCACAGTTGTTTGCTAAGAACATTTATCACTTTTTCCTTTGGGTCATATTTTCTTGTTAAATTTTTCAAATTACGTTAACCGAACTATTCATTAGGTCAAGTTGAGTATTATGTAGTCTTTCTTAACAAGTAAAAATTTAATATAATGATAACATCACGTCATCAGTAACATATATGCATAGTTGAACTCCACTCATTAAAAGTAACTAATAATTAAGTAATTTTTACATCTATATAATGGAATTAACTACGTCTACATGATAATTTATTATTAAACAGTAAGATCACTTGTGTAGTAGAATTAGTGGAAGACAACAAAACAACTTTAGAGATAAGATATACCTAAAACAAACCAAATAAAAAGGTTCCATGATATCAATGAAGATAGATAGGTCGATCCACAAATTTAGTTGGATAGGTGGATACATATGGATACCATATTAAGTTGCTTTCCTCTAATATGTGTATGTGGAAATGGCAGGCAAAGTAACTATAGAACATGTTACTAGTTGGTTCTTTCTCTGATCTTCTCAACGAAGGTGGAGATCCACCATATCACACACTAATAAAAGATTGTGTTTAATTTCCATTTTAGAGAGAAAAAACAATAGATATATAAGAAATTTCAAGTACCCCTACTTCGGTCATTCTTGACAATAGAGATACGTTTACAAATTAGATTCATAACTAGAAAATTATAGTCATTATTTAGTACTTATGGAGTTTATGACATTATTTATGTGGTCCTAATCAATAATGTTATTTTTTTTTATAATAGATCTCATTTTTTTGTTATGGATAAGATTAATACCATTAGAAGATAAGTTGAGACAGAATAGATTGAGACGGTTTGGTTATATACAACAAAGCCCAATGGTGACTGTAATAAAGAAATGTAATACAGTGACGATAAACAGAAGTGTTGGGGAAAGAATAGACTTAGATTGATGTGTGCAAGTATAATAAATAAATATAAAAATCTCCTTAAATGGCCATTAATAGAGTCGAGTGGAGAAGAAAATTCATATAGCCGATCACATTTGATGAAATTTAAGACTTAATTTAGTTTAGTTATATCTCATATACATGTGAGTAATTAATAAATTAAGTTGTATATCTTTTTTTGTTTTGTTTTTTGTAAGTTTTATTTTTTAATTCTCTTTCCGAAAAGAAAATAGAGAAATAATGAGCAAAGTCCAAAATGATACATTTACGACACAAGACCAGAGTTCTAAGTACAAATTACATTTTAAAAAGCATAAAATTTTGAATCGTAAGGCATGTCACAAGCCATTTCGTGATGACATATAGGGGTGTTTTGAAAAGTTTGTAAAAAATTAATTTTTGGTTTTTTTAATTTATTTTATTTTTTTATAATATGAGAAGTAATGTGACTCAAAATTAATAAAAAATTAAAAACTAACTTTTTAATAACTTATCAAAAGAGTACATATATACATATTATTATTATATACTGTAATATGTTTACTTTATTGAATGGAAATCAAAAATCAAAATTATTGTAGAGCATATATAGAGTGGTAAGCACTTGTATGAGTGACTTTGAGATATGTGTTGGAATCCTACATGACCAAAGTAAGAAGATTGATGTGATCTTATATATATCAATTATATTGTATATTACCTGTATATTATATAAAGAATTAGAGATTTTTAATTCATAAATTTTGTGAGAGTTTTAATATTTTAATCTTAATTTTTAAATTTTTTGATTTAAAAAATAATTTCAATATTTATTAATTTTTTTAATTTACAAGTCTTTTTGACTTTTCTCATAGTTATTGTAACACTCTTTTCAATTTCTTCCATACACTATGATTAATGATGGGATTATTTAATTATTTTTATAAAAAATTTAAAAAAAATAATTTGTATATTAAAAAAATATCTAAACTAAATATAAATATCTATATATATCAATATATTATATAAGAAAAATGAAGTTTCTAATGAGAAGTCTCCGAAGAGCTCCAAACTCTCATTCTAAAATTATTCAGTGTGTTTGGTTTCAATTTTATGAATTCAATTTTCTAAAAATTGAGTTTTTTGTTTATTTATTTATTTTTTTAGTAAATATTTTTAAAATTTTAAGTATTTTTTTACTTTTTCAAATGCGGCTTACTTAAATATATCTAAAAAGTAAAATATTTGTGAGAAAATATTTTTAAAAATTAATAAATGCACAAAAATATAAAAAATATACTGAATTTTTATTTATTTTTTTGTATTTTTAATATTTAGTGAATTTTTTAAAGATTTTTTTCACAAAAATTATACTTTTTGAGTGTACTTATGTTAGGTGTATCTAAAAATTAAAAAAATTGCATAAAATAATAAAAAAAACCAATGAAAACAAAAAAAATACGAAAAATAAAAAAATAGAATTTTCTAAAAAGTGTTTTCTGAAAACCAAACCAAACAAGCTAGTTGATTTTTCAATTTATAAAATAGATTAAAAAAATATATTGGTTGATTTATTTATTTAATTATTTTAAAAATAATAATTATTCATTAATTTATGGATTTCAAATGGAAAGATAACAAAAATATTTCATAATCTATCCATCATAATCTCTCTCACCAATTTTCAAAAAAAAAATATTAAAACTTGCATTCATTTTCTCTCATCCAAAAAATCAAATAATATTTTTCATGAAAGTTGTGGGTATCTATCTATATCTTATATATTATATTATAACATAACCAAAAAAAAATTAAAATCAAATATACAAACAAATAAAATTAAAAAATTTATTTTATGTATTCAGTTAAAATATTTTTTTTGCCTCTCAATATCAAATTTTAAATTTTAAAAATCTACGAAGTCTATCTAAACAAATCTGATTTGAAAATATCTCCAACTATCATATTTCAAATCAATAAAACTCACATATCTATCACATATTTAACTCGCATAATAACTTACCTAAATAATAATAATTAAAAATAAACAGAAACCACAGATAAATTAAATTTTTAAAAAAATAGAAACCTACAACTCCATCCAAAATAAATTGAAAAAAAATCAAATAAAAACCACACAAAAATAAAAAAGATAAGAATTTATATATGGATCTAAAAAAGATAGAAGCATTTACATACAAGTCCCATTTTGTGAACTTATAATCCTGTTGATTTTTTGGCTTTCGAAGGTTATTTTTGTAATTGCGAGCGTGCCAGGAATGCATGTATCAGTCTACAAGCTTCGAAGGTTATTTCCTTGTTGAGTTGTCTTGCTGTGTTCAGTCGTAGGCTCGATACCCGGTCAAGAGCTCATTTATCAATTCCAAAATAAAATCGTTTTGTGCTCTGAGTGCCATGCTGTTCTCTACATTGGTATAAAGAAAAAAGATTCGTTCTTTCGTAAAACTGCAGGGTTCAACCTAGGTCACGTCAGAACAGTAAAACCAGGACTTGTCTAAAGCTATATGAGTTCCAGACTGCAAAGCAAAAGCAAAAGAGGAAATGTCGAGCATCTGAGTTTGTTTCAACTTCAGTAAGTTCCGAGACTACATTTCGTGTGTACCTCTTCAGGTCTTGCCAATGCTCCGAAGTATGAGTGTGCCTCTACCTCAAGCTCAAGATCAAGTCTGCTTCAAGCCAGAATGGCGATCAAAAGTGCTCTCCCTGAGTACTATTCCCTGCCAGAGGCATCCTGGCTGTGTTCGCAATGAGTTCCTAGGAGACCAACTGCGACGGTGGAAACTAGAGTTCGAATGGCTGATGCCTAGAACGTAAAGGTTCGGGATTTCCGGGACTAAAGTCTGGTTTAAATACCCAGAGGCGCGTCCTCGGCTTGAAATCTGTATGGAAGCCCCATAGGTTGAGATAGCGTGTATGCACCTCAATTCTGAATACTGAACCAACCTAGTCTGTCACCCCGTTGGAGAATAGGGAAAGTTGTGAATATGATCAGGAAGAAAGGCAACATCCAAAGTGTTCTACGTGAAGAATCCTTGTCAGTATTTCAGAGCCTTTGTACTGTGAGTTGAAGGTAAGTGTTCGAAGAGCACGAAGGGGAGATCCCCGTCAGAGTAGAGCGGTTCATCGCCACTCACCCCATGAGGTGCTTTCTAAAAGCGCCGCTACGCTTGTTTATTGCGTTCCTTAAACATCATGCATTGTATTGCATTGTACCTATCAGGTTTCTTTCCCATTCATGCACGATATTGTATGTATGGTTCATTCAAAGAAGTTCCGTTTTAAGATCATTTATTTAGTGTATCAATCACACTTCATTTATCTAGTGTGTCAATCACACTTCATTTATCTAGTGTATCAATCATTCTTTTCACTTTTAGTGTATCAATCACACTCTGTTCACATAGTGCATCTATCACACTTTGTGTTCGTTTTTAGTGTATCAATCACACTTCATTCATTTAGTGTATCAATCATACTCTGTTTCACATAGTGCATCTATCACACTTTGTGTTCGCTTTTAGTGTATCAATCACACTCTGTTCACATAGTGCATCTATCACACTTTGTGTTCGCTTTTAGTATATCCATCATACTTGTTCACTAAGTGCATCTATCACACTTCGTGTTCACATTTAGTATATCAATCATATCCTGTTTCACATAGTGCATCTATCACACTTTGTGTTCGCTTTTAGTGTATCAATCACACTCTGTTCACTAAGTGCATCTATCACACTTTATGTTCCCTTTTAGTATATCCATCATACTCTGCTCACATTGTGCATCTATCACACTTTGTGTTCATTTTCAGTGTATCCATCACACTCGTTCACTAAGTGCATCTATCACACTTTGTGTTCATTTTCAGTATATCAATCATACTCCGTTCACTAAGTGCATCTATCACACTTTGTGTTCATTTTCAGTATATCAATCATACCCTACTCACATTGTGCATCTATCACACTTTGTGTTCATTTTCAGTGTATCCATCACACTCGTTCACTAAGTGCATCTATCACACTTCGTGTTCACTTTTAGTGTATCAATCACACTCTGTTCACATAGTGCATCTATCACACTTTGTGTTCGCTTACAGTATATCAATCATACCCTGTTCACTAAGTGCATCTATCACACTTCGTGTTCATTTTCAGTATATCAATCATACTCTGTTCACTAAGTGCATCTATCACACTTCGTGTTCACATTTAGTATATCAATCATACTCTGCTCACATTGTGCATCTATCACACTTTGTGTTCATTTTCAGTATATCAATCATACCATGTTCACATTGTGCATCTATCATACTTTGTGTTCATTTTTAGTGTATCCATCACACTCGTTCACTAAGTGCATCTATCACACTTCGTGTTCACTTTTAGTGTATCAATCACACTCTGTTCACATAGTGCATCTATCACACTTTGTGTTCGCTTTCAGTATATCAATCATACCCTGTTCACTAAGTGCATCTATCACACTTCGTGTTCATTTTCAGTATATCAATCATACTCTGTTCACTAAGTGCATCCATCACACTTCGTGTTCATTTTCAGTATATCAATCATACTCTGTTCACTAAGTGCATCCATCACACTTCGTGTTCACATTTAGTATATCAATCATACTCTGCTCACATTGTGCATCTATCACACTTTGTGTTCATTTTCAGTATATCAATCATATCATGTTCACTAAGTGCATCTATCACACTTTGTGTTCACTTTTAGTGTATCAATCACACTCTGTTCACATAGTGCATCTATCACACTTTGTGTTCACATTTAGTGTATCAATCACACTCTGTTCATATTGTGCATCTATCACACTTTGTGTTCATTTTCAGTATATCAATCATACTCTGTTCACTAAGTGCATCTATCACACTTCGTGTTCACATTTAGTATATCAATAATACTATGTTCACTAAGTGCATCTACCACACTTTGTGTTCATCTTTTAGTGTATCCATCACACGTGTCCACTTAGTGTATCTATCACACTTTATGCTCACCTTTTTGTGTATCAATCACATGTTCGCTCTGTGTATCTATCACACGTGCACGCTGTATTCGCAGTGAGAGTTCCATAATTTTCTTACATCCTTTCTGCACGAGGTGTAGTTTGGCTCGAGTTTACTTGCTTGCCTAGCATTCGCTTAAAATGTTGCATTTATTTCGCATAATTGCTTCATTACAGCTTGCTGCATTTGCACGATCATTGAGTTACCTTCGGCTTCTTGCATTGTCAGTTGCATTTTGCCCCTGCCTACGGGCATGCCTGCGGGCACATCTGTGTTATTTTGTATGTTTGTCTAAGTCTTCGGCCTTGTCAAAAATGGGTCGTCTCTGGGCTTTGACATTCACTCCCGTCACTTATGACTTTCAAGTTCTGTCAAAGAGGGGCAACTATAGACACCCCATTTTTAACCGACCTTAAGACTCAGACGTCACTGATTGAGCGCTTGGTGATGTTGCATAATGTGCTCATTCAGAAGTTTCAGAGTCTCGGCTGCGAGCCTTGCCTCTAGACTTCCGGACTCTTTTGTGCTTTGCCTCAGTTTGTGAACCAGGCTCTATTTTCTTTGTTTTCTCTTCGCGAAGGGAAGGAGGGGTCCCGTAGATCATCTCTCAGTGGCCGTAGGCTACGTTTCGTGGTCGTAGGCTATTTTGCCCGTTTGGAGTCTGGTTTCCGATTTTTCGGAGCCGTTGGCCGTGTGCCTCGGTTCGGGACCGCTTAACCATCTCCGTTTGCTCCGGTCTTTGGCATACATCTTATTTACTCCCTTTTTGAGGGACACTGTGGTCCGAGAGACCAACTTCGTGGTCGAACACCACTTCCGGTGCCTAACAGTCAGTTTTCGGGGCCTCGGGCTGCGCGTTTCGGCCCCCGAACCTTCATTTTGCATCGGTTTGGGCTCATTTTTGGTGGAGACCTTATTTTCGCTGTTAGAAAGCTTGTAGGAGGGTGGGAGGCCAGAAATTTTGCTGAAAAGCCAACTTCTTTTTGGTCAAAAGTGGTTCAGCATGAATCCGGGAAGGAGAAAAATCTGCGCGGCTTCACCGAAACGGGCGTAACTCTTTGCACAAGAGGAATTAAGATATGAGGCCACCACCATTGGAAAGCTTACTTCCGGGGCTTCATTTTAAACTCAAGAATCTCCTAAGTACAAGTCCAGGGGGGGAGATGTGGTTGGTTGAAGTCCGGTTGAACTAAATCTGCGCGGCTTCACGGAAAAGGGCATAAATTTTTCTACAGGACGAATTTTAATGCAAGGTTTGCGCCATTGGAAAGCTAACTTATAGGGCTTCATCCTAGGGGGTGACCGGTCACTTTTTCCCTTTGACCTAGCCGGCCGGCCACTTTTTCTGGCCGGCCGGCCACTTACCTGGTGGATGACTTTTTTTTCCCCTTTTAAACTGACCGGCCATTTTTGCCCCTGTGAGTGCATTCCAGCCATGTATTTCTTTTTACACTTCACCCTTGTCCGAGGGTTTGGCACTTTTGGAGGGAAACTTGACTCATTTTCCCTCCATTTTTTCCCCCTCTTTGGCCTATATATTAGCAGCTCCAGCTGCTGGTTTAGGGTTACAAAATTCCCCCCTAAGCCCTTGCCTTGTATCTCTCTTCCTCTATACTCCCAAGCTCAAAACCTTCAAGTCCAACACCCTTCTCTACACCACCACCTAGCACCATACCTCCAACCTCCATTGCAGCCACTTGAAGACAATTTCCAGAGCTAAGGAGGCATCTTTTCTCAAGCCAAGAAGTGTTGAAGTTTGGTCTACAAGGGTGAGCAACACTTCCCATCTTTTTAAGCTTATTTTTGCATCCTATCTAAGCCATTCTTGCTTGCTATTTTGGGCTCCAACCCTAACTGGAACTAGGCTTATTTTGAGCCATTATTTATGTTTTTTTAAGGGCCTCACACTGTTTGAGGCCTCCTTGTTGCACTTGCTTCATTATCCCTCTTATATGTCTATTCCTTGTTTAGTATTTTTGGCCTACGTGTAAACTTTTTTGAGGCATGTCATAAACTGTAAAGTTGCTTATTTTGAGCCCTTATTCAACATTGTTGAAGGGCTCATCACTGTTTGTGGCCTCCATTTTCTACTTGCCTTTATATCTCTCTTTTGGCTATATTTTTGCATGATTTGTTAGCCTCTTATGCTTCTGTTTTGAGCTTTGGTCCTAACTAAAAATGGCCTTATTTTGACCCATATTCATGTTTCATTAAGGGTCTTTCACTGTTTGAGGCACCCTTTGTACACTTTGCGTTTTACCTCTCTTTTTGGCCTTATTTTGCATAGCATTTTGAGCATTCTTGCATACTGTTTTGGGTCCGGCCATCAACTGTAAAGTGCAATATTTTGGGCCCCTCTTCAACATTGTTGAAGGGCCCCTTTGTGTTTGAGGCCAGAAACCACCACTTGCTTCTTTGTCCCTCTTTTGGGCCCATTTCTTGCATGAGATTTTAGCCATACCTGTGCTGGTTTTTGTGGTTTTCCATAAACTGTAAAAGGTCATATTTTGGGCCCCTCTTCAACATTGTTGAAGGGCCCTAATCTGTTTGGGGTCAGAAGCTGTGACTTGCTTCTTTATCTCACATTTAGGGCCATTTTTGCATGCTAGTTTTTCCCTATTTGTGTTTATTGTTTGACATTGATTAGAACTGCAAACATGCTTGTTTTGGGGCTTCCTTGAATCTGCCTTCACATGTCATGATCGAATAATGCATGTTTTGTATAGCTATAGGCCAATGCATAGGCCTAATTTTGCATTTCGGTTTCATTTCATGCATCGGGTGCTATATCGCCATGATTCGGGACTGTTTTGGGTCATATTTTAGCGCTGAAATTTGCATGCTTGTATGCCATATTCCATACCTTGTTAGAGTGGCATTTTGTGCCTTAGGGTCGGTCCTCGGTTTGCGTGCATGTGTGCACGCATTTCGAGTTGCCTCATTTTCATCTCATGGCCTCTTATGCGAGTGTGGCTGAGGTCCACTTGTGTTAGTGTAAGTCCATTGTGCATTGTGTATGCCATTTTATTTCATAGCATTGCATATGCTAGGTTGTATGATTAGCGCATCCTGTATGCCATTTCATAGCATTGTGTATGCTAGGTTGTATCTTAGTTGCATTTCATGCATGTCATGCATATTGCATCGTGCTTGGGATAGGGGTTAGCCCGAGCACGGAAAACGAGGTACGTTTCGTACTCCGAGTGATGGAACGTGTCTCAATTCCAAGTCACCGACACTCCGGATTATCCATGATGGAGTTAGGTTTTTGTTAAGTTTTCATGTGCATTCATTCTATATTGAGTTGCACAGTTCGACTCCTCGACCATCATGCATCGATATGCGTGATTGGTGACACGAGGATCGAGGCATGCATATATTTGTGAAAATACATTGCCATGCCCTTTTCCTGCTCTCTGTTGCAGCAAATCAAGAATCAGTAGTCTTCCGGGACTTGGCGCGCTTTCCAAGAATAAATTACAAACAGAGGCTAATCGGGGCATCACCGTGGATTTCCGCGCGAGGCAGCCCAGACATGCATCATCCATCATTTGAAGAAGAGTCAAGGCAGTCCCTGGCTTGCATGCCAGTTTATTATTTTTCTTAGTTAATTTGTAAATTAATTAGGAATTTGTATATATTTGGACTGTATTATTTGGACTGTAATTATTTGGGACTGTATATTTATTCGGACCCTCTGCGCGAGGGCATAACTGTAATAAGTGTGCGTGTGTCTGTTGTATGTCTTCCAACCCCACATTTTTCTTCCCTTTTATTTACCTGCTTATGATGGTTAGATTAGGGCATGTTTAAATTAGCATACAGTATGACAGCATGTTTGCATCATTCATCTGTATTGCATGCACCAGGCTCGGCGCATCATACTAACTGCATTTGTATTTCAATTTCAAAGTTGAATACTTGTTAGTTGTTGCATTTCATATGCCATGTTTAGAATAGTCGAGCCTGCTATAGTTGCATTTTGCATGTGTTGCATTAGGCATTTCTGTATAATTAGGATCATGCATGGATTTCTAATTAGCTTTTGTTTTGGCTTGGAGTACTCGGTAAGTTTTATGCTTTAGCATCCTTGCATGCGTGTGAGTGACTGCCATGAATAGCATGCTTACCATGAGGCTATTTGCTTATGTGATATAACTGCCTGAATGCCTATGGGTGAAGGTTGGATTATTTGGATTGGAACAAATCATCAACTGTAAGTTTTAAGCCCACTAGATAGTGGCAAAACCATCTTTTCTTAAGCCCACCTGAGGGTGGCAAAATCTACATCTTTAAGCCTACTTGCGAGTAGCAAACCATCTTTCAAAAACAAACATGAAATGTTTTGTTCCAATTCAGGCGATCCAGTCTATACTTGTATGCCGTGCGCATCACATAGTAAATCTAGGCTAATAACCGGGATAAGAACACACAATGTTTTCAAAACTAGATATCATGGTTAGTAGAGGCCGATCTTTGATCGGACGAGCAAGGGTGCTCACGAAGTGACCTTCCCCAATCGTACCCAAGTTCCCGAGCCGAGGCAACTTTGGTGATGACGGACACGTGGCCTTAGGCAAACGAGTCAGGGTTTCCTAAATTTCCCCCAAAATAAAACATTTAGGTGGCGACTCTATATCTGGTAAAGCAGTCCATGTTTGGCACTTTTTTCAAAAATCAGTTTTCTCAAAACGATTTGCCGGATTTGGACTCTTTGGTTCAGATTAAAAACCGTGACAATTTTAGAGTCCGAGCTATAGTGACCCCAAATGAACAGAACGGGAGCTCAACCCTCCCGGGGCGTTCGGGGACGTCTACACCAACCAATTATCAGACGATTGTATTTTAGTTCTTTCAGCCTCAATGAAGAGGACTTTTACTGGTAGCTTGATTTAAGAGAATTAAACAAAATAACAATTAAATGAAGAACAACTGAAGTATTTCATTAAAATGAAAAACTTACAATGATCCAAATTTAGTCTCGTAGAGGTTTACAGCAACAATCTACTTGAAACTACTCCTATGAACGAAGTGCAGTGCAGGAATTTAAAGTACAGGAAATGTAAGACTGGAAATGTAAAACTGGAAAGGAAAATAAGTATAATAAGACTGGTTTTTTAGATCTGAGTCTGGGGGTTTTTCTGGGGCCTTCTCTGTTATTTATACTTCTCAAGGATGACCATCGAATTGCGTTTCCAACCGTCGAACCGCTCCTCCATGATCGCTGATCATGTTGCCTTGTAATTAGCCCACTATGCCATCACTTGCAGTTAGACTTCTCTCCTAAATTTGAATTTAAATGTGAGTAACCGTTGAAGCCACATCACCTTGCCTATCTTTGTTGATCCACTGCTACTCAGATATCGTAATAACCAATACTAACTGCCAGGTGTACGATCAGGATCGAAGACTTGACTAGCCTCCATATGTTACCCTTATTCTGCCACGCGTCGAATTGTAATTGAATTGTACAAAATATATAGCCAATATTACGCCCTTACTAATATACCCAATACTTGGTGATATTAGTGGATCAAGGTCTTTTTCCAACGTCTTAGAACGTGCATGGGTTTCGCATTCTCCCAGAAATGCAACTGTCATCCATCATCTGCATTAAACTCTCCTTCAATCTTTTGAACACCCTCACCACCTTAGTATTCGAACAGACTAATACATTTTTTATGGCCGAATTAATTTTCCCCTCCATTGATCGAGCACGCGAAGAGTCATATGATGATGTTGTTCTTTCTCGAAAGAACCTCCATGCATTAATTAGCCACCTTTACCCTCCTTTACCCACCTTTCTATATTCAGGTCATGGATGCCTTTGCAAATTATCAACCCTTGGACTTCGAACATATTGCCCTTAATCCTTCGATTCAGAAACTTACAAATATGGACATGGGAAGTTCTTCTTCTAACTCACCCTTGGACTACGAACAAACTGCTCTCAATCCTTTGATTCAGAAAGTTGCAAATATGGACATGGGAAGTTCTTCTTCACAACCCTCTACATGGGATAAGGCTACAACTTCTTCCTTTTCTGGGGCTTCTGACTGGACAAGCTGGTCAAAACCTGAGTCCTGTGATTTGAGGGAATGAATCAACCATCACTTTGTCGAGTTTACTGACCCTTTAGAGTTCCCTTCTTATACGCGAAGCTCGGTGGTCTATCCCTACGTGCCCATTGACCATCGACGCAGTTTGGAGGAGAATTTGCTTGTGGCATGGTATACATCCTCCATGCCTACAAAGATAGTGCACGCCGCCCGACGCCTAGAAGAGGTACAAGGGTACAATCCATCATTCTTACCCCAAAAGGCGAAGATTTGTTCTTCTGACTAGCTCGATTATATTAATGCCCTTGTTCTTTCTGCCCTTGCTCCATCTCCTGAAACAGAAGCATCCACACCTTCTCCTCCGCTAAATCCTTGCTGGACAGAGAGACCGAGTCTTGCCCTCTCCGCGGATAAGGTCTTTCCACCTTACAAGCCTCTACCTTCCCTTAATCTAGCTGAGCGGAAGCAGGCTCAACTTCTGCTCGCGGCTTTCTCTCACTTGCCCTTCAGTGTTCTTGAGGACGAAGTCCCTCTCAAGAACCTTCGATGGGCTTGTGATATTCTAACCCGGGGTCATGTCCTCAATCCCCTCGCCCAAGCAGAGCTTCACATGTTTTTGGACCAACTTCCATTACTTCTCCACTGGCATCAGACCTCTATGGCCACCACACAATCTCTAGACCAACTCTCGTCCCTTCGAGTTTATGCCCAGTACGAAGCAGAGAACTTCATTGAAGAATTCGATGATTTCAAGAATAAAGATTCTGTGTACTGGGATGACTTGGATATAGACGAATTGGAACAAGGATTGAGATAAACAGCATTCGAAATAAAGGCTGAAGAGCTCTTTTACGAAGTGAGAGCACATCAACTCATGCAACCAATGTTAGAAGAAATAGAGGATAGAATAAAGAAAGAACAGAAATTTATTGATCATAGTTGGACCAAATTTCATGATCTTGTTATTTATTCTATTCCTTACTTTTATTAACTTGAATTTGTACCCAAAGAGGGCCATTCAATGTAATTGCTTTTGCTTTAATACAACTAAGACTTTTCTCTTTATTTGGCATTGTTTGATCTTGTCTCCATTTGTCTTTAAAAGCAAATTCAGGGCTTCGAACTGAACAATCTTATCCTTTGAATCTGGACTCAATTGTTTAGAATAAAACACTAAAAACCAACATGAACTTTTCCAATTTACAGAATAATAGTTGACAATTTTTGCTGATTTTCATTTAGAATCAGTCCTTCGAATTCGACAGTCCTACCCCTTAAAGTTTATTTCGATCATAACCAATATATGGTCATGGTCAGTATGATCAATCAGTTTTAAATTAACCATTTTTCCCTAAAGTAACAGCCCATACTTAAAAATATGAAAGCTCCTTTTTAGGGCTGCACTATTTTAGTCTAGAAGGAGAATCTTTCTTAAATATATATAAACCAATTATTGGTTTTGATGTTTCGAATAGCAATTCTCATCCTTAAGGGATCTCAAGTCTTGCTTCGAAGGACATTACTTTCATTGAGAAACCTAAAACAGGTCTTTAATCCATTCGAAGTAAACGAATACTTGAACATTCTTACATCTATAAGTATGAAATGTACTTCGAAGTTGGCTTCTTAGTTTCGAAACCGTTTATTATTTGACTTTTGGCGCCAAAATCTGGTTTCGAAGCCAAATACTATACTTCGAAGTTGGCTTCAACATTTGGGATGTGTTTTTCCCTCCAAAAGTATCAATATTGAAGGAAGCTCTTCGTATTTGTACTTTTAGTACTTAACGAATTACGCGATATATCTTCCGGACACAAAGGTTTTTTAAAACCCTTTTTATTTCGTGCTCTGAAATCACTCGCTCGCTCAAAACACAAACCCTTTTCCTCTGTTAATCCCCTCTTCCTTGCTGCTTGCTACCAATGGACTCTTCTTTTTTGAAAGTGCTTGCTGGTGATCGTATAAGCCCAACCATGGCTTTGAAAAGATGTATTGATGAAAAGATCGCCAAGTTAACATCTGATGAGTCATGCGCCATAGACGGTCGCCTCTTCGTTCCTCGTCACAGCAACAAACAAGAATACGTCTTGGGTCCCATCTTTCGAGAGGCTCCTGCTCAACTTCCAGCTTTATACCCTACCATTTTCTTCTCTATGAAAGAGGGCTCGACTAGGGAAATTAGAGGGTGACCCGACCTCATCGCTGCTGGCTGACATTGAGAGCTGAATGGGAAGAATGGTATGACAAAGTTGTACCTGCACGAGAAGACGACCTGCAAGAGCTTTGTATTCTCGATGCCCTCCATCTTTCTAGGTTTATCATTCTTAAAGACCCTTTTTTGATTCCCGCTGCTCTTTGTTTTTGGAACATGGCTTTCAACTTTTTCCAATTTCGGTGTGGCATGATGGTTCCCACCGTTCTTGATATTTGCCATCTTTTAGGGCTTTCACCCCTTGGCTCTCCTTTCACTCCCTGCTATCCAGACCTTCCTGTTAAGTTCTCCCTTCCACCCTTAAACTCCTCTTATAATGATTTTGTAAAGGCCGGAAATAAAAGGGTAGGTCCCGTAAGAGATAGAGAACTTTTTTCCTTTATTTTGTACTGGTTGTACAAATTTCTCTTTTGTACATCATCTCAGAGGATTATACCTGTGTTCGCTCCACTTACGAAGGCACTTGTTTTGAAAAAACGCATAGCCCTGGCTCCTTATCTCTTAGGCCATGTTTATAGAGCCTGTTCCCAATTTTGTGAGAAATCTCTTGATATGAACCAAGGGGGTCCCCTTTGGGTGCTCCAACTCTAGCTCTTTGCTTACTTCACTGATTTGCATCCCAAATGATTAAAATTCCTTGTTTAGGACCCTAGCACTTATGGGGAAAAATACGCCGGAGCTGTTCTTTATCATGCTTCCTTTGGCTACTACTTCACATTTTTTCACCAACTTCCTATTTCTCTACCTGCTACCTTCTTTTGCCCATTTGACGCCAACAAAGGACCTGCTTGGCTACGAACATTCTTAGCTGATAAAGAGTGCTCTACCCCACCCCACAAAGGCATGTGGGCTTCTATTTTGCTGCCGAGGGAGCTGTTCATTGGCACTTTAAACCCTCGAGCTTATAAGTGTATAGCTGAGGTGTACTGTCCTTCTCAATTTGCCAAGCAATTTGGGTTAACTCAGGGGATTACCATTCCACTCTGCAGTCTCTCGAATGTTCATCTTACAGCCAGAGACCTGAGAATACCCAAATCAAAACTGGAAGAATCAACATTCAAACTGTTGAAAGAAATGAGCGAGTTCAAATTTGTCCCCTTCCTTCCTTCTGGCCTGGCTCTGAAAAGATTTCAAAACTGGTGGACAGCCAATATAGAAGTGCGCCTATTCGTACACCCTCATGACTTATTGATAGGGTTAGGAGTGCCTTCGAAGGCCAAATCAACAACAGTTGAGAACATCCCCTCTCTTTCCACAGCTGCCAAAACTGCTCCTATAGCCTTATCCTCTCCTGCTAGAGTTACCAGAGCTGTTTCAAAGAGGGGTAAGCATTTTCAGGTTTCCCCTTAGACTCTTTTGTTTGTTTCCTTTACATTCATATCTCTTGGTGCAGGGTCTCTACAAGAAGAATCTCTTAAGAGGGCTGAAATCCTAGCTACTCTCAAGGACAAACAAAAACAAAAAAAGAAAAGGAAGCTGATACTCACTCTTGAGGAATCCGAATCCCAGATTGATGAAGAAGAGATTGAGAAAGAACAGGAAGTGCCATTACAGAGGAGAAAGATGGAACAGATGACAGTCTCTCTTTCGATTGAAGATTCCACTCATGAGACAGCTGCCAGAGTAGTGGAAGATGAACTTACTTCTGAAGAATCTGAATCCCAAATTGGAGAGAAAGAAATTGAGAAGGAACAGGCAATACTAGTACAAAGAAAAAAGAGAAGGAAGATGACTGTCTCTCCTTCTGAGTTGGTCGAAGGCCCTATTCATGAAGTAGCTGCTAAGGCAGTAGAACAAGAGCATTCTAAGGCCATAATTGTCTTTAAGAGAGCTGAGAAGAGATGGCAGCAGCAATTCTTAAGAGATGAAGCAGCTGCTACTGATGCAATCCAAAGGAAAACTGCAAGAAGGCAACATATTGTTGAGCACTATTCCCTTCGAAGCTCTCCTATTGCTGCTATCACTTTTGAAACAAGTAATTTCTTTCATGCTTTTATTGTTTCTCCTTTATCAAATTTTTGGTATTGAAACTTGATATTACTTTACATCTCTTCTTTTGCAGCAACAACTACTGAGCCTATTCTTCCAATAAGGACTCCCTCAGTTTCAGTTGAAGTTGATCAGATGCAAAATGTGAGGACTATTCAGATAATACTCCCACTTCCTAGGCCTATATTCAATGTACCCTCTTTTAGGCCAAGCATTCCTGCATCTCTTTCCTTTGGATTATATCCGTATCTGCCTTACTTATCTTTGGATCTACCTCAATTCAGTTCTCTTTTGAGCCTTGCTCTTCCCCTTCCTCTTAAGGAAATTCCAACTGCTGCTCCATCTCTGATGGTAGCTGATTCCCCTACAGAGGGTGCTGGCAGCTCTCCAGCCCATGGTTTATTACCTTTACCTACTTCCAGCCCTTCTTCCCTTGACCTATTGGTGTCTAGGACCATAAAGACTGCTGAAGATGCTCCACTCATTTCTCATATCCCTATGCAGTCCTCTGTGCCTTCTACCACTGCTCTTTCTGCACCTCTCATGTCCACGGATGAGATAGATATCTTCGAAGCAAGACTAGACAGTCTCTTCGACATGCCCTCTACCTCTCCAATAGCTAATGATGAGGCTGAGCCATTAGTTCTGGCTGATTCCTTGTTAGAAATTCTTGAGAGCTCTTCTTCCTCCAGTAGTAAACCTTTTGCACCTCTGATGGACTTAGACAGCTGTCTAGAGTTATTGACATCTTTTTCAAGGATTCCTTTCGAGGCTTTACAAAGGCCTATAATAAGAAATGGCTTCCTTCAATGCTACAAAGTTGTTAAGCAATCCAGTATAACTGTCTCAAGTCATCTATCTCAGGTAGCAGCTACTATTGACTTTTACATCAATATTTGTCATGCTGCCAAGGCTGCAGAGGAGAAATTAGTGAAAGACCAGAGCTTTGTTTCCACAGTACATGCTGAAGTCTCCGGGCTAAAGGAACAACATTCCTCTGTCTCCCATTTTCAAACTCAACTACTGGAGAAGAAAGCTCAACTTAAGAAGGAGCTATCTGCAGTGAACCAGGCCTTAATCCGAACTGACACCAAACTGCAGATCACCAACCAAGGACTGGCTGACCGAAAGCAGGAAATGACCACAGCTATTCAGTTGTTTTCATCTTTTAATAATAGAACATCCATTGTAAAAGAACAACTGAGGCATTGTAATGATTTTTGGGCCAATTTATGGCATAATTTATTCAACTCTTTATGAAAGACAAATTCTTATTTATCATTTGAGTATTTTTGTGTTCTTGTACTTGGCATTTAGTTTACTCCTTGTGTTTCCCATATAGTTGGAAAATAAGGCTTCAAATACCTGCCATTAATCTTTTTGGGATGTACATATCCATTTAAATTTCTCAAATGGTATGCTCCAAAAGGAAGGATTCTATGGACTTAGTATGGTTCCTCCCAGTTAGGTGACCATTTACCAAACTTACGGCTTTTAATCCCTATTGGAAGTATGGTTTTCCACACCAAATCACCTTCATCAAAGCCAATGTGTTTGACTTTTTTATTATAGTTTTTGGTTGCTTCTTCTTTTGGAAAAGAATGTTATTTAATGCCAGAATTCTAGCTTCATCTATGCTTTCTAATTCCAAGCACATACTTTGATGGTATTGCTCAAGATTTAACTGGTCTTGGTATTTTACCCTCAAGGACTTAACATTAATTTCCACAGGTAACACTGCATCATGCCCATATACTAAGGCATAAGGAATGACTCCTGTGCTTGACCTTGGAGAAGTTCTATAAGCCCACAATACATCCAACAACAAGTTATGCCAATCCCTAAAAATGTCCTCCACAACTTTTTGTATTCCCTTTTTCAAGGACTTATTGGATGATTCAACTTGGCCATTGGCTTGTGAATAATAGGGGGTGGAATTAACAAGGTTAATTCCAAACTCTGCCATAAAAGACTTTACCATTTTCCCATCAAACACAATCCCATTATCAACAGTTATAGTCTGTGGGATACCAAATCGGTGGATTAAATCTTTAATGAATCTAATAATTTCAGTTTGGTCTACAACCTTGTATGGCTTAGCTTCGACCCATTTAGTGAAGTAATTAGTGGCCACTAAGATGAAACAATGATGCTTCGAAGAAGGTGGATGTATTTTCCCCATCATATCCATGGCCCATCCTCTAAATGGCCAAGGCTTTACTACTGCATGCAGGTCAGTTATGGGCACATGCCTGATTGTGCCATGCTTTTGACATGCCTGGCAACCCCTTGCATATTCTATGCAGTCTTTAAGGATAGTTGGCCAATAACAGGAAAGTCTTCAAAGTAACCATCTCATTTTCACACCAGGCTAGTGAGCACCACAGATACCTTCATGAACCTCAGTCATAGCTGTCAATGCTTCTTTTGGGCCTAAACATTCTAGTAATAAAACATCTCCCCCTCTTTTGTAGAGAGCATTACCGTATATAATGTATTGCATAGATTGCAATTTAATTTTTCTACTAGCCTTCGAAGATGGGCCAACCAAGTACTGCATTATTGGATGCCTCCAATCTTATTCTTGTAAGTCATTATGATTGACTTCCAGGACCACATTCCTTTTATTTAAAGGTGGTATTGATTTCTGCTATGTTGTTTGGCTTATGTCCCTTTGAGTATTATCTCTTCTCTTGAAATTCGAAGTTTTCTGAGCCACATCATTAGCTCTATTATTCAAGAATCTTGGGACATGAGTTACATTTGCTATTTGAAATTGAGAAAGCAGATGTAATGCAACAACATAGTATAACAACATACTTATACTTTGACATTTGAAAATCCCTTTTACTTGGTTAACCACCAATTGAGAATCTCCAAATATGTCAACTGCATGAACTTGTAGTCCAATAAGAATTTCCAATCCCACTATTAAGGCTTCGTATTCAGCTTGATTATTAGAACAAGTAATTTCATCCACTCTAAAACCATGTGTGGTTTGTATTCCTTGTAGTGACTTAATCACTATACCAATTCCAGTTAGGCCATTGGCTTTCAATCCATCGAACCATATTTGCCATGGCTCAACACTAGCCATACCAAGTTCCATTATCTCTTGGCTTTCTGTTTGAGATGGATAGTCTGCCAAAAAATTGGCTAAAACTTGTCCTTTTACTGCCTTTTGGGGAACATATTCTAAATGAAATTCTGATAAGGCTAATATCCATTTGCCAATTCTTCCCCTCAACATAGGTCTAGACAACATATACTTAACCAAATCTGTGGTTACAATTACCAAGACAGTTGTAGGCAAAAGATAGTATCTTAATTTCATTGCAGCAAAATACAATGCAAGGCATAACTTTTCTACAGCTGAGTATTTACATTCACAAGAATTTAAAAACCTACTAAGGTAATAAACAACTTGCTCCTTGCCTTCTTCATTGTCTTGGGCTAAAAAAGCTCCCAATGAATCGTCTGTTGTAGCTATGTACAACTTCAAGGGCTTATCACCCTTTGGTGGCATCAGCACTGGAGGGTTAGCCAAGTAGGCTTTGATTTCTTCGAAAGCAATTTGATGCTCTGATGTCCACACAAATTTCTCTTCATCTCTTAACCTTAACAAGGAAGAAAATACTTTAATTCTCCCTGCAGTGTTAGAAATGAATCTTCAAAGGAAATTAACCTGCCCAAGGAACTTTTGTAATTCCTTCTTACTTGATGGAGGTCTGGTTTCAATGATGGCTTTGGCTTTATTCTAGTCAATCTGTATTCCTTTCTTGTGTACTACATAGCCCAAGAAATTTCCAAATGATATGCCAAAAGCACACTTAAGAGGATTGAGTTTCAACTTGAACTTTCTCATTCTTTCAAAAGTTGCTTATAAGTGAAACATATGCTCCACCATGGATTGGGATTTAACTACAATATCATCAATATAACACTCTAAATACCCTCCAATGAGGTCGTGAAAGATAGTGTTCATAGCCCTCTGACATGTTGCCCCAGCATTCTTCAAACCAAATGGCATTTTAACCCATTCGAATGTGCCAATATTCCCAGGACATCTGTATGCTGTTTTGTGAATATCCTCCTCTGCAATGCAGATTTGGTTATAACCAGAGTGCCCATCCATCATTGATAAAATTTGATGCCCTGCTGAACTGTCTACCAACAAATCTACTATAGGCATAGGATACTCATCTTTTGGAGTTGCTAGATTTAAGTTTCTGAAATCAATACATACTCTCATTTTACCATTCTTCTTAACTACAGGCACAATATTAGATAGCCATTTAACATACCTGGCTGTCCTAATAAAGCCTGCATTAAGTAGTCTAAGAATTTCCTCCTTAACTTTTTGAATCACTTCTGGACTCATTCTTCTTGGTTTTTGCTTGTATGGCTTGCATTTAGGCTTCATAGGGAGCCTATGTTTCACTAATGACCTATACAATCCTGGTAGTTCATTATAAGACCATGCAAAACAATCTTTATATCTCTTCAGAATAGCCAACAACTAGTTCCTGTCAAGAGCATTCAACCAAGCACTTATATAAATGGGATGTTGTACAGAACTTTTCCCTAAATTTATTTCTTCCAAGGGGTCTTGTATCTGAGAACTTACTGAAGCTCCTTTTTTGATTCCTTCTGGCATCGAAGCAATCCCCTTGCTGTGTTCTGCTCCCAGGTTCTTTGATTCAACATCTTTACCCTCCTTCTCATAGACAAAGTCTGTCCACAAGGCTTCTTCTTTCTGTATCTCCTGGACTTTTGTTTCAATGTCCAATGCACAGTATTTATCAAGGGCCAAAACTTTGGCCTGTTGCTGCTCCTGCTTGCAGCCAATTATCATGGCCTCTTTCTCTTGCACTTTCTGGACTATTAATTTTACATCCAATATTGAGAACTTAATTAGAGCCAAAGACTTGGCTCCTTGTGCTTCACCTCTTTGCCTACAATCAGGCATCATTGTCATCTTTAACGACAACCTCTTCATCAGTACTCTCCTAGACTAAGTGCTTCAGGTGTGTCACTTCCTCATCAGCCGTCACTTCAGCTGAGCCATCAAGTTTCCTCAGTATACTGAGTGGTGTCACTCCCTCAATATACAACTTGGCCTCTGCAAAGTCTGCACAGGCTATGAAAGGTTGAGGATCTGCATCAATTTCCTCTGTCTCTCCATTGCCCAAGGCCATCATTATTTTCTAATGCAAAGAGAAAGGCACACATTTATTAGTGTGGATCCAATCTCTACCAAGTAAAGCATTGTACTTAGCATTACTGTCGATCACGAAAGAATGCCGTCATGCAGTCCCTGGTTCCCACACTCAGGTTGATGGGCATAATTCCCTGAGCCATCTGTCTGTCTCCAGCGAAACCAGCAATGGTTGTATTGGTTGGGATTAACCTGGGATTCCTTTTCCCTAGTTTCTTCAAAGAAGATTCCGGTAGTAAGTTCACCGCTGCCCATTATCCACCAAGACTCGGTTCAATTGTATCCCATCAAAAAAGGCCTTGATATACAAAGGCTTGACATGCTGTGTCATAGAATCCAAGGGATACTCAAAAGGATATGAGAGGTTAATGCTCACCTCTTCTTCACTCTTATATTCAGTTTCCATTGGGGTAGCTATGCACCATACTCACTTGTGAGTCTTCACTAGAGACTGGAATTGGGTCAATTTCTTGCCCATCTTGGTTCTCATCTCCAGCTTGGAATTCATGCGGTAGTATGTGTACCATATTCACTGACACTGAGCCAAATTGGATGGCTGGCTGTGTCTGTTTTTCTTTTTGGCCACCTTGTTCAGTTACTCCAGAAGCATCCTCCATGCTGCTTTCTGGCATTTCATCCTTCGAATGGTCTGTCACGACCGGCTTTTTAACCAGAAATGTTTGTTCAGCCATGAAAGCTTCGAACATTTCTTCCTCAACCATTTCTTTCTTTTGGCCTAAGCCAACTTCTTTCTCTGCCTCACTGTCACTCTCTATCAACACCTTCTCTAATCCTGCTAAACTGGACTTTTCTCTGGCTTTTAGTTCAGAGTGAACTTTGGCCAACTATTCTCTACTGCAACCCATTTTGCCTTGTAGAGTCGGTTTTGGAGTATGGTCTGACTTTGGATTCTTCCTTCCTTCTGTCTGCAACAATGAAGAACTCTCTCCACTCTCTTTCAGGTCTTGCTGTTACTGAGTGTACCTACGCTGAATTTTTCTCCTTTGTGATCTAGAAATTACAGGGACCATATCTGGTACCTTTGTTTTTGGGTGCTTAAGCAATACCCAATTGTTTGGAGCCACCAAAGGAGATTTGACCCTCCTACCTTGGTTTCCAACAACCTCTCTCTGAGTAGACACTTCACTAGGTTTGTTCTACATCACAAACCAGTCTGAAACTCCAGGTACCCACGAACCTACTGACCCAACTGTTTAACTGCTTCTTTCCTCCTTCGAAGCCATCTTCGAAGCTGGCTGCGAAGGCCACTGCTTAGTCCTGGCTTCATGTTTTTGGCCTAACTCAGGCCTTTGATGAAGGTAGCCATTTTCTATCCTGCGCGATACTGGTCTAGGGGGCCAATCTCTGGCTCTGATCCCACAAACTGAGCCCCTCTCTGACCTCCTTTTAGAATGACTGTTCTCCACTCTGTAATAGTTAGGTGGCCTGGACTCATATAAAGGCCTCTTGCCTTTAGAATGCATTCTATCAGCTGTTGGCTCAACCACCAACGGCTGCTGCCTAACACTAGTTGGGTATGGCCTTTTATTGTGAGTATTGGTTGGTTTAGGACGTCTCTGTACATCCCTGTAGCACTACTTCCCATCAATCGGGAGCCCTTTCAACCATTTGTAGCTCAGTCTGCACCTGGGACACATCCTTTGCATTACAGCTGCCTCTAAAGAATCGTCATCCAGTGCTTCTTCATTAGAATCTTCCTTCTGGTATGAGAAACCTTGTCCAATAGCTGGTAGATTTTCAGTGTCCTTCTTGATAGTTGTCTGGTTGGCAACATGCATCTACACATTGACTTCTCCGAATTCTTTCAAGGACAAGCTTCGAAAGTCTGGCATTATGACATTGGCTACCACCTCTCCAATTTCTGGAAATGGATTACTGTCGATCCCCATGACCTTTTCTGCTTTGGTTGGAAATTTCAAACTTCCTTTCCGAATTTATTCTTGGATCCTGTCTCAAAAAATAATACAATTTTTAGTTGAGTGAGACCAAGAATTATGCCACTTACAATATACTTTTCCTTTAAGTTCATCTAGAGATGGAATTTTAACTCCTTTTGGTAACTTAAGGAAGTTGGCCGCAAGCAAATGATCAAAAATATCATCTGCCTTAGTTAAATCGAAAGAGTATTTCCTGTGAAGGTCTTTCTTTTTAAACTGCTAGTCAATTGTTATATCCTTATGAATTAATGCTTCACAGATCACAGGTTCTTTCCCCACAATCTCTGCTGCATCAATCTCATAATTAGGATATCTATAATATGTCTTGTACGATGCATTATTTCGATCTTGTTCCTCCTCTAGAAATGCGTCATATCTAGACACCTTATAAGTGAGTTCCACTAAGTCCCTGAACTCAGTTGAGTCAAACTTCTTTCAAAGCCTAAACTCTAAGCCATTTTGAGCCAATCTCACGAATTCTGGCTCTGGCAGGATGACTCTACATTTATTTCGAGCCCTTTTAAATCTGGCAATAAACTGAGTAGCCTTCTCGTCAGGCCTTTGACTCAATCTTGCCAAGTCTGCCATGGAAACCTCTAGCTCCGATTAGAAGAATTGGGCATGAAATGCCTCTTCCATTTGTTGCCAAGTTTAGATAGAGCCAGGTGTAAGGTTAATATACCATACAAATGCTCCCCCAGTTAGGGAATTTGGGAATAACCTGAACTTCATATAGTCATTATTAGTAAATTCACCGCATTGAGCAGCAAACCTAACAACATGCTCCACTGTTGATTGGTTTCCATTCCCATAAAAAAAAAGGCAAAGTCTGGTATCTTGAAACCTCTTGGGTATTCATGTACCCTGTCAACCCATTCTGGGTATGGTTTCCTGTACACTGGAGTCTGGACCCCCCGAGCTATTGGTCCACACATCTCTCTAACAATGTCAGCAATTTGGTCCCTAGGGACCATATTTTGTGCCTGCTGAACCACTACTGGAGGGGCAAACACAGGATTTGGTGGACAAACTTGTACCTGTGGTCCTCTTGGCCCATAAAGTGGTATATTTGGGACTGGTTGTCCCTGTGGTGCAGGTTGTTGTTGGGGGTGTGGGTAACCCCTTTGAGCCTGTCCTGCGAAAGGACCTGCGAAAGGTGCTGGAACTGGTGTTGTGTCTCTTCCATTTGTAGGAAAACCTTTCAACCCCCCAGATATAAATTTGAATAAGGGATTAGTGAAACCCCTTGTGCCAGGTATGGCTTCGAACATAGGATTTGGAACCATTCTTATGTCATTTTCTTGTACTGGGCCAGATCTACAAATTGCATGGCTTCACTGTTAAGTACTGAAGCATTTTGACCTGCTATAGGCCTCGGAATAGGTTCGTACTAAGACTGAGGTGATGGTCTTTTATAGTTCTGATTACTAGTTTGACCATTAGAACGTCCATTAATTTGCATAGGCTATTTATCTCTAGCCAATCTTTGCTGAGGGACATTTGAAACTTCCTCCATGT